>NW_026555336.1:19844709-20096188 GCF_029017545.1 Prosopis cineraria | reverse complement strand
TCACTCACTTATGTAATTCGGTTTCCCCCATACTAACAACCATAGGGTGTCGTACCTATAACCTAACTTCCTCATGAATTGGTGGGAGACTAGTTAGGTTTGAGTAAGTGGGATAGTCCTGAATCAAACCATGAGATAAGAGCTACCACCAATTCCAACGGTCGGTGCCAAGGCTAATTCCTGATTCTAACGTCACTGCTAATACCATGTGGATTTCAACCAATCTACTCCTCTCCCTAGGTGAACTCCTGCCAATAATCATGCTATGCACATTTCTCACATAATATGTATTTTAACAATCAATTTATAGTACATGAACTCACATAAAGTCAAATACTCCAAAAACTCAACATATGATCCATCAAAATTCTCCACCTATAATAACAAATCACAATTAATTTTGTAAAACACAAAAAGTGGCATAATCAAGGTTATCTTCCCAAAACCATTTCGCAAGTCAATACATTGCCATGTGCATCATTGATTTAAATCATAAATCACATTTCATAAACACAATTAACATTCAACTAGAAGGATTAAGTTTCCCCCGGTTACCTCAAACCTTTGAGAGATCAAAGGTTTACCCCTCACTATACTAACTTCCCAAAGCTTTAAAAAGCTCGAATGGTGATAAAATGAATCACACTATAATCATACCACAAGAGTATCATCATTGTCTCAATCTTGAAAATTTATCAACACAACTCCACACACTCTATTTTATCAACCCATAGTCACTACCCATTTATACCCAATGAGCTCTTTAGGTTCTATTAATACATATTATCACTAATAACACCTTAAACGATCATTAATGTACATAAAACCTCTCCCAACTACCATATTTATATCAATTTTGGATATTAAATGCTCCCATAGACCAACTACTTCTAAAATCATTAATGTGGTATTCTAATACCTTAAACAACTTCAATTATACTCATTTTAACCAATGAAATCGGACCCATAATCTGATGGACCAAAAATCCATCTCCTAACTCAACCTTACCATGACTCATCATAAATGAGGGAGACACTAGTATAAAATATGAAATTTAAGGAGCACTTTTTACATCGGTTGAAAGGCAAATGACGTAGAAGTTAAGGCGATGACATTTTTGTAATTTTGGCAACGCATATTATAGTTTTTACACTAGGTGAAAAGGCAACCGCTGTTAAAAATACTTTCTACAGCGGGTGTTTATACACCCGCTGTAGAAAATAGAGTTTCTATAGCGGGGTGGCTTGTACCCACTGTAGAAAGATGATTTTCTACAGCATGTGGCGTCTTTCTACCGTAGGTTGAAGCCACCCACTGTAGAAACTCTATTTTCTACAGTGCGTACATGTAGAAAACATGATTTTCTACAGCAGGTGAATAGTGACCTGCTGTAGAAAGTGTTCAAATTTTTTTCCTTTTAAACTTCGCGCTTCTCCTCCCTCATTTTTATGCCTTTAGAACACTCATTTGTGCTTCCCTTCCTTATCCCCCGTCCTACTTGACCCCGTCCCCCTCCCCCTAGCCCCTTATCCCCACCCCTGTCCCCCCATCTTCAGCACCTGGCCCCTGGCCCCCCCATCCCCACCCCCCTCCCGTCCCTTATCCCCACCCCCTCCCCGTCGGCCGCCACCCCCATCTTCACCCCCTCTCCCTACGGCTGCCCCTCCCTCCTTCTGCTACCATTCCCTTCGCATTTCCCTCCCCCTGCCTCTACCACCTCCTCCTCCTCCTCTTGCTTGCTCCTCCTCTTGTTACTGCTGGCCACTCTTGTTACTCCTCGCATTCCCTTCGCATTCCATTTACTGCTGCCATTCCCTTAAGTTTTCATTTGATTGTATTTTTTTGTTAATTTATTAGGTTGATATGTGTGTGTATATATATGACGATAATGATATTGATTATTGTTGGGAGTGTTTGTTAGTGGATTCATAAAGCCTTAAGTTGTTGCATGTGATCATTAATTTGGTTTAAAATTATCAATTTTCTCTATTAAAATTTTTTAAAAGTCTTGGGAGGTCTAATTTTTAGGGGAGACTCTGTCAAAATTTTTTAAATTCATTCTTTTCCCTTGAATTGCTTAAATTTAGTTTTTAAGAAAGCCTCATCAAGTTGTTTGCATGTGGTCATTTTTAAGAAGGTCCAATTTTTAACATTAGTATATTCTTTAAGAGTTGACATATAGATTGTAGTTGGATGAATGCTAGACCAACGAGTGATGAGTATGATAATGGGGTGAAGGAATTTTTAGAATTTGCTAAAAAAAATGCTGTTGACAATAGTGCAAGGTTCTATTGTCCTTGTGTTAATTGCTTGAATGAGAGGAGATTAGGTGCTGCCGAAATAAGAGAGCACTTGATTTGTGATGGGATTTGCAAGAATTATATAGTATGGATTTGGCATGGTGAATGATTGGAAAATTATAATAACACGTCTCAATACATGGAAATTGATAATCTAGATGATGAAATAGATATGAATGAAGATCGGTTAGAGGACATGATCCGTAATATGGGGAAATAAGCTTTTGAATGAGTATATGTGTATGATAACTTGTGCACTGATGCGGAGAAGCCTCTATACCTGGGGTGCATTGATTTTAATTTGTTATCTAGGGTGTTAAAATTGGTTACCTTAAAGGCAAAAGCTAGGTGGAGTGACCAAAATTTCACTTGGTTGCTAAAGTTACTTCAAATAATGTTGCCGAAAGGCAATGTACTACCAAATCATTATTATGATGCCAAGAAGATCTTATGTCTAATGGGTATGAAGTATAAAAAAATACATGCACACTCTAATGATTGTGTGTTGTACAGAAAAGAGCTTGAAAGGGAGGAGAAGCATTTGAAATGTGAGGCACCACGGTATAAAGAGAAGGGGGCTCCTGCAAAGGTCTTATGGTATCTTCCAATTATACCAAGGTTCAAGCGCTTGTTTGTAAATACTAATGATGCGAAGAAATTGATGTGGCATGCAAATGAGAGGATATCTGATGGAAAACTTTGACATCCAGTCGATTCTCCTCAATGGAAGAAAATTGATCAATTGTTTCTTAAATTTAGTAATGAGCTATGAAACCTGAGGCTCGGACTTTCTACTGATGGAATGAATCCTTATGGTAGTCTCAGTAGTATACATAGTTCATGGCCTATTCTTTTGGTGATTTACAACCTATCACCTTGGCTGTGCATGAAACGAAAGTACATGATGCTATCCATGTTGATTTCAGGACCAAAACAACCTGAAAATGATATTGATATTTACCTAAACCTCTAATTGAAGATTTGAAAATGTTGTGGGAGTTAAGTATGGAAGTGTTTGATGCAAATTGGAAGGAAAATTTTAAGTTACATGCTATGATCTTTTATACTATAAATGATTTTCCTGCATATAGGAATTTGTTTGGCTATAGTGTGAAAGGTCATAAATCTTGTTCAATTTGTGAAGAAAGCATAAACTATCATCAACTTCAACATGGAAGGAAGACAGTCTACCTTAGCTATTGGAGGTTTCTTAGACGAGATTACCCTTATCGTAAATTGAAGAAAGCTTTTCATGGTCACCAAGAGCACAATCATGCTCTAGATGCTTTGACTAGGGATCAAGTATTTGAATGGGTGAAAGATATCAATATTGTCTTCAGCAAGACTAAAAAGAATATTGGTGCAAAAAACATATGGAAAAAAAGGTCTATCTTTTTTGACCTTCCATATTGGTACAATCTTGAAGTGAGGCACTGTATTGATGTTATGCACATGGAGAAAAATGTGTGTGATAGTATTATTGGAATGCTTCTGAACATACCAGGAAAGACCAAGGACGGTGTGAAAGCAAGATTGGATTTGAAAGAAATGGGAATATGAGAGGATTTACACCTGAGACCAGAAGGTAAGCAAACTTATTGTCCCCCAGCCTCTCATACATTATGCAAGTCTGAGAAAATAAATTTTTGTGAGTGTTTACATGGAATTAAAGTTTCTTCGGGGTATTCTTCAAATATTGGGAAGCTTATGTCTATGAAAGAGTTGAAACTGGTAGGCTTAAAGTCTCATGATTTCCATGTCTTGATGCAACAACTATTAACTTTGGCTATTCGAGGTATATTGAAAGAAGATTTAAGACTTACAATAACTAGACTCTGTTTCTTTTTCAATGCTTTATGCAATAAAGTTGTTGATCCCTGTAAACTAGAAGAGTTAGAATAAGAAGCTTGTATGATTTTGTGCCAACTTGAGATGCACTTTCTTCCTACTTTTTTTGACATTATGGTTTACTTAATAGTGCATCTAGTAAGGGAGGTAAAATTGTGTGGTGCTATTTATTTACGATAGATGTACCCAGTTGAGAGATACATGAAAATACTAAAAGGGTATGTCAAGAATTCATATTGACCTGAAGCATCGATAGTTGAAAAATATGTTGCCGAAGAAGCCATGGAATTTTATTCTAATTACTTGTCAAGCACAGAATCAATTGGACTTCCTAAATCTCATCGTGAGAAGAGGCAATTAGGTCAAGGCATATGTGGAGTATCAGTAAAGAGCATGAGTCATGATGAATTATAAGAAGTATATTTATATATCTTGAATAATATTGATGAAGTTAAAGAATACATTTCTTCTCACAAAGAACTTCTAAAGGCAGAAAATTATCGAATGAGAATGACTGAACAAAGGTTGTTGAAAGAGCATAATAAGACTTTTGTAGATTGGTTCAAGCAGAAAGTTTTGAATGAAAGTAGCGTTTCTGATACAATTAAATGGTTGGCAGGAGGTCCTAACTTTGATGTTATATGTTGGAGTGCATATGATATTAATAGGTATTCTTTCTACACAAAGTCCTTGGATAAAAAGAGTACAGTGTAAAATAGTGGGGTTATAATAGTGGTTGAAGCCGTTCACTTCTCTAACTCAAAAGATAAGAAACCTAAACTAGCAGCAAGGACTTATTTTGGGGTTATTAAAGAGATTTGGGAGGTTGATTATACAAAATTTAGAATTCCTATTTTTAAATGCAAATGGGTTAACATCAACAGTGTTTATGATGATAAGTTAGGATTTACAATAGCTGATCTTAAACTAACTTATGGGGATGAGCCATTTATCATGGCAGACCAACCTAAATAAGTTTTTTATGTGACAGATCTAGAAAATAAAAATTGGTCAATAGCACTGAAAGGAAAAATGGTGATTGATAGTGATGATAATCAAGAATCAAGCTTCGATATTTCTGAAACCCCTACTTTCTCATTAGGGCTACCAATTTTAAATGTAGTAGATGAAGTAGATGACGAACATGCTACAAGAAATGATCACCATGAAGGGATATGGGAGAATATCCCTATATGAATTTAGTTTTTAAATTAAAGTATGTTTCTTAAGTTCAATTAAATTTATATTATGTTTTCTAACTATCTTATATTTGTTTATTTTTCTAATTAATTTAATCTATATGAATTAATAGGAACATGGAGTATTAGAGTGAACATGGTGATGACACTCAAAGCCAACCCACTATTAGCCAGCCACTTAGTGATAACTCAAGTCAGGGTACCCTTAGTGAGAGCCAGTCTGTGAGGAGAGGTAGACGTAGCATACAATTGAGAGATTTAACATTAAGTAGGAGTGTTGGGCACAAGTTACTAATCCAATTTGATCGGAGATGGAATTCGATAGGGGAACACAAGGCTAAGTTTGTTAGTTTTCTTGGCCTCCTATCTCGTACCAAGCCCCCTATTATATTTAAGGACTGGTATGATGTGCCAGAATGTGTGAAGGATCAGATATGGGAAAGTATTTAGGTACATAATTAATTTATGCATGTAGTTATATATCATTGTTAAATTACTAATTATCATCTTGTGTTTTAATTTCAGCTCACGTATAATGTTCCTTCTAATCAAGATTGCTGACACAGGTTGATTTCCTACTATGGAACGTGCTGGTGAAATTTTAAGACTGATCTTGCTAAGAGATATATCCATATTGAGGTGCTAGAGGGTTAGGCTGCTCCTAATCCTCTCGACACATACCAGTTCCTTGATGAAGATACTTGGCAAGAATTTGTCAGGATTCGAACTTCTAAAAAAGCTTTGATTTGTTGATTTCTAATTAATTTAAGTTTTGTTTAGTTTTATTTCAATTATAAAATTTAAAATTAATTTTTTTAACAGGAAAAATGAGCTAGAGGGTAGGAAATTGCTTGATAGAATCAATACCCCCACACGCTGTCTCATGGGGGTTATGTTAGGGCTGATAATATATTAATGGTGGAGAAATAGAAGAAGAGAGAAGAAAAAGCTAAGAAATAGAAGAAGAGAGAAGAAAAAGCTAAGTCCGATCCTTCCATACTCCTTTCTCCACCATCCCCCATCTCCTGAGAGGAGAAATGGAGATATGAACACCAATACAAAAAAGGAGGCAAAAAAGGCTATACAAGCGAGACAGTGCGCGAGATTGCTGAGAGGATTGTAAGTAATATTATTATTTCTTGTCCCTTTAAATTTCTATACAATTATATATAATATTAATTAAGATTGTTATTTTTATGTTACAAGATGCTCTTAAGGAGCAACAAGCTCAAGGAAGTTTCATTCCAGAAGGCAGAAATGATATCTTGATGGTTGTAACAGGAAAACTAGAGCATCCGAGTCGTGTGAGGGGTGTTGGACATGGTATGGGCATAAGAGACTACTTTGGAGCACCTTTATGCCCTAACTCAGGAGGTGTAGTGACTAGAGAAGAACTTGAAACATTGATATCCACTGTGAGACAGCAAACTAAAGAAGAGTTTGAAGCTTCATTCAAGGCTCGACTTTTACAAATGAAGGAGGAGATGATGAGCATGATGAGCTCACGACAGGAGACGCCTACTGAACCAGTTCATACATCTCTTAGATTTCATAGCACAAAAGGGAGTAATGTTCTTGAGTGTATGTCAGAGGGTCCTTCTGGTGACAATATTAGTAAACCATGCAAGATGTTTCTAAAAGATCTTGATAGATGCTTGGTTGCTCTTGGTAGTGTTTACAACTTGGGGTCAACCATCCATCATAAGAAAATTCAAGATTATCAAGTAAAAGTGGTAGTTGAAGATCCAAAAGTGCCAAACACGTTGGTTCCATTCCCTACTAATGAGGTGAAGACTGTAGCAGAAGCTGTTGGCAATTTTATTCTGTGGCCCAAGAGACTTGTGAATATGGTTCATCCTGTGGTATGTAATTTTATTATGTTGCAACTTTCCTAAAATGTTTTCTTACTAACTATTTCTTTCTTTTTTATTATGTATAATAGCTTTTCTCGCCAAATCTCCCAAAACTTCTAGAACCCTCGTTAACTCCACACTAACAAATGATCTTAATGGCATATGATCCATCATTCAAATTCAAAAATTTAAAAATGGATTCAAAGGTTGTGGGTAAGAAAGATATGATAGCGACAATTGAACGGGAAGATTTGCTTGGATTTTTGTCAGATAGTCAGCTTACCACACTACACATTGAACTATTTATGATGTAAGTTTGTGTTTCTTTAATGAAATTAAGTTAATTATCAAGTCTAATGATCTAACACAATTGTATTACTGTAGGTACCTTCATTATTTGTGTATCACATCAGGCAAAGATGATAAGTTTGGATTCCTTTGCCCACATCACATGACAGAGAAAGGAAATACTCTGGAGTTAAGGGCCCAGTATCTCTAACAAAGAATATGTGAAGTCAAGAAAAATGTTTTTATGGCTCCATACGTGCACTCGTAAGGATCAATTTGTAATTAATAGTTTTTTTAATGTAGATTTACTTTAACTCGTCATATTTTGTAGGAACCATTGGCAGTTGTTTATTCTTTTAATGAAGAGCAACTGTCTTCTTATATTCCCTCCATTACAAACTTAGGAAGGAAATGAAGAAGATGATAGACTCATAAGTATATTTGTGCAAAAACATTTAATATAATTTACACTAAATATTGTAGTTACTAACTTGGTGATCTTGAACATAGAGCAATGAAAACATATCAAATGTGGTCATGCAAAAGCACGAACATGAGCTCAAGGATCCTACATGGATCGAGCCAAAGGTAATGCTATACTTTATAAATATGTTCAATTACTAAGATTTTTTTTATTGATTTCTTATGATTTATTCTTATATAGAGCCGTAGACAACTAGTGAAGACGAATTTGTGCAGCCTATATGTCATAAGACATATGCTCAACATTATCACATTGGGTATGACTGAATTTACAAAAGAGGTAAATATATTTTTAAGAGTTTTATTTTATTATGTTATTTGAGAATACATAATAAGTCTCTTTTACAAATTATATTTTAGATATTTGACAATTCAGATCCATTCCTCGAAGCTGAAATTGAAGACATTCGCATATGTTGGGCAACTTATTTTGGGGAGAATTTGTGAGTTTTGTAGAAAGTTTCATACAATTTAAGAAGTTTGTTAGTTATAAACAACTTTTGAAAACATTTATTGACACAATATTTTGGATAGCTCAATATATAGTTCTTAGATAGTTCATAGATAACTTTGAGTTTTAGATAGTTGTTAATTTAATTTTATATTGAAAATTGTAAATAAATTGAGCTCTCTGATTTGCCTGTGGTAATTTTTATGTATAGAGTAGGGTAAATTTAAAAATATGGATATTTATTTTAAAAATAAAATACACTTTTTACAGAGGTTATTACCATAACCGATGTAGAAATAAATATTCTACATCGGTTAATGTAAAAACTGGTGTAAAATAGCAAACTTTCTACAGTGGTTGTGTTGGAACAATTGGGCAATTGAAGTCAACACTTCTTGAGGTCAATGGCTGATGGTTTGCACATGAATTATGATTATTTTAAGAGATTAAATTAGCTTAAATGATGTGGATGACATATAAAAAATTAGATACACATTGGAATCATCTATAAACTAATAGGAGGTTGCCACCTTTCAAGTGTGACAAGGCCCTCATTTCCATTTTAATTTCTTTTCTTATTTTTTAATTAAGCCTTCAGCTAATGGGAAATAGAATAAGCACGCCATTTTACCCCTCAAATGAGATCCAACACTCATCTCATTCATCTTTCACATTTTCTCTCTCCTGTTCATAGTGTTCTTCATTTTCTCTCTTTTGTTCTTCATTTTCCAGCACCCTAACCTCCATTTTCAGCCACTAAACCTCCACAAAACTCATACCATTCTTCTCCTCTCTTCATTTTCATTCCATCCCTTCCATTTTCAAAAGGATTGAAGCTCATTTCCATCATTCAAGAGCTATGGAGTTTGGTCTTCACAAGAAATTACTAGGGTTCTTGAATATGATGAAGATTGGCTAAGTTTCTTTGTATAATCCTAGAGAGATGAAGATGAAGGATGAGTCTTGAGCTTCAAATTGGCTAAGTTCTTTTGTTTCCTACCCTTTTCTCTTTTTACTAGATGGTTAGATTCCTTAATCTAGGGTTTAATCATCTTAACTTGTAAATTTTAATTTGAATTTGATGTTAATGTAAAGAGAGAGGATTGTTTCATTTAATTTCTTCCTTGGATAGCCATGACTGAATTTTGCCACTCTTTGTTTGGCACATAATCTTGTGTTTTTCAATTAGTAAATTACTTGTGTTAATATTGCATAATCTTGTAGTGTTAATGCTTGTATTGTTGAGTAGCTTGACATAATCTTGTGGTTACTCATATTGTTGTTTTGATCATGGTTGTTGAGAGGAGATTTTGAGTGAATCACTTGGCTAATTTCTTCACCAATTGGTTAATTGAAATAAGGACTTTAGTCTAAGACCTAGGGAAGTTAGCTAATTAGGTTAATTGGCTTAATATAATTTTCTTAGGTCATGACATCTTTGGTCAAGAGGAAAGGGAAGCTAAACTTAGCCTAATCATAAGAAGATAATGAGTTCAAAATTAACTAATCTCTTGGGTTCCATTATTGTGAAAAGAAAAGTTCATTTCACTCACTTTCACTAGCATTTTAATTACTTGCACATTAGGTAATTAGTTTAGATAATTAGCTAGGTAACTAAATTCCTACAAACTTTGGTTGATTTATTTCACTAGATAACTTTCAATTAAACTTAAAATCATTCCTTGGGAGATGACTTAGGGTTGACCCTATATTGCATTAGGGTTACCTTTACTTTAGTTTTGAGGATAAGCGACTAATGTCCTTATCAGTTGACCACCAAGCCACTCAAGTCTCTCAATAATATAATGCAAATAATATGTAGAGAGAGTTAAATCCTAACTTCATTTGTTATAAACACTAACTCTGTTAGTTTTTTGCATTATATAATTAAGAGGCTTGGGTGACTTGGTGATCAATCCTATTTTGCCAAGTAAAAGGGTGGTGGGATTAAATCTCTATTGGCCAAGTCAGAGAATTAGTTCTCTGCCAACTAGCTAAGCTCTAGTAATGGTGGCAAAGCTCTGGTGGCAAGAGCCCTGGTAGGCTTCTAGCCAGGGTGACTAAAATATGTTCAAAAATAAATAAAGAGTATTTCAATAATTTGCCATCAAAACATAATTTCCATTCAGTCCCTAGTAAAATTTCACAATCTATTGGATGTAATTTGAAGATAAGTCACATTCATGATCCTTTAGTGATGAACATAATTAATTGACAAAAAAAAAGTGATGAATATAATTATTAAAATTTTTATATTTATAAAATTTTATTTTGATAAATGTAAAATAAGAATAAAAATTTTTAAATCTAAACCATCTAAATCTTATTAGGAATGGTAAGTACAATCTGTTTTGATACAATTACCCATTATTCATGGGTCGAGTTAGGTAGGACTACATTGGCGGCAAAGCTCTCTCAATGAATATTTAACACAATTGCATATTTAGGATTTGAACTTGAGGCCACTGGCTAAACTAGCACAACCTCTTACCAGTTGAGTTATGTGCTTATTGGTAGGAATGATTAGTACAATAGTATTCATTGTTTAATGAGCATTGAAGATAGTCTAGTTTTAATATTATTTTTTATAATTTTTGTAAATTTTTATTTTGAAAAATAAATTATTAAAAATACCTAAAAATCAATTTCAATATCAAATGAAAAATATCATTTCAAAGTAAAATAAAAAACTCAAATGAATGAAAATATTGATAATCACTTGATGCTCATCACCTTGATGAGAATTTAATGCAGATCTATCTAAGAACACAGTCTTATCTAGTAAAAGAAAATGGATGCAATTTAGGGTTTTTAATATATATATATATATATATATATTTCATCCTATCCTTAATTTAATATGAATTTTGAATTTTTTTTATCCTTAATGTAAGGCAAAGTTAAAGTGATTAATGATTTATTCTAATTTATTTATTTATGGGAAAATGATAATAAAATTCTTCTAAAATATGCAAATGATAAGTTAGTCCTTTGAAATGTCATAATTTCATAAAAATCCCTAGGGCTTTTCTGTCACTAATGAAGTTATATAAATGACCAAATTGCCCTTGATGAAAATAAAACAATTCACAAGTTTTGTTTAAATAATCACAACTTTTTTTTATATTCACAACAATGCAATAACAAATTATAAATTTAACATGTGAAGTTGTAATTTATTATTGTATTATTGTGAATATAAGAAGGAAAGTTGTGATTATTTGAACAAAATTTGTGAATTATTTTGTTTTCAACAAGGGCAATTTCATCATTTATATATAAATTCATTAATAATAAAAAAGTCTATAGGGACTTGAGTGAAATTATGGCATTTTGAGGGACCAAATTGTTATTTATATAAATCAAAGGGATTTTATTATTATTTTTCCTTTATTTATTATCATTTGAATTTTTAGAATATAATTTATTATGATTATTAATTGCAAAGAATGATAAAATTAGGAACTTATATTTTTTAATAATTTTAGAGATGTAACTACCATTTTTTAATAAATATGAGATTGGTTAATTTTGTTTTATATTAAGAATATGAATATTTGTTCCCAAAAAAAATAAAAAATAGAAGACCGGAGTGGTACTCACAAGTCACGAATCCCGGCTACCCTTGTATTAATTTATCCTTCTGCACTTATGTTTTTTTTAAATAAAGTAATTTCTTTGGACATCTCAAATTTTGTCGACATAACATTTTTCTGTTTGTGTTAAGCCCGCGAGGGTGGTAGCAGAGGGAGGAACATATCAATCAAATTTTAAAGTTTAAAATGTGGTCCTCAGAATTCAAGGAACTATTTTATTCATTTTCATAACTATTTTAATTCCTTATTTTCTGGTTCAATCTTTTTTTTTTTTAGAAAAGTTATCATGAAGTCGGATTAACGTAGAGTCATAGACCATATTAGATAACAAACAACCATGCACCTTTTTCTATTTTACAATATTTACCAACATAAATATAAATAATAATTACATAAAAAATTGTATTTTGCATTAAAAAATAGGACAAATTGAGAAAATTGGACATCTAGAATTCTAAACTAATTTTTTGTACAATGTTTTTCTTCAATTTTGAAAACAAAATAATTTAGATGTTCTTGTTAACAAAAGTTAATTCTGACAGCTAGTTAAGTAAAAAATGATCGAAAAAGACCTTATGATGTTCAAGGGAGATTAAAAAAAATTATAATAAATAATCCAAAATTATAGTTAATTAATGGTCAAAATTAATTTTGTTAACGTAGGAGCCAAGTTACACTATTTTCAAAAGTTAAATAAAAATATTACATAAAAAATAAGTTTAGAATCTTAAATATTCATAAACCTATAATTTAGAGACCAATAATTTTCTCTTTTATCCTAAAAAAATAAAATGATATTTTAAGTAGGACATTTTAACATAGAATAATTGACCTATTGACTTGTGCACTCTTGATCTTCTTCCGCCGCCAAAGTGGGGCAGTCATAGATTTTGTCATAAGCACATATGGCCAATACATTTCAGGTTAATATTAGAAAAGCTTCCAAATTTTTAGCCAACACAATTTTGTTTTCCCATTTTTCTTTGTTCTTCAACGGCGTACGTGAAGATTTCGTAATAGCTAGCGAGTGTGGGTTAGAGATTGAGATATAGAGCTTGTTTGGCGTACGTTGTTGGTTTGATCTGAGGAATTGATCGAAGCAGTAAACATGGCGCACGGGAAGATGCAATCTCGAACGGAGTTTAGGAATGTCTGGCGAACCAAAATGATGAGCACCATCAGTGAAGATTGCCCTTGTATGCAATTTCACTCTTCTTGTTTCTCTCTCTATGTGCCCAGAATTCTCTTAAAAAAAAGTAAAAAAAAAAAATTGGAATGGCATGTCATGTACTAATGATATGAAGTTGCAACTGGGGGGAGAGAGACAGGTAGAAATTATCTGCTTTTCATCCTCGAAAAAGAAGCACAATGTTGCCCCTAAAGTACGTGGGACCCATTTGAGAGGCAATACCATGTATTGACTAAAAGTGTATTTGGTTGGAGGTTTTTGAAGGAGGGAGGAAGGGAGGTGAGAGGAGATGCTCCCCTCTTCTCATTTGTTTAAAAAATTTTGGATGGAAGGGGAGTTAAAATAACCCCTCTCCTCCCCTCATATAGCTCCTCTTCAAATTGAGATTTTTTGAAGAAAAACTAATTTTTTTGACCATTTTGTCCTTATTTAATTTTTAATATTATAAGTATATTCATAACTAAAAAAAATTTCCTTTATATTAGATTGCACTTCACTCCTAAACTTCAACTAACCTCATTGGATTTTTTTTTAAAAAAAGTTACATTTTATCATATTTTATTATATATTTAGTTATTTATTTTTTATAAAAAATTTTATCATTATAATTATTGGTTTTTAATTTTTTTAACATATTGATAATATGATAGGATAAGAGTGAATTTTAAGAAAATCATGCAATTTAAATTGACGTGTAAACTTTTTTTTTTACAAGAAAAAATTTTAAATTATTATATAAGGATATAATAGTAAACTAGTTATTATCTCCTCTCCTCTCCTCTTTTAAACCAAACAAAAGATTATTAAAAATTGCTCCCTTCCTATGCTCGATAGCAAAACCAAACAAAGTAACATTAAAACCTTTCCTTCCTCTCTCTTTTCCTCCCCTCCATCACCTCCCCTTGAACCAAACACACCTTAAGGGTTGGTTTGATTACAGGAGAGAAAAAGAATTCTAATGACTTTCATTTAAAAAAAAAAAGATTAGTGGGATTGAAAGATTTTAATGATTTTTTTGAAAAAAAAATTAATCATTTAGTTCCTATAATTTTAGCCCGATTATAATTCAATTCTTAAACTTTAAATCTTTAACTCAGTTTTTACTATTTTAACAATTTAAAATATTGATATCTATATTTTAAAAATTAAATTATAAAGATCAAAACTATTTTAAATTTTAATCTTCATATATATTAAAGGGGTTTAGTAATTTAAAATATTAGTTCTAAATTTTAATATAATTTTAATCTTTATAATTTACTTCTTAGAATATAGGGAGTAATTTTTAAAAAAATATAGGGAATAAATTACAAAAGTTAAAGTTCAAGAATTAAATTATAATCGAACTAAAACTGTAAGGACCAAATTATAATAAGTTAAAGCTCAGAAATCAAGTTATAATTGAATCAAAATTACAATGATTAAATGATTACTTTTTTCTTAATTTTTTCACTCATTTAATTTATATCTTCTATTAATTAAAATTTTATAATTTTATTTTTTTTCTAAATCAAAATCACTAGAATCTCTCGTTCTCTCCCCTAAAATTAAACGAGGGTGAAGGATGGGAAGGGGCATTTTACATCCAAAGAAGATACATTATTGAGTATCGTTTGACAAATGGGGTCTATATCTAATTAATTATATATATCCTCTCTAAGAGTTATTATCTCGATTTATTTCAGATGAATTTTGGGTCAACGAATCAATTTCAAAATGGAGAAGACTCAATTCGAAAATAATAAAAGAAAGTTGTATGTAATGTTATTTTTTTTTTTTAAGAAAAAAAGATTTTAGGTGAGTTGGATCCTAAATTTTTAGGGACTCACCAAGGTCAGGATGTGTTTTCAAGATCAATGAGAGCTTATAGATGTATTTACAGATTGCCAACCAAAAATGTTTTCATGACAATATTAAAATTTGATCTCATGACTTTATAAATTATGGGTCAAAATTACATATAATTTAATTAAATAGGCATTCATATGTATTTTTTTTTTAATTTTTTGATATAATGGAGGCCCAAGGCCCAAATACAGTTCATACGTATGTTTAATCCCACAAATGTCATCACCATTTGTTATGAGGATGATTCAATGACATTCACAGGTAAAAAAGTATGGAAAAAATTGCTCATCAGAGAGGATTTAGATTATATTATCAACAAAAAGTTAGCCGAGTTAATAAAAATTCAGTCTATAATTAATAAGATTATTAGATCAAATATTGCTAGGGCTGTGCAACAGGCGGGACGGGTTGGCCCGTAAGGCTGCCCGTAGCCCGTCCCGTTTTGTCCAAAACGGGCTGGGCCAACCCGTACCCGTTTGTAGCCCGTTTCAGCCCGTTTAAAAACGGGCTGGGCGGGCTGCAAATGGGTCTGGGCGGGCTGGCCAGCCCGTTTTGGACAAACAGCCCTCAATTTGCTTTAAAATAAAAAAATATTCTATGCTTTAAATTTCTTGTAATTCTACCTAAAAATAGTTAAAATATCACCATCATCAAAGGAAATAAACTCTAATATTAGCAGTTACATATTACAGTCATCCAAGGCATCAAGCATCATCAGTCTTCAAAAATACAACATTAATCAAATCAAAGTAACCATACAAATTGACAAATGGTCTTGCCACAAGGCACAAGCAAAAAGCAATAATCCGACACAAATAATCTTGTCACAACTCACAAGCCAACAAGGCAACAAAACAATCCATCACATATTTAATCTTGCATTGGATCATCGTCGTCGTCGTCGTCATCTTCAGAATCACTAGAGATGGTTGAACGTTGAGCCCCTGATTCTTCCTCTACAAAACAAATTAAGAAAATTATATTCATTAATATTTGAACAATGTAAAGTAATATAAAGTGAAAATGTTAATGAAATTACCAATAATAAGATTGTCAGACTCATCAAAATTATCAACATCAAGCTCTTTCAATTTAAAAGTAGGTTGAGAAAGCCAACTTTGAGCACAAATGAGTGCCTCCACCATTTTTGCAGAGAGGGAGCTCCTAAAAGTATCCAGTACTCGACCTCCCGTACTAAAAGCAGATTCTGAAGAGACAGTAGAGACAGGTGAAGCTAACACATCACGTGCAATCAAACTCAAGACCTTATACTTGAAAGCATTTACTTTCCACCAAGCTAAAACATCAAATTTTGGATCACGAGAAGCAACTAACTCAGCGTGAAGATATTCATCCACCTCCGAATTTTTTTCCTCTTGGCGTTCAATACTTGCAATTGTATAGAATTGTCTCATTGTTTCATCATCCATGACCGCCAAAACATCATCATCGGGAATTGAATCTTGATTCTCCCCAACATTGTCATCACCATGTTCTGCTCTTGCTTGAGATTGAGAAGCTTCACTATCAAAGACATCCTTTGAATATTCACCATATAAGCTATACAAGACATCCATGATATTTTTTGTAACCAGCTCACGTTGTATAGGCTCAGAATACATATTTTCCAAAGCAACTTGGACATATTTAAATTTGTATCTAGGGTCTAGTATCACTGCTATCACCAACAATGGATTCATGCTATCTGCCTTACCCCAATATTTATCCAACTTACTTTGCATTCTTCTCACCATGTCACCCAATAGAGCATTAGAATTAGTTGCACTTGTCTTAAACTTAGTTTGCATTGCAACTATTTGCTGGAAACATGTGTTAGATGTCACAAAATTTGATGCAGAAAACTTCAATGTCATGGAGTAAAATAGCTTCAAAAAGACTATAAACTCTTTTGCAACACCCCAATCATATGGACTAGGAGGTTCTTCTTCAACTTTCTTTTTAAAGTATTCATTGTAATCTTCATCTTCTTCTTCCATCCGATCAAAAACTTTAATGAACTTCACAGCATTTTCCAACATCAGATATGTTGAATTCCACCTAACAACATAAAAAAAGCTCGATTAATATTAGAAAAATAAATATAAATTAACAATTCATAACAATAATTAAAATTACCTAGTGGGACAATCCATACTAAGTAGACTTTTTGAATCAATTCTTTGCTTTCCCATGAGCTCCTTGAATCTACGTAGCCTAGCCGGAGAAGATCTAACAAATTTTATCGCATGCCGAATGAGTTCAATGGACTTATTCATCTCTTTCAATCCTTCAGAGACAATCAAATTCAAAATATGAGCAGCACACCGCATATGCATATACTCTCCATCACATATAAGGCCATTCCATTCCCTCAAACGTTTTTTTAAATATGCAATTGCAGTGTCATTGGAAGAAGCATTGTCAACTGTAATTGTAAATACTTTGTCAATACCCCAACTAAATAAACATCCCTCAATTTCCTTCCCGATGGTATCTCCTTTGTGGTTTTCAATTACAAAAAAATTCAAAATCCGCTTTTGTAATGTCCAATTCTCATCAACCCAGTGAGCAGTCAAACACATGTAGTTGGCATTTTGGATTGAAGTCCAACAATCTGTGGTAAGGGACACACGAACTTTAAATTTCTTAAAATATTTCTTTAGATGTCTTGCTTCTTCAAGATACAACTTGTAACAATCCCTAGCAACTGTCCATCGTGAAGGGATTTGAAATCTAGGCTCAAGTCCGTGCAATAGTTCTTTAAAACCCTCCCCTTCCACAACTCGAAAAGGCATCTCATCTTTTACAATAAATTTAGCAAGATCCTTCCTGCACCTCTCTTGATTGAACAATTGTGTAGACATTGTTTGGCTACAAGTAACAGAGAATAAAGATTGTGTCATCTTGTTGGCTTTGTTTGGATTCTTTGGGCACTTTTCAAAATGCCGCCAAAGTGCTTTAGTCCCATGGTTCGAAGGATGACTCGCATAATCCATGCCACAATAGTTGCATTTGGCACGGTGCTTCCCTTTAGTTTGCTCAAGTGGCATCCTCGTAAAATGCTTCCAAGCTTCAGATCTTTGCTTCTTCCTTTTCCTAGCCGGTGCTTGTTTTTGTCCCTCATTATTTGTGGCATTCTCTACTCGAGTAGTGGGACTGTGTGATGTCGCAGTAGCCTTAGTTTCAATATCACCTTCTTCCACATTTGCTTTAAGGGTTTGAGTGTTGCTCATCCTTTTAAATTCTAAAAAATTAGGAAGGTACAATTATTCCAATCAAGCAGCCACATAATTTCATAATACAAAAAAAATCACATAATTTTAATTTTCAAGCATAATTTCAGTCAAGCAATGTATTTATACATGTTCCCACCAATGTGGAGATCTTTACATTATGAAATAGTTCAATATATTCAAAAGTAAGTTAATTAACTTATGCATCCATTCTTTTGTGGGATTCTCATGGAATCTGGTGCTTCTTTGCAAGCTGGTTACAAACTTACAGGCACATCGACACTGCTTGGGAATATGGCGTTCAAGAAATTAATTAACTACAACAGGTTGGACACGCAAGCAATACTGGAAATTGGAAAAGAAGGATTTGTTTGTCACCTCTAAACTCTGTTAATGAAATCTATTGGTGGCATATCCAATTCAGTTAAACTAATTCACAACTAAGAGCAAAGGCAGAGTCGCTGAGTCAAATAATCATCACTATAATGTTAATAACTTACTTGGTCTTAGCTTGGCAGGAAGACACGCACAAGATTGAATCAGGGAGTGAGCAAGCCAGCAAGGCAGCAAGATATTGTGACTAAGCGACAGAGCAAGATTAATTATATCATACACAAATATCATATAAGAAAGAAATTACAAGTAATTAATATAGATTAGTGATTAATCATACTTGGAAGATGTTTCTAAAAAGCACGGTAGCGACTGTGAGAAAGAAGAATCCTTCGAAAGGAATTCTCAAAAGCTTACCCCACAGCCTTGTGGCCCAGAATCCTTGGAAACACTCCAGAAGACAAGTTTCCTCTACGACTGAGAATGCGAGATTGGAGCTGTGGAGGTATGCGACTATGTCTATGAGTCTGCCCGAGTGCCCTCTGCCGCTCTGCGTTTACGAGTTTGGCTGTCTGAGTGAAGCTGCAGCTGCCTGGTCTGCCGTCTGTGAGAAAGAAGAATCCTTCAGAAGGAATTCTCAGAAGCTTACCCCATAGCCTCGTGGCCCAGAATCCTTGGAAACACTCCAGAAGACAAGTTTGCTCTACGACTGTGAGAATGCGCGATTAGAGCTGTGGAGGTATGCGACTATGTCTATGAGTCTGCCCGATTGCCCTCTGCCGCTCTGCGTTTACGAGTCTGGCTGTCTGAGTGAAGCTGCAGCTGCCTGGTCTGCCGTCTGCGTGCGATGATTTGCGATTGCGAGGGAGAGGGACCGAGTCCGAGGGTTTTGATTTCAGGCTTTCAGCAGGCAGGAAATGGTATTTGAAAAACCGCAGAAGGCAAAACGCAGCGTGTGCCAGCGTCCTGTTTCACTGTTCACTCTTCCAGTATTTTAATAAAAAATAATTTGCAAATTTTTTTTAATTATTACGGGATGGGACGGGTTGCCCGGTGGCTAACCCGTAGCCCATCCCGCCCGTATATCTTATTAACGGGCTAGCTCGTAATTTCAGCCCGCCCGTTTTTTTGTTAAATGGGCGGGTTTTTACCCGCTCATTTTTAACGGGTACAAGCGGGTCGAGCGGGTAGCGGGTTACTTGCTCAGCCCTAAATATTGCTATAGATATAAGGAACTTGTTGGTAGATGATTTGTAAGTATCTTTATTAATATTATTTAATCTTGAAACATGCTCTAATTTTAATGAGTTTGCAGGACTTAATTCACATAATTTTTTTTATTAACAAAAAAAAAATTACATTGTGGGGCCCACCACACTCCTAATGTGCGCAAATTAAACTGTTGAAAAATGTTGGTTAGTTAAAAAAACCCGTTGAAAAATATTTTTTTCAACAGTGTTTGCCTGTTTGGGCTTGTTTTGCATATCTCTTTCGTACTGATATGTCTGAACTAATGTGCAGGTTGCTGCTTCGCATGTTTTTGGTAAGTGGTTTGACCATTCTTTTTAATGATAAGCGGTTCCTTAATCAAGTTGCGTGAGTTTTGTTTGTTGAATTTTGTTAATACTTCCTCCAATAAAAAAAACGTAAATTATAAATAACTAATTCACACAAATTAAAAAAAATTAGTTAAGTTACTTGTTTATGAAAAAATATGTCTTGATTTTTCTCATAAATACCATCCCACTGTGCAGTCAATAGGGTAGGGAGTTTTGCAAAATTAATAAATGTGAGTGGTAAATAAGATTGAGATCTTAATTAAGGTGTTGGAAGGAAAAAAAAAGGGAGATCTAAATTTAGGATTAATAAAACAAACTACTCAACTAGTTTCTACATTTAAGACTGGAGAGGGATTAAAAGCAGGTTACATTATGGTAAGGATATCTTGGACATGGAACTTAATTATTTCCTGCATTTTATTTCCATGGCCCATAAAAGAGAAAATAGTCAAAATACCAATAATCAATATGTGAATATGTGATTTCATCAATAATCAATATTTTTCTCATCAACCTTGAAGTGATTTCATCTGCCGAAAATATATGGAAATAAAAAGGTTCTTCATTTTGGACCTTACACTAGGAGATTCTATCGCTGGGTCTTAATTTGATATTTCTCTTATTCTTAGGAAAAGGGCACTTTTTAAAATAATTTTTGGGTCACTAATATAAGGCAAGTAGAATGTTATTTATCATTATTTAATTTTATCCCTATTATAAATTTAGTTTTATGATTCATTATATATTATGTATATCTCTCTTTCTTTTTTAATAAGGATAAAGTTGAATTTTTTTTCATTTTTTTATACAATTTTTTTTGTTTTTAAGACATGAGTTAATTGTTATTTCTTACTTCTAGTAAAGCAATTACCTCACACTCCAAAAATAAATGATGACTGACACAGGATATGAACCATATCACACATCCCTTAAACTTAAAATTTAAAAATCTTTCTATTTTAAAACATAATTGAATTTGTACTTAAAATTATAACATACTTAATAGAAATAATTATAAAGAAAGTTTCAATATTTTTGTAGAAATTTCGGTAGAACCTCCCTTATAAATAAAATCTCCTGAAAATTCTACAACACAATATAGTATCAATCAAGAGCTTAACTCCTTCCAAACAGTAGACAACATATATTAAAATAGAAACTTAGCTATAGGCTATGTGGAGCATCTTAACCTTACTTTCAAAATAAAATACATCAACTCAAATATTTACATCAAGCGGAGATAATGCAAGGAAAAATTCCACCCAGAACAATGGTATGCCCTTCAGAGGTTAGTAGTAGGATCAGTGTTAGCTAATAAATTTGAGACCAAAATAAATTTCTAGTGAATAACATCCCAATAATAAATAATTAAATATGTATGAAATGAAGGTTTAAAATAATTATGTGTGCTAGAGATGACAATTTTCGCAAATAATATTTAATAAACTTTAGCATAAAAGGGCTCTGTGTAACTTTAAATAAAATCTTGATTCATTAACGTATTATGTCAAATGTCATTATCATTTAATTTCAATAAAGCAAATAACTACATTAAATAATTATAAATGTCACTGATCAAAACTAATGAAAAATATATTCATTAAATAATTAAAAATTCATAACTATAGGGACTTATTAGAACAAGTAACAAACGTGGACATGCAGTCCACGAGGATAAATAACCAAACGCGACTTATGCCATGAAAACAAACGTGGACACACATCCACAAGGGTAAATAACTAAACTCGGCCGGAGCCATGAAACAAACGTAAACACACAGTCCATGAGGGTAATACTAACCAAACATGGCTTGAAGCCATGAAAACAAACACGGGTACAAGACCCACTAATAACAAATATGAAAACAGAGCTCACAAATATCAAACTAGCTAGTTATTAACTATGGCGTGCCGAGAGCTAACGGAATTGCTGTTAGCAACCAATGTTTTACATAAAGTTCCCTTCAAATCTATTTTTAAATATGTGAGAAAATCATCGCTTTCAAAATAAAGTTTTTATTTTCAATGTCAAACTCACATGAATCATATTTCATAGCAATTCAATAATTTTCAGAATGAAATCCCATAATTAGAATTCAAACTTGTATTTACTGATTAACTAAAATTATCAATTCTGGTAAAATAATTTCACAAAATAAAGAAATTTAATTAATAAAATATCTACTAATCACATTGTTGTTGTAAAAAGAATTTGCATAAAAATGTAATATTTTAATAAAGAAAATTTTATTGAAATATCAATTGGGACACTATCCACTCACCTAAAATTTTCAAGATTCAAATTTTACCTCTCAACTTTAATCAAATTTCTCTTCTTTCAAAGACCCTATAAATCATATTAAAATTTTATTCAACTCTCAGTTAGTATAAGAATTCCTTTTCAACATTCCCACTGATAATCAATTATAATAAATTTGAAACTTTAAAACAAAAACTTTACACTAAAAAATATTCCTCATTAGCATTTTGTCAAGGTACAAAATACAAATCCTTTCCAATTCCCTCATAACAACTCTAGCATTTAAATATTTTCTCAACAAACTATCGATCTCCAAGAATTCCAATAATCCAATATTATTAATTTCATAGTCAAATGTCTTTGCAACTTTCAAGTCCAATTTATAGCTTAATACATCTAAGCTAAGTCTACTTCACACCAAAATCAATGAAATTTCAAAATCAAGTTCAATTCCTCTAACAAGTATTCTAATAAACATCTTATAAATACTAATCTCTAAGTATCCCATCTAAGCTCTTTTTTTTCACTTTCATTCTAACAAATGTTTTAACATCAACCATTCCAAACAAATTAATTTAACTTAACCATAAATATATATATATATATATATATATCATCATCATCAAGCTTCAAGATAAATTTCTAACTCCATATTTGAAGCTCTTCCCTATAATAGCACGGTAGCACAAAACACACACCAATTATGTAATTTCATGCACATATAGACCAAGCGACACTCTCACACACATGAAAAGTAGACAGCACTCACTAGCACATAAATAATGAAGAAAAAGAGACCCGAATCTCCTATCTTTGTTTGGTGCAATTAAGGGCAAAGAAGAAAGTGAAATAGTAACTTAGATCTCCATGGTAGAAAGCACGGAGGCAAGAGACAGTTTCAATAGTTGAATAGGAAAGAAGGAAACTAAACACAACTTGCAAGAAAAGAAAGAAACTGAATCACCAACACATGTCCAAGCTTGCGACAGCACCACCAACTCTTGTGATTTGGTTTCTCACACCCATCAGTGACTTGAATGCAAACATTAAGAATAAAATAGCAATTGAAAAAGGAAACAGAGATAGGAAACACAACGGAGCACCTGGACTTTGCACAGCTACAATAAGAATCCACTTCTGTCAGTGACAACCAGAAACAGGAGGGAAGAGATGAAGGAAACGATGGGAGTTCCAAAGCTTTCTTCTCTAGTTCAGCGTGTTTCTTTCTCTACCAGCTATGAAATTGAGCAAAAATGAGAGAGAGATTTAGCTACTCAATCTTAACAGAAACGAACACCCAACTGAAGGAACAGAAGAGACAAATAGCTAGCGATGAGGAGGCAAGTCCATTGCCAGTAAGGACGAAGCTCGCACAATAGAGGAGAGAAGAAAAATACAGAACACTCGTGAAACTCTCTCTTACTTTCATCTGTCAATCTCACCGAAAAAGGGAAAGGCAGAAATAAAATATAAAGCTTGTGGGGAAAATTATAAAATTAGACCAAAGCTAATTGAAAAAATTACCAGTCAAGGCCTCATCATATGAATATTCTATTTATAATATGTTTATATATATATATATATATATGAAGTAAGGGGCACTTTAATAGTTTTCCATATAAGAAAAATAAAACTAACATTTAGCTTAAATGATATTCAACTCTAGATCTCCATCTAAATAACTGATAAAAATTTCACTAAGCCTCTACTCTTTACTTGTCATAAACTTAAAATAAATAAATATCATTTCGAAGAGAATTTATTTAATTTAAAATTCAGGGTTATTACAAATTAAAAGTTCCTTATAGTAGAGACCAAGATACGTATATATTAATTAATTGATATCTTTCTTTTATATATGTGTTCATCACTATTTCACAACTGGTTAATTAAAATTTGAATATTGTGAAGCTTCAAATGAAGATAGCTCTATTGTATTTGAACTAAAGAATATACATAAAAAAATATCAAATCATGAAATTGAAGATGTCACAAACGTTATAAGTCCTAGATAAAACACAAGTTAGGCTAAAAAAAGTTATGAGTAGTAGAAAATCGACATCACATATTAACTTAAAATTTTAAGCATGAGTGCTTCCAATTTATTATACATTGCTCATGAAGCCCAAATTTATCTGGGATGCAACTTCTCATATTAGTTTAAGTCTAGGGAAAATTTCAATGAGGAACTCTTGACAAACATAATGAAAAGAGGATTCCTGAATTTCTAAAATTTCACTAAATGACCTGTACAGATTTTCATTTGAATTTGTGACAGAAATGATAAAATTGCCCTCATTTAAATGAACAACATAAATGACTTATTTATTTTCATACTGTATGTTGTTCATTTACTTATTGAATATTCATTTCCTTACTTCACTTGTTTCTAGCCCTAGTTTCACTTGATTTCATTCCAAGTATTAGTTTCATGATAAGATGACTTGTTCATTTTCATACTGTATGTTGTTCATTTACTTACAAAATGTTATTCGTTTATTTACTTCACTTGTTTATAGCCCTGAAATAAAATCAAGTAAAAGTAGGACTATAAACAAGTAAAGTAGGAAAACAAACAATATTTCATAAGTAAATAAACAACATATAGTATAGGAACAAATAAATCATTTATGTTGTTCATTTAAATGAGGAAAATTTTGTCATTTCTATTACAAATTCAAACGAAAATCCATATGGATCCTTCAATGAAATTTCAAAAATTCAAGGGTCCTCTTTTTCATTATGTTTGATCGATGGTCCCTCACTAAAATTTTCTCTTAAGTCTACCCACACTTAGACATCGTAATCCTTTCTCTAATGATTTTTGATTTAATTACATTTGTATCTCTTCTATACGGTAGATTAATGGATAGGCATTGTATAATTTTGTTCATGTATTTTCTGTTGTAGCACATCATGTACATCATATATCCTTTAAAAACGAGCAATTTACGATGACATGACAAGGTATAATAATTGATCTTGTTTCAGATTTGTTTCCTCAAGCTTTTCAAAATTATTAAAATGGTCATTTTGTCTTGTTTATAATTTGTTGCAGATATGAATGTTGTGCTAGATACATGCCCTACAGTGGTAGGTGTAAGGAAAGTGAATGTCCTAAGTTTTTCCTTTGCACTGAGGTGTATTATGTTGTACTCTTCTTTATTGTTATTGTTGTTGTCGTCGTCGTCGTTGTCATCATCGTCATCGTCATGGTTGTTATTGTTGTTGTTGTTGTTGGTGTTGTTGTTGTCATTGTCATCATTGTTGTTGTCATTGTTGTCATCGTCGTCATTGTTGTTGGAACCAAAAAAAAGGAGATTATTTATGCTTGGCTATAAAATTATCAAAGTATTCAAAGGTTAAGGTATAAAAATACCCATAAATTTTTTCTCCAGGATCAAGTTTTTAGTATTCTTAAGTTAACAATGCTATATGAATTTTCATTACTTTTATAAAAGAGGTTAACCTCCTTCAATTCATTAAGTTCTAAATTATTCTATCATTAATGATCAACGGCAAGTTATTTTAATGAATTGAAAAATGTTGGAATCTTTTATAGAGTTAATGGATACTTATGCATCATTGTTGATTTAAGGATATCAGAAGTTTTTAGAAAAAAAGTTTCTGAATATTTTTGCACCAAAACCAAATATTCTATTATAATTTTGAACAACACTTTAATTTTCTGATATTAATTTGCTATTATAATGTTTAGTCCCATTTTGCAGGTTTTTTTTCTGCTTAGCAACTTCAATGGCCTCAACTCGCTTTCTCGTACAAGATGAAATCAATATTCAAAATGCATAGTGTGACAATTGCTTGATTGTACTCTCTCTCTCTCTCTCTCTCTCAAGCACACATACAAGCACAAATATTCCTTTTGAACTATAATATAGTCATTATTAATTAAGTTACGTTTTTTAAAAAAAGTTGGTTTAAAATCTTACTTTTTAAAATTTTCACATATTTTCAATTGTACCCTTGAGTATAATAAATATAACATTTAACTTATTCAAAAAATACCCTAATTACTTACTTATTAAAGAAAGGGTATAATTAAAAAATATATATATAACACCTACTACTCAATATCTTCTATTTGAATCAAGCAATATTTCTAGGAAATGAAATATTTATTTACATGATACTGATAAGTGAAATACATGGCAATGGTTATTATATGTGTAGGCGTTTATGATTATTGTGGATCAAATTTCATGCATATTCTCACTTATTGTGTGTATATGGGAAGTGATGAATTGAATGAGCTTGCTCATGTGCTACGTTGTTTTGCTGAATTAGCATACTGCACATGAGAGTTTAGAATATCTTTATCTCTTTGGTTTTGCACTTTGATCATGGAAAATATTATTATTTTACTTTACTAATGTTTTATGTTTTCTTTATAGGGTTTGTGCTTGCATGCAGGTTAGTTAAGTTAGTTAAGTAATATATGATGAAGGAATCTAGATCATATCATTATGTGGTGATTGTTTTTTCCATTTGTCTCTATAAGTTTTTAACTGTTGGAACAATCTCAAATTAACAAATGGCAATGGCATATATGTGATTAAACAAATTTGAATTCCCTATAATGATTGACTCTTCTTAATTTGCCATGAGATTTGTAACACTTGCCCCGAGTGTTATCCAAAAATCACACAATTCAAATAAACTAAGTGTGGTTAAGGAATTAATCCTAAAACCAACTTAGGAAACAAACCATTTAAATCACTAAGCAAATACACAATTGCAAATTAAACATTTAAAGCCTTTAAAAAATTTTATAGGTTCTACCTATAGCACACGGAAGCAAGCTAGACGAAAGTGAAATAAAAAGATGCTGTCATGACAGCATTAAATTGCTGTCATGACAGCCCTCCTGGGCCAACTTCTGGGAGGCACCGTTTCGTCATTCGACCTTCGATCGAAGTGATTTTAAAGCTCACATGTCACATTCAAGGGTACTATAAGTATACCAAATTTCAAAAAGATCCAACGGTCGGATTGAAAATTAAACATGTTAAAAAATTAGTTATTTTTGCTGTCATAACAGCTAAAAAGCTGTCATGACAGCACTTCCGAACCAACTTCCGGAGTACACCATTTCATCATCTGACCTCCGATCGGAGTGATTCTAAAACCCACATGTCACTTTTAAAGAATACTATTAGTATACTAAATTTTAAAAAGATCCAACGGACGGATTGAATTTGTGCAGGTTACAACATCAACACTGTAACTGTCATGACAGCATTAAATTAGTATACTAAATTTTGAAAAGATCCAACGGACGGATTGAATTTTGTGCAGGTTACAACATCAACACTGTAGCTATCATGACAGCAATTTAATGCTATCATGACAGCACCTCATGGCTTCAATCCACTTTGAAACATAATCAACACCAAGTAATATGTACTCAAAACTAAAGGATGGTGGAAAGGGACCCATGAAGTCAATGCCCCAAACATCAAAAATCTCACAAAATAAAATGGGTTGTTGAGGCATTTCATGTCTCTTACCCCAACTACTAACCTTTTGACATTTCAAGCATGCTTTACAAAATTCATAAGAGTCTTTAAACAAGCTAGGCCAATACAATCCACAATCTAAAACCTTCCTAGCTGTCTTATTTGAGCTAAAATGACCACCACATGCATTAGAGTGACAAAATTCAAGAACAGAAGGCACATCAACATCATCAACACACCTCCTAATCACTTTATCACTACAAATCTTCCACATCAAAGATGATTCCCAAATGTAAAATCTAGACTCTCTTTTCAATTTTTCAATGGTAAAACGTGAAGCACAAGGAGGCAAGACTCCACACTCAATATAGTTAGCAAAAGAGGCATACCATGGAGGCTTAGATGAAATGGCACACAATGCCTCATCAGGAAATGAATCACAAGGAATAATAGGGTTAGAGTTTACCATAGTAGCTTTTAAATGAGGTAGTCTAGACAAATGATCCGCTACTTGATTGGTAGAACCACTCCTATCCCTTATCTCCACATCAAATTATTGCATCAAGATCACCCATCGAATCAAGCGAGGCTTAGAATCTGTCTTCTTAAACAAGTACCTCACAGCAACATGGTCAGTGTACACAACAACTTTAGAGTTAAGAAGATATGATCTAAACTTATCAAGTGCAAAAACAATAGCAAACAACTCTTTCTCAGTCGTGGTGTAATTAACTTGAGCTGAATTTAGGGTCCTAGATGCATAAGCAATCACATATTATAACTTGCCCTCTCTTTGACCAAGCATAGCTCTCACAGCAAAATTAGAAGCATCACATGACAACTCAAAAGGCAAAGACCAATTTGGGGCTTTAAGAATGGGAGGGGAAATGAGCATGCTTTCAAAGTGTCAAAACTCCTTTTGCAAGCATTATCAAAAACAAAATCAACATCTTTTTGTAAGAGTTTAGACATAAGCAAAGCAATTTCACTAAACCCCTTTATAAATCTCCTATAAAAGCTTGCATGTCCCAAAAATGATCTCAAATCTTTCAAACAAACAGGATATGGCAAAGAAGAAATCACATCTACTTTGGCCTTATCCACCTCTATGCCATTGGAAGAAATCAAATGGCCTAAAACAATTCCTTTATCTACCATGAAATGGCATTTTTCAAAGTTA
Organism: Prosopis cineraria; assembly: GCF_029017545.1. Classification (NCBI taxonomy): domain Eukaryota; kingdom Viridiplantae; phylum Streptophyta; class Magnoliopsida; order Fabales; family Fabaceae; genus Prosopis; species Prosopis cineraria. Next base: position 20,067,090 of record NW_026555336.1, on the reverse strand, counting down.
AGCACAAGCTTCTTTTCAATGCACCTACCAAGCACTTTATCTAAAGAATGCAAGCATGAATCAAAGGACTCACCATACACAGTAAAATCATCCATAAAGACTTCCATGCAATGTTCAATAAAATCACAAAATATGGACATCATGCATCTTTAAAAAGTACCAGGTGCATTGTAAAGACCAAAGGGCATCCTCCTATAGGCAAATGTACCAAAGGGGCATGTAAAGGTTGTCTTATCTTGGTCACTAGGAGCTACAGGAATCTGAAAATACCCACTAAACCCATCTAGGAAGCAATAATGGGACTTGGAAGCCAATCTCTCAAGCATTTGATCAATAAAAGGCAAAGGAAAATGGTCCTTCCTAGTCACATTATTGAGCTTCCTATAGTCTATGCACACTCTCCAAGCATTTGAACTCTAGTTGGAACAAGCTCTCCTTTTGTCATTTTTTACCACAGTAATCCCCCCTTTCTTAGGTATAACTTGGGTTGGAGACACCCACTCATTGTCAGCTATAGGATAGATGATCCCAGCACTAAGTAGCTTAACAACCTCTTTCTTTACCACATCTAAAATCAATGGTTAAGTCTCCTTTGTGGTTGCCTAATGGGCTTAGCATTGTCCTCAAGAAAAATTTTATGTGTGCACACAATAGGGTACCAGGAATGTCAGCCAAAGTCCAACCAATAGCATGTATGTTCTTTCTCAACACATCAAGCAATGCATTTTCTTCCTTGAGAGATAAAGAGTTAGAAATTATTACTGGAAGCTTCTCATTCTCAATGAGATATGCATACTTGAGATTGGATGGTAAAGGCTTCAACTCCAAGGTAAGTGGCTCTACACAAGAGGGAATAAGCTTCTTCAAGTCTAATTTGGTGAAATATTCCATGGTATTATCTTGTCTTTTAAGCTTCTCACTTGTTTTTGGTTTCTCCTCTTCTTTCTTTACAGCCTCCCCCTTTTCTTGCAACTTGTCCTCAAGTGCTTGGACTTGAGCCACGGCCTCAACATGTGAAAGTGTAGAATTTTCCTCCAATAGCTTGGGAATCCTAAGAACATCAAGCTCGAGTGGAGAAAAACTCATAGATTCAGCCTTAATGGCTTTAGTACCTACAACACAAGAAGATGTACCCTTCTCAAGCATTTCAAGATCAAGCATAGGAGATATTTTAAACAAATCATGAGAAGAAGTAGTTGCATCATTCAAGCATGCATCAATCTCTAAACAAATAGGACAACTACATCTATCAATACATAGTAGTAACAAGAGACAAATCATCATCAACATGTGAGAAAGAATCAAGCATGTGAGACTCACAAGCATCATGAAGCAATAACTCAATGGAACTTACACCTAACAAAGAATAATCCTCAAAAGGATGTTTCATTGCATCATATATATTAAAAATAACATGATCCTCTCCACATTTCAAAATCAAACTACCTTTTTCCATGTCAATCAATGTACGAGCAGTCCTCATAAATGGCCTTCCTAAAATCAAAATATCATCCCCACTCCCTTCTTTTGACATATCAAGCACATAGAAATCCACAGGAAATAATAGACCTTTAACACAAACCAACAAGTCTTCTACTACTCCATGTGGTCTTCTAACACTTCTATCCGCTAATTGGCATATCATAGGTGTCTTATGCATGCAATCAAGACTCAAGGCATGATAAATTGAAAGAAGCATAACATTAATGGCTGCACCTAAGTCTATCAATGCATGAGAAAAATGTGTGTTGCCAATCTTGCATGGAATTGTGAAGGAACCGGGGTCCTCACATTTTATAGGGAGTTGAGGCTTCATGATAGCACTCACAGATGAGGGTAATTGTACCCTTGCATTAGGCCTAAATTTTCTTTTATTTGTACAACAATCTTTCAAAAATTTGGCATACTTAGGAAAGTTCTTAACTACATCCATCAAGGGTACATTAACATGAATCTTGTGGAAGAAATCATATACCTCTTGATCAAATTGTCCCTTCACTTGCTTAGGGACTACTTGTGCTTGTGGAAAAGGAAGCTTCTTCATAATCTCTTGACTTTGCTTTCCTTCTTCCTTCCTTGAACTCTCCTTTCTTGTTTCACTTCGCTCGACCTCTCCCTCTTTTTCCTTACTAAACAACTCGGCCATAGTCCCCTTTCCACCTTAGATGGTGGTTGCTCACATATGATCTCCTCAATGTTTTCATCCTCATCATCTCTACAAAAAGATGCATCATTAGGAGCAAAAGAAGAACTAGAAACATTAACATCAATTGAAGAATTTAAAGAGGGCTTCTTGGCCTTCCCTTGTCTTTTGTCTTCTTGTACTCTTTTTCCAACTCCTTGCCACTCCTCAATGTGATAGCATTAAGATTAGCTTTAAGATTAGCAACGGTGTTGGATGGTAATGTAGAGGCTTGAGCATTGGCTGCACTTAATTGGTTAGCAAGCATATTCATTTGAGAAGTAAGGGCATCAATTTTAGAGTTCATGTTCTCACACTTGTTACCCATACTCTCTACCTTGTTCCCTAAGCCATCATACATGTTTTTATACAAAGAGTTCATTTCAATCAACTGCTTACGTAACACATTCACATCATTAGAAGAGTTTGAATTAGAAGAACTCTCAATTGGAACAAGCTCCTATCACTATAAGAATTAGATGAAGGTGCAAGAGAATTACCACTTGGATTGTAGCTTTGAGAAGAGCTACCTTGAGACAAATGAGGTAGAGGGTCACGGCCAAAGGTGTTTTGATAGGATCCTCTTTGTTGATTGTCTTGTAAAGCCACATTTGGATTTGAATAGGAGAAATTAGGATGGTCTCTCCATGAAGGGTTGTAAGTATTAGAATAAGCTCCTTGCCCTTGCCTCCCACCATAGGATTGTTTTCCATTGTAGATAGCATTTACTTGTTCAAACTTAATAGGACAATTGCTTTCTACATGCATAGGTGAGTCACAAAAAGTACAAGAATAAGGGACAAGTGCTTGAGAAGTACTTACATTGCTCACTTGAGATATTTGTGGAGCCAACATTCTCCCAATCTTGGCAGCTAGCAAGTCCACATATGAATCATTAAGAATTGAAGAACCTACCATATTCACATTTTTCTTTTCCCTTGTAGAGTATTGAGCACCACTTGAAGCCATCTTGTCAATTAGTTCCCAAGCCTTTAAGGGAGTGAGGTCAATTAAGCATCCACCACTAGCGGCATCAATGTTAACTTTGTCTCTTGGAATCAAGCCCTCATAGAAATATTGGACTAAATTCTCACTAGAAATTTGATGGTGTGGGCATTTAGCCAAAAGGCCTTGGAATCTAGTCCAATACTCATAGAGACTTTCATCCTCTCCTTGTTGGACCCATAGATTTGCTTCCTCAAATTGGTGACCTTGGAATTTGGAAAGAATTTATCTAAGAAGAGTCTTCTTAGCTCGGCCCATGTGCTTACTTTCACATAAGAAGGGTAGTTGAAATACCACTCCTTTGCTAAACCTTCAAGAGAAAATACAAAAGCCTTAGCTTGAACATCATCAACATTTACATGTAGGCTTCATAGTATCACAAACCAATAGGAGAGTATGCAAAAACCTATGGCAATCCTCTCCTGGTAACCCATGAAATTTAGGCAATGCATTAATCAAAGAGGATTTAATTTCAAATTGAACATTAGTAGGAGGAACATATAAGCCATAAGGATTATCATGCCAATTAGGTTGAGTTAATTGCCTAATGCTCCTTCCTCTCTAGGGTTATGCAAGCCTTCAAATTCATTATTAACATGGCCATCATCATGCAAATTCTCATTTCCATTCCCCTGGCCCTCATTATGCACATGCTCATGTCCTAAGATACCTTCCATTGTTGAATTACAAACCAAATTAGAATCAAGAATAAGTTGTGATCTTCTCAATCTAGAAATAGTCCTTTCAATTTCTGGATCTAATTCAACAAAAGAGGTATGTTTTCTTCGGGTCATGCACTAATCAAGCTCAAGAAAATTAAGAACAAAGAACAAGCTAAACTAAAATGCAAATCAACACGAAACAATTCAAAACACACAAAAGCAAGAGAAATAATTTTTTTTTTAATATACTCAATAGCAACAAAATGAAAAAAAATAACACCAAACAAGTAGAAAGAGAGTTAGAAATGCTCAATCAAGAAGCTTTGGCAATTCTGGAATTCGCACAGTAGGCTCTCTGGAGACAGTGAACTTGTGAATTTTCTAGCAGCAAATCCACATGATAAATTCCCCTAAAAATTTTATGAGAAACACGAGATATACAGGAAAATTATATAAAACTTTCCGATTAAAAATCCTTCCCAATCGTTCCCAGAATTTTTCACAAGTTGGTCCTCAGGTCTGGAGAAACAGGATTTCGTCCAGAAGACCTTCAGAGCTTCTAACAAACTTTCAAATAGGAAAATGGAAAAATTGAAGAAAATCCTAAACACAAGAAACAAAGATAAGACAGTGATAAGAAAAATGAAACTAGAATCAATCAATTTGAACGCACAAAGAGGAAGATATGCTAACTCAAAGTTGAAACAGGGTTTGGGAATCCTCTGTAATGGCTCCCTGGACCTTGTTAGATTGTAAAATTCCCACAGGACACTTCCCACGTCCAAAATTGACCAAACAAATTTTAAAGTGAAGCTAAGATATAGAGCTTTCAATGAAATAAATTTAAAGTTCAAATTCCCTCAGACTCATTCCCAGTTAATTTTTCAATTTCAGACAGAGACACTAGAAACAGAGTATTTTCAGCTCTACACCAAACCAACGAAAATTGCACTAATTTTTTTTTCTTTTTCAAAACAGAATAAAAACACTCAAAACACACAAAAAACACTAAACAAAACACAAAACACAAATTTTTAATTTTTCAGGAACACTAAAAATGTAAATTAAGTACTAAACAACCTTAGAATTAAACTTAAACCATTCCCCGGCAACGGCGCCAAAATTTTGATAGGAAATTAGTTTTATCCTCAAAATTACACTAAAGCTAACCCTAATGCAATATAGGGCCAACCCTAGGTCATCTCCCAAGGAATGGTTTTAAGTCTAATTGAAAGTTATCTAGTGAAATAAATCAACCAAAGTTTGTAGGAATTTAGTTACCTAGCTAATTATCTAAACTAATTACCTAATGTGCAAGTAATTAAAATGCTAGTGAAAGTGAGTGAAATGAACTTCCCTTTTTACAATAATGGAACCCTAGAGATTAGTTGATTTTGGACTCATTATCTTCTCATGATTAGGCTAAGTTTAGCTTCCCTTTCCTCTTGACTAAAGCTGTCATGACTTAAGAAAATTATCCTAAGCCAATTAACCTAATTAGCTAACCTCCCTAGGTCTTAGATTAAAGTCCCTAGTTCAATTAACCAATTGGTGAAGACATTAGCCAAATGATTCACTCAAAATCCTCTCTCAACAGCCATGGTCAAACACATAAATTGAGCAACCACAAGATTATGTCAAGCTACTCAACAACACAAGCATTAACACCACAAGATTATGCAATATTAACACAAGAAATTCACTAATTGAAAAACACAAGATTATGTGCCAAACAAAGAGTGACAAAATTCAATCATGGCTGTCCAAGGGAGAAATAAAATGAAACAATCCTCTCTCTTTACATCAACATCAAATTCAAATTAGAATTTATAAGCTAAGATGATTAAACCCTAGATTAAGGAATCTAACCATCTAGTAAAAAGAGAAGAGGATAGGAAACAAAAGAACTTAGCCAATTTGAAGCTCAAGACTCATCCTCCATCTTCATCTCTCTAGGATTCCACAAAGAAACTTAGCCAATCTTCATCTTCAAGAACCCTAGTGATTGCTTGTGAAGGCCAAACTCCATAGCTCTTGAATGATGGAAATGAGCTTCAATCCTTGTGAAAATGGAAGGGATGGAACGAAAATGAAGAGAGGAGAAGAATGGTATGAGTTTTGTGGAGGTTTGGTGGCTGAAAATGGAGGTTAGGGTGCTGGAAAATGAAGAACAAAAGAGAGAAAATGAAGAACACTATGAACAAGAGAGAGAGAATGTGGAAGATGAATGAGATATGTGTTGGATCTCCATTTGGGGCTTAAAATGGCATGCTCCTTGGTGTCTCCCATCAGCTGAAGCTTAATTAAAATAAGGAAAAAGAAATTAAATGTAAATGGGAGCCTTGTCACACTTGCAAGGTGGCAACTTCCTATTGGTTTGTAGATGATTCCAATGTGTGCCTAATTTTCCATGTGTCATCCACATCATTTTAGCTGATTTAACCCTCAAAATAATCATAATTCACGTGCAAACCATCAGCCATTGACCTCAAGGAGTGTTGACCTCAATTGCCCAATTGATGCACAAGTCACATGCCACCTATGTCACATAAATCACATAATTCAATTAAATAGCATATGATATAATAAAATCTAATTCATGTCCAGAATTAAATTCATAATTAGAAGGGAGAATTTATTAAATTAACCAAGTTTCAGGCTGCACAAAATTATATAAAAATTTTCACACAAAGGCAAACCAAAAACTAGGACAAACTAAGACACTTAAGAAAGTGTTGACTTTTTTATTTAATTACTCCCAAACTAAAATGAATTTTAAAAATATAATTTCACCATTCATCAACTGGACATAAAATGCACTTTGTCAATTTTTCTTGTACATTTTCTCAAAAGTTCATTTTTTGGACCAAAATGCCCCTAGTGCACTGAACCTAGAAACTTAGGCAAAGTTCCAAATCTAATGCAATGTGTGCACTTGAAGGTGATAATCATTAATAAAATGGTCCTAATTGACAAATAAAAGTGGGTAACAAATGTGTTCTATCAGCGGGTTTGAGACTCAATAATTTTTCTTTCACAAACATAAGTTTGATATCAAATACTTTATTCGGGTTTCTTGGTTTATATAGTATACTACAGATTTGTTATCACAGTAAATGGTTAGAGGACATGATATTGACTCAATTAGGTGCATGGCAGATATCAACTTCCTCAGCCATATAGCGTGACATGTAGTCTCAAAACAAAGAAATATACTCAACTTCCATAGATGAAATTACTATAAGTGTCTATTTCACACTTTTGCAAGAAACAGTTCTTCCAAACAGCATGCAAATTTAGCCAGTTGTGGATTTACGATCATCCAGACAGGAGGCAAAATCTAAATTTAAAAAGCCAACAATTTCAATATCTTCTGATCCCTTAAAGTCATAACCAGAATACCCAATAACCTCAAGAGAATTTGACCTTTTGTAAGTCAACATATAATTCTTCGTACCTTAAAGATACCTCATAACTTTCTTAGCAGATTTCCAATGATTCAGACCTGGATCATTTAAGTATCGACCTAGCACTCTAATGGCGGCTATCTCTGGTCGAGTACACACTTGAACATACATAAGGCTGTTGACAATGGAAGTGTATGGTATCTTTCTCATTTCAACCCTGTTCTTATCATTCTTAGAACACTATAACTCTGACAATAGCTTACCTTTCTATATAGGAGCAGGTGAGGTAGAACATGAATCCATTTTAAATTTTTAAGTACCTGCTCAATATAGATGGTTTGTGATAAACCAAGAATACCATAAGATCTATCACTTATGTCCTTCATGTCAAAATGGCAAGATAATAGGTATTTTATCTGATTGAGAAAATTTATTAAATTGCTGGCTTACAAGATATTATTAACATAGAGAACAAAAATGGCAAAATTGTTCCCATCAAACTTCTGATAGATACACTAATCTAAGACATTCTCAACAAAACCGAGCAAGGTGATAACTTTATCAAACTTCAAATACCATTGCCTAGAGGCCTGTTTTAGCTCATAGATGGATCTCTTCAATCTGCACACTATATGTTCTTTACCAGATTCAACAAAACTATTAGGTTGTGTCATGTAGACTTCTTCATAGAAATCGCCATTTAAGAATGCAGTCTTGACATCTATATAGTGAAGATCAAGATTAAACTGTGCAACTAAAGCCATTACCACTCTAAAAGTATCTTTGGTGGATACCAGAGAGAAGGTCTCTGTGTAATCAATACCTTCTTTCTGGTTGTAGCCCTTAGCTACATGCCTGGCTTTGTATCTATCAATTTCACCTCTAACTCCTCGTTTTGTTTTAAAGACCCACTGGTTTAAAACTTTTTAGTAGCTCTACAAGCTCCCATACGTGATTACGGTACATAGAGGTGATTTCTTAACTCATAGCCTCCAACCATTCAGAAAAATGTGAGCTAAAAACAGCCTCTTGATAAGATATCGGGTCTAAACTATCAATAGTATCTGAATCAAATTCCTGCAAATACATCATGTAATCATCTAGAATAGCAGACCTATAAACCCTTTGGGACTGTCTTGGTTCAACAACTAGATCCTTATTATCCTCTAAAGGTGGTTCATCTTCAGCTTCATCTTGATCCATGACATTATTTCTGTCAAATGAGGGGTTGCCACGATAGGCATAGGCAAAATACTGCTTTTGTCATGTAAAGTGATATGCCTTGGCATAGAGCTCCCACTGTCTAAGGCATCTTCAAAGAAATAAGCTCGGTTAGATTCAATAACTTTGGTAGTGTGATTTGGACAATAGAATCTGTACCCATAAGATCCGATGCAATGGTCGATAAAGAAACCATCAATAGTTTTAACATCAAACTTCATCAGTTGTGGATTATAAGATCTTACATGTGCTTTACAACCCCAAACTCGTATATGCTTTAGCGTAGGAGTCCTTCCAAAATACAACTCATATGGAGTGTTAGAACTGACTTGCTAGGAACTTGATTCAAAATATAAACAGCAATTTTAAATGCATCACCCTATAAGAATTCTGGTAGTAAGGAGTGACTGATCATGCTTCAACTATATCCATAAAAGTATAATTTCACATTTTTGTAACTCCATTCTGCTGCAGCATGCCAGGCATAGTATACTGAGCTTCAATGCCATGCTCTTGAAGGTATAAAGTGAATGGCCCAAGGTTCTTACCAGTCTCAGTATATCTCCCATAAAATTTTTCTCTTCTATCAGATCTCACACATTTAATCAACTCGCCATATTTCAATTTGACTTTTGCCTAAAGGTCTCAAATGCATTAAGAGACTCTCTCTTTTCACATAAAAGTTTAATCTATCCATGATGAGAAAATCATCTGTGAAGGTGATGAAATATTTGAAACCACCCATAGCTGGAGGTGTGATAGGTCCATAGATGTCAGTATGAATTAGGCCTAAAGTGTTTTCAGACCTCTTTACCCTTTTGATTCTAGCTCTAGCAAGGAATTTTTCCTTTATGCAATCAACACAAGTCTTAAAATATGAGAAATCAAGGTCTTGTGAGACACCTTGCTTGGCCATACGTTCCAATCTCTCTCTAAAGATATGACCCAAATGATAATGCCATAACATAGAGGAATTATCATTGGGCCTTTGATGTTTATGCCCAATAGCAGCATTGAAATGGAGATTAGGAAGTTCAAGTGACTAATCATTCAATTGATATAAACCCTATATTAAAGAAGCATAACAAACATTAATGGAATCAAAACAAATATCGATTTTTACATTTCCTTGGAAGAATGAATAGCCATAAATATCTAATGCAAAAGTTGAAATTAAATTCCTCTTTGTAGAAGGTACATAAATAACATTGTTCAAATTAAAAACATGACTAGAATTTAAATACAAAGAAATAATTCCAATGCATTCAATTGATGCCTTGCTCCCTGCTATGTCAAAGACTGACGTCTGTGCCTCACTTGGAACCTTTGGTTTCTTAGCCGTTATAGAGAATTAACATCATGTACAGTGGCATCAGAATCTAGCCACCATGAGTTAAAGGAAGTTTCAATGGTGTTAGATTCAAAACAAACTAGAGCTAAAGGGACAGTTTGAAGAATTTTACCTTACTTTCTTATTTGTTCTTCAGTTTGAAGTAATTAGCTTTAATGTGACTCAATTTCTTGCAATAATTGCATAACCCCTCAAAGGGTTTCTTCCTTGACTTCTCACTCTTATCACCATCCTTCTTAAAAGTTAAATTATTAGGCTTTGGGGCCTCATACTTCTTCCCTTTTTCTTATACGACCCTCTAGATTTGCTGCTAAAGCCATGAGAAACATATTTTACTGAGTGAGAGGAATTCTTCTTTATAGCTTCTTCTTCTTGAGTGACTGTTGATATCATCTGGTCAACAGACCATTCGGCTTCTGTGAGTTGTATAAAGTCCTTAAGAATGCGTACTCCGATGGCAGTGATTGAAAAACATGGTAAACTAAGGTACTTTCACCCAAGTCAATTTCATATGATTTAAGCTTGTTATAGTATAAAACAAGCTTCAGAATATGCTCCCTGACACCAGAAACTCTATCATATCGAGTATTGTCAAGAAGTGACAAATAGTAGTTCTTTTGAGTCTTACAAGCTTCTTGTATTTGTTACCAACAGCTTTTAAGTATTCCACTGCAATATCCTTTTCAAAAATGCTGTCCCTAATTCCCTTTTTAATTGTATACTTGATAATCACTAGACAGATCTGGTTGGACTCACTCCATTATTTATGGAAGGCCATTTTAGAAGCACTGAACTTGGAAGAGAGATCCGCAGGCTTGGGTTCTCTCAGAGCTAAATCTTTATCAAAAATGGTAAGATACATATTCAGGAACTATTTCCAATTATCATAGCTAGTCCTATTGAGAGCCTTCATAAAGAACAGTTGCGCAAAAGCAGAAATTGAAATTGCAAAACAAAAAATGGAAAATATAAATTATGCGTGCACAACATAATTATAAAACAAAATTCCCCAACAAGCAATTATCAATTACACAACTATAATCATGCACCAAGAAGGCTCAAATACCATAAAGATTTTAGCTCATACAAAAGTCCATACAAAATAATGCATTAAAATTTCCATACCTATAGGGTACAACAAATATTAACAAATTAAAGGAGTGCTATTAGCCTATCTTCAAAACTAACCATCAAAATTACATTAATAATGTCACGCCTATGGGTATGTCCATTATCAATGGTACAAGATCCTAGAGATTATCAATAACTCACAAAGTCATAAATTTATGACCTTAGGACAAAAGAAAATAATTTCAAAAATCCTTGGGGTCTTTTGGGAATTAGGGAACAAATATAGAAGTTAAGTAAAATTTTGAAAGGTGCCCAGGGGTAAATAAGTAATTCTAGAAGAGATTTAGGTCCAAATGTAATTCTAAAAGTTAAGGGACTCAAATGTTATTTTCAAAATTATCCTGGGGTTATGATGTAAATCCTAAAATTATAGGCCAAGTAATGTAATTTAAACTGGGACTGAAACATAATTAACAAAAATAATATTTATATATATATATATGGGCCTAAGGAATTTTGGCCTAGAAACTTTACAAAAAAAATTCACTCGGTCCAGTTGTCTTCCCTTACCCCCTCGTTTTTTAATGATATGTGCCCATATGAAAAATGGGCCCAAAACCTATGAAACTGGATCCCTGAGATTTAGTTCCTGACCCTATTTTAGGTCTTCTCCAGTTGTGAGCTAGAAATGAGGAAGAAAAGGGGGTTGGCGTTCAGGGAGTTCCAGCTGCCAGAAAGGACAACACTATTGGGGGCTGGCGTTTAGGGAGTTCAAGCCGCTAAAGAGGACAACCCCGCTATGATGGCGACTTGGGCAGTGGTTGCTGACATCATGAACTAAAACAATGAGACTATGTTGGTCGACACTCTACTGCTGATCATGACACGACAGCGTGAACCAAGACTATGCAAAAATGAATCTACAGCAACCAAAATGGCGGTACGAAACTAGATTCTCTACCGCAGGTTTGACGCCATGAAGGAGAATCTCTGGCAAAAACATAGCGAAATAAAGAAGACGCTGAGGAAGAAGAGAATAATGAATGCGACAACAACAAAGGGATAACATATTAAATTTTATATTTGATCACAATATTCCCTTAAACATAATATCACAATTCACACATGAATAATTGAATATATTTAAATCTCATTCATACTCATGTTCAATAAGAAGGATACCAAGAAAATTGGTAACATATGAACATGAATCTTTATCAATATATCATCATATGCATTAGAAGAATTGAGATATAGAAAATTTAAAATTCGTAACCAAGCTCTGATGCCACATGTTGTGTTTGTATATCTCAATTCATATAAACAAGTAAAATAATGTAAGCATACCTAAAGAATTCATGAGCATTTGAAAAAGCTCAATTACCTCGAATGTAGGCAGATGCACAAACCTACTGGTCCTCAAAGTCTTTAGAGAGTGTAGAGATAATGGAGCAAAAGAAAATAAGTCGTATGTTTGCGGTTAACCGACTGATTGACTTATAAGGATCATATCAGTAACCACTTTATTTAAATAATTAAATAATTATTTTCTATTATCTCTGACTCAATCAGTTAGAGATAGGAAATAACTTATGACTATTGGGTGATAAGTTGGACCTTTGCCCATTGGGCTCACTTGTGTGGTCTACCTATCACAGTCCACACAAGATTATAAAGACCAATCTATTTGAGCTTATTAATTAATGTTAATCCATAAATAAATATTTTAATAGAATAATCACGCAAAACCACCAAAAGATATTGATTGAAGGTAAAAAGATGAAAGGAAGAAAACTCAGCAACTGCATCCACTTCCTTTAAAAACTCAGCAAAGATAAAGTACAAAGACGTGATTTCTACTTTAAATTTAACTAGTGCAAGGACCTATGTGTTGCACGAGAAATTCATGGATCAATTTTTTGAACCCAATCAATCAAATATTAGTTAAGATTGAATGATATAGAGTCCATCTTACAATAAAAGAAAAAATATATATTTTATTGAAGAAAATTCAATTAAAAATTGAAAAACATGTTAATAAGTAAAAACATTTAAAAATTCAATTAAAAAGTAAAACCATTATCAATTTTTTTTAAAAAACTAATTTTTTTAATCATATGATATTATGTTATATCATGTGACTTGTTAACTCATGATAAAATTAAAATATAGTCTTACTTTTAAGTTAAGTAACAGTTTCATATCTATTTCTTATATTTAGATTATTATATACATATATAATTTTTTTAATTTTAATTATTACATCACTGATTCAACCATTGGTTGGACCATGTGAACCGTGAACCACTAGCTTTTTCAGTTTAATATCCAATCTAATTCTGAAGACATTAATTTGTATGCATAGTGATCTAAAACCAATTATTTGATTTTCACCATTCTTGTTCACAAAGCTCTTTCTTCTTCCTATGTGAAAGGAGCCATGCAATTTAAGAAACTTTAAATATAAAAAAAACAAAATCCGAAAGCATCTTTAAGGATACATATATTATAATACTATGAAACCCCTTTGGCATCTGTTAGAGCATATCTCCATCTGAAATAAATTAATGAGGAAAAATTTGTCATTGCCATCAAGAATTCCTATGATTCAATAAAATTCAATAATACAAATATAAACTCTAATTGATTCACAACAACAATCATTATAACATGTTATATAGCTAACCAAACTTTCATTATGTTTGAACTCATAACTATAATATTATGACTTGGACCAAAGACATCATCATCAAATTATGACTTTAGACAAGAGGCTACAGACAATAAATTAGAAGTTTGGACTTTGGATAACACAAAAATAAAAATATTAAGTAATAAAGTTGTCTTGTTAGATACAATGAAAGTTGTTTAGATGTATATTTAAGATACAAGAAATATTTCACGTAATGTTGCCAAAAAAATACTAACAGAAAAAGGTAACAATGTCTTCTAATAGGAAGATATTCAATATAAGTGTATTAATTCAAACACATAGTTATACCCATTTTTTTAGAAAATTTGATCAAAATTTACATTACATAATAGAGGATCAAAGAAGTTGATAATAGTTATTTAGGATCATTTAAATGTTTCTTTCTCTATTCAGTATCATTAACCACACCCTTCATCTTCTACCCTTTTGCAAGCAAATCTTTACCTAGACCAAGGTCCTTTCCTACTTTTTTTTAGAGTATTCTTTTGAATTTGAAGTTCCATAAGCTAAAAAACAATATACTACAACCATTTAGGAACCATCTGCCACATCACCTACTATATATTTTTCCTTACGGAAATAGAAGCTATTATTACTAACTATTTTACACTATCTCTTCGAAATTCTTGCATTTGATTCATCTCTACCTCTTCTACATGCATTTATTCTTCCAACTTTACAAGACGAGGGTATGAAAACAAAACCAAACAATCATCAACCTAATTTTGAACATCAACGTAATAAGATTTTAAAGAGATTTTGAAGTGACAACACTATACTTGCCTCTTTCCTCCTTTCTACTCGTTCACTACTTTTTGAAGTTGAAAGCCACAGCCCTTGGCCTAGCCTCAGACTTTCTGGAACTTGAATTGACACTTGGGTTCACCCTAAACAATAGTACCATACTAGTTCATATCAAAAGGAAAGAAAAAAATTGATCCTTAATATAAGTGTACAAACCATTTGGGTTTTAAAAAGTACGAAGTTTCCATGTGTGAAATATGTAATGTTTTTAGACCTAAGAAACAACAATTTCCCTTTCCCCTCACAAGTTACTTTTTTCTCACTTTTTGAAACCTGTATACAGAAACCCATGCACACTGTTGTTCCATTTTCACTAATGATGATGCATTGAGGGCATTAATAATCAACATAATTTATTAAGACAAATAATTATCAACCTATTAATCTTCCATTCTTCTAGAGATACACTACTACCATTAAATCCTTACTTCTTTTAAAGTTTTGCTTACTGAATGAGTCCTTGGGTTTGCGAGTTTTGATGAATTATTTTCCACATTCGTTTTCCTTAGACTCTCTCTACTAGAATTTCTTGCCAAGCCCTCAGGTGATCTAACTAAACTATTTTTCCAGACTTTAACACAGTTGACTATAGAGCTCAACCCACACTCAGGCTGTGTTTACTATGCATTAGTCCACAAAATCACAGGACAACATATTATATGAGTATATTTAAATATTGCACAACATGAACAATGCATAAGTAAACACCAACAGAAACAACTCCATATTTAAGAAAAAAATATTTAATAATGTTTAACTATATTATTTCCTTTCTAGACTTTCCATTATTTTCCCATGGTTAAAAAAAAATGAAGCATCACTAAGGAGAAGCATACCCTTAGAGAGGGACTTGGAAGATCATTGAGAGTTGCTTACTCAACACCTCTAGCTGGTTCAGTCACATTCATAATTCTTAATGATTCATCATTATTGACAATAGCATCATGGTCCTTTTTCACTTCCATAACTATTGTGTCATCAACAGAGATTATGCTGCTTGTCTCTTTTTCAGGTTTAGGGAGCTTCATCAAAAATTCTATTATTATCAATAGCATCCTCCAAACATTATAGTTGCTTCTAGCAAATTGCATATGCTAGTTAAAAGATGAAACTTTTAGCCCTTCTGTGACCAAATCTTCCATTTCATATTCAGTTACTCCATACTTTCCATTATAATCTTTTAAGTTTCAATAGAGACTAAGTCCATATATGTTTTATGCTAGTTAGTAAAAAAGTATAAATATGAATACAAAAGATAAAAATAAGGCTTTTTTTTGGTGTGGGGGGGTAACCATCCTAAGATGTTACAGGAATACAAAGCAAACCTATCATAGTTAGTTGCCTCAAACTTAGGCCCTAGCATCAATTTGCCTCCCATCAGTAGATAATCCAGGCACAGACTAAAATCAGAAGAACTGTCATGAATACATGAAAAGAAATTTTAAAAAGAGAGGATAGTTAATCTTAACTGATACAAAGGCAAACTACTCAAACTATAGAGAAATTATTCTGTACAGCTATTACAATACAATAAAGCAACTTCAAAGTAACATATGAAAGTTTAGATTAAAATTTTAAACAATTAAGAATCCCAAAGCTATAACCTAACTATATTGATATGCTGGCTTCTACAACCAAGAATTTAACTACACTTTCTAATGAGTTTTCCATAACTTCTAATACTCAATTCCAGACAAGAGAGCATAATGAACATCAACTATCCCTGTTTTAAATACAAAGTAAATTCACTTGTTTTCCTTCTACTTTGTTCATTTGTCATGCATTAAGGAGTTTTACTTTCTCTTTCTTAGTTACTGTCCAATAAGTAGATGTACCTAATAGTTGTAATGAAATTCAAAAGAATAATACATTCATTCAAAGCTTTTTCTTCATCATGCATTGAATGAGTTTAATTATTTTGAAGTAATCTAAAATCCTGAAAGCACCAATCATCTGTGGAATGGGGATAAAGCATGGATTCTACTATTAATCACCCTTCACCAACTCATATACAAGTACATGCCATGCATGTCAAACACGTCTCTTTTATTATTTCCTATAGCATCAAGTTTTCACTTGATTTATTTCCTTTTGTATTAGCAACATTTTATATATAGGTTGCCTTTTCTTCTCTAATGAATAAGATAAACAAAATTTTTGTCAATGCTCCCAAAATCTACAAAAGCAATGGCAAGACTAATTTTTAAAATTCTTAGCTTAAGAAAAATCAAGAGCAGCCATGTATTCGCTAGATTAATATACTTGGTTGACAAAAAGTTGTAGGACTTTCACATTTTTGATGTTGAGGTAAAAATATAAATTTAATTCTCAAACACTGCTTTTAATGCTGCATTTCAAACCTGTAGTGACTAAGAAAAAATAATCTTCATGTCACAAATGAATCATGCTAGTAAATGTTTGTTGTTAAGTATTAGCTTTTAAGAGTTAGTAACTAAGGGAGTTAAAAAAAGATGGTAAACACTAGCCAAAATCATATCACTTGGTTTGACACATTATTGTGGTGAAAATGCACCCTATATTTGAGTCCATTTTCCTGGCTCAAAATCTTAGTATATTTTTCTAGAAATTCTTGAGAAGACCCACATAATTGCAGTCCCAAGAAGTGGTCTTGGTCCACAAATAAAATTTTGTGTCACTTAAAGGTTCACAAACTCTTGACTTGAAGGTTCATAAATAAATATAAGGGTAGAACATTTTAGATACCTTTATAAGCTTGTTGCGTGCAGCTTGATCAACTTCAATTGTTTTTCTCACTTGAATGTTGGTCATGTTTGTTGCAACAGTTAATTCCTCCTTTGTTAGTTCTGTTTTGAGATCCTTTTGTAAATCTACTTTTACTCGAAGGAGAGCATAAATGATAAAGTTTCAATGAACTTAAGTCAAGATTTGATCTATGTTGCTCCCATTCCCGCATAAAATAATTTCCACCAAATGTTATTTGTGAACCTTCAAGTTAAGAGGCTCTAACATGATGAACATGTTAAAGTAAAATCTAGCACCACTTGACTGCTAAAGCTGTAGACGAACTATAATTAATCTTATGATATTTAAAGGGCTTATTCTCATTTAAATCATGGCATAGAAGTTGATCTTTTATATATTACACGTTCCTTAAAACAATATTATTATTATTAAAAACAGTATTCATTCTTTAACATGCACATCAGAACATTGATTACTAGCTAATTTAATAAATCACAATACAAAGACAAGTACCATAATAACATTGCAACTTCCATTAAACATCACAACACAATTTCCTCTATGAAAAAAAATTAAAAAAACTCATCAACTATTTATCACTACATCTTACATTGTTTAATATAACTTCAATGAACACATAGTACAAATTTCAATGATCATAGCAAAACAATGATAAAAGTCATGTGCAAACATTCATGTTAATTTTTTAATTTATGTTCAAGAAGAACATGATACTTCAAAATCTTGACATTGTCAATCTCTTACACAAAAAAGCAGCAAAAAATGTCTAGGATTTTATAATTTATTTACTTTTCAGTAGTTGAGCATGAATGTTTGCTAATTTATCAAGAATTTCAATAGATTCATACACATATACCATATTTATATTATTTATATTAATTTTTTCAAGGAAGAACATCACCACTACCAAGTTCAATGATGATTTCTTTTGTATAAAGAAGTCCGCAAAACTTTTGAGAATAATAAACAAAAGGATCAAGTTCTTCAAAATAAGAATGGAACTTTTGTGTTTTACAGCATTTTATGCAAAAAATAAAATAAAATAGAAGCACCACAATATATGCATAACGAACATTTCTCTTAAAACAAACAGAGATTTATTTCCTTACCTGGCTTTATGTATCTTTTAGCTACTCTTTGTGATCATTGACTTGTTGCATCAGGTTTATGTTTTCAAATACAAATTTTTGAATCCACAATGTAGTTAACAAAGAATCAGAGAAAAAGAGTGAAGATCCCAACAATAGAGGTAAAGGAAAAATATGAAAGAAGGAAATCGCCAATCTTAGCATAGCACATAATTCAATGTAGGCTCAGATAGTCTGCTTCATGCATAATTGTAAATTTATGTTTTGCAGGAAGAGAATGATGATAACTATAAAGAGGAGCTAGAAGTTGCTGATGAATTTGATAGGGATTTTGATGAGGATGTGAGTTACAAGTGCTTGTTTGTGATTATGTGCTAAAAATATTATTTAATTGTGTCTTAGTTATGCAAAAGGATACTTGGCGTATTTTTCTTCTTTATTGATGCAGCTGTTTCAATTGTTCTTATCAATATTTAGTGCTGATATTGAATTTCAACATCCTTAAGAACTTGAGCCTAATGAAGAAAGTGAAAATGAAGCTGTTGAAAGGTAAATCTTTTTATCTCTTAGTGCAAACTTGTAACGTGCAGATTTTGGTTTGTTGATATGCTAATCTATCTAAACTCATATAAGGTGCCAAAAAAGAAGCAATTAATATTCCTAGGGAAGAGAATGTCTATGAAGAAAAAGAAGAAAGGAAACAAAACACATACTACTCTATACCATCTCATCCTTGGGGACAACTAGATACTATTATGCTTTTAACTACATAACTCCAACAGTCTCTGAGGCATCTGTCAACAAAAAATCAGATAAAGGGGATAAAAAATATATGAAATAATATGATTATAGACATGAATTGTTATAGTAGATAACTTTTTATTTTCTGATTATAGTTTGTCCAGTGGGCTAAAAACACTAGTTTTTGGCCTATTGCTTAGCCATATTTTTTGTCTCTATTTATGGTTTATTTCTCCATTTCACACCTTCAAGAGAAAGTTGTTTACTTTTTAGTATCAAACCACATGATTTTGGAGCCACAAAAGTCACTCCAATGTTTTCTCTCACTTTTCATAAGTTGTGGTAGAATAAAATGCTAACTTCAATTATTCTCATATTCCAAATATCTTTACCTCTAGTTTGTCCAACTTGTACTTTTAAGTCACACTTTATGATGTTCATGTGCGCCATTTCTTCTTAGTCTACTTGTTCATCAAAATAAGTAGATTTACAATCAAAGAAAGCCAAGCACAACAACCCTGTCAAAGTTAATACCAAGAAGGACATTATGTTAGGCTTTACATAACACTTGAAACAGAAAACAGTAAGTTTAGAACTAAAATATAACATGAAAATGTATGAAAGAATACAAAATTAGAGTAATAAATCAAAGAAAGTAATGAAAGAAAATATATATACATGATAACAAAATTATAGAAAATACCTACTCCAAACTATACAATAGTGCATGGAGTCTTAGGCCTATCAGTATATAAGGCATGGATTGCTGCAACTTACGTAAAAAAATATACACAAATCATGTCAACTATTACACATACATCTAGGACTTTGCTTATGACCAAGTGATCAAGTTAATGACTAAGATATCACCTTGTCATCCAACCTTCCTTCAGAAAATAAACATATCCTTAGTGACCTTACAAAACAATACATTAAATAATAGGTTATAATGATTGTTGTTAGTTATTACCTGTAAAATTCAAACTATAATGTCTACTACAATATCCTAACAACCTTGAGCCAAGGGCAAAGCTGACAAAAGAAAAGAGATGCAGATAAAGTCAGAACCATTTCAAACAAATTCTTTCAAACAGTGTCTACATCTCAAATAGTAACGTGAGGGATGAGCATACTTTATTGTACAATCAACTAAAGCAAATGTTTGTAATAATTTAAATATAATCATGGTTGTAATTCAGTACAAATTGAATTCTTTTTTTTAAAGCATAACATGAATGTTGGAATATTTTTGCAACTAACTTACAAAAGTGAACCAAGAAACATCAACTAATAAAAAAAAAGTACGTCAACTACTACAAGTTTATAAAAATCTAAACTAAAAGTATGAGCATAAATGGAAAACAAACTTATGAGAGAACAATATTAATCTCACCAGTTGACAAAACATATGGAAATTGTGAGCTAGAATGATAGTTATAGGTTATGAGACAAAGTAACCGAACAATTAGAAATGAAAAACCATAATTACAGATGGAGTAACCAAAAACAATTAGAAATGAAATACATAGTTTATGAGAAAATAACCACTCAAAACCATATTGCAACTAAAAGGAACCTGCATTGAACTTTTACAAGAAATAAAAGAAAATAGGGGTAATCAATACAGGTAACAGCATATAGAAAAGCTTTTCTTAAGATGATGACTGATACAAGTTCTCCAGATATTCAAGTTTCTTTTTCTTCTTTTGTGACGGGGAACTAAAATCATCAAGTAGAAGATGAAAATAGTGGACAGGAACCATGTTATCATGTAACAGTTTGCTTCTAATTTCTTTAGTTAGCCTTGTATTCTGGTTTAGTTTGTAATTCAAGCTATATGCTTGCTTGATAAATATTAAAAAAATCAAGATTGAACCTTTCTCATGTTCTTTTGGATTCTGGGGAAGAAAAGGAACATACAATTAACAAAGAAATGGAAGAGATATAAAGGGCAAAAATAATTTTCATAAGTATTGAATAGCCTTGCCAATGTCACCAGAATAAGGAACTTGATGAAATAGTGGAACGAACCCTAGGAAAAAAAGGATATGTTTAACCATGAATTAATATAAAGTTTTGAATCCAATCATATGTTAACCTTAAACTATGAACTAAAACATCCTTCAGAGATTTTCTAAGATAAATCATTCCCAGATAAAGGGATAATGGTATAACATCCAATAGTATGATCAATTGATCTATAGGTCAAAAGGCTCTATGAAAAAGAGTAGAACAAATCCTAGGAAAAAATATAAAGTTCTGAATCCATTCATATAATTATCATCTTGAAAGTTAGTTCTTATTTAATATTAGTTGTCTTTCCCACATTCCTATTTTTCCCTCTTTTTTACTGTTCTCTCTGTTTCTTTCTCCTTGAGAATTCTATCTATACGTGAAACGCAATCCAGCTACTTCTCCATTAAGACCCTCCCAGGATGCGAATAGAAACTTCACCATATGGGTTTTCTATAAAACATACGACCACAAATAAAACCATTGGTCCAACTTTCTATATGGAAATAAAACAAACACCTACTTCAATATTATAGTAGTCTGAAAATCCACATAAAAAAATCAATGTCATAGAGAAATAAGCCAACATTCAGACCTGAAAGTGATAATCAAAATAAAATTTCTACTATTCACAAAAACTTGGATTCCTTATCATAACAGATCTGGAGTCAACAGAAGCACCCTCACTTAACAAAAATTGGTTGACGAGCACGAAGAAGGAAGAAACATGAATAGTATAGCAATTAGTTCAGAACAGTTAAGGTAACATTGAATATCTCAAAACCTTCAGAAAAATACATGGATGATCGATTAGACTCACCAAAATTAATGCAAGGGCTTCCCTTTGCAACTCGATGAATGAACTCAAGCACCATACTCAGTCTCAGCTCAGGCTTCTGATGTGCTAAATCTCTATCTCTCACAATCTCGTATTCATGATTTTCTACTAAATCTCTCTCTTATGCTTTCATATATTGCTTCACTACATCTTCTTTAACCTCGAGCAGAGAGAGAGAGATTGCGTCTGGAGAGAGAAGTAGTGGGGTTTAGAGGTGGTGATGGTAGATGAAAGGGATACAAAGAGAACGTAGTGACAACAAAGGAGGGGAGATGAAGTTGAAGAGAAGCTCAATTGGAGGAGGACTGAAGACAAAAAGGAGGCACGGTGATGATGGGGGAGAGTCTCCGCCGCAGTGGCAGTAAGGATGAGAGGGTAAGAGGGCGGCAAATCCGATAGATGGAATGATCTGGAAGGTGAGAGAGAAGAAGAAGATGGCATTTTTCCAAAGCCAAAATTTAAATTACAAACATTGTGTGGGACTTGCACCAGAAGGTCATTCAGGATAAAACACTGTAGAATACACTCATTGAGCAGGGCCATTTGAGGGAAACACTGTAGATGAATAGTACAAGAATAAAAAGTACACGGGCCTTATAAGATATAAGATACTTTGCATCCCCTGCCTTTAGACATTTTAAACCCATAACTCAAATTCTTAATTCTACCATGGATACCATTATGGATGGCTAAATGTGTGTGTATATATTAATGACTCATTTGTTTAAACTTAATTAAAAAGGTGATTTATATATATTAAGTCAGGGCTCTTGTGTTTCAATTTATTTATAAAAGGGTTAATAAACATCACATACTCTAAATTATTATGTGAGTAGTTTTTTGGACCCTAAACTTTTAAAATATAAAAAAAATTCTCTAAACTTTAAAATTCAAAGTGAATTATTAACGCACCGTTAACATATAAATAACTGCCATTAGCTATTAACTTTATGGGGTTCGGTTAAATGCTGATGTGGTAGTCCTCCTTGCTGATGTGTCATCCCTCCTTGCACATAAACGATGCCACATATGAGAATTTTCCTTTTCTGTCATTGCCATGTTTCTTCATTCTTCTTCTTCCTGTGCTTCTTCTTTTTTCTTGTTCCATGTTGCTCATCAGACCCAACTCACACACACATTTCTCTTTGAGTTATTCTATCATGTTTTGGCAACTATTCTACTAAAGCCATGAGAAGAGAATAAGAATGATGGTATATTAAGATCTAAGTTAGAGCAGGCTTGTGAGTCTTATCTGAGTAATGACGCTAATATAAGTATTATGTTAGTGATGGGTAGCGAACAGAATGAAGAAGAAAGACATTGATTTGTGCCTTTGTGATGAGTAGCAACGTCGATCTGAGCAATAGCAACGCCGATCTTCCGTTGCTTGCTAGATTGCCAACTCCAATTTTGGAAAAGTACTCACTTCTTCCTTGATTGATGCTTGACTAATCAAGCATTGAGTGATCTTCAAGCATCATCCAATGTAGATCATGCCATGGCATGCACTTCATTGTTTAGACTCTTAGTTTTGGAAAACCCCTTCTCAAATGTATGCTTTTGACCTTGGGCTTGTGCAATTGGCAATTTTAGTAAAATCAAAGTAGATTTGAGTTTTTGTTTAAACTTGCAATTACTTTCATGCTACAATTTTTGTTGAGGTTTTGAAGCAATTTTCTTAAATCCTCTTTATTGTTTGAAGTTGATGGTGATGGTTGATTGGGTATTGATATGATTTTTTATGAATTCCTCCTCATTGTCCCATCACCGTCGTCCAAGGCGAACCTGGAGTATTCTTCTCTGGCTTTTCTTGTTGATATGGGTTGTTGATTTTTTGTTCAGGATAATTTGGTTCTTTCCTTTACATGTGGCATGCTAGCTTGTAACTTTTGATCTACATAACAGTCAACATTCTACAAACAAACGATGGGGGGTACAAACATATGATGGGGGTAATCTACTCTAAAATTCAAAGTTTAGGTGAGTTTTTGCACACTTTAGGAGTGTTTAGGATACTACTCATGTAATAATTTAGGATTTGTGGTGCTCTTTAACCCTATATAAAAAATCAATTATTTTTTAAAAAAATTATTTTGCGAGTTTTTATAATGTTTATTTAAAATTTTGAAAATAATTTGAATCTAATAAAAAAATTCTAATGACTTTGATTTTTTCCCCTAAAAAATGGATTAGTGGGATTAAAAGATTTTAATTTTTTAAAAAAATTAATGATTTAGTTTTTGTAGTTTTGACCCAATTGTAATTTATTTTTTGAGCTTTGACTTGTTATAACTTAGTCTTTATACTTTTATTTTTGTTGTAACTCAATCCTTGAACTCTTACAACTTAGTCCTTATAATTTTAACCATTTAAAATATTGGTTCCTATATTTTTAAAATAAAATCACAAAGATTAAAGCTATTTCAAAATTTTAATCTTTATAAAGATTAAAAAGGTTTAGTAATTTAAAATATTAGGTCTAAATTTTAACATAATTTTAATTTCTATAATTTTATTTTTTAAAATATAAGGACTAATATTTTAAATATTTAAAATTATAAGAATTGAGTTATAAGAGTCAAAGTTTAAAGATTGGGTTATAACTAAACCAAAACTGTAAGAACCAAACTACAAGAAATCAAGATTTAAGGATTAAATTATATTATTAAGTTAAACTATATATCAAATGATTAGTTTTTGCCTCTTCTAAAATCAAACAAGCGTGAAGGATGGGAATAGGCATTTTGCATCAAAAGAAGGTATATTATTGAGTCTTATTTGACAAATGGGGTTCATATCTATATCGTCTCTAACGAGTTATTATCTTTTTTTTTTTTTTTACGTCGGATGAACTTTAAGTCAACGAATGAATTTCAAAATGGAGGAGTTAACTTTTTTTTTTTGTTTTTTGTTTTATAAAAGAGGAGTTAACTTGGAAAAAAAAATGAAAGAATGTTGAATGTAATGCTTAATTAAATTGGGCCTACTTATGTTTTTGGTAAAATGGAGGCCCAAGGCCCAAATACAGTCAGATGTATGTTTAATCACACAAATGTCTTCCCCATTTTTTAAAAGAATAACTCGTTAAAGAGGATCTAGTTGCCAAAAAAACAGAAAAGAAAAGATCTGAGAGGATGCAGATTATATTACCAACAAAAATTATTTCAATGATAAAGATTTGATTAAAAACTCACAAGGTTGTGGACAAAATTTTATTATAAATATAATGATTTTATTGGCTGGCGATTGGTAAGTATAATAATAAGTACTTAAAGGCTTGCTGTGTTATGAAACCCAGTTCACTTAAATTTAGTTATTTACCAAAAATTTATATTTTGGGGCCCACCACAGTATCTCTCCTAAAGCACACAGATTTCATTGAACTATTGACAAATACTTTATTTCAGTGTTTGCCAGTTTGGGCCTGTTTCGCGCATCTCATTCGTTCTAATGTGTTTAAAATAATGTGCAGTTTGCTGCTTCGCCTGTTTCTGGCAAGTGGATCGAACATTCTCTTTAATGATAATTAAGCTGTACTTTAATCACGTTGCGTGAGTTTTGTTTGTTGAATTCTGTTAATACTTCCTCCGATAATAAACGTAAATGCTAAATAACTAATTCACATAAATTAAAAAAATTAGTTAAGTTAGTTATTTATAAAAAAATGTGTCTTGATTTTTCTCAATACCATATCCCTTTGTGCAGTCAATAGGGTAAGGAGTTTGGAAAAATAAATGTGAAAGGTAAATAATATTAAGATCCTAAATTTAGGAGTTGGCAGGAAAAAAAAAAGATATTAAATTTAGGATTAAAACAAACTACTCAACTTATAGTTTCTATATTTAAAATCAGAGGGAGTAGAAGTAGGTTGCATATAATGGCAAGGATATATATTTTTGACATAGAACTTAATGATTTCCTGTATTTTATTTCCATGTCCCATAAAAGCGAAAAAACTAATCATAGATATGTAAATATGTAAATTAGCATCAATATGTAAATATTTTTCTAATCAATTCCTTGAAGTGATTTCATCTGCTGCTGAACATATCAAGAAGAAAACATAGAGGTTCTTCATTTTGGATCTCATACTATTATCGTGGGGTCACAATTTGATATTTCTACGAAAATTGTTTTTGGTCTGGTCTCATAGTTTCATTATTAATTGATCCTTCTTTTCTGTGACCATCATTTGACATCTGATTAATTAAAATTTGAACATTGTGATCAAATCGAGATAGTTCTCACGTATTCGAGCTAAAGAATATACACACAAAAAAAAATTTAAATATCAAATCATTAACATGAAAAATGTCACAAACATCAAGTTCTAACAGTTTGACATCCAAACAGTTTCACTAATTGATCTTTCATTTAAGGGTAAAAAAGTAAATTGACTCCTAAACTATAGACTCAATAGCATTTGCAACATTAAACTCATTTTTGATGCAATTTTGCCCTTCGACTTTTTAAAAGTATAATTTGACTCCTATCATTAATAAAAATTAAATTCGACCATTAATTGATTTTCAAAATTACATAAAATTAACAAAAATTACAGACAACCTAAAAAATTACAAAAAATGACTAACGAAATTTTATTGGTCATTTTTTTATAATTTTTGAGGAATTTATTTAGACAATTAATCGTCAAAGTTAACTTTAATTAACGGTAGGAGTTAGAATACACCATTTTTAAAATTTGAAGGAAAACATTATATCAAAAATAAATTTAGAGTCCCATACGCTCTAGAACCTATAGTTTAAAAACTAATTTACTCTTTTACCTATAATTTAATTACGTTTGTATCTCTTCCATAGGCCATGTTAACATACATTGTATAATTTTGTTCATGTATTTTCTTTTGCAGCGCCTCATGTACATTGCACATCCTTCGAAAATGAGAAATTAATAATGACATGACAAGGCATAATAATTTATCTATATGTTCAGTTTTGTTTCCTCAAGTTTTTCAAAATTATTAAAAATGTCATTTTGTCTTGTATATAAGTCGTTGTAGATATGAATGTTGTGCTGGATACATGCCTTGTGGTGATAGTGTATGGAAAGTGAATGTCCTGAGTTTTGCCTTTTGTACTGAGGTGCATTATGTAGTCCTCTTTACTGACTTATTATTATTATTTTGCCTTCTTGCATCAATATTATAGGATTAAATGGCCAATTGACTTTTAAACTTATTTCTAGTATAATTTTCTCTTTCAACTTTTGAAAGTGATATAATCTGACTTCTATCATTAATAAAAAGTAAACTTTAAATATTAATTGACTAGACATTGATATAAAATAACAAAAAAATTATAGTAATAGACCTAAAAATTACATAAAAGGCCCAAGGAAATATTATTGGTTCTTTTTCTTCCTTGTAATTTTTGAGATTATTTTCTATCACTTTCTAGTTAAAATATAAACACAACACATGATAGAGGACTAGTCTACATAGTTGAAGTAGAGGACTAGTCTAAATTACAATTATAACTCTAATCAGATACATAATGTATATAGATGAGATGCATATATATTGTAGACACATCACAAGATAGGGATGGACAAGTGAGATAGGATGTTTGAAGGAGAAGCAATAATAAGAGTGCCATTGATGTAGATAATGTCAAGGATGGATCAGCTATTGTCTCTAATAGTAGGATACCCTCCTCCTCCTCATCCACCAATAATAGATGGACGGCCTTATTATCCATCACCTCCTCACTATCCTCCTCCTCCTTATAGTGCCCCTCCACCGCCTCCTCATCACTTTCCTTACCCTCCTCCTCCTCCTCCTTATGATCCCTATGCCCCTCTGTAAGATATGTTGGTCACCCAATAGGGGGTGAATTTGGTGTCCTCTGATCTTTTACTTAAAGCTCTTGACCACAGAAAGTTGGAATATGAATGGTAGATTAAGATGAGAGAGATAAAGAATAATACACAGAGAATTTATTCTAGTTTAGCCGAATCCACTTGGCCTATATCCAATCCCCAAGAATCTCCTGAGATTTTTTACTATAACCACAAGTTCAATCTGGGCACTCGTAAAGCCACAATATAATCTCAGACTTAATGTCTGTATCACTTTCCTTTACAAAAACCCCACAGTTTGATCTAGACACTTGTAAAGCCACTTACAATCTCTCAAACTTACAAGTTATTTCTCTACCCTTATAGAGGTAATTTTAACACCCATTTAAGATTCCCTTATCTTAAGTCTGCTCAAATAAATAATAGAGAAATTTTGATCACAAAGTGATCTTGATACTAGCTTACTCATTGAGTAAATAAATACATTGAAGTATAATAATATTGGAGACAAATACAAAGAGTAGTTGAAGGTATTGAATATCACAGCTTGTGCCACTCACTTCTCTTCTCTACTCTCCTTTGGTCTTCATAAATAAGTCCTTTTATAGTTAGAGTTGATCAGTGATTTGTTAGACTCATTAAAATAGCCATTGGAGTAGTCTCCTTCTCTCTTTTGATCTTTTCCATATAGTATAAGTTTGGTTAGAGCTTTCGGCAAAGGTCTATTTTGTCTTGCAAAGCATCCATTAGACACAATCAATTTTTCGTTGCTCTTCAATCTTTAATGTTGTAGATGTAAGTATAGCTTGTAGCTTTGCAATGGTATTGTTACCTAAAAAGGATAGTAATAATTGATAGCTTTTTAGATGGGTTTACTTGTTGGAGCCAAAAGCAAATATAACAGTATTTATGTATTTAATGCTTTGACAAAAGTAGGTGAAGGTTTATACTGGTGTAGCATTTTAGCAAGGTGTTATAAATCAATAATGAATCACAAAGATTTTGTCTTAGTGCTAATAGACAGAAATTTCTTCAAGGAAGAAGATTAGTACTGGTGTTGTAGAATAGTATAGGTGTTAACCAATGAAACACGTAAACAGCCACTTAGAATATTTGAAGAAATAAGGATTGGTACTAATGTAAAAAAGTAATATTGGTGCTAAAAAGTAGTGCTGGTGCTAAAAATATTAATAGCATAGGTGTTAACACTTAGTACTAGTGCTAAAGAGAGATTTTTACCAAAACTGAAGGAATAGCACTAATGTTAATAGCACAGCACTGGTGCCAAAGGAACATTTTTGTAACATAGTTTATGGGTCGAATTCTAATAATTATAACTCTTTCATTTTAAATTCAAAATAGGAAAATGACCTATGGTTGGAAAGTGCTGGATGTCTAGTTTCCAAGGAAATAATACCACTCAAAAATTCATACTAATGTGAGAGATAGGATGAAAATTGTGAGCAAAGGTTAGTAGCGTTTTTCTGTATATTGGAAGCTTTAATAGCCAACTATAAAAAATCATATCTATTTCATATAAAATCTATTTTGAATGAAATAGATGTCTTTAGAAATATTTAAAAGTATACTTTTAAATGAAAGAAGTTTCACATTAGATATATTTTCATAATAAGAGATATATAGAAAATACTGAATCAAGGTTGAAACTGAATATCTCCAAAACTCTTAATGAACTTCAAATGTTAATAATATAACTCCACTTTGAGTAAATATAACTTTTAAGAAACTTTATGGAGTTAGTTTTTCAATAATATTTAAGAAAAATTTTTTTAAATCTTGTGAGATATAATTGATTGAAAACAAGATTAAGGTTATATCTCACTATTTATTTTAAAACTAAATTATATGTTATGATGCATATAAAACAATGAGTTTAACATAAAGATTAGAAAGCCTAATAATATTATACTTATCAAGACCAAGGCTATGATAGATCGAAGCTTGTTTACTTAAACTTCGATTGGATCATCTTTCTTATTATCTTTATGTCCTTTATTTCTGAGTGAAGCATGTTAATGATAACTCAAATGGCTTCCTCTTCATGCTCAATCAAATTTCTATTTTAGATAACCTTCAATAATATGTCAAGAGTAAAGTAGTTAGTCCAAGTATCAATATACATGGGAATAAATAAAAAAGTTATTATATCATCCTATGCATATAAAAACTCTTATATATATATATATATATATTGTAAATATTCAAGTTATGAAAAAGAACACCTTGATCACTCTTGGATATATAATCAATTTAGGATAAAGAAAAATATGATAGAATAAAATAACTTTCAAGCACATAAACGATTTTTTCAAATCTCATATAGTATGTAATAATATAAGTAAAAACACTTTAAAATACTTATTCCATAGTTATAGTTAACTAATATATATAAGAAAACAACTAATGCATATAGTCATATAGTCAACTATTCTATATTCTCAAACATATTACCTATGTTAATATGACTATATTTGTTATCATCAAATCTCAAATTTAACATAATGTCATAAGCTATTATGTCCAAGACCCTCCACCATGATATTCCAAGTAATTCATCACTTTAGAATTCATACACTTACCAACACTATATACATGTACATATGTATGTATATGTATAGCATAGTCTACTTTGTTTCTTCTTACTTACTTCTTTCTTTCTTTAGTTGCAAAGACTATGGATCTTGTAAACCTCTTAACTTTCTCAGGGAGAAATATATTCCAAGCATAACTTTATGAGGCAAAAGTATGCCTTCGATTATTTACCTTTACATAAAATTTCAATTTGGTTCCTCAATTTTATAAAGTGTTTTTTTAGTTTTTTTAACTTTGACATCGTTAGCCTTATTAATAGAAAATACTGACATTACAATTTTAAATTCTAATAAAATATTTTCAAGTGTTGACATATTAATTTTAAGTTTTATCGGCATTTATAATTGCAATGTTGGCAGTTAACAAAATTAAGGCTGAAAGACTAAAATGACACCTTATAGAATAAAGTGGCCAAACTAAAACTATATAAATTTAGAAGATCAAAGATATATTTTTTCCTTCTTATTATTGTTTGAGCAATTCACCCTATAAATTCTTCAATAAGAATTTAAAGTCCATAAAAATTACTTTTGTTTAGATGTAGATAGGATAAGATGAGTCTATACATATATTTACATGTAACTAATAAAAATATAGAAATGATAGTTGTTGGATTGAAAGGTGCGACAAATCACGATCGTAGATCGATCGAACTCATTTAAATCAAGGTAGATAGAAGAGTTACCTTTTGTTTTTGAACTTCTCAATTGTTTTCTTCAAGTATTCAAATTTCAGGAGTTGACAATATAGATTTGCTCCCTCTACTATTATCCATACAAATAGCTTTCCAACATGAATAGCATGCTAGTGCTCTTTGTACATAATGTCTGTTTGTCAATCAGATGCTCCTTTTATTTTCTAGGGTATTTTCATGGCTTTCAGAGTTTTGCCATCAAAAGACTCACTCACTTAAGAAACTTGTCTCTCTTCTCTATGTTATATAAATTAGGGTTTTTATGTAGCCAAAGAAATTAAATTAAATTTATCTCATAAATTAAATCTATGATATCATCTTATCTAATTTGAATTTATCTCATAAATTTAAATTATAAAACTAATATGATATCTTTTTATATCATGTTAATTATTAAATTTAATTTATCATATAAAACTAAATTTAAAACTAACATAGTAATATAATATAATATAATATAACATATATATATATATATTATATACATAAATATATATGTATTTCAAAACACACACACACACGCACACACACAGATATTATATTTTAAATTTCATATTTCATATACATATACTTAGTTAAAAATTGACTAATTAAGGGATAAATTAGCTCAAAGTATGATTAATTAATTTAATTATATTTTTGGGTTGCTAATTGGCTTTTTAGGTCATATTTGGCTCTAAATTGAGTTAGGATGGAAGTTGGATCAAATCAGGTGGCATCGGGGGAGTAAAAATGACATTTTGCTTACTGCGTCGTGAGCCGCAGCGCATGACATAGCACAAACAAGTTAAATTTTGAAAATCATCAAAAAAAGGTAGTTTTTATGAGGGGAAACCTAGAACACGAAGGGGAAGGGTTAAGGAACTACTAGGGCTTCATTTTAGGATAATTTTAAAGACAAATTGGGCCTTCAAACTCTTGAGTAAGTTTTCCACTCTTTTCCTCTATCTTTCTATCTCATTTTCCATGGAATTTGAAAGTAGGAGAATTTGCTCTAAATGGATTAAGCTATGGGTCTATGTTTTAAAGATCTAAAGTAATTCTAAAGGTTTGATTTAAGTTTCTTAACCTTGGATAAGTGATAATATGAAGCTATTTTGTTGTTTGGTGAAAGTTACATCAAGCCCTAGCTTGATTATGGGGTTTTGAAGTATGATAAGTTGAGATATTAAGTGTTATGTTGCAATAGAGTAAGTGGGAGGTTTGAGGGGAATGTGTACAAATTGTAATCTTGGCAAGCCTCTTTGTTGAGAATATGAGTGAGAAGTGGGAGAATTGGAATGTTATTGATAGCTAATAGTGCTTGTGTTAATTGAAAATTAACATATAGTACTTGTTGATGATTGTGGTGTGGGAACACTTGCCTTGACACAAGAAGAGATTTAGTACCATGGGTAACCCTTTTAGTAACAAAAGAGTTGAGGTAACTAGATAATTTGCATTACTTATTACCTTGTATAAGTTATTATCAAGTTGTTCTTGTATGATTTGTTATGTATATATGTATAAATTTTGTAAAAGTTAACTATTTTAGAAAATGAGTGAAATGTTGATATGTAAAATGTCATGTTTTTTAAGCAAGTGTTAAGATTCATTATCTTGATTTAGAAAGTGGTTTATGCATGGTTAAGTGGAGATATATAGTGAAATGTAGCATCTTAGAGGGTGGGAGGTCACCTAGTAGAGTTAGTGGAGGTTAAGTCCACATGGCATTGCTGGCACCTCGGGATGCCAGGTGCAGCTCATATTTCTCCTTAGTGCTTAAAAAGGGTGAGATATTCCAGACTTACTCTCCTTAGTACCTAGAAGGGTGTGAAATTGGAGACTATACTCCTTAGCACGCATAGGATGCGATGTTGGAGTAACGACACTTCAATTACTTGTAATAAGGGAAACCTGTAGTTCAGAAGTGGTTTAGGACACCTTGGTTGGGTAGTCCTACCATGGATGGTGAGTTTTGGGACCATACATGCAGTTTGATTCTGTGAAATAGCCTACCAATTTAATTGAGAGTATTAGAGGACCGGATGATTAGCGATCATGCATTTAAATTGTGGTGATTGTATATGGTGTCTTTATTATGCTTATTTTAAAGCTTGTTTATAACTTGGCATGTTAATCGATAATGTACATTATCTTACTTACTAAGATTTTTATCTCACCCTTTGATTATCATTTTACAGGTTCAACCGCTAAGTCTGAGCAAATGAAGGAATCAAGTAAGGGCTAGCAGACTTGCTACATTACCATTGTAATACCTAATTTTATTTTGAGTTGTGTATGTAAACTTATATGGATGATAACATGAGTTGCTAGCTAGGAATGCATATAATTTTGACTGGTTGCACTTGTATTGTACTATGTTATTTTATATTTTACTCCAATATTGTATATGATGTGAATATGTGGTGATTTTTATGGTGATGGGATAAAATACTAATATAAGTATAAGGAATGTTGTATACATGTGGTGATAATGTATATGTGATGTATTATGTGGTAATAGAGGCCAAATGGTGTATGTAATATTAATTTTATGTTTTGGCCATATTGGGTGAAATTGGCATTAAATGGCCAAATTTTGTGTTTGGTATGTTTTTGTGAATTTAAATGCTCAATCAGGTGTATTTTGATCTATTAGACTTGGTTCAAGCCTCAAAATGGGTTAATGGTATAAGTTTTGAGTTTTGGGTACTTGGATGCTTGAAAATCGCTTTAAAAATTAACTTTTGTATCTGAGTATCTAAAATTCTCATATGGTGTCAGATTATAATGAAACTTGTATCATTAGTTATCTTATTGAATAAGCTTCGCATGAGCACTTGAATCGCTTTAATCGGATATGGGATGCAAAAATGGCACTCGTTTGAAGTTCGTCCTAAGAAGCTATCATGATAGCATTTTGCTGTCATGATAAGGACATATGCATCGTGGTGCATTGTGTGCAAGCTGCGGTGCAGGGTATAGCAGTGAAATTGGCCTCTCTGTGCCATGTGTCACAGTGTACTGACCACGAGCCACAGCCTATATACCAAAATACTAAAAAATGACATTTTTAGCTTTATTTTCAAGTGTTTAGCTTCCCAAAACTTTTCCATGCTTCCAATACCTTTATAAATCATTAAGTTTGAGCTCAAACTACAAATTTGAAGGATTTTTATGGGATCTCAAATATTTCAAAATTATTTCTAAAGGATTATTGGTTTTAACCCTTTTATATTTGATGTGAGATTAAGAGAAATCCTTTCTCTTAATTATCATTATTTGTTGTGATTGTGTGGTGAATTTTAGTAATGTTAAAGTGGATATTACAACTTATGCCATGCAATTTTCTCATAGTAGGTTAGTCTAGTACCTTGTACCCTTTCAAGTGCTGGCAACTTTGATTTATATCTTTATAATTAATCAAAGTCATACTAGTCTTGTTTTATCTATGATCCCTCATTGATGACTGACTAAGGATATTTAGGACAATTACTATAATTTATCAAACTATACAATTATTATAGTGAACATGCAATTAATGTGATAGCAAAAGATAAATTTATTAAATAACAGTGTTCATAGTACAATGATTGGCTTTATGGCACAATTTCCAACAACAGTATCATATGATTTTAAATAGTAGTAAACAGTTATTCAATGTTTTCTTTGGGATTTGTTTACTAGGGCTCAATGTAAACAACTTTATTATTTGTCATGCTCTAAAATTTTTCTCTGATTTTCTTCAAGATAAAGAGTCACTAAACAATCTCAAATTTTAAAACACTTACCATAATAGAAAATTATCTACTATGGTAGAAAGAGTAAAAGATATTTTAATAATTTTAGATTCTTTCAAAACCCTACCATGGTAATAAAGGGGTTTACTATTGTAAAAAAAAAAGAATTATTATTTTAAAATCCTAGCATAGCTGAAAGGAGTCTACTATGGTAATTAAGAATTAAAATAGCTTTAAAAAGGCTTGACATGGTAGAAATTATTTTTCATAATAATACAAATCATTTTCAAAGTCAACTACTTTGGTAGAAAAGAATCTACTAAAGTGGAAAGAATTAAATATATTAATTTAGTCCTACCATGGTAATTTAGGAAGAAACTAAATTAATGAAAGGTATATCAAATGGGATTCAAAACAATTGTTTAAAACCCAAACTAATGATATAGATTATGAATACTAGTGAAGCATGATTCGTAGAGGCTAATTTGTCAGGAAAAAAAATTTATGTAAGGGTAAAAAGTGTCAAAAGCAATATTTTGGAAAAAAATTAAGTTGAAAGGGCATTTCTGAAAATTGCATGTCATCCACTTTGGCCAATGCTGTCTACAAACGGTGGATGACAAAGAAAAGACATTCTTTACAAAGGGTACGCACTATAGCCAAGAAGGTGTGCGCCACAGTGCATTGCGCATATCAATACTATTAGAATGAATTGTACTTTTAAACTTTAAACTTGCACTACTACTACAAAAAAAGAAATATAAAATGACTATTTTTGCTAATATTAAACAGTTATGAACTATTAAAAAATTAGGTGCTGAATATTCTTGGAGCTTTTATTCAACATTTTTAATTATTGAATATTCTTGATTTATTAAATGATTTTCAATCCAAAATCATTTAATATTTGTTTAAGGTATTGACATAGGATGTGGGAATCAATTGTGGCAGTGTTTGTTAGGTCATAATGTTAAAAAGTTTTTCCTCATAATAACCATTTAATATTATGACCAAATTTTTTAAAATTAAGGGGTTGCATTTCTAGTGATCTCCTGCATTGTAAAAGCTATTTACAATTTGAAGTTACTTAACTTAAATTAATTAGTGGCCAAAATAAAGCTCCAAATCCCAAAAATTGGCCAAGTATACCTATATCATCTATGTCAATTAACTTTAAATATATCTATATCATATATTTCTTCATTATTGCTATTGCTAGTTGTTATAGCCAAACCAAGCTTGGAAAATACTACCTACTAGCTATTCAATGACTTATTCCATTTGAGCCTTAATAAATGTCACTATATGCATCCTTGTAGTACTAAATGTAAAAAAAATGGTATATTAAAATCATGTTAATTAATAAAAATAATATAATGATGATAAGGTTGAAAACATATATACATTGTTTGGAAGAGTTCTAACAAGAGCATGCTGGATTATGTCCTTAATTTATTTCATGATAGCATACTCACAATCCCTAGATTTGTTTGGTTTTTCTAGGCATTGGAATTAGATAATGGATAAAAAAATATGATCAGTTAATGATATGACATGGCTTTTAGTCACATTGCCAACATAATTATCATTAATTATATTAGAAACATAACTAAAAGTACTTTTAGTACACGAGTCCAAATTGAATAACTCAAGTGTCCATACAAAGTTTATTACATAATCTAGCTATTGGTTTTAGTTTGGCACAAAAATACCTTCAAATGAAAATTTTATCCACTAAAACCCTTCAAGGACCACAAACATAACTTTGCCAAATAAAATCGTTACAAAAACAACACCAAAGCCAAAGTCCATGTGTGGAGCATTTGACCATATCTAAAAACATATCAAACAACATTCACAACTTAATAATTTATTCATACATATAAAATTTCCATAGTTGGGTTAGATCAACCCAATACAAGTTATATAAAAAACTTAGCAAACTTGTGATCATGAGATTAAAATCTCAAAATATGCTTTCAATGCTTGAACCATAACAAAATATGACCATAAGCAACAAAAATCCATCTCATGGCATTTGCTTATAATTTACTCATAATATTGAATCACATGCTTACTTTACAAAAATATGCTCTTAGGTTGGCAAATATACATAATCTAACAAAATGAGGTCAATAAAAGAAAGATAGGTGTTCTATAGACCAATTTAATATTTCTCCAACTAAACAATTATATGTAAAAATGTTAACTGTGGGGAATGAGATACAAAGGTTATAGTAACCAAGACTAATATACCATAATGCATGCCATGAAAATAATAATGTGATTACTAAGGAGGGAATACAAAATAATTTTGAACAAAATCAAATATGGATGCATGACCTCTAACCTTACCTCATCCTTTCACCAAGACCAAAATCCATGCTTGGTGCCTAACCCTCATAGCTAAAGGTAAGCTAGTCCAAGCTATAAGAGCTATTCATTGCATCCAACTGATAGCATACCACGTGGCATACAACAATTAAACATGCTTCTAAACATAATAGTTCATATCGAACATAATCATATGTGTGTGTGTGTGTAATTTTGCATCCCACTAGCAATACATTTTTTTTTCAAACAATAATTATACATATTTCCAAACAACAATTCTTTTCAATAAAACATATATAATCAATCAAACAAAACATGCCATAACATAGTAGTAGAGGTTACCTTTACTCCTAGCAATCAATGTTCCATGGACAAGTGATTTCTCACTATAACACTTCAACGACGATACTAAAACATAATTAGTACTTGTATTTTAACACCAATCACATCCTAATCCTAAGGTTAGGTTAATAAATATCATAATCCTAATACCCTCTCATACACTTTAACCATTAAACTTAGTCATCCCTATCCTCATTAAATCTCTTAAACATAAATTTTCCCTCTAATCACTCTAATAATCATTAATCACCACCTAACTAAACTAGGGTTTTAGATTTAAACATCCCATTACCATAATCATCATCAAAACTACATAAACTACATTTATTTAAACTCAAACAAACCTTATAATTTCAACCCATTGCTTGAGAGCATCCTTAAAAATGAAAACCCTAACCTATAACTCAATCTAAACTAGCCAGGAACATAGAATAAGAGGTAGAGGATAGGTTAGGATGATTATCTTGACTCTTTGGAGCCTAAAAACTGATTCCTAATGATGGTGAAACATAATCCCATCCATATAACCATGCTTAATTGTACCTTGCCATGGTAGAAAAGGACTTTCCCCACCATAGGAGAAAAGAGACATCCTAGTCTATCATGGTAATGACAAAGTTGGCCATAATTCTACTATGATATTTAAAGCAAGCCTAATTAGCTAGCGTGAGCCCCTACTATAGTAGAAAAATGGTTTCCAAGCAGCATTCAAAGCTACCACAGTAAGATAGCCTAAAAGTTCTTTCTTTCTTTTATTTTAAAATAAACATAAACACAACCCACATCTACTATGATAGGAAAGGGATGAGCTTCCTTATGAAAACCTTACCATAGTAGGAAAGGAAAGAACCTATACAAATATACATGTTAAACACATGCACGCATGCAGATTTCCTAACACACAATCCATCACATAAAAATAACAACAATGAACAATTAATAAATAAATAAAATGACACAACTTACAGACTTTAGTTAAATCCCCTCAACTTGGGGGCTGAAGACTAAAAGAATGTACATCTTGAATCAAAATATAAATAAAGATGTCAAATAAACAATGAAAATAAATGCAGTTTTTTCTATCTGTTAGCTATTCCTATAGCATTTAAAACAAGAGTAAGACAATGTCTTAATAACTTCTTTGAAGGTTATAATGTCCCTTAGGTAGGCAAATAACCTAGTTTAGTGGATTTTCACAATTAGTAGTCCACAATACAATACAATACAATCCATCTCTATACATTTTTAAAAGTTACTATAACAACGCGAGCAAGCATGTTTGTGAAAAGAGTAGGCATAAAACCGAAAATGTGTGTGTGTGTACACAACCTTATATTTCAAAAAAGCATGTTGGAAGAGCTTAAATCATAATTTGGGGAAGTTAGCATGCTTGAAAAACAATAAACATGTAACATCCTAAGTGTTCAACTTGAAACTTTGGGTGTTCAAGAAAGGGTAAATAGGTTAAATATGTGATTTATAAACTAATGGTGTTTTTAGGACATCAATAAAGTTACTTGACCTTTGAACATCTTTAGAAATGAGCTAAGATAATGTACGATTTAAATGAGCTAGAGAGGGTGCCTAAAAAGGCATGTGCCAGTTGCTATGCCATGTGCTATGGTGCACGCATAACGGGCCACGATGCATAGCCAATATTAGACATAAATCATATGTGAAATATGCCTAATTCAAAAGAGGAAAAGTGAGAAATGAGGAAGAGATGATAGAAGTTGAGTTTAAGGTACCTGGAACAAATCCCTAGCGTGATTTTAAAAGTGTTTAGAGCTTGCTACACATTAGGTATGCTTCCTTCACATCTCCCTCTTCCTATATATGTAAAATTTATGAGTTTTGAGCAAAATGGGATGGGTTTCATGTTCTCATTAGGTTTAGACTGAACCCATTACCTTAGTTAAGATCTTAGGGGGTTCTAAACCTAAGTTTATAGGTTTTGTATTGATTTGAAACTTTTGGTTAGGGTTTGAATGAACCCTAAGTATAATTTAGGAGTTTTAGAATAATTTGGGTAAAGGATTATGGATATTAGTGTGTTTAGGTGCTAAATGGAATTAATAGAGTGTGTTAAAAGGGTCGATGTTAATAAAATGAGATTTTAGGTATAATGGGTACCCAAAATTTAGTAATTTAAGGGTGTAATTAAAGTGATAATTGACAATTATTGCCTAATCATGTAGATTGAGCATTGCTTGAGGGTTATCGCACGTGTAGAACATATAGAGCAAACATTTGACCACAGTAACCCTTTTTGTAATAAAAGGGTTAAGGTAACGAAATAATTTACTCTATTTGAGTAAATGCTTAACTATTCGTGAGTAGATATGTAATTTGTGTATTGTCCGCCTTGACATTTCTAGGACAATACTTTTACGTGCCGTTGTAATAACCAAAATTAAAGAAAATCTCAAGTAAAAATTATCACAACCTAAAGGTTTAAAAAGTAATTAATTAAAATAATGGAATCCCAATAAACCCTTTTTAAAATATGTTATTTAAGCTCAAACTATAGTTCAAAATCAATTAAATATGATAATAGAATCATGAAAATCAAATAGAACTTAAAACAAGCTGATATAAATGGACATTTTTAAAAATCTAGTCTATCCGCCATGGTGTAAGCTACACCTACCATGGTAGATGGCACAGAGGGATGAGTCCCTCAAAAGGCACTTGTGCCGTGGCGCAACTACATGTGCCATAGTGCGCACCTATTGTCATGAGAGCATATTACTATCATGACAACACTTTGAAATTTTAGAGTGTGCTGTTTTGCCATTAGATGTCTGATTTGAGCGGTTTGAGTGTCCACACAAAGCTTTTCGAGCCCTCTAACTAATGGAACTAATCTCATACTCAACTAAT
Source organism: Prosopis cineraria (assembly GCF_029017545.1). Taxonomy (NCBI): domain Eukaryota; kingdom Viridiplantae; phylum Streptophyta; class Magnoliopsida; order Fabales; family Fabaceae; genus Prosopis; species Prosopis cineraria. The sequence continues at coordinate 20,026,843 of NW_026555336.1, read as the reverse complement.
AATCCATTAACCCAAACCCAAAATGATTTGTTTTCACCTTAAAACACTTTTAAAGGTGTCCAAAATACACCAACAAATGCCATTAACTATGGAATCATTTTGACCATCTCAATTAGACCACACACAACATGACAGGCTAACTATATCACACAATTAAGCATTCATAGTCAAAATGACCATCCAACCTTCAATTTACCAAAATACAAATGGATGGATAAAACTTAACAAAAATATCATTTTGGTCAGTTTAACATATAAATCATTCAAATATATCACTTGTAATTATATCATAGCTAAGTACACTCGTTAATCACAAGAGCATCAATCTTGGGCTAAGATACAAACACTTCACATATTCTTATACAAGTGGTAACAAAACAATGTCATGTTCTTAAGTTGGCATTATATGATAGCAATATTCATTACAAACCTAAAAGGAGGAAAGGGAAGAGCTATACTACAATGCTCTTCACTCTTCAGTCGTCTATTCCTTACCCTTGTTCCTACTAGAGCCCTCACCTATAAAATATAACCACGGGGTGAAATAAACATCTTAGTAACAGAATAATTCACTATTATTAATTAACATGCATAACCATGAGGGAGTAAAGCTATTAAGCACTAAAAAATACTTTAACATAGTTCAAGATAGTCTTTCTCATTTCCACTCCAGTAATTTAACAATTTCTTTCTATAAACACAAGTTATTTACCACTAGCATGATCATTCTACTATCCGAGCCTTGTTAAATTAAGCAAACTCATTTTGAAACTTGTCTTGCTCTTTATCATTTCTTTCCAACATGGCATCCATGGATTGCTTCATGGATTTAAGATCATCTTGAATTTTTCTCATCATTTCTTGGATTGTTAAAACTTTTTCTTAAATTGAATCCTCTTGATAGAATGAAGTTCCTTGTGCTTCATGCATAGGACACATGTAACTATTTAGAAAATAATATAGACTTCTTTTACTATGAACTTGAGCAAATGTAAGTTCTCCAAATGTTTGGTAGCAATTGCCTACTTGGTATTTATAACATTCCAAAAATTATCCCCTTAATTAATTGAGCTAATAAAGGGTAAATTTGTAAAGTTAAGTATAAATGAGTTTGAGGATGGTTAGAGATGGCTAATAGGTTTATTGTGTTTGGTTCTAGTCATTAGATTGGGTTCAAAAATGAATTAGGCCACCTTGGCTCAAATTGAAAAGAGAAAATCAGAATTTGGCCAATTGTGCGTTATGCTGTAGCATAATGCATTTACACTACAACATAATGTCATGAATTTGACTTAAAAAGGGCATCTGCATATATGAAAAATAGAGGAAAAAGAGGAGAATGAAAGGGCTTATGATCCTCTTTGCTAGGGCATGATTTTGCTGGTCTTTTGGGAAGATTTAGAGCTCCTAATCACTAAGGTAAGCCTCCCTTACCATTCCTCTTCCTCTCTACACCATTTTTAAGTTAATGTTTGTAGTTGGAAGATGATTTTTAGACCTTAGGAGCTTTGGGTCTGAACACATTGACTTAAATAGAGTTAATAGGAGTTGTTTGAGTTATCTAAGCCTAGAGATAGAGGTTTTATGCATCCATGAGAGTGGGCTTTCAATTATGGACGAATTTATGCATTTAAATGCCATAAATGGTGGTGCTTGAGGTAAGTGGCTACCATTGATGTTGATTAAAGATTTATTAACGTTAGTTGGATCTAATAGGAGTTAATAAACCTAATTTAGTAATTAAACTCAATAGTTGAGAGCTTTGGGTTATTAAAGTGTTGAAATTTAAGGGTTGGAGTTAGTAATTTATGACATTGATAATGATTTTGGATTATTGGATTATATAATAGTGATTATTTAAGTTGTGGAAGAACTCATTGAATATGAGGTTGATCTTGTGGTTAAGAAATTTAATTATTAAAGTATGAAATTAAATGTTGGAAGTGGTGATTTTAATGATTATTAGTGATGGGTATTAATGTGATTGTAGACTAACCTCACAAAGCATAAGTGAGCTTGAATTTAGCTCAAAAAGTAAGTTATGATTAAGGGGTAACCTTTGACCTCTCAAAGGTTTGAGATAACTAGTAAAAACCTTATTTATATAGTTTTATGTTAATTAAGTAGTTGTTTAAATTTATGATTTGAAACTTGTTTGATATGTAGAAAGTTATTGATGCAATTTTGGCAAATGTATGGTATTATACATGAAATGGCTTTTGAAATATGAAGAGTTTTGTGCATGATACATATGTGTGAAGCAATGATGCCATTTGACTATGATATTGTGAAACTATAACGTCTATGATATATATATATATATTACTTGTGGAGTTTACTAGGAGTGAGAAATTGACATAGGCATGACATGGCATTAGTCTTGGCAATGATCATTAGAATCAGAAGCTTGTCTTGGCATCAATTGTTGTCATTGGGAGGTAGCCCTTGTCCCATGATTAATTCAAGACTGTTTTACTTGTTCGATAAGGGATTCAAACCTAACTAGTCTCCACTAGTTCATGAAGAGACTAGATTAGGGGTACGACACCCCATGGTTATTAGTATTAGGGAAAACGAGATTACGCAAGTGAGTGAGTTGATCCTGATCTGGTAACTCCTCATAAGTGAAAGGTTGGGTTAGTCCGTGAAGGGCATAGCCACCGAATGGCCATTGGTTTCATGTCGGAGGTAATCAGGAGGATATAAGGTTGGTATATGATCATGCTTTTTGTCTCAACCATATGATTGTTAGTATTGTAGTTCGGTACAGTTTAAGGGTACAGGTTTATATTATTATGATCCTAGGTTATGCATTATTGATAAATATGATTATGTGTTTCAAGCCTAGTCACATGGTTGTTATTGTTATGGTTGAGGCTATACGTTGTCATACATATTTTATATGTGTATTTATTTCCAACTGCATCCTTTTTCAATTGATATACAATTGTATAGATTAGATGAAACTTGGTTACTGAGTAATTGTACTCACCCCTCTATTTAACATCTTATAGGCATTAGTTTTGAGTAGGATAAAGGGAAAGCACTAGAGGCTTGAAAACTCAATTTTCTACTGTAGGCTTCTCATAATTTTAGTTACATATGTGTGATTAATTGATATAGCCAACTAAGATGGTCATATTTTGTTATTACTTGCACTATCGAATATTGAGTATTGAAAGGTGTATTTTAGATCTAGTACTTCTGGTATCTTTTTAGTTGAGATATATGAGCAAGGTCAAAATACTAGTGAAAGTATAAATTTGTCTATATGCATGGTTGTATTAAATTATACTGAGTTTTGAAGTCAAAATGCCTCCCCCTATTATTTCTTAAATCAAGGGGTTAAGGGTTGAAATTGTGAAATATGTGATATCTAGTTGTTGTGGTATGTTACATAGGTTGTCTTAAATCTATTAAGTGTTGTTTAAGGGTTGTTGTGGGCATTTAGTACTTGGATTGAGTTTTAGACACCCTAGTTGTGTTTTGAAAGCATAAATGAGTGAGTTTGCATTTTGGTGTCTAACTTTTGATTGAGAAATGATTTGAATGTGAAACTAGTGCCATTAACTAGAAAGCTCAGAGAAAGTTTTATGTAGCACCTAGATCACCTCAATCGGACATCAGACAGAAATTTGTTGTACGTTAGATGTTCGGTAAAAAATTTACCATGATAGCTTGTTACTGTCATAGATTTTGCTGTTTATGCCACAGCATAAAATTTTATGCTAAAGCATAATTGTGCTGGAATTAGCTTTTTTCTATTTTGACCCCAATTTGATGTTATCTTACCTTGTATGATATCCATGCTTCCTTATACATGTTTTGCTCTGATTTTAGTTTATAAAATAATTTTATATCATTTTAAGTTTTAAAAATTTGGGATCTCATTTGTAAAAATTTTGCAAACTTGGTAATTCATTTGGGTTATTCTTGTAATTACCTTGATTTTGTGGAGTTAACTATGGATAAGTAAGGGTGACCTTACAGTATTCATGATGTGCTGATAAATATCCTACGAGAAAAGAACATTTAAAATAAAAATGGTAAGGAGACTCACAATGCACAGAATATTTATTTCTTTATTAGTGAGGTGGGTTAAAATTGTACTGTACTTGAAATTGGTCATGATAAGGAGGTGTAAAGTTATAGCTATGAGGGAACATGATTAATCAAAGCATATAAGCAAGCTCTAGAATGCAAAAACAAGTGAATTTTTTTTCTTACTAAAAACACAAAAGCAAAGGAGAATTTTTGTTCTTCTTCTTTTTTTCCAACTCAACAAACAAAGAAATAAATACACAAATAAAAACCACTAAAAGGTAAAGAGGAAAGAGTTTGAAATGCTCATTTGAAGAAACTTTGCTTGTTGTGGAAACTCTGTAAATGGCTTTCTAGAGACAGTAAATTTGTGGATTTTATAGCAAACAATCCACATGAGCCATTCCCTTAAGAAGTTTATGAGAGATAGAAGAGATGTACAGGACAATTCTATAAAAATTTCAGCTCAAAATTCCTTCCCAATCGTTTCTTGAATTTTTCATAATTTGGTCAACATTTCTGGAAAAACAGGGTTTCGTCTAGAAGACCTTGTAAGCTTCCAACAAACTTTCCAGTAGGACAAAGGTAGAATTAAGAAAAATGATCAACTAAGAAAATGAATCTAAGACAGAAAAGAACAATATGTGACTTGAATCACTCAATTTGGACACCCATTGTGAAAATTATGCTAACTCAAAGTTACTACAGGGTTTTGGAATCCTCTTTAAAGGCTCTCTAAAATGTGCGCAAAACAATTTACACATTCAAAATTGATGAAACCACTTTTAAAATAAAACTAAGAGATCTAGCTTTTCAAATGAATCAAATTTAAAGTCCAAACTATACCAAACTCATTCCTAGTCAATTTTTCAAGTTAGCCTAGAAACACTAAAAATAGAACACTATCAAGCAATACACTAGAAAAAATGAAAATACATAAATTTTTTTTCCAAAATGAACAAAAAAGACATAAAACACAAAAACACACTTAGAAAAACACAAATCACAAATTTTTATAATTTTTGAATTTTTTTTCAAAGACATAAAAAATGCAAATTAAGCACCAAAAAAACTCTCCAAAGAGTTAAACCTAGCCTCCCCGACAATGATGCCAAATTTTGAGGTGTTGTGTCACTCTACCCTCAAAATTAACTAAAGCTAACTTAAATGTAGTACTTAAGTCAACCCTAGGTCTTCTTTCAAGGAGGAGGTTCTAACTCTAAGTCAAGGAAACTTAGTGAATAGATTAACCATTGATTGAACTTTGTTAACTAATTAATTGATGAAATTAAGGCGCAAACTAATTCTAAATGAGATTGGTGGACTTCCCTATTAAAGTAGGAACCCTAAGGTATTGTTAATGGAAGAATCCTAGCCCCTAATTGATTATGAAAACTTGCTCAAGCTTCACTAATTTAATTTTTTAAGTGCTCATTACAAGCCCTTAAGTTATCTCACTAGCTTAACTTAGAAATTAACTAAGTGTTTAATTAATTTTTTTACTCCCCAAACAGCCATAGTTCATAAGTTCACCAAATGCTTGAGACTCTTGTAGTCATTGTAGACTTCAAACTGTGCACCATACAAGTAATGTCTCTATATTTTAAGCATAAACACAAATGTCACAAGCTCAAGATTGTGTATTGGATAGTTCTCCTCATGTGGTCTTAACTGTCTCAAGGCACAAGCTACAACTCTATCATCTTGCATCAGCGCACACCTAAGACAATTAAGCAAAGCATTAAAATACACCACAAATAATGATTTTGGATTTAGGATGTCAACATTAGCACAATAGTCAATCTCAGTTTCAACTCTTAGAAAGCCTCTTCATACTAATTAGTCCACATGAAAGGTTGATCTTTATTAGTTAGTTTAGTCAAAGTAGAAGCAATTTGGGAAAATCGTTGAATAAATTTCCTGTAATACCTTGCTAGACCCAAGAAGCTTCAAATCTCTATCATAAAGGTTGGTCTTTTCCATTATAGTACCACATCAACCTTGTAAGGATCAACTACAATACTATTTGCCAATACTAGATGACTCAAAAACTTTATCTCATGCAACCAAAACTTACATTTGCTCAACTTCACATAGAGCCTTTTCTCTTTCTAGATTTACAATACAATCTACAGATGCTTAGCATGTTCTTCCTCATCAACCAAATGGATTAAGATGTCATATATGAAGACCACCACAAATTTATCCAAGTAGGGCCTGAAGATTCAGTTCATGTAATCAATAAAGATCACTGGCGCATTCATTAATTTAAAGGGCATAACAAGAAACTCATAGTGCCCGTATCTTGTTCTAAAAGAAATCTTTAGTACATCATCCATTCTCACTCTTAACTAGTGATAGCCAGATTTCAAGTCAATCTTAGAGAATACTGCTGCTCCAGCCAATTGATCTAACAAATCATCGATTCAGGGTAGTGGATATTTATTATTGATTATCACCTTGTTTAGTTACTAATAGTCTATGCATAGTCTCATGCTACCATCTTTCTTCTTGACAAATAGCACAAGCGAACCCCAAGGTGATGCACTTGGTCTGATCAACCCCTTTTCTAATAACTCCTCTAACTATTTCTTAAGCTTATTCAACTCTGTTGGAGCTAGCCGATACAGAGCCTTAGAGATGGGCTCAGTACCAGGTACCAAGTCAATAGAAAACTCTATCTTGTTGGATCATGTGTTTGATGATTATAAAACTAAGAGTGTAGATAAATAAAGAATCATGGATGAAGACAAAACCTTAAGAGAAGATGAAGATTTTTAAGATAAGTTCTTTAATTCTCTTAGATTTAATATGAAAACTTTGAGAGCTTAATCACATATTATTATTGTTTAATAAATACATCATCTTTAGCTTATAAGTCTAAATTATGTACATTAAGACTTATCTTAGAACATTCAAGCTTGTAAGTCATGTCATTTTAGCTTGTAGTGGTTCATAGAAGTTTGGCTTTTCACTGACTGTAGAATCACACATGATTCTATAGTTACATGCATGGTTTAGCATGTTAAGCATGCTAACTAACATTTCATGCAAGAATCAAGAAGTGAACCATGTGTGATTTGTCGCTTATGTTTGTATGATGCCTTAACATTACTTCTATGTTCTAAATCACACAAGCTACGTTATGGTTTGCACGCAAGTTTTATCAAGTTTTGTTTTATTACATTTTGTCAAGAGCCATTTCACACATGAGAGCAAATGGTAACTACGTGTGATTTGTCATTAGTTCTTTTAAACACATCTTGGCAAATTGAGTCTTAAGTCATTTCAAGCCTAGTTCAATTTGTACACTTGCATTATATGTGATTCATATTTCCATATCCCTTCATCATGTAAAATCTTGCCTAAGTGCATAATGGTTCCATGCGTGATATGTATCCCAGAATAGTTTAGGCTTTGCAACTTTTCATTTCACACATGATTGTTGTTGTGTTCCACACATGATTTATCTTCCCAAATGGTCTGGACTTAAAGCAAGCTATTTCACGTGTGATAGTCTATTGCTTCCATGCAAGATTTGTTACATAAAATTAGCTTTGGTATTCTACCAGCCAAACCACACGTGAAAGCATAATGGTTTTGTGCATTTCTGTCATATAGTTTTAGGCTTAACTTTTTATTAGCCAAATCATGCATGAATACATGTTGGTCACACCTAAGTTTTACCACATAGAATTGATTTTGCCTTTCTGTTAGCCAAACCACATGTGAGAGCAAGAGGGTCGTAGTGAGTTTTTGCACACAGACTAGGTTTTATATTCATTTACTCCAAAACACATGTGAGACACCTTAAGGTTCACGGCTGAATTGTCACATATGCATGTCTAGAACTTTGGTAGCCCCATTTCACGCGTGATATGTCTAGTTACTCATAAGATATGTCACCAACGGCTAGTATCACTGTTGCAACAGACTGTCAACTGCCAAAACTATATATATGATATAATTCAAGCCTAGGAGAGAACTTTTAATCCTTAAGTGAATTTTTTTTTATCTGAGCATTCAAAAAGGTTTCAAATTATGCTTAAATATCTAGCATTCATTTATCATTCTTGAAAAGAATTGTGAAAAAGCTTTCATTTGTAATTTATCTACTCTTTAGGAGAGTTTTTCTATGAAAGTTTATCTTATTCTTCTGAAATCTTGAAATGGAGTTTTTGAAGTGTTTCTAATAACTTACTAGATTATAACAAGGATTGTTATTGATTCAAGGTAAGTTAAGTCTTGTGAGTTGTACTATAGTGGCAAGCACCCATTAAAGCTTGTGATTTTAGTTGGAAATCTCAAGTGTGATCTTGAGGAATGGATATAGGCCAAGTTTGGGCTAAACCAAGATAAATCTTGTGTATTATATCTCTTTCCTTCTCATTCAAGTTTTTCACTCTTTAAGATTATAAAAATTATTAAGTGTCACCCAATTCACTCCTCCTCTTAGGTGCCAGCATATGCAACATATCTCTCTCTTTGGTGGCAATCTTGACACTTCACCTGCGAATACCTTAGGAAAATCATTTACAACTATGATCTTATCTATCACACCATCATACACTCCATGCACTAAAAAGAATACCATAAAGGCTTGGCATTGTTCTTTCACTAATCTCTCAACTTAAGAGTCTCTAGAATAGTTATAGACAAAGACTATATAGGTTCAAGATTTACTGTGATTACTGTGTACACTGATAATGATACCATCTTCTTATTACAGTCTAAAGTTGCTCCATTAGCAGACAACCAATCCATTCTAATTATCATATCAATTCCCGACATGGGCAAATAGACCAAGTTAATACTTGTGACTACCTTACTAAATTTTAACTTAACTTTCAAGCAAGTATGACTAGTTTTCACAAAAGCACTAGTCAGTATAGACATGTTCATCAAAAAAGGCATTTCAATCACATACAGACTCAACCTTTTAGCACACTCATTAGAAACAAACGAGTGAGTAGCACCAGAATTAAATAATGCAATAATTTATTGGTTGCTTAAAGAAATCGTACCTTAGATGAGCTTTATGAAAGCTTCAGCCTTTTCTCTTGTCATAGCAAACACATGACTAGGAAAAGCAGAACTTTGATTGGTGTTAGGAGCGTTCTTTAGGCAATATTGAGTAATGTGCCCAACCTTGTGGCACTTGAAACATGCTAGCACTCCTTGGTATGATGTCTTCCATAGTTGTTGCATTATGGGGTTTGAGTCGCTCTAGCTACAGTAGGAGTAGAATCTTGTCTCAATGCTTGGCTCTACCTACCTATACTACTAGGGTCATTACTCCTCATTTGGGTTCCCCTTGATTGAGACCCTTTATGAAAGTTCTTCCTCTTGCTATTGCTACTACCAAATCCAAAATGTCTAGAACTATATTTAGCTCTCTCACTTACACCTCTAGTATGACCTGTATGAGTAGAAAAATAGCCCCTACCATCTCTCCTCTGGCTATCCTCAGCCTCACAATTACATCTAGCCACTTCCCTCAGCTTACTACACATATCACTATAAGAGATGATATTAAAAGGTGCTAATTGCTGTCTATAGTCAGGCTGTATCTCTTAAGCAACTGCTCGGCCTTCCTGTACTCATCATCATGTTTTCTTAGGTAAGTTGAGTACTTAGAAAACTCATTGAACTTAGCAATGAATTCTTCTTCATTTATGTTCCCTTGCTGCAGTCGATAAAACTCAACCTCTCTCTTAGCTCTGAATGAGGTAGGGAAATAGTAGGAGAAGAACCTCCTCTTGAACTCATTCTATGTTAGCAAAGACCCATCAGCTATTTTCTCACTTTCCCACCACTGCTTGGTAGCATTTCTAAGTAGGAATGTGGCAAGTAGTACCCTCTGCTCAGAAGTATAAGTTATAATAGAAAAGATCATCTCCAACCGATCTATCCATTTTTAACCACTCTATTCTCCATTGAACCCTTGAATAATGAGGATTCAATCATGTGAACTTCTTTAGTACTAGATCAATAGAGCTTTCTTGCTCTTTCCCTGCAGGCCTTATTGGTTCTAACCTCCTCAATCCACTATTTTCATGGTAATCTTCCTCGAGATGACTATGTGCTTCCCTATCAAGTCTCAATTCACCATGACTGCCTCTAACCCTTTCCATGGTCTTACTACTCTCTTCCGGTCTCTTCTTTAGGATTTCATCATGTTCATTGATTCTGTGCTCAATCCTCTTCATCATAGACCTTAGTTCAAGAAATATGTTATCATTGTGCATAGTAGGCCTCGGTTGCTCTCTAGCTTGTTCTGAGCCTTATTCCATCTCAACTTACTCTCTTGAAATTGTATTCTCTTCTCATACTAAGACTTTTCACTCTTGTCTTGACATATTTGCTAGAATATTGTCGGCCATATTCCTTATTTGTACTATTCTCCCTTTCTAAGAATGGAAGTTATCCCATAAAAGAAAAAGAATTAGCACTAGTTAAATAGGGGAAAATAACATGTGTATAATGTTAATTACTAACTTTCTATATGCAAATGCATAATTCACAAACCACATACTAATTCTCAAAACTAGAGAAACTGATACAAAGTTGTAAGACTTGCTCATCTATACATAGTTAATTATCAAATCTGAGATAATTAAGGGTCTAAACCTAATAAGGATTACCAAATTTTCACACTATTACAATTGGAAGAAATAATTTTAAATAATTGCAATAGGATCCTAAGACTTTCAACCTTTAAAACTCTCCCATATACTTTCAATGGTCTTAATTCATAGTTTTAAAATAGTGCAGAAGCATGGGAATCAATAAAAACTAATGCATTTGCATAAAAAAAAAACTAGTGAAAATAGTGCAAAAAAGGCACATGTGTTGTGGCTTATGAGCATATGTGCCATGCGCTACAGCGCATTGCACGATTTATGATAGCAAAATTTTTTTTGCAAATGATAGCACAAGGAGCAAACTTTCGACACATCCCAAATCTCCGTCCAACATTTGATTGAGGTGATTTTAGTATGTACACAAATATTTCTCCTAGCTCTAACTAATGGCATAAATTTCACACTCAAATTCATTTTCTATAAAGAGTTGGACACCCAATCCTTTTTTCTCTCCTTTTTCACAAAACTCATAATAATGGCATCCAAACTCACTCAAAAGTGCCAAAAGCCTACACCACCCATCTAACCACCCTTAATAGACCTTATAAGACTCATGCAACACACTAAAACCATACATATGCACATATAACACAAATTTACCACTCAAACCCAAATTTTATAAAACATAAGGGGTAGGAAATTCTTTTTGAAATAATTCATTTTCATTCTAAACCATTAAAAATACATATTTTCCTACTTGCACAAGTATTTTGGCCTTATATAAGGTTTACAACTAAAACACACCAACCCAAGGCATAAAATATACAAGTTGTACACAATAATAATGCAAGTAGCTCAAAACAATCATATAATCCTTAATTGGCAAATTAACAGCATTAATACACAACAATTAACATGAGGAGGCATAAAGTAGGATTCACACTATAATCTTTAGCCTCAGTACATTTTCCCCAGTCTTGATCTGATGAGCTAGGCCCTGAAAATATTGAAGATTGAGGGGTGAGTACAACCACTCAATAACCAAGATCTACCTCATCTATACAGTTGCAAATCAATAAACAACAGATGTAATTGCTAAATAATGCACATATAACACACATATGACAAATATGGCCACAGCCACAATAATAACAACTATATGACTAGGCATACAATACATATTAACAATTATGCACAATATAGGGTCATAGAACTAACAACCATGCACCTCTAACACATGCCAAGTCAAAATAATAATAACTATATGGCCGAAGCTAAATGTATGATTAAATGCTAGTCTTATATCCTCCTATTACCTTCGACATACAACTGGTGGTTATTAAGTGACTACGTCCATAATATGGACTAACTTAGCCTTTTACATGTGAAGAGCTACCAGGCCAGGTTAACTTACTCACTTGTGTATCGTGGATTCCCTAATACTAACAACCATAGGGTGTCATACCCTTAATCTTGCCTCCTCATAAACTAGTGGAGACTAATTAGGTTTGAGTCCCTTATAGAACAAATGGGACAATCCCAAATCAACAATAGGACAAAAACTACCCTAATTCTAATAGTCAGTGCTAAGGCAAGCTTTTAACTGTAACGGTAAGCCATCGGTACCATATGGGTTTATCACTTTACTCCTCTCCCTAGGCGAACTCCCGTAAATGATCATGCTATACACATATTACACATATTATGCAATTGTGAACAAATTCACAATCCTATATCATATTCACATCAATTACTCACTCTTATTAAACTCCATATTAGATATACACTACTACAAAAAATGACTTTTTTATAGTGGTTAAAAATGACTTTTTACAATGGTTAAATAGGCGATGTTGTTACAAGGCTAACTTTCTACATAAGCTATATGACTGCTATAAAAAATACATATTCTACATCGACTAACCATAACCAATGTAGAAAATGGATTAATGATTTAAAAATTAAAAACTAAAGCACTTTCTACAGCAGTTGGAACACAACCAATATAGAAAGTGGACTTTCTATAGCGGTTAGAAAAGAAACGGCTATAGAATGTGGACTTTCTATAGCGGTTAGAACACAATTGGTGTAGAAAGTGGACTTTCTACATCGGTTGTTTCCAACCGCTGTAGAAAGTTTGCTATTTTACACCAGTTTTTACATTAACCGATGTAGAATAGTAATTTCCACACCGGTTATGATAATATCACAATAAAAAGTGTATTTTTTTTTAAAATAAACGTCTATATTTTTAAATTTACCCTACTCTGTACACAAAAATTACCACAGCCAAATCAAACAACACAATTTATTTACAATTTTCAATATAAAATTAAATTAACAACTATCTAAAACTCAAAGTTATCTATAAACTATCTAAAAACTATATATTGAGCTATCCAAAATATTATGTCAACAAATGTTTTCAAAAGTTGTCTACAACTAACAAACTTCTTAAATTGTATGAAACTTTCTACAGAACTCACAAATTCTCCCCAAAATAAGTTGCCTAATGTATGCAGATGTCTTCAATTTCAGCTTTAGGGAATAGATTCGAATTGTCAAACATCTAAAATATAATTTGTAAAAGAGACTTATTATGTACTGTCAAATAACATAATAAAATAAAACTCTTAAAAATATATTTATCTCTTTTGTAAATTCAGTCATGCCTAATGTGATAATGTTGAGCGTATGTCTCATCACATATAGGCTGCACAAATTCATCTTCACTGGTTGTCTATGGCTCTGTATAAGAATAAATCATAAGAAATCAATAAAAAAATTTAGTAATTGAACATATTCATCAAGTATAGCATTACTTTTGGCTCAATCCATGTAGGATCCTTGAGCTTATGTCTGTGCTTTTGCAAGACCATATTTTAATATGTTTTCATTTCTCTATGTTCAAGATCACCAAGTTAGTAAATAAAATATTTAGTGTAAATTATATTAAATATTTTTGCACAAATATACTTACGAGTCTATCGTCTTCTTCATTTCCTTCCCAAGTTTATAATGGAGGGAACATAAGAAGACAATAATGTTGCTCTTCATTGAAAGAATAAACAACTGCCAATGGTCCTTGTAAAATATAATGAGTTAAAGTAAATCTACATAAAAGAAACTATTAATTACAAATTGATCCTTACGAGTGCACATATGAAGCTATAAAAACATCTTTATTGACTTCACATATTCTTTGCTGGAGATACTGGGACTTTAACTCTAGAGTATTCCCTTTCTCTATCATGTGATGTGGGCAAAGTAATATGAACTTATCACCTTTGCCCGATATGATGCATAAATGATGAAGGTACATACAGTAATGCAATTGTGTTAGATCACTAGACTTGATAATTAAATTAATTTCATTAAAGAAACACAAACTTACATTATAAATAGTTCAATGTGTGGTGTGGTAAGCTAACTATTTGACAAAAGTCCAAGCAAATCTTCCCGTTCAATTGTCACTATCATGTCTTTCTTACCCATAACCTTTAGATCCATTTCTAAATCTTTGAGTTTGAATGATAGATCATACGCCATTAAGATCATTCATTGGTGTGGAGTTAACGAGGGTTCTGGAAGTTTCGGGAGATTCGATGAGAAAAGCTATTATACATAATAAAAAAGAAAGAAATAGTTAGTAAGAAAATATTTTAGGAAAAATGCTACATAATAAACTTGCATACCATAGGTTGAACCATATTCTCAAGTCTCTTGGGCCACAGGATAAAATTGCCAATAACTTTTGGTATAGTTTTTACCTCATCAATAAGGAATGGAACTAACACATTGGCACTTTTGAATCTTCAACCACCATTCTTACTTAATAATCTTGAATTTGCTGATAATGGATGGTTCACCCCTAGTTGCAAACGCTACTAAGAGCAACCAAGCGTCTATCAGGATCTTCTAGAAATATCTTGCATGGTTCACTAATGTTATCACTAGAAAGACCCTTTGACACATACTTAAGAACAATACTCCCTTTTGTGCTATGAAATCCAGGAGACATATGAACTAGTTCAGTAGGCATCTCCTATCGTGAGCTCATTATGCTCATCATCTCCTCCTTCATTTGCTCCTTCATTTGTAAAAGTCGGGTTGTGAATGAAGCTTTAAACTCTTCTTTAGTTTGTTGTCTCATAGTGGATATCACTATTTCAAGCTCCTCTAGTCACTACACCTCTTGAGTTGGGGCATAAAGGTGCTCTAAAGTAGTCTTTTATGTCCACACCATGTCTAACGCCCCTCACACGACCCGGATGCTTTGGTTTTCCTATTGCAACCATCAAGATATCATTTCTGCCCTCTAGAATGAAACTTCCTTGGGCTTGTTGCTCCTTAAAAGCATCTTGTAATATAAAAATAACAATCTTAATTAATATTATATACAATTGTATAGAAATTTAAAGGGACAAGAAATAATAATATTACTTACAATCCTCTCAACAATCTCGCACGCCGTCTCGCTTATATAGCCTTTTTTGCCTCCTTTTTTGTATTAGTGTCCTTATCTCCATTTCTCCTCTCAGGAGATCGAGGATGGTGGAAAAAGGAGTATGGAAGGATTGAACTTAGCTTTTTCTTCTCTCTTCTTTTGTTTCTCCACCATCAATATATTATAAGCCTTAGCATAACCCCCATGAGACTCTGTGTGGGGGCATTGATTCTATCAAGCAATTTCCTACCCTTTAGCTAATTTTTCCTGTTAAAAAAATGAATTTCAAATTTTATAGTTGAAATAAAACTAAAAAAAACTTAAATCAATCAGAAATCAATAAACCAAAGCTTTTTTCAAAAGTTCGAATCCTGACAAATTCTTGCCAAGTATCTTCATTAAGGAATTGGTATGTGTCAAGAGGATTAGGACGAGCCTAGCCCTCTGGCACCTCAATATGGATATATCTCCTAGCAAGATCAGTGTCAAAATTTCTCTAACAGGTTCTACAATAGGAAATCAACCTATGTCGGCAATATTGATTAGAAAGAACATCGTACGTGAGTTGCAATTAAAACACAAGTTGATAATTAGTAATTTAATAATGACATATAACTACATGTATAAATTAATTACATACCTGAATACTTTCCCATATCTGGTCCTTCACACATTCTGGCACATCAAACCAGTCCTCAAATATAATAGGGGGCTTGGTATGAGATAGGAGGCCAAGAAAACTAACAAACTTGGCAATATATGCCCAGTACTCGTACTTAATGTCAAATCTCTCAATTGTGTGCAACATCTACCTCTCCTCACAGATTGGCTCTCACTAGGGGTGCCCTGACTTGAATCATCGCTAAGTGGCTGGCCAATAATGAGCTGGCTTTGAGTGTCATCACCATGTTCACTCTGATACTCCATATTCCTATTAATTCATATAAATTAGAAAAATAAACAAATATAAGATAGTTAGAAAACATGATATAAATTTAATTGAACTTAGAAAACATACTTTAATTTAAAAACTAAATTCATATAGGGATATTCTCTCATATCCCTTCATAGTAATCAATTCTTATGGCATGTTCATCATTTACTTCATCTACTACATTCAAAATTGGTAGCCTTGATGAGAAAGTAGGGGTTTCAAAAATATTGAAACTTGATTCTTGATTATCATCACTATCAATCACCATTTTTCCTTTCAGTGCTATTGACTAATTTTTATTTTCTAGATCTGTCACATAGAAAACTTGTTTAGCTTGATCTGCCATGATAAATGGCTCATTCCCATAAGTTAGTTTTTTAAGATCAACCATTGTAAATCTTAAGTTATCATCATGAACATTGTTGATGTCAACCTATTTGCATTTGAAAGCAAGAACTCTAAATTTTGTATAATCAACGTCTCAAATCTCTTCAATAACCCCAAAATAAGCCTTTATTGCTAATTTAGGTTTCTTATCTTTTGAGCTAGAAAAGTGAACGGCTTTAGCCACTATCATAACCCCACTATTTTGTATTATACTCTTTTCATCCAAGGACTTTGTATAGAAAGAATACCCATTAATATCATATGCACTCCAACATATAACATCAAAGTTAGGACTTCCTGCCAGCCATTTAATTGTATCAAAAATGCTACTTCTTGAACCAATCTATAAAAGTCTTATTATGCTCTTTCAACAACCTTTTTTCAGTCATTCTCATTCAATAATTTTTTGCTTTAGAAGTTCTTTGTGAGAAGAAATGTAATCTTTAACTTCATCAATATGATTCAAGATATATAAATGTACGTCTTGTAATTCATCATGACTCATGCTCTTTACTGATACTCCATATGTGCCTTGACCTAATAGCCTCTTCTAATGATGAGATTTGGGAAGTCCAATTGATTCTGTACTTGACAAGTAATTAGAACAAAATTCCATGGCTTCTTTGGCAACATATTTTTCAACTATCGATGCTTCTAGTCAATATGGAATCTTGACATACTTTTTTAGTATTTTCATATATCTCTCAACTGGGTATATCCATCATAAATAAATAAGGCAACACATTTTTACCCCTCTCACTAGGTGCACTATTAGGTTAACTATAATGTCAAAAAAATGTAGGAAAAAAGTACATCTCAAGTTGGCACAAAATCATACAAGCTTCTTATTCTAACTCTTCTAGTTTACAGGGATCAATAACTTTATTGCATAAAGCATTGAAAAAGAAATAGAGTCTAGTTATTGTTAAGTCTTAAATCTTCTTTCAATATGCCTCGAGTAGCCAAAGGTAATAGTTATTGCATCAAGACATGGAAATCATGAGACTTTAAGCCTAGCAGTTTCAACTCTTTCATAGACACAAGCTTCCTAATGTTTGAAAAATACTATGAAGGAACTTTAATTCCATATAAAAACCCACAAAAACTTATTTTCTCAAACTTGCACAATATATGAGAGGCTGGGGGATAATAAGTTCACTTACCTTCTAGTCTCGGGTATAAATCCTCTCGTATTCCCATTTCTTTCAAATATAATCTTGCATTCACACCGTCCTTAGTCTCACCTAGTATATTCAGAAACATTTCAATAATACTATCACACACGTTTTTCTCCACATGCATAACATCAATATAGTGCCTCACTTTAAGATTGTGCCAATGTGGAAGGTCAAAAAAGATAGATCTTTTTTTCTATATGTTTTTTGGACCAATGTTCTTTTTAGTCTTACCAAAGACAATATTGATGTCTTTCACCCGTTCAAACACTTGATCCCTAGTCAAAACATCTAGAGCATTGTGCTCTTGGTGACCATGAAAAACTTTTTTTAATTTATGATAAGGGTGATCTCACCTGAGAAACCTCCGATGGCCAAGGTAGATTGTTTTCCTTCCATGTTGAAATTGATGATAGTTTGTGCTTTCTTCACAAATTGGACAAGCTTTATGACCTTTCACACTATAGCCATAAAAATTCCCATATGTAGGAAAATCATTTATAGTATAAAAGATCATAGCATGTAACTTAAAATTTTCCTTTCGATTTGCATCAAACACTTTCACACTTACCTCCCACAACATTTTCAAAACTTCAATTAAAGGTCTTAGGTAAATATTAATATCATTTCTAGATTGTTTTGGTCCTGAAATCAATATGGATAGTATCATGTACTTTTGTTTCATGCACAGCCGAGGTGATAGGTTGTAATCACTAAAAGAACAGGCCATGAACTATATATACTACTGAGACTACCATAAGGATTCATTCCATTAGTAGAAAGTCTGAGCCTCAGATTTCTTGGCTCATTGCCAAATTCAGGAAACAATTGATCAATTTTCTTCCACTAAGGAGAATCGACTGGATGTCAAAGTTTTCCATAAGATATCCTCTCATTTGCATACCATATCAAGTTTTTCGCATCATTAGTATTTGCAAACAAGTGCTTGAACCTGGTATAATTAGAATATACCATAAGACCTTTGTAGGAGCCCCCTTCTCTTTATACCGTGGTGCCCTACATTTTGAAAACTTCTCCTCCCATTCAAGCTCTTTTCTGTACAACACACAATCATTAGGGCATGCATGTATTTTTTTTTTATACTTCATACCCATTGGACATAAGATCTTCTTGGCATCATAATGACAACTTGGTAGTACTTTTCCTTTCGGCAACATTATTTAAAATAACTCTAGCAACCAAGTTAAACTTTAGTTACTCCACCCAGCTCTTGCCTTTAAGGTAACAAGTTTTAACACCCCAGATAACAAACTAAAATCAGTATACCCCGGGTATAAAGGCTTCTCCACGTCAGTGCATAAGTTATCATACACATGTGCTCATTCAAAAGCTTGTTCCCCAATATTACGGATCATGTCCTCTAACCAATCTTCATTCATATCTATTTCATCATCTAGATTATCAATTTCCATATATTGAGACATGTTACTATAATTTTCCAATCATTCACCATGTCAAATCCATACTGCATAATTCTTGTAAATCCCATCACAAATCAAGTGTTCTCTTATTTTGGCAGCACCTAATCTCCTCTCATTCAAGCAATTAACATAAGGATAATAGAACCTTGTACTATTATCAACAGCATTTTGCTTAGCAAATTCTAAAAATTTTTCACCCCATTATCATACTCATTACTTGTTCATCTAGCATTCATCCAACTACAATCTATATGTCAACTCTTAAAGAATATAACTAATGTTATTACCTTCAAACTATTTCAGAAATCTAAATTCCTAAATAAATGACCACATGCAAACAACCTAATGAGCCCTTCTTAAAAACTAAATTTAAGCAATTCAAGGGGAAAGAATGAATTTTAAAACATTTTGATGGAGTCTCCCTTAAAACTTAGACCTCTCAAGACTTTTAGAAAATTTTAATAGAGAAAATTGATAATTTTAGACCAAATTAATGATCACATGCAACAACCTAAGGCTTTATGAAGCCACTAGTAGCACTTCCAACAATAATGAATATCAATAACAATTAAATTTAAACAATTTAGGGGAAAGAATAAATTTTTAAAAATTTTGGCAGAATCTCCTTTAAAAATTAGACCTCCCAAGACATTTTAAAAAAATTAATAGACCAAATTAATGATCACATGCAACAATTTAAGGCTTTATGAAGCCACTAACAGCATTCCCAACAATAATCAATATCATTATCATCATATATATATACACATATCAACCTAATAAATTAAAAAAATTAACAAAAAATATAAAAAAATAAAAAATCATCTTTACAAAAATTAAGAGGCATACCCAATCAATCAAGAGTGGCGGCAGCAACAAGAGGAGGAACAAGCGATAGGAAGAGGAGGAGGAGGAAGAGGTGGTAGAAGGGAATGCAAAGGGAATGGCGGCAAAAGGGGGGAGGGTGGAGTGGCAGGGGGAGGTGGAGGGGATGGGGGAGGGCTCGGTAGGGGGTGCGCGGGAAGGGGATCAATAGGGGAGGGTTCAATTTGCGAAGCTTACTTGATGTAAGAACTTTTAAACTTTTGTTCATAGTATTTTCTTCCTCACATTGAAACTTAATAGAACACATTTGTTACCAACTTTTATTTATTAATTAGGACCTTTTATTAATGATTTATCATATTCAAGTGCACACATTGAATTAGATTTGAAATTTTGCCTAAGTTTCTAGGTTTAATATATTAGGGGTATTTTGGTCCAAAAAATGAACTTTTGAGAAAATGTACAAGAAAAATTGACAAAGTCCATTTTATATCTAGTTAATGAGTGGTGAAATTATATTTTTAAAATTTATTTTAGTTTGGGAGTAACTAAATAAAAAGTCAACACTTTTTTAAGTGTCTTAGTTTAACCTAGTTTTCGGTTCGCCTTTGTGTGAAAATTTTTATATAATTTTATGTAGCCTAAAACTTGATTAATTTAATAAATTCTCCCTTCTAATTATTAATTTAATTCTATATATTAATTATATTTTATTATATCACATGCCATTTAATTGAATTATGTGATTTATATGACATAGGTGGCATGTGACTTGTGCATCAATTGGGCAATTGAAGTCAACACTCCTTGAGGTCAATGGCTGAGCATTTTCACGTGATTTATGCTATTTTTAGGATATTAAATCAGCTTAAGTGATGTGAATGACACATGAGAAATTACACACACATTGGAATCATCTACAAACTAATAGAAGGTTACCACCTTGCAAGTGTGACAAGGCTCCGATTTTCATTTTAATTTCTTTTCTTATTTTTTAATTAAGCCTTTAGCTGATGGGAAATAAGGGGAAGCATGCCATTTACCTCCTAAAATCAGATTGATTCACTCATTTACTCATCTTCCACAATTTCTCTCTTTAGTTCATCTTGTTCTTCATTTTCTCTACCTTCTCTCTACTTTCTTCCTTTTTCCAACATCCATAACTCCACATTCAGCCATCAAACCTCCACAAAACCACCACCATTCCATTCCTCTTACTTGGATGAACCTATCCCTACCACTTGTAAGAAGATTTAAAACTTGATTCCACTATTTCCATGGAGCTCTACTTGGCTATGTCTAGTTCTTGGAGGAGTAAGATGGTTTTGATGTTTTCTAGCTAAATTCTCCATGAAATCCTAGGGAGGAGTTGATGAAAGAGGAGTTTTGAAGTCTTCATTTGGCTAAGCTCAATTATTTCTTAATCTTGTTTCAATTTCACTATAATACTATGACATGGTTAGTTGTAGTTCAATTTGACTTTAGTTTCATGGTTGGTTGTAATTTTTAGTATTGAAACAAGATTGTTGACTTGAATTTCATGACCTATGTGCTGCTAAAATTTTGTCCACTCTATGATTTTGCATTTTAATATGTGATTTCATTTGGTGAATGTCTTGTATTAGCCTATCATATAATTATGTGGTGAATACTTGATAAGTTACTTGAGTTTTCATAGTTTTGAGCTTAGGTACAGCTTTGGCTAGTAGTAATTGGGAATGAATTTTAACTAAACACCTGGTTAATTCTTGAGCTAAGCTAGTGAGGTTACCTAAGGGACTTGTAATAGTACTTAGGGAATTGAATTAGTGAAGCTAGGTTGTTTGAGATGGTTGTCTTAAGTAAATACATTTTTCAACTAAGGAAGAGAAGTTGAGTGAGGTGCCATAATTAATTAGAGGCTAAGATTCTTCCATTAGCAACACCCTACGGTTCCTACATTAAAAGGGAAGTCCATTCCATTCATAATTAGGATTAGTTTTCTAGTTTAACTCACTAGATAATTAGGTTAGCAATTAGTTAATCAACTTCAAACTTTAGGTGATTTATTTTACTAGATAACTTTTAAATTAGACTTAAAATCATTCCTTAAGAGATGACCTAGGGTTGGCCCTATATTGCATTAAGGTTAGCTTTAGTTTAATTTTGAAGGCAAACGACAATCCCTATCAAAACCAAGCTAAGCAAAGTAAGTAAAAATGATTATGGTGGTGAGTATATTACCCTAGATGGATTCCTCTTAATATTTACTCATCCAAGTCATGTTAGTGGAAAGATACGTAAAAGACATTTAAGTGATGAGGAATTCAATATAGCTATAATATATGTGCTTTTAAATTGGGCTGAGATTGAGCCATTTATGAAGCAAGAATATCATATATGAATCAAATGTTATACTTAATTAAATATCTTGGTATATGAAATTGACACACCTATGTGAAAAATGTAGGATTTTTGAAGATGAATTGGTGGTAGAAAATCCCAATATAACTGAGGAAGAGATTGAGAGGAAGACAAACAATGAGTTTGCAAAGTGGTTAATTAAATATGTTAGTTTCAAAGCCTACCATTTAAAACATTTATTTTTTACTTCTTATATCACTAACTTTTAATTATGTCACTAACTTTTGATAGGTATTTGATCCAAAAAATGGTGTACTTGATAGTAGAGTAAAGTACTTAGCTTTTGGTCCTTTTGGAGAAGTGTAGACATGGCATCAATATAATGTCAATGGTTATAGATTTCATACAATGGCATATGGCTCAAATAAAACAACCATGAACAATAGTGTTTGCATTAAAGGAAAGTGTCATGGTGATTCGGAGAATGACTTAAATGATATAATTTAGGAAAAATGACAATCAAGTCCTAAAAGGAGTAATTAAATCCAGTTTGCTCCCAAGTAATTGTAAAAGGCCAATAAAGTCCCATTCTTTTTTTCACAAATCAAAGTTATGATAGAAATCATTAAAATGCCCTTATGATTAAATATAACATTTACACTCATCAACTCCAACATGTCCCTCTCGATGTGTCTCTTTCTTGCTACTAATGAGAGCTACATGTAACTAGTGGAGTTGCACGTTGAAGAATGTCCATTTCTAAAATAGAGTTGCACTTGGAAGAGGTGGAGTTTCATTAATTATTGACTCAAGTAAGCTCTTATTCTCTGCCTACGTGAGTTTGTTTGGCTGGTGCCTTTAGATAGTTTTTTGTTTTTGCAAATCTCTGCATTTGAATAAAAAGTTTGACTCTATTAATGTCTAATTTCTTGCAAAATAAAACTTGTAAGAAAAAAGATGGAACTTTTGTTTGCAACTGAACATGAAAGATTTTTTTTATTTCATGTTTCTAAAGATTTGGCATGAAGATTTGACATCTAGCAATTGAAAGTGTAAGAATTTATCATTGAGTGTCTATCTTTTAAGATGGAATGTTGTCAATGTCTCATTGATGCAAAAAATCACTGA
The DNA here is from genome assembly GCF_029017545.1 of Prosopis cineraria. Taxonomy (NCBI): domain Eukaryota; kingdom Viridiplantae; phylum Streptophyta; class Magnoliopsida; order Fabales; family Fabaceae; genus Prosopis; species Prosopis cineraria. The sequence continues at coordinate 20,003,537 of NW_026555336.1, read as the reverse complement.
TGTCAAAAGTAACTTGTTTCTAATATATTATTACATGTTATTTTATTTATTGTAGGTTGATATTATTGGGTACGATGGAAGGTAGTTGTTTAAAGAAATTTTTTGTTATTTTCATTTTGGTGGAGATATTGTAAAAGATATGCATGGGACAATGTATTATGATAGAGGGAGTTGTAATGGAAGAATGATCAGAGAAGGAATGTCTCTTGAAGGACTTGTTAGATTGATTCCATCATGTTGAATTGTGATTTAAATGGAATAGAGTTGAAGTACACAGTAAAGTTTAATTGTAAGCTCTTTTAAATCTTAAAGATGATGAAGGGATAATTAGTTAATGAAGTTGAATGATAATTTTGCTTATGTGTATATCATTAGGAAGATACAGCAAAGTATAGAAGCAACAAGAGATTCAATTGATTGGTAATTTTTTAAATAGTTGCATGATTAATATTATACTAATATGAATATGAATGGTAGTAATAAACATGATTTGAATAGAAATGCAGAGTAGGATTTTAGCTAGGAATTCACATGCTACACAAGATCTTGAAGTTCTACAATGTGCAATGCAAAGTATCCCAATACCAATGCCTAAGCTAAATGCAACAAAATGGAAGGATTTTCTAATAGGACCTGGGCATATTTTTGTGAGTGCTAATGATTATAGACAAGAAATCTACAAGTATAGTATTGCATATAGGTTTGAATATAAATTTGTGAAGAACAAACAAATAAAATAATTGCAGTTTGCAAGGCAAAAGGATGTCAATGGAAGATAACAGCATATTCATTATAGAAGTTAATGCCTTTGCTTTGTGTAACAACTTTCAAGAATGATCACTTATATTTTGCCCAATAAGACCTTGATGTTTTTATAGTATAAGGTGCACACTGACTTCATCTATAATTGATGATGTAGTAAGGGCTAATATGGAAAAAGACCCAATGAAATCAAAGCTGACTTATATAGAGACTATGGCATAAGTCTAACTTATTATCAAGCCTTAAGAGCAAAAGAGAGGGCATTGTGGAAATAAATAGGCTTTCTAACCAATCATATATGCTTGTTTGTTGGTTATGTAATAGACTAATAGAGTGATACTGACATTATAGCAAAATGGGTGGCTTTTGAGAGCAATAGATTTGAATGATTATTTATTGCATATGGTTGTTCCATCAAAAGATTCTTACTTAGGGTTAGGCCTACTTTATATGTGGATGGATCTCTTCTCAGTGGTCTTATCAGGGCACCTTACTGGCAGCTTCAACATACGATGCTGATAATGAGTTGTTTCCATTAACTTTTGCAATAATTGGTAGTGAAACTTACAATGATTAGACTTGGTTTCAATAAAATATTAAGATATCATTGGTTCACTCTAGGTAACTATTATTTCTAAAGAAATAAAGCTATTATTGGTGCTATTAGAGCCATATTTAGTGGCGATAGACATGCATTTTGCTATCAACATGTCAAAGAGAATTTTAGCTTTGAGTTTAACAAAGTTTGTAGGGAATGAGAAGGAACAACAAGGAAGAGGCACTAAAGTTGCTTGATCACATTGCCTATGCAAGGTATGAGCATGAATTTTGTATAGCCATGGGAAATTTAAGGATGTTCTCTCCACAATTAGCAAGATGGGTTGAAATCAAGGCGATGTTAATCAGTGGGCACTATCGTTGTTGCCATTTTTAAGATGGGATAAGATAACATAACTTGGCTGAACTATTTAATGCATAGATTCTTGAGGAGAGGAGGCATAGTATATGGTTCTTATAAACGAGCATAGAGACAAATTAAGTAAGAAATTTTTTTATAGGTAAGGCAGCCATGAGTAAGTGAAAAGGCATAGTTGGTCTAAATGTTGAAGCAAAGTTGAAGGAAAATATTTTGAGGGCAGAAATTATAATAGTTCAACTGCATGGCTCACATATTGCATTGGTTCGGACACCATGTGGAGATGTATGTGTTAATATGATACTAAGGGAATGCACATGCAAAGTTTGGCAAATGTCTGGCATTCCTTGCTATATGCTTATGAAGCCATTAAAGAAGTACATGGTAATGTGTATAACTATGTCGAGGAATGTTATCTTCGTAGCTCACAGGAGAAAATATATAGTGGCACTATACATGCTGTTGAGACCTATAACATACGAAGCTAAATGCGTTGATAGTGTCTGAGCTCATGAACCAAACCTTTGCTGCCTCCTAGAACATCTCGACCAGCTAGCAGACCTCATCGTGTAAGGATCAAGTCTCAATATCAACAAAAGAAGGTTATCATTGTTCTCACTACCATGAAGCAAGTTATACGTAGAAGAGGTCTTGAAATCCAAATCCAAGTTGATGTTACTGTAAATAGGTTACCACATGAACTTCGATTTAGGTGACATATATATAAGTAGTTTTAGGGGTTTTTTTGGCATATAGCAGCCCTCTTTTATAAATCCAAGTTGATGTTTCTTAAACATGAGATTAAATCAACTTGGATTGGTTGACATATATAGGTTTATGTAGATATATATTGGTAGTACTAGGGGATTTTTTGGTACATAGCAACCCCTCATTTGTAAATCTAAGTTCATGCTTTTGTGTATATGGACAACTGATATTTGCAGATGTATTAGATGAATTAATACATATTTCTTATATATACAGTTCATATCTTTTGTGATCACTAAAAAGTGTGTTGTCTTAAAATTTTGAATGAAGGTTGCAAATTATTCGTAAGGTAGTTGCAAAATTTGGTATGTCAGTTGCAAATTACTGGTGCCATGTCTAAAATTAATTTGGTAGCTTTGTAAGTTCAAGAATTCAATAGTTCTTCCACCTAAAAATTCAACTGAGTTGCAAATTATTCCAAAGGAAGTTGTAAAATTTAGTGTCTCATGTGCAAATTACTGAAGCCATATCCTAAAAGATTTAACTTTTGTAAGAATTAAAAAGTTCTTCAATCCAAATTTTGAGTATGAGTTGCAAATTATTCTAAGGAAGTTACAAAATTTGGTGTCTCAGTTGCAAATTACTGAAACATTGTCCTAAAATAATAAAACTTTGTAAGAATTGAATAGTCTTTTGATCCAAAATTTCAAGTATGAGTTGAAATTATTCCTAAGGAAGTTGCAAAATTTGGTGTCTCAGTTACAAATTATTGAAACGTTGTCCTAAAAGAATAACTCTTGTAAAAATTTAATAGTTTTTTGATCCAAAATTTTGAGTATGAGTTGCAAGTTATGTCTAAGGAAGTTGCAAATTTTGGTGTCTCAGTTGCAAATGACTGGAATATTATCCCAAAAGAATAACTCTTGTAAGAATTAAATAGTTCTTTGATTCAAAATTTCAAGTACGAGTTGTAAAATTATGCCTAAGGAAGATGCAAATTTTGGTGTCTCAGTTGCAAATTACTGGAATGTTGTCCTAAAAGAATAACTTTTGTAAGAATTTAATTGTTTTTTTGATCCAAAATTTTGAGTATGAATTGCAAATTATTCCTAAGGAAATTGCAAAATTTGGTGTCTCAATTGTAACTTACTAGAATGTTGTCCTAAAAGAATAACTTTTATAAGAATTTAATAGTTCTTTGATCCAAAATTTCGAGTATGAGTTGCAAATTCCTAAGGAAGTTGCAAAATTTGGTGTCTCAGTTGTAAATTACTGGAGCATTGTCCTAGAATAATGACTTTTTTAAGAATTCAAAAGTTATCCGACCTACAATTTTGACAGCAGTTACGACATTGGTTATATATAATTGATTTGATTGCTTGTTCAGCTTGATTGATAGTCACAAAAAGTGTTTTATATCACTTCACTTGTCCTAAAAGAATAATGAAAGTAGAAAATCCATGATTATTTTGTTACATTGAATTGGATTACCATATGATTAAACTAATATAAGTAGGGCTTAGCTATATCAATTGGCAGGAAATATATGTTATTTTAATTATTGAAAAACAATAAGTATTAATTAGTATTGCTATTAAAATCCAAATAGAGGTGTTGGCAATCTTGTTCACACAAAATCATAATTTATTAGCTAAAATGCATGCATGTGACCAAGTTCTGATCAAATAACATGTTTTGGATACAAAAATTAATCAAGCATATCCCTCAAAGGCTAGCTCAATTCTGCGGCTAAAAATCCTATTCTTATAAGCCTGTAATTTACTGTAAAAATATTCTTATAAGCCTTAAAATTTAGTTACCCTCAAAGGCTAGCTCAATTTGCGGCTAAAAAATCCTCTTATAAGCCCTGTAATTTACTAGTAAAATATTCTTATAAGCCTTAAAAATTAGTCAGCTTCAATTCAATTGAGTCCTTACTTGTACAAACTACATAGTCCACCTTTAACTAAGACACTCAAGGAAAAAAAAATTGAAGAAGAAGCAATTTTTGCAAAATCAGAATAGTAAACGTTGATGAGGAGCAAGCTCTTCAGCGAGACAAATGCATCGCACCATCAAAGATTAATGACCAAACAGGTCATAGATTAAAAATTAATCTAGACTTTTTGCTGCCCTCTTTGGTCGGTTAACTAGTGAGACAGAGGCAAAAACTTTGTTTCTTACTTCATTTCTTGTGTGATTTACCAGCTACCATACCACATCCACCTTAAATTGTCTCAGTTGTTCCTAAAAAAAACATAAAGAAATTTTAAGTTTGACATTGATGATTGGAAGAAAAAAAATTAGAAAGATTATGGATCACATATACATGCATTTGAAAAGTTCTCCATGGTTAGTCCTCCTTTTCTTCTTCTACCATCCTATTCTGCCCAGTACTTTTAAATATTGTCGATCACATATTACTTTTAATAAAAAGATACCTGTACATAACAAAAGAAAAAGAAAAGAAAAGAACTTGGGTTTTAGTGATAAGGCTCAGATATTATATTAATATCTAGTAATGGACTTGAATATTAAAATCACAAAGTGAAAAAGAAAGGAAACAAACTTGTTGCTACTTTTTTTTGGTTTGCAATAAAAGCAGATGAAACAGATTCAACCAAATGTTACACCCATAAACACACCACATACATGTATACCAATAATTAAATTCAAAACAAGATTTCGTCCACAATGTAAATATAATTATATGAGGACAGGGTAATCATTCGGAGGGAGATGTTGATGATTTTCCTGCCTCCACAAATAAAAAAATACTGGGAAGATTAGTAAATCATCTTATTTGACAGTCTGATGGTGAGGTTAAATGAACTTTGCTTTTTGTTTGTAAATAAATCTCATTTTGAAAGAAGAAAGGTGATGAAAACCCAATAACCTAATGATATTGATATATTGATGAAGTTCTAATTATTTCGCTATATGGAGACAAGAGATGAGAATGAATAAGCTAGTGCTTATAGTAATATGAAATTTCTAAAAAAAGAAGAAATAAATACTTAAAGAACTAGATGGAAATAAGCATTCTCAAGATTGAAAGGGTAAAGTCTCTTCTAAAAGCTACCAAATTCTTGTTTGTTCCCTCTCTACATTAATCCCTCTAATATATCACCTCTTTTAATAAATTTTATCTCTCTCTTCCCCTTCTCTCCCTGTACCTCCCTTTCTGTCAGCTTACTCATAGTATTTAATGTTCTTCCACATTCCTTTCACATGCAAATATAACATAAGGATAATTCCTTAGTAGGGCTCTCTGAGGAACTGCTTCTTCAAAATGGTTTTAGGACATCATTTTCCACCATATTGGTCCCTATCTCTGGATCTGTCTCAAGTTTAGGGTATAAGGGATACTAGTACAACCTTTCTTAGTGGACTGAGCTTGGAGGTTCCATTTTATAAAAGGATAGTTTTTAGGAAGAGGATCTCCTTTGGGGTTGTAACAGGGTAGGAATATAGGTATTTAGAAACTTAAAAAAATTAAAAATTAAATGTAATTACTCAATTGAAAAATTAATTTCCTTACCATTGGGAAAAAGATGATGCTATAAGTTTCAGTAAGGTAATTTTGGCATTTCATGAAAATAATTTTCACCAAGTTGTATGATGTTGTTTGCTAAGTGTACAACCTAATTTTCCAAATAATTGAAGAGATATTTACAACATAACGGGCATAAGATATATAGGGAATTTAAGATCCTTATGTTTGATAATTCATACTGCTAAGTTAAGGGCTCTCATTAATTCTTATTTGGATAACAAAAACATAACAAAAATAATCAAATATAAGTCCACTCAAGACTCATCCCTATGTTCTTCCCTGATATATTCTGAAGAATTGCTATCAGATAAGCTAAACCTAAAGAACATATATATGCAGTGATAATAGTCCCAAGCCACATTATTACAAATATCATCCCCATAAAAATGTGACGAATCCTCTGAAACACACACAAAGAGAGAATCAAATATCTAGATATTTGATTGTCATTTTCCCAAAAATTAAGCATTCAGTAAACCCAAGATAAGAACCAAAAAGTAAAAGAGAGGAGAAAGATAACGAACTTGAGCTCTACTTAGGCAAAGAAGGTAGGGTAGGGAAGAGATGAATAGCTTTCCTCTACTTGGTTGCAAGTGATTGCTTAGGGCAGAGAAGAGATGACAGATAGGATTATAATAGGGACGACGGACGGACAGCTTTACTTGCTTGCAATGGGGTAGGGAAGAGATGATGGACGGACGCCTTTACTCGCTTACAATGGGGTAGGGAAGAGACGATGATAATCACTAGGGTAGAGTAGAGAATGAGCAACTTCAAAATTTCACCAGCCAAATAAGGGTGTTTTAGTCATTTCTCATTATATTAAAATGCCACTTAAGGACCTGGGGACTTAACTAGTATTTCAGAATGTCTTGGGACTTAATTGGTATAAAATTAGTCCTTTGGGACTTGATTGTCATTTTTCCTATGATTAAATTAGAATATCATAGCCCAAGTTTAAAAAAGAATAACACTTATGTTTCTTATGTGTGGTTTGACCCTGTTGTCAATATGGAATAAAAGGTGCATATGCAAATTGATCTAGTTGATATTAATCACAAAAGGAAGTTTATGATGTTTGAACCTTTCACATTGGTTGAACAATCTCAATAAGTATATTTTGCTTAATATACTAGTAGGAAAAAGGAGAGAGCTGATTGGTGGGTTGCGTATAAAATAAAAGCTAGAAGTACGATTGATTCACCAGATTTAGCTTATCAAGAGCATGAAGTGTCTGACATGATTGATATGAACACTGTATTTTATACGTACATTTAACAAAAATAAATAAAAATACAAAATATATTTTGGTCCTTTAATAGCTATTATTTTTAAATATCTTTGTCTTTGTCTTTTTAATTTTAAAAAATTAAAAATATAAAATGAAATTTAATTCTTTTTTAAGGGTTAATTTTCAAAAAAAATGATGAAATATAAAGAAAAAGAGATATTAATTATTTTTAAGAATTATATTTCAAAAAAATATAATAAATATGAAAAATGAAAGTTCAACCCTTTTAAATATAAAAATTAAAATTTAATTGTTTTTTTAGAGTTAATTTTTAAAAATAGAGAAAAAAGAAATGTTAATTCTTTTTTGAAGAATTATATTTTAAAAAATAATAAATATATAAAAATGAAATTTAATTCTTATAAAAGATTATTTCACAAAAAAAGGAGATAAATAAATTTAATCTTTCTTCATAATCAATTTTGAGAAAATGGAGAAGAAAATCATTCTTAAATCTTTTAAAATCTCCACTACCAAATTATCTCAATAATCAAAAAATTAAGGGAATCTATTGTTAAAATTATGTCTTTTAAAATTATTTCCCTTATATATATATATATATTCTTGATTAAAAAAATAGATTTCTTTCTTCAAATCTATTTTTAAAATTTAATATACAAAAAAAAAATAAAAATAAAATAGGGTGAATGAAACATTGAAACAATCAGCATTTCACTCAATCCTAAACCTGCCCTTAAATATCCTCATTGTGAGGAAGAGTCACATGCACATATAAGAGAAGAGGCGTAGTGCAGAAAATATGAACACCCAGAAGAGTCACACATAGCAGAAAAGAGCAGGGGCACAAAGCAGGTGAAAATTGATGAGTCTATTAAGGTTAGGCAAGTAGAGCGACAAAGAAGCCCCCATAACCGACGATGAAGAGAAGGATGAAAAAAAAGACCAAGATGTACTAGACCTTAGGGATAGATGGGCAGTGAACTATCATCAACTTCAAAAATCCAACCCCTCTCTGCCTATAAATCTGAGTTTGCCACAAGAGGAGGGGGAGGGAGATCAATTTTTTTTAGAGAGAGCTGCAAAGCTTTAAGAGAGTGATGGAAACTTGAGGGAGCTAGAGATAAAAGAGTGAGAATTGAAGATGAGCATTTGAGAAGATCTAAGGTGTGCTCGGGTAAGGAAGAGTGGATATCAAGGTATTTGCTCACTACAATTAGTGGCATTCAAAAATAGTAAATGTTTCATTAATTGATTATCATATCTATATTGTTGTGGGAATTCTGGTCATGTATTAATATTAGGATATTTTCCCCATGTTTTCCTATCCATTTGCCCAGTTTCTCTAGTTTCTTGAATCATAAGTGTTTGTAAGTGGTTTCTGAACTATAAGAATTTGATTTTCAAAATAACTAAGAATAACTTAGGATTTTCATGTGCCTTTGATTTCTTATGAGAGGAAATCCCCATTGCTATGAGCATGAAAGTTTTTTCTTGGTTTTGATGATGGAATTATACTTGCTTGAATTTGTTATCCACATATCCAGCTTCATTTCATGCCCCTGGCGCTAACCATATAGTCTTATACTCCTTGTTGATGTCAAGATTGGAGTGCAATGGGTTAATAAAGTGATAATATAATCATGGTTAAATCAACTTAGTCATTCTAATCTATCATGCTTTAGGCCATATGCTAGTATAACTCAAATGGAGTCATTGAAATTAATCATTTTATCTAGCTTTTACATGTTCTTGATGCTTCCTTTCTTTAAAGTAAAAAGGGAAAGATTCCAAATGAAAATTTGATTTGCTGTCATAAATAATTTGATTTGGTTTTGGCATGATCTTGTAATGCTTTTGGAAAATAATTAATGTGATTATTGTTTAAAACAACAAGTGAAAAAGAAGGATGAGGAGACTACAAATAAAAAATTCGCTTACTGTCGTAACCAGCCTGATATGATTTTAGGCATATTCCCATTATAGTTTTACCTCAAACAATGAAAGAATTAGTGCCATCTTTAGGCTAGGTTTTTGACTTAGATTTTAAATATGTTCTTAGCATCAAAGGGCATATAGATAAGTGGTGGCTTGGCTTTGATCCTTATGCCAACAGAGGCCTTTTATCTATTTGTAATATTTCTACTCGATTCTCTATCTTTCTTTATTTATTTGCATGCTCATTATGTTACTGGAAGGGAGTTCTATTTTTAAGGAATTTTGAATTTTATAATTGAAATTGAATAAAAATAAGAGAGGATATATTTGTTTGTTATTTATTTGCCATGTGAGATTTTAAGAATTTTCACAAGCATTTAAAATGATTGCATACCCTATAAATTAATAATATTTTATAGGTATGGAGAGTAATCTTGTATATATTAAACATTGGTTCCAATGGCCTATTATTTGAATTAATTCCTTTTTAGATTTAAAATTATTAAAATATTTAACAATGTCATGTGAGATTTAAAGAATCTTCGTAGGTACTTAAATTAATTGCCTCATCATGTGGGATAATAAATCTTCATAGATGTTGTTATTATTGATTTGTATATAGTAAATAGACAAATGATTTTTGTAAATAATAATATAAAAAACATTTTTAAAAAATTAATTAATTAAATTAATGTACTTAAATTAAATTAATGTACTTAAATCATACACACATCTATACATACCCTGGGTGAATTCTCACCCCCTATGATCATGCTTTTTACACTTGTTTCACCACTTTTCTATAAATTAATTATCTACATACATACACACATATATCATAAAAAGCTAGAATTCATCAACTTTTATTCCACAAATTTGATTTCATGCTAAAACCATTTATAATGCTAAATCATGCATAAAAACTCATAAAACTACCAAATTCACCATTTCATATTTACTTCTACATAGTTATAATAGTTAATAAACATAATAAACTATATGGTTACCTTAACCCTTCTATATAATAAAAAGGGTTACCCGTATTCCATAACCCAATTTGAGTTCCTTTCGCTATTCAACTTGTCACATGCAAGAATCTACACCAAATTGGCAAACCAAAGTCAATTTTACCATTGATAAAGAGTGCTATTTATAGAAATCTAGTGCCTAATCTCTATCATTTACTCTATTCACATTTACTCATGCACGTTATGACCTATTACCCCTCACTACAAACATTAACTTCCTCATAATCAAATCTCCCTCACTACTCTCTCTTTAAATTAGGTTAAATTGAGCTTATCACTTCAAAGCTTTATTGTTCTCACTTAAACCAATCACAAAGTATTAGTTTAGTCCTAAAGGACATTTCTACTACTATAGCGTAAGAAATTATCTCCTTAAAACTTTTGAATTCAATTTCTCAATAGTTAAAACTAAGAAAAAATATGGTAGAATTAGAGGTTAAGGTAACACAAGGCTTACCCAATAAGTAACAAGTTGGAAACATTGTCCTTTATCCTTAAATTGCTTACCCTAGCATTGCTTTCCTCCCTTCTCTATGCTAGACCTCTATTTTCTCCTTTTCTCTTCTATTTTCACGAGTAGGACATGTCCCATTTTATCAAGTTTCTGCATCATGCACTGCGGCTCATCCACCCTTCAAAGCGGCATGTGGCATAGTAAGGGAAATCCTTACTTTACTCACATACTCTACTTTGGAACACCGTTCTTCATCTCACATCTATTTATATAACTTCCCATAATCCTACAATAAATTACTAATTCATCCCTTAATAAGTATTAATATAGGAATTAAAATTTTGAGATGTTGCAATGCTAGTATATAAGGTAACCTAAAAAAAGTTACATGGGCTTAAATTTACTCAAAGAACCTAAGATGTAACATCTTGAATTTCTAATCTTGCAATAATGACTGATTTAGGAGAGAGTTAGTAATTTTATGTGAGATTAGGGTTTTGGATAGTAAAGTGTTGTGTTGACCTATTGGGATGTTATGTGAACAAGTATGAGTGGAAATGTGGAATCCGAAGTAGAGCATGTGAGCATAGTGAGGATCCCTTACTATGTCATATGCCACGGTGAAGGGTAGATGCGTCGTGACACATGGTGCAAAAATTAGATTAATTGGGACGTGTCTATTTCTTGAAACAAAAAGGGAAGAACAAGAGAGAAGGGTTCAAACGTGAAGAAGTAAAGGGTTTCTACTACGGCTTTAGTTTTTAGGAACAAGACCAATGTTTTTGACCTGTTACTTATTGGGTAAGTCTCGTACTGCCTTAACCATCGATTCCACCCTATTTTCTCTTAGTTTTAACTAGTGAGAAATTGAATTTAGAAGTTTTAAGAAGTTGATTTCATACCTTATAGTAATAGAAAGATTCTTCAAAACTAAACTAATCCTTTGTGACTTGTTTGAGTTGGAACGATAAAGCTTTAAAGCTATAGGCACAATTTGCCCTAATTTAGAGAGAGAGTAGTGAGAGAGAAGCTATTTGTGAGGATGATAGTAGTTGTAATGAGTGATAGTTAAGCATTATACATGTGAGTAAATATGAATTGTAGAAGTAATAGTGATTAGGCACTGGATTATTGTAAATGGAACTTTTTGTCAATAAAGTTATTGACTTCAGGAGCCTAAATTATGTAGATTCTAGCATGTGACGCACAAATAGTAGAGAGAGAGATTTGAGTGAGGAAATTACACAGGTAACCCTTTCTATCGAACAGAAGGATTGAAGAAACCATATAGTTTATTGTGTTTATCAACTATTATAACTATGTAGAAGTAAATATGAAATAGTGAATTTGGTTTTATGAGTTTTATACATGATTTGACATTGTAAATGGTTTTAGCATGAAAATTTATTTGTGAAATGAAATTTGAAAGGTTATTAGTTTTGATTGATATATATATGTTATGTATAAAAGTATAAGATATGGAAATATGGAAAGCAGTGAATTGCATAAAAGGAAATGATCATAGAGGGTAGGAGTTCACCTAGAATATGTGGGGATGTGTGTGTGTGGAGTTATGAGTGAAAAATTCATATAGTCGGGCTAGCACCATGAGACATCTGGTGCAACATTATACAGGCTATTGCCATAAATAATCTGGTATAGCATATTCTAGGACTTTTACCATGGGACATCTAGGCAGTCTGAAAATTCCCTAGTTCCTATTAGGGTGCGATTAGGAGTCAACGATGCCTCTATCAGAAGTGTGTAAAATGAGGAAAATCATATTCCATAGGTAGGATAGATTACCTTTAGTTGGGTGTTTTTTACCACCAAAGATGTGCTTGGGTCAATGAGAGATTGATCCAGTAGAGCCTATGGTTTCGTGTCAAGGAGCATTTGAAGTTTAGTTGCTAGATGATCATGCTAGTGTGCATTTATGTGGAAATATTTTGAAAAGATGAAATTTCTTCATACTTTGATATATATTTGATATTACCCTAGTTTTGTTATTTTGGCATGGTTATCTATGATAATAGACATTTAATGAACTATATTAGTTACCAAGATTTTTATCTCACCCATAGTTATTCATATTTTTTAGGTTCTAGTATTAGTAGTTCAAAAGTGAAAGGCATTGGTTGAGTTGAGAACTCTCATTTAAGCATTTGTGAGGTTTTGGTGTAATAAATGTGTGTTATTATACAAGAATATGTATAAGTTGCCCTAGGAATCAAAACATGTGCATAGTGTGTTTAATATTGTGTTTTACTTGTTTTGAGCTCCCTAGCCCTTTGTATATGTGTGAATGATGAAATGATTAAGTAGGCTAGTGGATGAATGTGTATATATATTAATATGAGATGTACTTGAAGTGTGTGTGAAAATTTAGCCTTGTATGAGATTAAAAATGAAGAAATGTGGTTTAGCCCAAAAGTGTGATATGAGCGGTTTACAGGCCAAATGTGTGTCAAAGTGTTATATTATGCATGTGTATGATCAATCAAGTATGTATTGTCAATTTGGACGTTGTCAAGGCCCAAAAAGTGGCTAATGACATATAATTTTGAATTGGGATTCTTGAGTGACAAATTTTGACTTAAAACGGTCAAAATGCACCTTATTGTCTAAATTTTGAATGAGATATCAGATTGAAATGAAATTAGTGTCATTAGTAATATTGTGAAACAAGCTTTGAGTAGGCACTTAAACCATAAAAATAGCGTACATCTGAAGTTCATATCAGAAATATATGAAATGATAGCAAAATCAGGTGTATGCTATAACATCCTGAATTTCTTAATCCTAAGTTTAGAGGTTAATCAAGAGAGAAATAAAAATTAGTATGGGATTAGAAATTTAGATGATTAATTAGTATTTTGACTTGTTTGTGTGTTGTATGAATAGATATGGGTGATAGGAGTACGTTTTGGGTCAAAGCAAGTTTGCGTGGTGAGAATAAATCTCACTGTGCCACACGCCGCGGCTCGTGCTACTTGCACTGACACCTAGACTAAAATTTTTCCTCATAAGTCGTGAAATTTTAGAAATTTCAGAGGAGAGAAATTGAGTAACACAAAAGATAGAGAGAGGAGAAGGGCTGAGGAGCTAGGTTAAGTTATTTTGGAGTAGTGGAAGGTGATTCAGATTGGTAACTTGTTAGGTAAGCTACGTATAACTCTTACCATCCATTCTACACAAATTTCTCTGAAAATGAGTTATAGGTAAATTGAATTAGTGGAATTTGAAGGGTTTGATTCTTGCCCAATAGTAATAAAAATGTTCTCGAAAGTTAAATTAGAGCTTTGCGATTAGTTTAAAGTTGAACAGTAGAGCTTTGAACCTATAGGCTCCATTTTAGCCTTTAGAGAGAGAAAGCTAGAGCAAAAATTTGATTTGAGTAAAATAAGACCAGTTGAGGTGATTTAAAGTAGTAATGGGTAGTCATGGACTTAGAATGGATAAGTGGAAAGAGTTTACAGATGAATATAGCCCTAAGTAGTAAAAATGAGTTTTTTGTCAAAATTGACCAAATGAATAAAATATGCCAAATGTGTTCAGATTGGCATATTGGGCACGTGAGTAAAGAAAGGAAGGTTGAGAAAAGCTTGTGTGATAGTTGAAATCTACGGGTAACCTTTTTAGTGACAAAAAGGTTAAGGTAATCGAATAACTTCCTTTGTTTAACTGTTTATTGTAACTCTATGTTAGTATGCTATGTAGTGTGTGAAATAATTTTAAACTAAACATGTTTTATAGCATTGAGTGATTATTGTGTGTGAAGTAGCATTTGATTGAAATAAGCATGAAAATGTGTGATTTGTAATGAAAAGCATTATATGCTTATGTTATGTGTAATAAAGTATGAAATGGTAAATGGGAACCTTGAATGGTTTGAAAAAGCATGATCATAGGGATGGGAGTTCACCCGAGTGTGGGAGATGATAAAGACCACATGATAAGGTTTCCTTAGTACCCTTTTAGGGTGCGGTGTTGGAAATAATTCTCCTTAGTGTCTTAAAAGGTGCAGTATTGGAGAAGATCTCCTTGGTTCCTGTTAAGGTATGGTGTTAGAGATGAGAGACTCTTTAGTGTCCTTGTGGTACAATGTTAGAGTCAATAACGCCCCATTATGTGTATTGGGGGAAACCATAGTCCGTATTATGCGTTAAAACATCTTTGGCTGGGTAATTCTACCACTGTAAGTGAGCTCAAGACTAATGAGAGTGTACATTCGTTTGAGATGAGCTTATGGTTTTGTGTTGAGGTGATTTGGAGGTTGCTGGTAGAGATCATACTAGTATATTATGCGATATAATGAAATATCTTGAAATAACACATAATCCTTTATGATTAATGAAAAGCTGAGAATGAAATGAGATATGTGATATAAAAACTTTTTTGTGAGGTTTTGATGGTATACTATACTTACTTTCATATTGTTGCATGTGACAGTCAGTAGGAGTGAGTTATTCTGTTACTGAGATTTTTATCTCACCCCTGTGGTTACATGTTTACAAGATTGGGAAGTGGTTAGGCCAAGGGAAAAGAGTCTTGATCGGCCTGAGTTGTAAAGCTGTGTACTCTAAGGTTGTGTAATGAGCTTAACTGAAATTGTATATATAAGTGTATATGAGTTTTCATAGGGTTACATGCATGTATTGAATTGAGATTTTATGAATCAAGCCTGATTATGTGTATATGTGTGGTTTGAGACAAAAGGGTTATGATTAGAGTATATTGTGCTAAAATGATTTTGTTGTGTTGGTGAATCTTAAGCTAAGGGAAAAATTATGATGAAATGAGTAATTTAGGGGCTAAGATTGTATTATGAATATGATTGTATATATATGAGTTGAGAAATAGCCAAGTGGGCTAAGTTTTGCTAAGAAATAGCAAAGTATGTGAAGTTAGTGAATTGTGGAAATTGGCCGTAAAAGGGTCAAATTTTGATATATGAGTATGATTGTGAATAATTGTGGTCAATCAGGTGTATTAGATACTTTTGGACTTGGTCAAAGGCCTAGTATGGTCTAATGAGAGGAAAGGATCAAATTGAGCACTTGGGTGTGCAAAATTTTTTAAAAAAGTGACTTTTTATACCCTAGGTGTCTAAATTTTGATCGGACCATTAGATCGTGTCTAAATCTATCTCATTAGTTAGTATACGAGCTAAGCTTTGTGTAGACATTTGAATCATTCTAATTGGATGTCATATGTGAAAATGGTGCACGTTGAAAATTCATCATTTTTGCTATCAAAATGACAGCAAAAATTCAAACAAGTGTGTCACAGCACATGTTGACATATGCCATGGCACATGGCATAGAAAGGGTGAGCATGTGGCTTTGTGCCATATGCCACGGCACACAGACCAATCACTGCAGTGCACAACTAAAATTTAGTTTTATTTTTTTTTTGTTGAAGTGCATGCAATTGAGATATGAATGCTGGTGGGTTAAGTCTACTATGTATTTGAGAAGTATATGATTTATTTCTGCTGTGTTTTTCTCTGATTATATTGTGAATTGAATGAGTTTACAAAAAAAGTCTTCGGCCAAAGCTTTTGAAATGAAATTTGATTATCGTGATTGATGTAAGGTAATAGTAATAGCATAATCTTCTTTTATATTAAGTGGATATAAGAGGAGGTTACAATTTTGGTATTCGTTTCTCAGTTTTCAAGACTTGATAGTTATTGATGCATTTGTTTAGAAATATGGCGACTTATCTTGTTCATTACTCAACTCTTTCCTTGATGCCTTTTGTGTTTCGTATTTTCATCCTTAGGAGGGGAGAAAATAGTATAGTATGAGGGGCACTTGTACGAGAACCGCAGTATCTAGACAGGTTATAGAGGAGGATTGAGAGCCGAAAGTTCAACCGATTCAGCCGCAAAGGGATAGATGTGATGAGCTACTGGAAGAGCTTAGAGATATGGTTGTCGACATAAGACAAACTGTTAGGGATCATGGCACAATCCTAAGGGGTAGATAGTAAGAAGAGAGAGTTGAAGCTCAGAATATTCCAGTGCAGGATGCACATAGTAGACCTGGACCATCTTAGAATTCGGGTAGTGGACCAAAGATTCCTAGCACTGATCCATCTATTAATCATGCTTGGAAGATGTTTGTTCGTCAACATTTGACGAAAGTACGAGGGAAGGTGAGGCAGAATTGTGGATAAAGCGAATGGAAACCATCTTTGAGGTAGTAATCTGTACTTTGAAGTAAAAAGTTATCTTGGCCACGGTGAGGTTGGTTAGTGCTGCTAAGAAGTGTGGGAATCTGTGAGACCAACTGGTAATATTCGATTGAGCTAGGATGAGTTTAAGAGAGTATTCTTTGATCAACACTTTCTAGTCTCATTCAAAACTGAAAAGGAAGAGGAATTTCATACTTTCAGGCAGGGAGACCTGGACAAGGAAGAATTCATAAGAAGATTTAATGACTGATCTGCTTACTCCACATATCTTCAACATAGTAATGACTCGAAGTGAAAGCTGAGAGATTACTTGAAAAGATGAGACTCGAGTACCGACAACAAATAACACTACTTGATGTGATAACATATGAGATGTGCTATAAGCTGAGGATAACAACTAGGCGTGGTAAAGAGGCAGATGCTAAAAGAAGGCATGATAGTATATGGAGGTTTTCATCTCATTTGGGTTTGACTAGTGGAATCTCAAAGAGGCCTGGGTTAGTGCGAGTAGTTCCAGTTCTCCTAGAAGAAGAGGTTTCAATCGAGGATCGCAGTCTACCTGTGCATAATGTAAAAGGGTGGAGGTGTGAGAATTGGGCCTCCACAATCTTCGAGGCAAGCATCGAATGTTCCAACTCTGACTTTGAGTACTGGAAGAATGTCCCAGTGTAACATATGCAGTAGATCTCATCCGAAAAGATGTTAGGCTTGTTACAAGTATGGTAAGTCAGGACATATAGTGAGGTAATGCCCGAAAGGCAGAGTTGAGGGGACTGAGCAAAGATCAATGGTTCCTGGCCGAGTATTCACAGTTAAACAAGAAGAGGCTAGAGCATCTCTGAACTTGATCAAAAGTATGATTTCTGTTAATGGTCACAAAGTAGAGGCATTATTTGATTCGGGTTCCACCCATTCTTTTGTGTCTAAGGAATGTGTGGATAGATTGAAATTGTCTTTACAAGAATTGCCTGTGCTTATTAAAGTGACGACACCTTCTGGATCACCTAGTATTACAAGTTAAACTTGTCAGAATATAGAGATTCAATTTGAGGACAGAGTTTCTAATATCAATTTGATTTGTATTCCTATGAGAGGGATAGATGTGGTAATTGGCATAGATTGGCTAGTAGCAAATAATGCTATGCTTGATTGTGCCAAAAGGGTGGTGTCACTACCAGTGTTGTGTGCAGCTATGGAATCCTTGGAGCAACCTATGTTTATATCAGTAGTTAGTGCTAAGAAGTTGATCCAGCAAGGTTGTGATACCTATATGGTATTCTTTGCAATCAGTATGGTTTATGATGGTGGGATCGAGAAGATTAGGGTAGTAAGTGAGTTTCCAGAGGTATTTTCAGAACAAATGATTATATTACCTCCTAAGCAGGAAGTTGAGTTCTCAATTGATTTGGTTCCTAAAACCAAACCAATATCAAAGGCCCCTTATAGAATGTCGCCGTCAAAATTGGCTGAGTTAAAGAAGCAAATCGAAGATTTGCTGGAGAAAGGATTCATCAGACTAAGTTTATTACCCTAGGGATCATTGTTATTATTTGTGAGAAAGAAGGATGGCAGTTTGCAACAGTGTATTGATTATCGACAAATGAATAAGGTAACTGTGAAGAACAAGTATCCTATATCAAGGATAGATGATCTTTTAGATCAATTGGCTGGTGCTTCAATCTTTTCTAAAATTGATTTGAGGTCAAGATATCATTAGTTGAGAGTTAATGTAGTAGATGTACCCAAGATAGCATTCAGGACTCGGTATGGCTATTATGAATTCTTGGTTATGCCATTTGGTTTGACCAATGCACCAGTAGTGTTCATAGACTATATCAATCGAATCTTTAGGCTGTACTTGGATCAGTTTGTAGTGGTCTTTATAGATGACATCTTAATCTATTCTGAGATTGAGGAGCAACATGCAAGGCATTTGAGAATGGTATTGCAGGTTTTGAAAGACAGAAAGTTGTATGCCAAGCTCAGTAAATATGAGTTTTGGTTAAGAGAAGTGAGATTTTTAGGACATGTGGTGTCTACAGATGGAATTTCAGTAGATCTACATAAGGTTGATGCAGTATTAAAATGGGAACGTCCTGGTTCAGTCACAGAGATACGTAGTTTTTTAGGATTAGCTGGGTATTATCGATGATTTATCTAAGGGTTTTCCCAAATAGCTTCTTCTTTGACTAAACTCACTCGAAAAGATCAGCCTTATATATGGGATGATCGGTGTGAAGTGGCATTTTGGAAGTTGAAAGACAATTAACTACTACATTAGTGTTGATTATCCCTAATCCAAGGTTACCTTACGAAATGTATACCAATACGTCTTTGAAAGGTCATGGTTATATCTTGATGCAAGACAATTGAGTCGTAGCCTATGCTTCACGATAATTGAGACCACATGAGGAGAACTATCCTGTGCATGATTTAAAACTTGTAGCAATGGTGTTTGCTCTAAAGATTTAGCGCCATTACATGTATGGTGTAGTGTTTACTATGTTTAGCGATTATAAGAGTTTGAAATACTTGGTGGATTAAAAGGAACTGAATATGAGGCAAAGAAGGTATGGAGCTTCTTAAAGATTATAATTTTGAATCAAAATACCATCCGGATAGAGCTAATGTGGTTGCTGATGCCTTGAGCCAGAAGACTTTGCATGTGGCAAGTCTTATGGTCAAGGAATATAGATTAATGGAGTCATTTATTGAGTCGCAGCAAGATGTACCATTGAAGGCATTAGTTGGTGCCTATTCTATTGAGATTAGCAATGATTTCTGGAAGAAATTGAGAATGGCACAATTAGAGGATGAGAGTCTCTTAAAGGTTAGAGAAGAGATTGAAGTAGATCAAGCTATTAAGTTTGGATTCAATGATGATGATTTTGTGGCTTATCAAGATAGAATTTGTGTGCCTAATGATGTGGATCTAAGAAAGGTTATCTTAAATGAGGCTCACTGTAGTAAGTACATGATCCATTCGGGAGCTACAAAGATGTACTAGGATGTGAAGTGGTATTGGTAGTGGCCTGGTATGAAGAAAGATGTAATGGAGTTTGTGACTTGGTGTTTGACCTATCAACAGGTTAAGATAGAGCACCAAAGACCAGCAGGAATGTTACAACCGTTGGATATTCCTAGGTAGAAATGGGAGAGCATTTTTATGGATTTTATAACTGGGTTACCAAGAACTCAATCTAGACATGATGCCATTTGGTTTGTAGTTAATAGACTTACTAAATCGACTCATTTCTTAACAATTTAGATTAGTGATTCTCTAGAAAAGTTGGCAGTGATTTATATCCAAGAAGTGGTATGGTTATATGGTGTGCCGAAGAATATAATTTTTGATAAAGATCTAATATTTACTTTCAAGTTTTGGGGAGCTTTATAGCATGCTATAAGTACTGAGTTAAGATTCAATACGACGTATCATCCACAAACTGATTGGCAGACAGAATAGACTATACAAACCTTAGAGGATATGCTGAGAGCCTGTGTATTGGAATTGAAAGGTAGCTAGGACAGCCATCTCCCTTTAGCTGAGTTTGCTTATAATAACAGTTACTACTCCAGTATACAAATGGCACCGTATGAGGCATTGTATAGGAGAAAATGCAGATCGCCTCATTCTAGATGGAATTGAGCAAAAATAGTATGTTAGGACTAGATATTGTGGATCAGACAACTCAAAAGATTGAGTTGGTCAGGCAAAAGCTGTTAATGGCATAGAGTAGGCAAAAGAGTTATGCAAATAGGCGTAGAAGGCCGTTAGAGTTCTTGATAGGAGACCATATGTTTTTTAGGGTTACACCAGTGACGGGAATTGGGAGATCGATGAGAGCCAAGAAATTGACTCTTAGATTCATTGGCCCTCTCAAGATTTTAGAGAGAATTAGACCAGTTGCCTATAGGATTGCTTTGCTACCATAGTTATTGGGTGTGCATGAAGTGTTTCGCATGTCACAGCTCAAGAAATATGAACCTAATCCTTCACATATGATAGAACCAGAGGAGATTGAACTCCAGGAGAATTTAACCTATAAGGCTAATCTAGAACAAATTATAGATGTGAAAGAGAAGCAATTAAGGAACAAGACTATATGATTAGTTAAAGTTTTATGGTGAGGCATGGCTCCTGGTGATACTACCTAGGA
The DNA here is from genome assembly GCF_029017545.1 of Prosopis cineraria. Taxonomy (NCBI): domain Eukaryota; kingdom Viridiplantae; phylum Streptophyta; class Magnoliopsida; order Fabales; family Fabaceae; genus Prosopis; species Prosopis cineraria. The sequence continues at coordinate 19,982,565 of NW_026555336.1, read as the reverse complement.
GATAGAAGATAAGATGAGGTAATAATATCCTTACCTATTTCCATAGGTATACATTTATGTCTTTTATGAATTTTGAGGGTAAAATTCTTAAAAGGAAGGGAGAACTATAATATATTGAATTTCTTAATCTTAAGTTAGAGGTTATTAAGGGAGAAATGGAAAATAGTGTGGGATTAGAAATTCGAATGATTAATTAGTATTTGACTTGTTTTTATGTTGCATGAATAGAGATATAGGTGATAGGAAACATTTTGGGTCGAAGCAAGTGCACGTTGTGAGAATAAATTTTCACTGTGCCACGTACCACAGCTCGTGCTGCATGCGCTGAGCGTATGGACTAGAATTTACCTTATGTCATGAAATTTCAGAAATTTTAGAGGAGAAAAATGAGTAACACACAAGATAGAGGAGAGAAGGGCTAAAGAGCTAGGTAAGGTCATTTTGGGAGTGGTGAAAGGTGATTCAAATCGATAATTGTCAAGCAAGCTACGTATAAACTCTTACCTTCCCTTCTATAAAAATTTCTCTGAAAATGAGTTATAGGTAAATTGAATTAGTGAAATTTGAGGGGTTTGATTCTTGCTCAATAGTAGTAAAAAGGTTCTCAAAGTTAAATTAGAGCTTTACGAATGGTTTAGAGCTGAATAGTAGATCTTTGAACCAGTAGGCTCAATTTTTAGCCTTTAGAGAGAGAAAGCTAGGGTAAAAATTTGATTTGAGTAAAAATAAGACCGGTTGAGGTGATGTAAAGTAGTAATTAGGTAGTCATGGACTTAGAATGGATAAATAGAAAAGAGTTTACGGATAAATATAGCCCTAAGTAATAAAATGAGTTTTGGTCAAATTGACTAAATGACTAAAATGTGCCAAATGTGTTGAGATTGGCATATTAGGCACGTGAGTAGAGAAAGGAAGCTTGAGAAAAGTTATGTGATAGTTGAATCCATAGGTAACCTTTCTAGTGGCAGAAGGGTAAGGCAACAGAATAACCTTTTTTATTTGACTATTTATTGTAACTCTATGTTAGTATGCTATGTAGTACGTGAAATGATTTTAAACTAAGCATGTTTTTATAGCATTGAGTGATGTTGTATGTGATACGGCATTTGATTAAAATAAGCATGGAAATATGTATTTGTAATGAAAAACATTATATGTATATGTTATTGTGTAAGAAAGTGTGAAATGTAAATGGGAACCTTAAATGGTTCGAAAAAGCATGATCATAGGGGTGGGAGTTCACCCAAGTGTGGGAGATGTTAAAGACCACGTGACAAGGTTTCCTTAGTAACCTTTTAGGGTTCGGTGTTGGAAACAATTCTCTTTAGTGCCTTGAAAGGTGTGGTGTGGAGAAGATTTCCTTAGTGCCCGTTAAGGTATGGTGTTAAAGATGAGAGACTCCTAGTGTCCTTGTGATACGGTGTTGGAGTCAACAACGCCTTATTATGTGTATTGGGAGAAACCATAGTCTGTATTGTGCGTTAGAACATCTTTGGTCAGGGGATTTTACCACTACAAGTGAGCTTAAAACTAATGAAAATGTACATTAGTGAGATGAGCCTATGGTTTCATGTCGGGTGATTTAGAGGTTTGGTTGGTAGAGATCATGCTAGTATTATAAACATCCTAAAAATTAACCTAAGGTTAATCAAGTTAATTTAGAGCAAAGAGTAATTTTAGAGGAATCTTAATTTTAGTCGAACATTATTATGGAATTTAATTAGATTAAATCTTAAGTTATGATTTTATAGTAAATAGAAAAAGTAATATAATATTATAAAAAAAAGAGAAAGAAAGAAAGAAACAAATTTTGTGTGTGTGTTATTATTGGAAAAGGAACATAAAAAAATTGAAGGGGGGAAATAAATTTTTGCTTTGTGTGTGTATTGATGTGTAACATTGTGCAAAAATAAAGGAAGGAACAAGTTTGTGTGTATGCAGATTTAAGAAAACAAAGAGAGAGAGGAGAGAGAGAGGCGTGCATTTGACGTGGGACCCATACTTCTTTTTAAAAAACTACACTTATGTTTGCCCTTTTCATTTCTCTTCCCTTTCTTCATTCCTTCTTCCACGCGCCAAGAGCGAGCAAGAGAGTGAGTGACGCCACGACTGGAGCTGATTTAGAAAGTGAAGCTTCATAATAAGATACTTCAGATGAGATTTTAAGTATTCTAAGACTAAGTGTTCTAAATATTTTCTTATCATTTTTTCCCTTGAGATTGCAGATTTTGAGATTTTAAAAAACCTAGGGTTTAAAAGAAGGATGAATTTTTTATGAGTAAATTTGGTTGCTGAGGTTGTTAGCAATGTAATAAATATTATAGAGTATTATTTTGTTGATAAAATTAAAATTTGAGGCATTTGAGTTTATTCCTAGACCCCTATGGGTAGATTTTTGGTTAAATTTGAAAATATAAATTGATTTTTTGATATTTAGATGATTATTTGAGATGAGAAATAAATTATTGTGGCTATAGAATAATGATTCTAGGTTTGAAATCAAGTTTGCAATTTTTAGGTATTTTTATGTGCGAATTTTTGGAATAAAAAGGGAAATTTTGATATTAGAAAATTATTTGAATGATGTTTTTAGCCAAACTTTAATGAAATTATTGTGAAGGAGACTATTGAACTAAGTAGATAGGTTTAAATACATAAAATTAAATTTTAGAACTCAAGAGGCTAAGACTAAGGTCTTAAAAAATAAAATAAAATAAATAAATACTTAGGTGTTAGAGTATGAGTAAAAATTGTGTTAATAATATTATTGACATATTGGGATATAATCAATTGTAGATTAATTTTGTTTTGACACCATTCAAGCTTTGGAAAGCTTTAGAAGTGTTATAATTTGAGGGGTAACCTTTGACCTCTCAAAGGTTGAGGTAATCGGAGGAAATCTATTTTATACATTTATATGTTAATTAATTAATCATGTTGGTGAAACAAAAGAATATATATATATATATATATCTAAATTTTGAAATGGTTGTTTGTAATGCATGTGGCTTTGTTGGGACTTTATGATTTGTGACCAAGCTAATTGTGACTTAGTGTGAGTAATGAGATTGATAGTTGATGATGATGTGTACACTCTTGGTTATAAATTATGGATTATGCATAGTGATGAATTGTATATGAGCATGTTGAGTTATATATGATGCTAATGTGGTTTATGTGGTAATATAAAATTGATGCAAGAGGCATGATTGAAAAATGATGATTCTTGATACTTATTGAGCAAGAAAGTTGATAAGCATGTGGGATAATTATGAATTTTATATATATATATATAAGCTTTTGAAATGTATTTTCTCATGAGCATAATCATATGGCGGGAGTTCGCCTTAGTGAAGGAGTTAGCGGTTATGCAAAATCCATATGGTACTTGGCTATTAACTAATAATTCGAGGGGTTATACTCGCTACTTACCTTGTAAGGTACTATAGCATTGTTCCTATTAAGGGACTTGACCTTACTGGCCTACCTAGAGTTTTGGGTAGAGTTAGTTTTGGGTATGATACCCCATAGTGTGTGATTTGGGGGAAATCGTGTTCATAAGTGAGTAAGGTAACCCTGGCCCAGTAGCCCTTCACGGTATGATTAAGGCCTTGGGTAGTCTCACGATATAGACGATCCCTTCTGGTTGTTAGCCCATGGATTTCATGTCAGAGGAAATAAGGGGGGATATAAGGAAGAGATTGATCATGCATATTATTATTATTATGCCATTTGAGTGATTGATGGCTATGTTGAGAATATAATTATAATTGTAGAAATGAGAACATATAGTAATTATGCGAATAATATATACGTGGCCATTTGTGTAAATTTTATACTTGACTTTATTCTTAAGATTATTCATATGAGTTAGATGTTAATATGATTAACATGTTATTAATGTGATTATTTACATAGTCACCTTGATAAATTTATTAGCCACTTGCATTCATGATTAATTATCATGCATTTGTATAACTTAGATGTACTTTGGTTACTGAGTGGTTATACTCACCCCTCTCTTTTAACATATTGCAGGAGTTGGCTCATCTCAGAACAACAAAGGAAAGGAGCATTAGGCCAAATGATAGTAATCACTTCTGTAGGCCTTTCTCTTTATTTTGATATGTGTATTTAATTTATGATATTGCTAACTAGGATAATATATTCTTAATCCACTTGTGTTATGGGTTTTGTGTTGGGTGGAAATGTATTTTGGGCCCTTAAAAATGTAGTTCGATGCTTGTGTTATATTAATGGGCTAAAATATTTATGCAACTGAAAATAGTTAATGTCTGCTTAGATTGAGAACTTGAATGTTGTTATGGTCTCCCCTTGTGTTTTTTATGTCCAAGGGTGAGAAGTTGATATTAATTATATGTGAATGAAAAAGAAAAATTCATGTATATGATAGGTAATTGATAAATAGATGATATATAGAGTATGATGACTAGATAATAGTCATTGTGATAAATGTGATTGAGACCTTAGCCCCTCGCTGCTAGTTATGGAAGGGTTTGAGTAGCCAAGTGTTATGTTATAAATATGTATATATGTATTATGGAGTAAGGTATAGAGAGAAAATAAAGGGGGAAGCTTTTCTCCCATGTTGATGTGTTTGCTTTATCATGCTTCCGCATATGTTTAATTGAATGATATGAGTTTTTGAAATATTTTAAAGAATTTGGATCCCTTTGTGTTGAATCATCTGTGAAAATACATGTTAAGAATTTATTTAGGTTAATCTTTGATAGGATAATCCTTTTGGGTTAGTCCTTGATTTATTATAGTTAGTTTGATGATTAAGTCCTAATTTGGGACACCCTTTACAAGTATATTATGCGATATGATGAAATATCTTAAGATAACATGGTATCCTTTGCGATTGAAGAAAAACTGAGAACGAAATGAGATATGTGATAAAAATGCTATTTTATGAGGTTTTGATGATATACTATACTTACTTTCATATTATTGCATGTGATAGTCAATAGGAGTGAGTTATTCTGTTATTGAGATTTTTATCTCACCCCCATGGTTACATGTTTACAAGACTGCGAAGTGGTCATGCCAAGGGAAAAGAGTCTTGATTGGCTTGAGTTGTGAAGCCGTGTACTCTGAGGTTGTGTAATGAGCTGAACTAAAATTGTATATATAAATGTATATGAGTATCCATAAGGTTACATGCATGTATTGAACTAAGATTTTGTGAAACCAAGCCCGATTATGTGTATATGTGTGGTTTGAGACAAAGGGGCTATGATTTGAGTATATTGTGCTGAAATGATTTTGTTGTGTCGGTAAATCTTAAGCTAAGGGACAAACTATGATGAAATGAGTAATTTGGGGGCTAAGATTGTATTGTGAATATGATTGTATATGTATGAGTTGAGAAATAGCCAAGTAGGCTAAGTTTTGCCAAGAAATGGCATAGTATGTAAAGTTAGCAAATTGTGGAAATTGGCCATAAAAAGGTCAAATTTTGATATATGAGTATGATTGTGATTAATTGTGGTTAATCAGGTATATTAGATCCTTTTGGACTTGGTTTAAGACCTAATGTGGTCTAATGAGAGAAAGGGATCGAATTGAGCACTTTGGTGCATAAAATTTTCAGAAAAAGTGACTTTTTGCATCCAGGTGTCTAAATTTTGATCGGACTGTTAGATTATGTCCAAACCTGTCTCATTAGTTAGTATATGAGCTAAGCTTTATGTGGGCATTTGAATCACTCCAATCGGATGTTGTATGTGAAAATGGTACACACTGAAAGTTTGTCATTTTTGCTATCAAAATGACTGCAGAAATTGGGACAGGCACGCTACGGCGTATGTTCACACATGCTATGGTGCACGACATAGAAAGGGTGAGCATATGGCTCTGAGCCACATGTCGCGGTACACCGAGCCACCGCCACAGCGCAAGACCAAAATTTAGTTTTATTTTTGAGTTAAAATGCATGCAATCGAGATAGGAATGCTGGTGGGTTATGTCCACTATGTATTTGAGAAGTGTTTGATTTACTTCCACTATGTTTTTCTCTAATTGTATTGTAAATTGAATAATTTTACAAAATAAGTCTTCGACCGAAGCTTTTGAAATGAAATTTAATTATCATGATCGATGTGAAGTAGCGATAACATCATAATCTTCTTCTATATTGAGTGGATATAGGAGGAGGTTACATGTGCATTGCGGTACATGTATCCACATGCCACGACGCACGACACAAAGTGTCACACTATGGTCTCTGTGCCACATGCCGTGGTACATGTGGCACGAGTAGTGGTACATGGTCCTAAATTTGACCTATTTTTCTTAAAATGTACATGTTCTTTAGACTTAGATGTACCCTTATAAATTGCTTCTGCTGTGTGTGTAATGTTTTAATAATACGAGTAATTTGTGAGATGATTTTTAGAAATATTTTCTTAGGATCCCAAAGTTTTCAAAATAAATGATTTTTGATTGATTAATAGTGGAGCATATGTTAATGTCAGTAAGGGCATTACATTTAGTTGGTATCAGTTTCTCGAGTTTCAAGATCTAGTCACTGTGCTTCTTTGTCAAATTCATTCTAGACTAGGTAACTTATGTATTGTTCATTACACCTATTCTTTCCCTTTTTCTTACTTTACTTTTATTTTTATCCTTAGGAAGGGAGAAAATGAAAAGAAGAGGTACTTAAACTTCATATAGCACTTGATTGTCTAGGCGTTCGGTTAAGGATGAACTTGTGCCAAAGGTTTACTTGGATATGCCTTAACAAGCTAATAGAAGAGATGGCTTGTTAAAAGAGCTGAGGGATATGATGACTGACATGAGGTAGATAGTAAGAGATCATAATGCGTTATTGAAGGCCAAAGATCAAGCTGATGAGAGAAAAGCTTAATAGAGGCCGATGTAAGAGGAAGCTCACAGTAGACCTGAACCGCCTTAACCTTCAAGTAGTAGACAAACTGTGGGAATTACTACAATTCATCTATTGAGCAAGCTTAGAAGACCTATGTGAGATTCAATCTACCTACATTTGACAAAAGTATGAAAGAGGGAGAAGTCGAGTAGTGGATTGAGTGTCTCAAGACAATATTCAAGGTGGTGACCTGCACTTCAGAGCAGAAGGTGACTTTAGCCACTGTCTAGCTAGTTGGAGCAGCTAAGAGATGGTGGGATTTAATGAAATTGATTGGTGGTGTGAGGTATTCTTGGGAAGAGTTTAAGAGGGTGTTCTTCGACTACTACTTTCTAACATCCTTTTGTACTGAGAAAGAGGAAGAGTTCCATTCTTTTAGATAGAAGACTTAGATGAAGAAGAGTTCATCAAGAGATTCAATGACCTATCAGCCTATTCCATATATCTACAGCACCACAATGATATGAAGTGGAAGGCAGAGCGATTCCCAGAAAAGATGCATCCAGAATACAGGCCATAAATTGCTTTGTTCGATATTACCACTTATGAAGACATATGCCATAAGCTGAGAACTGCTATAAGAAGAGGTAGGGAAGCAGAGGCTGAAAAGAAGAGAAATAGTATGGGAAGATTTACTCCTCTAGATCCATCAGGAAATATATTGAAGAAGCACATATATAGTCTGAGCAATTCTAAAGCTTCTAGGAAGAGGAGCTTTGCTAGAGGTTCTTAGACCCCGTCAGTTTAGAGAGGTTGAGTGCAGAGGAGTACTGAGGTCAGAATGAGGCCTCCACAACCTTCAAGGCAAGCCTCGAACACATCAGCTCCTACTTTAGTACTGGAAGGTCACCCTAGTGTAGTGTTTGTGGTAGATTTCATAGGGGAAGATATTGGTCCTATTTTAAGTAGGGAAATCAAGCTATATTACCAAGTATTGTCCCAAAGGTAGAATTAAGATGACAGAGCAACAATAAACAGTCTCAGGATGAGTATTTGTTATGACACAAGAAGACGCTAGAGCATATTTGAACCTGATCACAGGAAGAAGCCTTGTTTGACTCGAGAGCTATACATTCTTTCATCTTGGAACAATGTGTAGATAGACTAAAATTAGAGTTGAAAGAGTTACCTGTGTTGATTAAAACAATGACACCTTTGGAGTCCTTAAGTATTACTAGCAGAGCATGTCAGAAAGTAGAAATTGTATTTGAGGATTGAGTATCTGTGATCAATCTAATTTGCATTGCCATGAGAGGGATTGATGTGATAGTTGGCATGAATTGGCTAGTAACTAATAATGCTATACTAGACTATGCCAGGAAGTTAGTATCTTTACTAGTATTGTTGGCAGGAACTAGTTATACCAAGCAGCCCAAATTCCTATCAATTGTGCAAGTTGGAAAGCTGATCTAGTAAGGGTGTGATGCATATATAGTAATTTATGTAGCTAACAGTGTATACGATAGTGGTATTGAGAAGATTGGAATAGTAAGTGAATTTCTCGAGGTATGTTTCAAGGAGATGTTTAGATTATCTCTAGAAAGGGAAGTTGAAGTTTCAATAGATTTGGTTACTGGAACTAAGCCAATTTCTAAAGCCCAATATTGAATGTCACCCTCAGAATTGAATAAGTTAAAGAAGCAAATTGAAGATTTGCTTGACAAGGGTTTCATCAGGCTGAGCGTATCACCTTTGGGTTCACTGGTATTATTTGTAAGAAAGAAGGATGATAGTTTGTGACTATGCATCGATTACCGGTAATTAAATAAGATGACAATGAAGAATAAGTACCCTTTACCTAGGATCGATGATCAATTGGATCAGTTTGCTAGAGCCTCAATCTTTTCCAAGATTGACTTGAGGTCAAGGTATCATCAGTTAAAGGTCTCTAAGAAAGATGTACCCAAGACAGCCTTTCGTATGCGCTCTGGGCATTATAAGTTCCTTGTCATGCCATTTGGTTTGACTAATGCACCTACGGTATTCATGAATTTCATGAATCATATTTTCAGACCATATTTAGACTAGTTTGTTGTGATTTTCATCAATGACATTATGGTTTATTCAAAACACTACAACATTTTTGTTATCTAGGAACAATTCAAAAGTGTTGCTATAGGCTTGAAAAATGTTGCCTAAAGTTATAGGCAATAGTTTTCAAGTGTTTCCAACTTAAGTGTTGCCTATTACTTTAGGCAATAGTTTTCTTACCTTTAGCCACAGCGTTTGTAAAACTGTTACCTAAAACTATGAGAATAGGTAATAGTTTTTAGGAGACCTATTACAACACTTTTTAAATGTTGCTTATCACATAAAATAGGCAACATTTAAGAATTGTTGCAAAATAGTTAAATAGTCAAAACTTAATATTTCCTTCCTCCCTCAAGATTCCAACCCAGAACCTATTGAAAGGAATAGATGTCTTGAACCATTCTTCTAACTTAACTTTTTGATATTATAATGCAAAATATAATATATATATACACACACACACACACACACTTATTAAATTAATTTTTTAATTTATCCAAATAATGAATTGAAAAATTAAGAGAATAAATAAATAAATTATCTAAAAAAATTATGAAAATAAATTAAAAATAATTTTTATGTTTAGAAAAATAATAAGCAACAGTTTTAAAATGTTGCCATAAAGAGAAACTATAGGCAACATTTACATTTTTGTTGCCTATTTGAATAGGGAATATTTTTAAAATGTTGCCATAAAAGATCTTTTATAGGCAACAATTTTTGTGTTGCCTATTCAAAAAAATTATTGCAACACTTGAAAACTATTGCGTATTCTATTTTAGGAAACAGTTTTCAAATGTTGCCAAAATTATGTTGCTTAAAGTATGAGAACAATAGCAACATACAAAAAATGTTGCTAATGCCCATATTAGGCAACACTTTCAAAATTGTTGCAAATAAAACTATTGCCTAAAGCAAAAATTGTTGTAGTGAAAGATGAGGAATAACATGCCAAGCATCTTTGAATTATCCTTTAGATTCTGAAAGAGAATGTGTTTTATGCTAAGCTCAGTAAGTGTGAGTTTTGACTAAGGGAAGTCAGATTTTTTGGCCATGTGGTGTCAATAGATAGGATTTCTATTGATCTGCATAAAGTTGATGCTATGTTGAAATAGGAGCAACCTAGCTCAGTTACGGAGATTCAAAGTTTTTGGGATTAGTTGGATATTATAGAAGGTTTATTTAAGATTTCTCTTAGATTGCTTCTCCACTGATGAAGTTGATCTTAAAAGATCAACCTTTTGTTTAGGATGACAGGTGTAAGACTACATTTTAAAAGTTAAAGGAAAAGTTGGCTACCGCACCTGTGCTAATAATTCTAAACCCAAGACTACCATATGACATGTATACATATGTTTCTCTAAGAGGTTTAGGTTATGTACTAATGCAAGATGGGCATGTAGTAGCTTATGCATCAAGGCAACTCAGGCCACGTGAAGAGAATTACCCAGCTCATAACCTAAAACTTGCAGTAGTAGTCTTTGCATTGAAGATTTGGCATCATTACCTGCATGGTTTAGTGTTTAACATGTTTAATGACCATAAGAGCTTGAAGTATTTGATGGATCAAAAGGAATTGAATATGAGGCACAGAAAGTGGATGGAATTACTGAAGGATTATAACTTTAAGTTGAGATACCATCCAGGGAAAGCTAATGTGGTAGTTAATGCATTGAGTAGGAAGATGCTATACATAGTTAGTTTGATGGTCCAAGAACACAGTTTAATAGAGTCTTTTATCGATTCTCAACAAGATGCACCGTTAAAAGCTTTAATTGGTGCCTATACTACTGTGATCAATAGTAATTTCTAGAAAGAGTTGAGAATGGCATAGCTAGAAGATGAGTATCTTCTTAGGATTTGAGAAGAGGTTGAGTTGAATCTGTCTAAAGACTTCAGTTTTACTGATGATGGATTCTAGTATACCAAGACAAGATCTATGTGCATAATGATGCCGATCTAAGAGGAGTAATTTTAAATGAAGCATACTACAGTAAGTATACTATTCACCTAGGAGCTATAAAGATGTATCAAGATGTGAAGCATTACTGGTGATGGCCAAGAATGAAAAGGGAGGTGACTGAGTTTGTAGCACAGTGCTTGACTTGTTAAAAAGTAAAGAGCGAGCATCAAAGGTCGGCTGGAATGTTATAACCATTAGAGATACCTAAGTGGAAATCGGATAGCATTTCTATAGATTTTATCTCCAGATTGCCAATAACTCTATCAAGGTATAATGCTATCAAGGTGATTGTTGACCGGTTGATAAAGTCAACTCACTTCTTAGCCATCAAGATCAGTGATTCTTTAGATAAGTTGGCATAGATCTATATTTGTGAGATTGTGTGTTTGCATAAGGTGCCTAAGGATATAATGTCCGATCGAGATCTAAGATTCATATCCAAATTCTAAGGAGCATTATAGAAGGCTATAGGTACTACTTTGAAATTTAGTACTGCTTACCATCCTCAAACCAACGGGCAAACTGAATAGGCTATTCAAACCTTAGAAGATATGCTATGATCTTATGTGCTAGAAATGCGTGGTAGTTGGGAAAATTACTTGCCATTGGCTGAGTTTATATACATAATAGTTATCATTCTAGTATTCAAATGGCACTATATAAAGCTCTGTATAGAAAGAAGTGTAGATCACTATTATGTTGGATCGAGCTAAGTGAAAGAAGCATTATAGGTCTGAATATTGTAGATTAGACTACACAAAAGATTGATTTGATAAGGCAAAAGTTATTGATAGCTTAAAGCAGGCAAAAGAGTTATGTCGATCGATGAAGGAGACCGCTAGAGTTTCTAGTAGGCGACCATGTATTTTTAAAAGTTACACCAGTAACGATCAATTAGAGCTAGGAAATTGACTCTTAGATTTATGGGTCCGTTTGATGTCTAAAAGTGAATCAGCTTGGTTGCCTATCAGATTGCCTCACCTCTGCAATTATTTGGGATTCATGACATATTCCACGTGTCTCAACTCAAGAAGTACCAACCGGATCCTTCTCATGTGATTGAGCTCAAAGAAGTGGAGTTGTGAGAGAATATGACCTATAGAGCATAATCAGAGTGAATAATTGATGTGAAGAATAAGAAGTTGAGAAATAAGACTATTCAGCTAGTAAAAATGTTTTGGAAGGGTATAACTTCTGGTAATGCAACATGGGAGACGGAAGCTAAAATGAGATAGCTATACCCTCAATTGTTCCCTTAGGTATATGTGTAATAATAGTTATTTCAATTTTGGGGGCAAAATTCTTAAAAAGAGAGGAGAACTGTAACATCCCAAATTTCTAATCTTACGTTAATGACTGATTTAGGAGATAGTTAGTTATTTTATGTGGGATTAGAGTTCTAGATAGTGAAGTATTGTATTGACCTATTAGGATGTTATATGAACAGATATGAGCAAAAGATGGAATCTGGAGTAAAGTATGTGAGCATAGTAAGGATTTCCCTTACTAAGCCATGCGCCGTAGTAGACGGTGAATACACCGTGACACATGGTGCAAAAATTAGATTAATTAGGACGTGTCTGACTTATGAAACAAAAGGGAGGAATAAGAGAGATGGGTTCAAACGTGGATAAGAGAAGGGTTTCTGCTAGGGCTTTAGCTTTTAGGAGCAAGAGCGATGTTTCTGACCTGTCACTTATCAGGTAGGTCTCATACTGCCTTAACCTCCAATTCTACCCCATTTTCTCTTAGTTTTAACTAGTAAGAAATTAAATTTGAAAGTTTTAAGGAGTTGATTTCTTACCCAATAGTAATAAAAAGGTTCTCCAAAACTAAACTAGCATTTTGTGACTTGTTTGAGTTAGAACGACAAAGCTTTGAAGCTATAAGCACAATTTGCCCTAATTTAGAGAGAGAGTAGTGAGAGAGAAGGTGTTTGTGAGGATGATAGTGGTTGTAACAAGTGATAGTTAAGCGTTATACATGTGACCGAATGTGAATTGTGGAAGTGATAGCGATTAGGTACTAGATTACTATAATTGGCAGTTTTTGTCAATAAAGTTATTGACTCTGGGTGCCTAAGTTGTGTAGATTCTAGCATGTGGCGCGCAAATAGCAAAGAAAGAGATTTGAGTAAGGAAATTACATGGGTAACCCCTTCTATCTGATAGAAAGGTTAAGGTAACTATATAGTTTATTGTGTTTATTAACTATTATAATAGTGTAGAAGTAAATATGAAATAGTGAATTTGGTTTTATGAGTTTTATGCATGATTTGACATTGTAAACAGTTTTAACATGAAAATTTATTTGTGAAATAAAATTTGAAAGGTTATTGGTTTTGATTGATATATATATATATATGTTATGTATAAAAGTATAGGATGTGGAAATGTGGAAAAGTAGTGAATTGTATAAAAAGGGCATGATCATAGGGGGTAAGATTTCACCCAGAATATATAGGGATGTGTGTGTGTGGACATGTGAGTGAACAATTCATATGGTCAGGCTGGCACCATGGGATATTTGGTGCAGCATTATATAGGTTGTTACCATGAGTAATTCAGTACAGCATATTTTAGGACTATTACCATGGGACATTGGCAATCTAGCAACTCCCTAGTGTCGATTTGGTTATGGTTAGGAGTCAACAATGTCTTTGTCACAAGTGTGTAAAGAGGAAAATCATAGTCTGTAGGTGGGTTAGATTACCTTTAGTCGAGTGTTTCTACCATTGAAAGTGTGCTCGAGTCAATGAGTGATTGATCTAGTAGAGCCTATGGTTTTATGTGGGGGAGCATTGGAGGTTTGGTGGCTAGATGATCATGCTAGTGTATATTTATGTACAAATAGTTTGAAAAGATTGAATTTCTTCATACTTTGATATATATCTGATATTACCCTAGTTTTGTTACTTTGATATGGTTATTTGCTGTAATAGACATTTAATGAACTATATTGGTTACTGAGATTTTTTATCTCGCTTGTGGTTATTTATATGTTTTAATTTTTAGTACTAGTGGATTCAAAGGCGAAAGACATTGGCTAAGTCAAGATCTCTCATTTAAGTCTTTGTAACATTTTAGTGTATTGAATCTATGTGTTATTATATAATAATTTGCATAAGTTGCCCTAGAAATCAAAACATGTGCATAGTGTGTTGAATGTTGTGTTTCGTTAGTTTTGAACTCCCTAGCCCTTTGTATATGTGTGGATGATTAAATGATTAAGTGAGCTAGTGGATGACTACGTATACGTATTAATAAAGATATACTTGAAGTATGTGTGAAAATTTGGCCTTGTATGATATTAAAAATGTAGAAATGTGGTTTGGCCTAAAAGTGTGATATAAGCAATTTATGGGCCAAATGTGTGTGTAAGTGTTTTATTATTATGTATTTGTATGGTCAATCAGTGTGTATTGTCTATTTGGACATGGTCAAGGCCCAAAAAGTGATTAATGACATATGGTTTCGAATTGGGATGTTTGAGTGACAAATTTTGACTTAAAACGATCAAAATGCACCTTGGTGTCCAACTTTTGAACGGGATATCGGATTGAAATGAAACCAGTGTCATTAGTTGTGAAATAAGATTCGTGTGAGTATTTAAACCACCCTAATTAGACATCTGGTGCGGGAAATTGCACACATCTAAAGTTCGCAGTAGAAATCTACAAAATGATAGCAAAATTAGGTGTGTACACCACAACACATGTATTCGCATGTCGCAGTGCATGGTACAGAGTGTCACGCTGTGGTCTCTGTGCCACACGTCGCGACGTATATGGCATGAATCGTGTTGAATGGTCCCAAATTTGACCTATTTTTCTTTGAAATGCACATGTTTTCTTGGACTTGGATGTACCCTTGTAAATTTCTTCCACTGTGTGTGTAATGTTTTTATAATATGAGTAACTTGTGAAATGATTTTTGGAAATCTTTTCTTCAGACCCTAAATTTTTCAAAATAAATGATTTTGGATTTATTAGTAGTGGAGCATATGGTAATATCAGTGAGGGCATTACACAAGGTCTCTCCATAAGAGATCCTCCAACTAATTCAAATGTTAAAACAAAAATTAAAGAGTTCCTAGGGAACTCTTACACCTGTACAAATAGGAAACTAGGAAATTAAAATCAAATCAAAATTTATTGGACATAATGACTTTTGACATTATGTTTAATTAAGTTTTGATGATAATAAATATATATTAGTTAGCTTTATACATTAGTAGTTTCCATGTGTGTGTGTGTAAGTTAACTATAAGTGCATTAATGTGTTTTTACCTATATTGTTTCATATCATATGAGATTTAAAAAATGGTTTATATGCATAAAAGTTATTTTATATTATATATTTTTTTCTTATCCTAAAATGATTATATATCTAAGAGTATTCAATGTATTATTTTTTATAACTTGGATATTTACAATATATAAGACTTCATATACATGGCATATTACTTGGATTGACTACTTGGTTCATGACATATTACTGAAGGTTATCCAAGAAAAAATGAGAATGAGCATGAAGAGGAAGCTATTGAAGTTATCATTAGCATTTTTCACTAAACAATGAAGAACATAAAAATGAAGAGAAAGATGATCTAGGAAGATCTTAAGTGAATGAAGACATACAAGCTTAGATTCATCATGGCTTGGTCATGATTGGTATAACATCTTGATCATTTCTAATTATTTATGTTAAAATTTTTTTTATTTTAAATCTTAACATGCATTTTGATTCTAAAATAAAAATAAGATATAACACTCTTAATATTATTTTTTAATATTTATATATTGCAAGATTTGAACTTTTTTTCTTATAACTATTATTTGAAAACTAACTCCATAAAGTTTCTTAAAATTTATATTTATTTAAAGTGGAGTTATGTTATAAATACTTGAATTTTATGCTTTGAGTTAAGAGCTATGGAGATATTTAGTTTTGACCTTTAATTAATATTTTCTCTATATCTATTAATATAGAAATCTATTAATATGAAACTTCTTTCATTTAAAAATAGAATTTAAATCTTTCCAAAGACATCTATTTAATTCAAAATAGATTATGTATGAAATAGTTATGAGTTTCCAAATTTGGCTTTTGAATCTTCCAGAACTGCAAAAAAAAAAAAAAAAAGTTCTTCACTATTTGCTCACTTTTTTTTATCATACCTCTTGAAATATATTTAATTTTAAATTGGGTTTTCTTTCATTAGAACTAAACATCTAGATCTTTCCAAACATAGGTTGTTCTCTTGATTTAGATTTAAAATGATTGGTTATGACTTATGACCATTGGAAATTGACCTATACTCTCTTAAAGGCTTATTTCTTCTCTTATTTTGTTACTTTCAGTAGTAAGGTTCTACTATGGTATTAAATTTAACTATAATCCTTCAGATGCTTGAAATTACAAGTATTAGTGTCTCACCTATAGTAGTGCTCACTTTCCTTACTATTCAAACTTTCTTATTTTCTAGACTACAACCCGTATTGACCCAACACTATTGTTAGTAAGCCATCTCTACTAGTATTCATTGCATACTTCTTGTAAAGTCTCACAAATCATCTTGGACTTTACTTACACTTACCACACACCACAACATAATAAAAGCCATTAATTTGTTTTGAAAATGCAGGATCCTGACTTTATTTTAAAAACACTTCAAACATATAATCAATATTCAATAAAGAGGGCTTAAGGAACCATAGAAACCACATCCAAACTAAAGAAAACAAATAACTAATTCTCTCTAAAAATATGTCATGTGTTGTGGCATGTACCACATGTGCTGCGGCATGTGGTACAAAACCATGAGTTCTTGTTTTGTGTCATATGCTACGACACATGTTGGATTTATTGTCATGATAAATTTCTGATACAAACTTCTGCCACATGCCATTTTCACATCTCTAATTGGAATGATTCAAATGCTCATACAAAGCTTGTTAGATGGGCTATCTAATAGGATAAGTTTGGACATGATTTAAGAGTCTAATCTTAATTTAGACACCCAGGTGTAAAAAGTCACTTTTCTTTCAAATATATGTACCCTAAGTGTTCAAATTTTACACCTTGCCTCATTAGACCATTTTGGGCCTTGAACCAAGTCCAAAAGGATTGTATTTGCCTAATTGACACATTATACCACATATAACACATCATATGCATATTTTGACCTCTTAATGCCACTTTTAAAACTTGTAGGCTTACAAAAGGCACCACCCATATCACCACACATACACAACTACACTTGTTCTACTTTTACCTTGCTCACTTCTACATATGGGGCTAAGTCACACCATATAGTCAAGGTATATACACATACACTTGACTTACACAAATGAGGCTAGGTCTCACCATTTAGTCAAGTTTTTCACACATACAAATCATCACTATAATCACTTATAATATCAATAGAACAAGTTACATATCATATCATATACTTGCTTGAATAGCATCTAGGCTTACCCATATATTCACTACTATAGTATACTCGGCAAGATGCAATACAAAAATATAAAAGCAAGTCATGTAAAATAATACAAATAGATGTATGCATCCTAGTTGGCAACTTAAACACTTATATACAATATACATTCATACTCTAAAGTAGCATTACAATGAATAAAGATATCTACTCTCTTCATGTCTCTTTTCCCAACCTCATGGTACTTTCTTTACTTGTAACAAGAAGTAACAGAGTGAGACATACATTTCAATAACTTTGATAAATCCCAAATATCGATTAGCAAGTAAAATAAAATACAAAAGATAGAGTAATACCATTTTCAATAAAATCACATATATGTAAGGTGATGAACAATCAATCACCATGAGTATGCACTCTCGAATCCCACTAATGGAGAATTCTCAATGCTTGGACTAAGACTTCCCAGCCTTACATGATGCAAGGCCTACCAACCACTACCTCTGACCAGGGTATCACATATATAGGTGGTTATACTCTTTTTAAGTCCACACTAGTGAATCAACATCAAAGCTCTAGACCTCTAAAACTTCCTAGGCTTACACGAAGCAGGGTTGGTGCCCCCTATCTTAGTCTAGGGTACACATATGGATGCAATCCTAAGTCCCACTCGCAAATCAAAATTAATGTTTTGGACCACTAGCACTTCCTAACCTTACATAGAGTAAGGGTGACAATCCATTATTCTATTCTAGAGTACACTCGCAAATACAAATGCTCATGTACCACCACATAAAATCCATACATTTCCTATTCACACACCTATGCAATATTTTTCATAAATATGCTACTCTATCATCTGTAAATCATAGAACATATTCTTTTTATAGAAAACTTGTAAATAATTATACAAGCTAATAAATAAAAGCATTACTCTAGTTACCTCACACCCTTATTACCAAGGGATACCATTTTACTGAATCTCTTAAAATATGTAAACCTCTACGACCAATCCTCGAATACTCAGTCTATACAATCACATACCCTTGATTGGTTCTTAATGTTTAATACAAAAAATTAATTTGCCTAAGTAACATTCCTTATCACATATAACCACACCATTAATACCTTTTTAAGCTTACTTAGCCCAGTCACATAGTCTCTCTCCCTTCGGCCATCCAAATGACTAAAACACTCTTTTTACTCATTTTATTAGCACTTTAGCCCTTATTAACTTCACAATTTAAACCAATTTAAGTCTATATCTCAAAGACTTTAATCCTCATATTAGTTGCAAAACCTTAGTTTTGTACCTAAAATCCCTTTCCCAACCTTTTCCTCAAATTTTAACCCCTCAAAACTCCTTGATTCAATTTCTTTATAACCCTAACTTAAAGAAATCAGGGTAGAAACATAGTATAGGGTGGTACAAAACTTACCCAGCAGTCACTGGTTGGAACTAAAACTCAGGCTTCCACAAATTAATGCTTAATAGACTAAAGCTCTTCTCCTTCTCTTCTACACATTTTTCTCCTCTTTCTCTCCCATGTTTCACAAGCTGACTCACGTCCCCTTAATGCAAATTTTGTGTTATGTGCTATAATGAGTGGCATAATGAGACATTTCTCGCTATTACTCGTGTACTTCCTTCTAGACCACCATTCTACTACTCAATCTTATAAACACACTAACCAACCAACATAAAATATCAATCCATCATCTAAAAATACAATTAATTCACTAATTACTAATTTACCCCTTATTAGCAATTAGTTTTTGTATTAAAGGTTTAAGATGTTACACTTCTAGTATTGACTACTTTGAAATTTAATGAGTTTTTTGAAGACACTTTTGATTGTGCCATCATTGCTGGTCATTAATGCTTTATTCTTTGTATAAGTTTTGATAAACTTTGTTTCTCAAATATAATTCTTCTAACTCATTCTTAAGTGTCATAAAAGCTTTTTTATTAAGGGAAAATATTTTCTAAAATCATCTTGGGTAAGATTTAAACTCATCTTGATCTTAATTTATTCCCATTCCCATATTGAGCCAACTCTACCCATATTGAGCCCTTACTTTTGACATTTTTCACCTACTTCAAATACTATCTTCTTTAAGAAATAATGAACTTTATGAAGTTACTTCCAATATAAAGCTTATACTACCCATATTAAATCCTTGTTATGAGGCTTTGCTTTTCAAATTTGATCCAATAAGCTTCGTTTCTTTGTTTTAATGCTTCCTATCTATTACTGAGGGTTGTAGAAGCCTTTTTATTATTAGTAATTCATTTCAAACACAATTTGGAAAAGATTATATCTTGTTTCAATTATCTATTGCCCATAATGTGTTTGCACTACTAGTTTTTATCTTAACGATAATATTGCCAAAGCATTAAAATTCTAAATGCCATTTTTTTTGCTTTTGGCTCTAACACATAAACCCATATGTAAAACTACCATGTCCCACCATTATTTTTTGGATAATAATATTGTTGTAAAGCTACAAACCTATAGTTCCATCTAGAACACTAAAGATCAAAGAGTAATGGAAAAATGATTGTGCCTAATGAACACTTTGCAATATGCAACAAACACATGAATGAGTCTAATAGATAATTCACATATACAACTATAAATACAACTCATTTATTAAGATGTCATAGAAGAGAAGAGAGGAGACACCATCAGTTGCATTTAATACTTTCAAACACTCACTGTTGTTGTCTTCGATATAATTGTACTTTAATATTTTCATCTACTCAATGAGTGAGTTTGTATTAGGTCACTTTATGAGCAAATTTTCTCTATCATTTATCTAAGCAGACTTAAGATTAGTAGATCTTGAGTAGGTATGAAATTACCTTTATAAGGGAGAGAGAAATGGACTTGTGAGTCTGAGAAATTTTACGTGGCTTCACAAGTTCCTGGATCAAACATATTGGATTTTTTTGTAAAGGAGAGTAATATAGATATTAAGTTTGACATTGTATTGTGGCTTCATAAGTGTCCAGGTCAAACTTATGATTATAGTGAAAAATCTCAAAAAGTTCCTAGAGACTGGACATAAGCGAAGTGAATTAGGTTGAACTAGGATAAACTTTATATGTATTGCTCTCTCATCTCCTTCATCTTTATCAGCTCTATTTATCCTCTCGTTATTCATATTCCAATTTTTTAGGGTCAAGAGATATAGGGAAAAAAAATCAAGAAACACCTAATTCACCCCCTTTTAGGTAATTAGCATATCTTACAAATAGAATTAGAGCCTAGTTGCTTGTTAAGAGCTTAACTACTTTAAGCATAAACATCCTTACTAGAATGGGGCATTTTAAAGAAGGGCATTTGATCAACCAATCACCAAGCTTCAACAGAGAAGATTTTATATATCAAAATTAAGAAAGAAATTATTCTTTAAAACTTATGATTTCAATTTGTGAGACATGATTGAGAAAGGACAATTTGTTCCAATAAAGAATATGAATAGAGTCCTCATGAGAAAAACTAACAAAGATCTCAATGATGAAGGCATAAGATTGGTTTTGTGAACAAGAAAGCTAAAGTGATTATGTCTTATACCTTAAATCAAATAGAGCATTTTAACATTTTGAATTACTCAATTGCTAAAGAAATATGGAATGCTCTGAAAACTAAATATAAAACAACAAATGGCATGAATAGACTCAACATCTCTATAGCCCAATCGCTCAAAAAGAACAAGGAACTAAAGAAAGCTGAGTTTACATACCTTGCAAGAAAATGATATATATTTCAAATAGGCAAGGTAAAGAAAATGAAGATTCTTGCAGTTGCTTAATTGCTAAAACCAATTATAAGGTATCAAGTTTTAACTCAGATTCTAATACTAATTTTGAATTTCCTTTTAATAATTTGGAAAGTGCTTATGATGAGATGCATGGCAAGCTTACTACTTTGTCTAAAGCTTTTGCACTTAGTTTGAAGAAAATTGCTTCTTTGGAAAATGATTTAGAAAATAGGAAAATTGAAAATGATAATCTTTTGAAATATAATTTGGAAGAAGCAAAAATTTTTATTTTTTGAAAATCATACATTCACTTCCCATTGTGATTCTTACAAAAGTTTTCAAAATTCATATCTTTTTGTCATTTACAATTATTATGGCAAAACTATACATGTTTCTCATACATGCTTTGTTAAAAGAAATTCTTATATGAGAAATAAATTTATTTAGATTCTAAAAGGACAAAAAAGGTCTGCTATTAATATTCAAAGACCTAAAGCAAAGTGGATACCAAAATGTCCTCTAGTTTTTCATTTGTACAAAAAAAAATGGACAGCTTGGACCAAAGAAGGAGATCTTCAAAGGAGTTTATAAAGTTCATAAAAGGTGACTCTTAGAGTTTGCATTAGTAAGGAGAACTTTCAAGATATCCATTGCTGAAAATGTAAAGTTCTATCAATGGAAAAAGCAATAGAAACAAGGTAGAGGAGAACCTCACACCTCAAGGATGCTTTACTATAGAGTTCCATTCAACTACCTTAAGGAGAACAAGAAAAAGATGATCTCTTAACTACAAAGAAGGTGACTCTTAAGATCTACATCACATGAGAGATATTTGCATACCCTGAAGGAAATATACAAAGCCTTAACATCATATGCATTATGTTGGATAAGCTGGCACCCAAGATGGGGGTGAATTAGGTGGCACTAAATTTTTTTGAAAAAGTTAAGAGTGAGGAAGATAAAAGCAAGGAAAGAAGAGATTAGACACAAGAGATTTATCCTAGTTTAGCCCAAAACATGGCCTATGTCTAGTCCTCAAGATCACCCTTGAGATTTTCAACTAAACTCACAAGCTTCAATGGGTGCTTGCAATCTCAATACAACTCCCAAGACTTAACTAGTCTTGATTCAATAAAAAACCTTACTATAATCAGCAAGTTGTTACAAAAATACTTGAAAAAACCTTTCCAAGATTTTAGCTAAAGTTAAGAACTCTTAAAGAATAACTCTCTTAAAAGAGTAGATAGATTACAATTGAAAGCTTAGAAACTTGTGAGAGATTTTTCACAAACTTTATCAAGAATGATAAATGATGAATGCAATACTTTGATTCACAACTTTAAAATTTTTTTACAAATGCTCAAATGATGAATAGTTCACTCAAAGATTAGAATTCCCATTATAGACTTGAATTGTATTACATATATAGTTTTGACAATTGAAAGACGATTAGAACAGTGTTTTATAGCTATTGGTGATATTTTTTATATGTAACCAGGTGATTCATGAGTGAAACAAAGCTAGCCAAGTTCTAGTCAAGCATATGTGACAATTCAAGTGTAAACACTAAGGAGACTCACGCATGTTTTGGAGGATATAAATATGTAAGCCATTCTGTGTGACAAAATAAGTGTGTGACCCTCAACTTCTCACAAGTAAAATTGCTGACAGAATGGTAAATCCATTCTGTGTGATAAATCACTCGTGGGACCAACTCACTAGCACACATGGAATGGCTAGTTACAAAACTCAAACCATTCTAGAAGATGGATCATGTGTGGAACACTCAACTATACATACGTGAAATGGCTAGTTTCAAAACTAAGCCATTTTGGAAAATAAAACACCTATGGAACCAATGTGCATTCAAGCAAGGATTGTATGATTCAAAAGACTTAGAACAATAAGTGACAAATCACGTGAGTGTACAAGATGAATTAGGCTTGATATGGCTTAAGATTCACTCAGCTAAAATGTGTTTAAAAGACTTAGTGACAAATCATGCACGGATACTTTCCCATTCAGGTGTGAAATGGCACTTCACAATATGCAAGGAAACACAAGGTGACAATTCAAGCCCACATACACAAGAGTACCTTACATGAATTGTTGCTAATATTTATGATCCAATATACATAAGAATGACATATCTTACAAGCTTAAATAGACCAGATGCACAAAAGAGACTTATGAACTAAGGATGATGCATTTATTTCAAGGATGATAACATGTGATTAAGCTCTCAAAGTTTTTATATTGAATCTAAGAGAATTAAATAACTTGTCCTATAAATCTTCATCTTCTCTTGATTCTTCATGCTCTTTGAGGTTTTGTCGTCATCCATGATTGTTTATATATCTGTACACATAGCAAACACATTTTCTCTTAGTTTTGTAATCATCAAAACATATAATTGAACATTCTCCCCCTTTTTGATGATGACAAAACCTTAAGAACAAGGTTCTCAGTTCTGTTCAATCCAATACTCCCCCTTAAAATTAATAAGTGCAAAATAATAACATTGAGATTTAAAGATTAAAGAAACACGGATAAATAGAGCAAAATATTTTATTGATAAATGGAAAAATACAAGAAGTATTAGAATAATTTATCAATGAACATACAAAACCTTTTTTCACATTCCTCTAAAAGCTAAAAAAAATTCTTCCTAAGTTTATGATAGTCCTACTACAACTCCCCCTTAAACCTACTATCTATCCTAGTATTTTCTCCCCCTTTGGCATCATCAAAAAGGTATCAGTCTTCTGAGCAGAGAATCAACTCTTAATCTTAGATAGGCTTCTAAGACTTATTTATCAGATAGAGAATCTGGGTTAGAAGGTTGTGTAAAGGGAACAATAGACCATGTGGAAGATTCATTCGAATTTTCAAGAGGAATGGGATCCAAAGCAACTTTTGAACCATCAGGAGCTTGAACATCTTCAGGTTGATCCCCTTAGACTTGTTCTGTAGTGTAACCTTCAGTGGTTAAATTCTCTTCCTCT
Source organism: Prosopis cineraria (assembly GCF_029017545.1). Lineage (NCBI taxonomy): Eukaryota > Viridiplantae > Streptophyta > Magnoliopsida > Fabales > Fabaceae > Prosopis > Prosopis cineraria. The sequence continues at coordinate 19,958,447 of NW_026555336.1, read as the reverse complement.
TACTATTGAATTTAGCCTTCAGTAGCTTAATCCTCAGGTTCTTTAACTATTATTTCCTCAACAAGATGGTTTTCAAGGTGAAGGGAAGGTTTAGAGTATTTGTGTTTAGGTATGGATTTCTTCCTTTGGAAGGACTTTGTCAAGGATTAGGCAAAGGAAAGAGATGGAGATGTCATAGGCATAGGTATGAAAGAGGGTATGGCTAGCTCTCTAACATGCTTAGTGAGTTTACCAACTAGTTTGGTAACACTCATGTTAGTTATGTCTTCATATAACTCTTTAAATATTGGAGTGTCTATAGATTTTGGTGTATCCATAGATTTTAGGAGTGATGGAAGTTCAAGAATAGGCAGGCCATCAAAAGGATGAATTAGCTTGGATATGCCTTGATGGATTTAGAATTTAGTTTGAGACTTGGTATGAAGAGTTGAGTCTTAAGGTTGAGTCTCAGTTTTATAGTGGATGGAAGATTCTTGGTCACTGTGGAAGAGCAAGTTTTCTTGCTTATGGAAAGAAGGATCATATAGTGAAGGCATATGGAAAGGTGAGGGAGGTGTGACAGACTTGGTTCTAGATATTAAGGAAGAATTGATAGTGTGCATAAAACCTTCTCTGAATCTAGAAGGACCAGCTTTATCCTGCCTCCTTAAGCCTTATTAATGCCAAGGTGATCCATGATTCTATCTAATTTTCCATTTATATAGAGTATCATGTCACCAAGGTCCTTAATGGCATTTTTTATATGCTCCATAACTTGATCAAATTTGCCCTCAATTCCATTAAGAATTTATATAGAAAGGCTTTTGACATTTCACCTTGAGGAGAAGGCATATGTGGCAAGGCTTGAGATATAAAGGCTTCAACAACTTTAGCCTTCTTCCTTCTCTTCCTTGCTACTACCACATCTATAGGCTCATCTTCTTCTCTTAGGACAAAATCATTCCTAACGAGCTTGAACTTCATTTTGAAGAGAGTAGTGTCCTTGAACTCTTTAGATTCTACAGCAACTCCTTCAATATGATTAATCCTAAATCTCCTTAAGATTGCAAAGATGATGTTAGGAAAGTGGAGGTTTATGTCCTTCTTCTCCTTCTTCTTTTTAAAGTCCATCTTGGACACATAGAGCATCTTTGTAAATATGTAGTGACACATATTGATCTTTTACTTCTTTATTAGCCTTATCAATAGCACAGCTTCAAAATGCATGTGTTAAAAGTGGTCCTTTTGTTGACAAAGAATCTCCCCATAATATATGCTAACATCTAATGCTTGAAGGTGAAATTTATTAGTCTAAAGGAGAATCCAGCGTTTAATACTTCTTTTTGGTAGTTCCTTAGTCACCATTATTGTTTTATTTCTCTCCTATACATAATGAAACCTTAGAGCATTCTTTTGTGTCACTTTGTCAAACTCTTGCAGCTCCAAGCCTCTTGCTTTAATTCGTAGTATATGAGCCAAGCTCTTAGTAGTGAAGGACATGGGACAACCTCTTAATTGAGCTTTGCATGTCTTTTTACTTCTATCCAGCTAAAGCTTATGTATGAATCCTTAATCACTTCTAGTGAATTAATGATGCTGAGTTCCAGCAATAATTTATAATCATTTAAGTATTCATCTATATCAAAGTTGTCAACTTTGATAAAAGAATCATACTTGGTGAAATATCCAATAACTACCACTCCAGATGAGAAGTACTAGTTGTAGTGAGATTGATGTTCAAAACTGAGCAACTTTCCTTCCCTTATGCTTGCTTAAAAACCATCACTAGGAGGCACATTACTGCTATCCTTAGACAATTCTCTACCTAGCCTGGTTAATTCATCTTCTTGATGACTTGAAGATGTAGGTTCTAATGTTTTTGCAGGCTTCCTTGTGATTCTTAGAGTTCTACTCCTCTTAGATTGTTGAGCAGGTGATTTACTACCTTCTTGAATCAAGGCTTTAGTGAATTTTCTCTTCTCAACCACATCTGAGCTTGCCTTCTTTCCAGTTTCTTTAGTAAGAGCCATATTGGTGAAATCAGAAAGAGAGGCTAGCCTGAAGATGAAGAGAAATTTAAATGAATCTAAGGTGTAAAATAATGTTTAAGAAGGATAGGTAATTGAATTTAAACACTATAATGTCCAGTAAATAATCAAGAAGTTAGTTAAGAATGAAGAAGAATTGTAATGGTTATATTTCAAAATGTTAGAGCATGCATGAAATAGAGGATTTGAGGCAAAGGGTATATATAGCCACGAGGCAATCATATGTGCTAAAAGGGGTGCTTCGCATGTGATTTGTCATTTCTTCAACATATATGGATGTTTCTTGCTAGATACATAGCATGTTTTATGTGTGATTTGTCCATATATTACAATCTTGAAATATGATATTTTAGCTCATGCTAATTCACACGTGGTCATTAATAAGTATTGCATGTGATATGTCTAGGACAAATGATAAAGGCTCTCAAGAGCACATTCTATGCAAGGAAGCTTCAACCTTCATACTTGATTTGTCATGACTTAAAGAGATACCTCTCTATAAGATGATTCATACTTGATGCACAAGTACACTCACACATGATTTGTCATGACTCAAGCAAGGTAGCTTTCTATATGATATTTCACGCAAGAAACCAGGTGGGTTTCACACGTGATTTGTTATGCCTTATAAAATCCATAACACTATAAGGTGTTTCACACATGATTTAGCATGTAATCACACTTGAAATGTCCTATAACATAGAAAAAATAACTATTTTACTAGAATGATGCCTGATCTTATGAGTTTCACTTTGAGAATCATCCCAATTCAGTCCAGGAAGCTAAGATTTATAAATTGATCCCTACAAAACAATGTATAACCACTTTGAAGCTTAAGTTAGTAAGAGATTCAAATGTAAAAAGATTGAACTATGAAACTCATCATAATTTATTAGGATTTACTATTCCCAATTCCCTTCTTATAAAAGTAAACTGTTCTTCAGCTAAAGTTTTAGTGTATATATCAGCTATTGCTCGGTGGTTGGAATAAACATTAGCACAATGTTCTTCTTTTGCATATAATCCCTTAAAAAATGGTGCCTTATATCAATGTGCTTGGTTCTTGAGTGCTAGATAGGATTTTTTACCAAATTAATAGTGCTTGTGTTGTCACTCTAATTGGAATTTTCTTAAGATGAACTCTGAAATCTTCTAATTGTTATTTTAGCCATAAAATTTATGTACAACAACTCCCAGCTGCCAAATACACAACTTCACATGAAGATAGAGACACACTATTTTGGTTCTTGCTAAACTATGAGATGAGTGAGCCACTAAAGAATTGACATGTACCACTTGTGCTCTTTCTATTAGTCTTGTATCTAGCATGGTCAACATCTAAATAGGTACTTGAAAATTCTCTTCAAAGCTTTTAGATGAGACTCTCTAAGGTCAGATAGAAATCTTACACATATATAGACACTAAACATTATGTCAAGTCTGTTGGTAGTGAGGTATAACAATGATCCAATTATTTTCTTGAATCCAGCTTGATCAACCTTTTTTCCTTTTTCATCATTGTCCATCTTAATTGAAGCACTCATAGGAATATTGCTTGGTTTGGAATTCTTGAACCTAAACTTCTTCTACAGTTCGTGAGTCTATTTAGTCTGGCTTATGAAAATCACATCACTCATTTGCTTCATTTGTAATCCGAGGAAGAAATTTAGCTCCCCTATCATAGACATCTCAAATTCACCTTGCATAATCTCAGCAAATTTCTTGCAAAAAACCTCATTAGTAGCTCCAAAAATAATATCATCAACATCAATTTGAATTATTAAAATATCACTTCCTTTAATTTAGAAGAATAAGGTTTTATCCACTATTCCTCTTTTGAAGTTATTACTAGGTAAAAAAGTACTTAACCTGTCATACTAAGTTCTTGGGGCTTGTTTGAGTCCATATAAAACTTTCTTTAATTTTTAGACATGATTTGGCATCGATAGATTTTTAAATCCTATAAGCTATTATATATAAACTTCTTCATTGATTAGTCCATTCAAGAAAGAACTTTTAACATCCATTTGATAAAGCTTAAAATCTTTAATGCAAGTAAAAGTAAGTAAAAGCCTAATAGCCTCAAGTCTAGTAACATGAGCAAAGGTTTTATCATAATCAATACCTTCTTCTTGATTATAAACCTTCAACTACTAGCTTGGCTTTATTTCTTACTACAACACTAGTTTTATCACCAACTTCTCTAATAACTTGATCAATAGGATGAGACTTACTATATCTTCAACTTTTTAGAAGATTATTTATTTGCCCATTTTGATTATTAGTTATTGTAATGCCCTCACTGACATTACCATACGTTCCACTACACAAATCACTAATCACTTCTAATCCTTGAGTTAAAAATTGTTGAAAACATTGGGATCCTAATAAAATATTTTTAGAAAACATTTCATAATCATTTGGGTTATTCAACCGCAGACACAATTATATACATAGTGGAAGCATATAAATTTGGTACATCAAAAGTCAATAAAACATGTGTATCACTTAAAAATAAAGTAAAAAATTACAACATGCACTGTAGCTTGTGCCACATGCACCACAGCATGTGGCACAGAGACCACAATCGCCTGCTCTGTGCCATGTGCCGTGGCATGCAAGTACATGCGCTGCAACACACACACCTGAATTTGCTATCAAATGACAATTTTTGATACGAAATTCAGATGCGTGCCATTTCCACATACGAAGTTTGATTGGGATGGTTGAAGCGCCCACACGAAGCTTATTTCAAAATCTAACTAATGACACTAGTTTCATCCCAATTTGATATTTCTATCAAAAATTGGACACTAAACTGCACTTTGACCATTTTCTGTCAAAGTTTTGCCACTTAAGTGTCTCAATTTGAAACCAATTGTCATTAGCCACTTTTTGGGCCTTGACTAAGTCCAAATGGACAAAATATACCTAATTGACAATACACATACACAATATAACACACATACATATATTTGGGCTATAATTTGCCCATGTCACACTTTGGGCCAAAACCACATTTTCACTTTTCTTGTCTTATATATGGCTAAATCACTCTATTTAATCCCCACCCACTTCATATACACACATACTTACATCCATCCACTAGCCTTTTTCAGTCATTTCCTCAATCACACACATACAAGGCTGGGGAGTTCAAAATCATAAAAGCATACCATAATCATAAGTAATGCACACGTACAAATCCTATGGCAACTTATACATACTTTTGGCTCATAATTTGCAAATCATTACACCATATCTTACAAATATTTAGGCAAGAGATGTCAGCTCAGCTTATATCCTTTCCCTTGACCCACTAGTACCAGGACCTGAAAAAAATGTAAATAACCACGTGTGAGATAAAAATCTCAGTAACCAAATATAACTCATTAAATGTCTATTACCACAGATAACCATGTCAAAGTAATTGAAAACATTATGTAACACACACACACACACATATCACATATCAATACTAGATCATCTTTTTGGCATATAAATCACATTTCAAACACTTTTTCACCATAGCATGATCAACTATCCACCAATCCTCCAAAGCTTCTTGATGTGAAACCATAGGCTCTTCGAGATCAACTACTTATTGACCGGAGCTCACTTTCGATGGTAGAAACATCTAGCTAAAGGTAATCTAACCCACCTATAGACTATGGTTTCCTTCTTCATACACTTGTGATAGAGGTGTCGTTGGCTCCTAACCGCAACCTAACGAGTACTAAAGAGTTGCTAGACTGCCCGGATGTCCTGTGGTAACAGTCTCATAGTATGCTGTATCGGATTGCCCATAGTAACAACCCAAATAATGCTGCACCGGATGTCCCATAGTGCCAGCCCAACCATATGGATTTTTTACTCACAAATCTCCACACACACACAACCCTACATATCCTGAGTGAACTCCCACCCCCTATGATCATGCTCTTTCACAACTTCCACTACTTATACATCTTTCCACAATATATATATATATATACTCCTAAAAATCAATAAATTTTCAAATTTATTTCACAATTTAAAGTTCATGCTAAAACTCATAAATTCACAATTTGATATTTGACATTCACTTTTACATAGTGATAATAGTTAATAAACATAATAAACTCTATGGTTACCTTAACCCTTATATTCGTTAGAAAGGGTTACCCGTGTGACTTCAACCCTATTCAAGCTCCTCTCTCACAATTCGCGTGTCACATACTAGAATCTACACAAAATTGGCATTCATAGTCAATTTATCTATTAACCAAAAGTGCCAATTATCGCAATTAAACACTTAATTGCTATCAAATCAACATTTAACACCCAATTATGCACATTACCATTAATCACCCCTCATTTAAAGCTTTAACATTTTCTAGCAATTTTTCTCTCATTACTCTCTCTAGATTAGGGCAATTCTTGCCTAAAGCTTCAAAACTTTATCATTTCAACTTTAAGTAGTTACAAAGCACTAGTTTAACTCTAGAGAACCTTTTTCTTGCTATCGGGTAAAAAATCAACTCCTTAAAACTCTCGAATTCACTTTCTACTTAATTAAGACTAAGAGAAAATAGGCTAGATTCAGAGGTTAAGGCAGTATGTGACTTAACCAATAAGTAACGAGTCAGAAACACCATCCTTGCTCTTAATTTAGCTTGCCCTAACATAGCCTTAGCTCTTCTTCACTCCAGAACTCTCCTCCCACGTTTCTTCCTTTTATTTTTTGAGCTGGACACGTCCTTATTAATCAAATTTCTGCTCCATGTGCTACGGCGCATCTACCACCCACCATGGCGCGTGGAATAGTGAGGAAAATCCTCACTATGCTCACCCGCTTTGGTTCAGGACCCCGCTCTTCTACTCATATCTGTTCATATAACATCCCAATAAGTTAATATATCACTTCACTACTTAGAACCCTAATCCCTTCATTAAATTACTAACTCATCCTTAATCAACCATTAACATAGGATTAAGAATTCAGGATGTTACAGTTATGGTATTATTATTAGTTTCATTTTCCTCTTTTTTATTCAATAAGAGACTATCAAGAGGACGATTTATAGTTTCTTCTTCTTTGTTCTCATCTATTAAGGATTCATCAAATCTGACACGTATTGACTCTTCAACTGTTAAAGTTCTTTTATAAAAGACTTTAAAAGCTTTTCTCTGATTAAAATAACCTAGAAACACAACTTCATCACTCTTAGAGTCAAACTTATATAGATTATCCTTATGTGAGATGTTGGGCTTCCTTCCTTTGCAGAGTTCATAGGGTGTTTTGTTCAGAATGGGTCACACATGAGCTTTATTTATGATGTAGCAAGCTGTGTTCATATCATTTGCCTAGAAGTATTTTAGCAGCCTCTTTTCATTCAACATAGCTCTTACCATCTCCATTAAAGTTTTATTCTTTCTCTCTACTACTCCATTTTGTCGAGGGTTTCTAGGTACTGAGAATTCATGACTTATTCCCTATTCTTCACAAAACTCAATGAAGTTGAAATTGTCAAATTCTCCACCATGGTTACTTCTAATGTTCATAATTTTTAAACTCTTTTTATTTTGAACTTTGGCTATAAATGCCACAAAATAATCAAAAGCTTGATCTTTGTGAGACATGAAGATGGTCCATTTGAACCTAGAATAATCATCAATAATAACAAAAGTGTAGAGATTACCTCCTAGACTTTTTACCCTTAAAGGACCAATTAAGTCCATATGAAGTAGCTCAAGAGGTCTTGAGGAGGAAACCATATTCTTGCTGTGGATTATAGTCTTAACTTGCTTTCTCTCTATACAAGCATCATATAACTTGTCAAATTCAAATTTTATCTTTGGTGGTGCGATGACAAAATCCTTCTTAACAAGCTTGACTAGTTGCTTCATATTCACATGAGCTAATCTTTTGTGCCATAACTAGCTTTCATCATTTATAGATATTAGGCACATTATGTTCAAGGAATCATCATCACAAGGGTTGATGGAGTACACATTATGAACTATTTTCCCTTCTAGGATGATTTTTCTTGTTTTTTCATCTCTCACAATACAATACACATAATCAACTTATGCTTAAAAAGTTATGTCCTAAACCATCAACTAGATAAACGTTATCTATGCATGGAGAGTTGGAAGAATTCTTACCAACCTTACCTATACCGAGAATTCTGCCTTTTTCATTATTTCTAAAAGTGATAGTCCCACTATCTTTAGTTTTTACTATGTATATGAACATTAAGCTATCACTAGTTATGTGTTTGAAGCAACTACTATCTAGATACCACTTTACTGCTAGTGATTTCTTCTTCTTCTTCTCAGCATCCTCCTTTAACATTGATAATCTCCCTTTATGTTCAACAAGGCTTCCAAACAATGCTACCACTAATCTCATAGGATCACCTTTTGCTTCCTCAATAGCAATGAGTTTTTGTTCCCATTCAGCAGGGAGTCCTTTCATGATATTTCTAACTTGCTCCCTTTGTGTGTAAGTCTTTCCAAGTACTACAAGCTTGTTCATCATATGTGTATATCTGACTTGTATTTCTTTGATGCTTTCTCTAGGCTTCATCTCAAAAAGCTCATACTCTTGAGTCAATGTACTCATTTTATTTTCCTTCACTCTTGCTGTGCCTTTATGAGCGATCTCTAGAGCATCCCATATTTCTTTTGCATTTCAAGATTGCTAACATGAAAATATTCTTGTTGACTCAAGGCACTTGCTATGATTAGTTTTTCATTGGAGTTTAATAGCACTAACTTCTCTTTCTTTTTAGTTAATTCACTCTTTAATTTTCTCACTTATTATCCTTTCACTATTTTCATGGGAATATACGGATCATTCTCAACAATCTCCTATAAATCAAGATTTGATGCCTCAAAGAACAATCTTATTTTGCTCTTTTAAAAGGTATAGATTTCACCATTGAATCTTGGAGACCTATTGATCTCAGCACCTTTAAGGAGAATACTATCACTAAAACCAGCCATAAGATCCTCTAAGACTGTTAAGTCCTTGATCAAGAGTCTAAGCTCTAATATTAATTATTGGATAGGCTGGTGTCGCACCTAAAAAAATGCGACGCGAACTACGCGGGAACAGAGTTCTCGGCCTTTGCGACGGGAACAGGACGGAATGGGGAGTCGCCACCAAGATTTTTTAGGAAATCGATTAATGGAGGATAAAGGTAGTCTACGAAATCAGAGAATAGGTTGGGGAGTTGGTTGAGTGTGGGAAAGGTGTTAGGCACCCACAACACCCGTTTGTGAGAACAATTACCTGAAGTTTGCTGTGCTCTATTAATATAGTTTTAAAATTATTTTAATTATCCCTTTTATATTCATGTGTTTGATATAAAAATGATGATAATTGACTGACAAATGTTTATTTATTTATGATGGAGGACAGACTTGACTCAAAATTTGATTCTGAGGCCTACGTACCCTGTGATGGGGATCAAAGTCCACATAGTTTGGACTTAAAAGTTTGTTGGTGAAAATATTTTTGAATAGAAATTAATTAAAAATAACTCACCATTTTGCAAATAAAATAATTTCTGAATTTTTGATATGTGTGTTTTAAATTGTAAAAAGTGATTTAATTTCAATTATTTTCTCCATTTTTGAATTTTTGGAATAAAGAAATAAAAGGATTTAAAATTATTTTTCTTTATATTTTATGATTGGAAATTCTAATCGTAGTACCTGTAGAACCTTATTGGCTCATACGACAATGCAATTACTCTAAATATCTGTGGAGATTCTGAAATTTCACACGATAAAAGAGTTTAGCAATTTAATTTATTTATTTATATTCTTATGTACATTTTTAAGTGTTAATAATAATTATTTTTTTAGCATGTAAATACATGTTTTGAAGAATTTTAATCAACATACCTGCAAAGCCGTATTGACTTATACGGTAATATGATTATCTTAAATTGTGGCAATTTTGATGCAATGTATGCCATGAGTGATATGGAAGAGTGAATGATTTGCTTTTGATTTACCCCAATCTAAATTGTGGCAATTTTTATATGAGATATGTAATGCATGATTGACTATCTTTTTTTAAAAAAAAAACTTCAACTCCTCATTTACCCTAATCTAAATTGAGGCTCACTTTGATGTGAAATATGTAATTTTTCTTTCAATTCATGTGAAGATATGGAATGTTGAATGCATTTAAAATTGTAAAATGTATTTCTTTTTATTTGCAGGATTTTGATGCAAAAGGGAAACAACACTTGAAATTAGCAAAATGCTAGGGTTCTCTTGGTCATTTACAACAGGAAAGTTATTAGTCTCTCCAATGAAATTACAAGTCAATGACTTGACAACTTTTGCCATAAGAATTGTAAACTAAGGGTCACACTCTCAAATATCTAAAATTGTTTATTCCTCCCATATTGAGAATTTTCAAGACAATTTATTTGCCCATATGAAATGCTTGTTAGACATAGATGTTCCATCTTGTCTATCTTTATCATCAATGCTTGTATAGTTAATAAGTGACATTGGCACTAATTTTTATTTAACAATGTCAATGTAAACAATCATTATAAACAAAAGGCCGTGTCTAAAAATGAAATGGAGTGGCCAATCAATGGAATATTGGGAATATTTAGAGGCATCTTTATTTAGGTGCAAGAAACGTATAAAGAATAGGCATCCTGTGGATAAGCCAAACTGTGAAGTGTAAAGTGATGGAATGGTAAAATTGAGGACTACCCAAATTTTGTATAATGTGTCCTTGGATAGTATAGAGATGAAAGGGAATAAATATGGAAATTGAAAGGAGGGTCCCCTATTCGTTTTGTATGTCCCTTTGAAAATGACACAATTTTCGAGTAAAAGATCGTATGTTGAGCTATAAGCTTGCCCCAATTTCAATAATCTGCATCTTGGAATGATCTCTAATAAGAAAACTGCCCCAATTTTATTCAAACAAGTCAAATCTCAATGAGGACTTATGGGGTTTGTAATGTGGCCTCGGTAAATGGGCTAATAAAATAAAAGGATATTTGGCTCAAAAGTTCTGTGCCCCTATATAAATTCTTCCTTCAACCTTTTTCTTCTTCTACTCTAACATGAAATTATGCTAAAATGCACCTAACAAGAGAGGATATTCAGGGATTGTGATGTAGCAAAATAGGATAAAATTACGGGTTAAAAATGGAAAGGAGTGATGGTCTAAACATAAGTGTAAAATCACAATGGAATTCTTTTTTTTTAGACATGTAATCTTGCAAGACTTAGCATTTCTATGGAGTTATCATTGAAACAGGAAGAAAAATTCTCTTCTATTTCTTCTTCTTCTTGTTTTTTTCAATTCCTCTTCATGTCCCATTCAATGAGTGAATGTTAGTGGAGGGATCATCTTCTTTTTTGATTTTTCATCAATAAGAGTGTTTTTTTCTTTTTTTTTCCTCTTTTTTTGTATTTATTCTTAGCTCTTGAGCTTTGCTTTCATAAGCTTGGAAATGGAAAGAAATTATTTGAATGGATAAATTTGGAGGGTTAAAAAAAAAAGGCTTTAATTGGGTGAAAGAAAGTCTTGATCCTCTCTCGGAATTTGAAAATTCAGTATAAACATATGTTTGAGTACCCTACCCTGGTGATATTTGTAAACAAGTGAATGAAAGAAACACTACTCCTGGCTCAATATGGGTGACTAGGGGAAACTCTTTCAAGATTTAAGAAAGAAGAAAAATGCCTCATATCTTTGACTTAACTTGTTAATGATGCAAGCTATCTTATCTCTCTAATTAGTCTCCTTTTATTTCTTTTTCTCTTTTTTTCTTCAATTCATTCACTCTTCATATTTTCATGAATTAAGGGCATTTTTCTCAAATTGATCTTTTCCATATCTATTGTGATTTTTCAATAGGAATACCAAACATTAAGGGAGTAATGGATAGGATAAGAGAAATTTGATGGTCAAGGGATAAAACAAGCAAACAGCGGTGTCAAATGGAAAAGTATGATTACAACATTGACAAAGTCAAACAAGATCATTTCCAGTGATGGAGTTTGACCATACAAACATTACATAATGCAGATAAGACATGTTAGAAACAATATCTTTGAATTCTTTCTTTAATGGTGAACGACCTTATTGATGAATGTGATATTTGGGCTTGATTTCTTTATCTCCCCTCTTTATTTTTTTTAACCTCACAACTTGATCAGGAAGACTATGTGCCCCAAGTGAATGCTAGCATCCACACCTACCATATCATTTTTTATGGTCAAGGCAAGGGTATAAAAGTACATTGTGAAATGTTGATGTGCTTTGAATGGATGAGATAATGGCAATAGGCAAGGAGTGAGAAAATGACTAGCATTGTGGCAAGTAAGGAAAGGCACTACGACCTTCCCATGTAAAGGACCCAAAAAAATCCAATATTTTAAAAATTTTAAAGTCTTTTTATCATGGCATGTGATAGAAAAATGCATGGATGCAAATGCATGTTTGCTATAGATGGCCTTGCTTTAATGGGTGATTATTGTGGAATCAAGTGGGGGGTCGAGATGAAAAGATGTATCAATTTATTTATTTACAACTTTACATTGGTATAGCGGCTAAATTGAAAGAATTTTGAAGCTCACTCAGAGACGTGGTGTTTGTGATCAAATTGGGAGAATTTTAAATATCATTTTCACTGCTTGTCAAGGGTTAAATAAGCAAGCGTGCTTACTTGTGCCTTAAACATTTATGCTAAAGAAAGCACAAGATGATTTGGCAATCCCTATAAAAGGGTTTGTGTATTAAAAATATTGTAACTTTGTGCATTCTCTTAAGTGATTACAAGGCTACCTCATTTATGCCAAACAAAATTTCCTTTCCTCTATATGCTTATTGCATCATAGGGAAATAGAAATGACTATTAACCTACAAGGGACCAAAATCCCTACATGATTAAAGTCATCAAAGTAATAGCCTCATAATTGGTTATTGTTTTTTTTTAAGTGATTATAAGGCTACCTCATTTATGCCAAACAAAATTTCCTTTCCTCCATATGCTTATTGCATCATAGAAAAATGGAAATGACTATTAAACTACAAGGGACCAAAATCCCTACATGATTAAAGTCATGAAAGTAATAGCCTCATAATTTGTTATTGTTTTTTTTTAAGTGATTACAATGCTACCTCATTTATGCCAAACAAAATTTCCTTTCCTCCATATGCTTATTTCATCATAGGGAAATGAAAAATAACTATTAACCTACAAGAGACCAAAATCCCTACATGATTAAAGTCATAAGAGTAATAACCTTATAATTTATTTTTTTAAGGAGAAAAAAAATCAAGGATAGTTGGTTTTCAAACATTTATGTACAAGAGTCAACTAATTCTTGTTAAATAAAGCTTAATTTATCATTTGGGAATGAGAAGTTTCCAATCTCCTCCAGGTGCTTATTACACTATATGGAGAAAGGATTAACAATTAGCCTATGAATAGTCAAGACTAATACACGGCTAATGTTTTACTTTCGAAATAAAATGCGTTATTTTACCGTACAATAAGAGAAGTTGTTTAACAGAAATTAGTGGACAAAATGCATCAACTCTTCAATGTTATGAATTTATAGTCACTGGGGTCAAAGACCCATAAGCAAAGCTTAGTTATTTAATGCTAATACCATCCTTGTGACACATTAACATTGATTAGTGTAATGACATTTAATACCCGCTCTAGCATAAGGTACCTAACAGCTGTTTTCCTTAAGGTAGTATGCACAAATGATATGTCATGATGATGATAATGATGCAATAAAATATGCTCTCATTTTATGTCCTATTTAGGGAAGCTTAAGTCTGTTTATCTTCGTAATCATCAGGTATGAGCTAAAATGGTTGGCTACTAGCTTTCATATAAAATGTGTAGCTCTAGGGTACATTTATAGTCCTGATAGATAGAAGGTTTCCAAGATGCCCTTACCACATGGTGAAGACCTTAGTTAGTAAATTTGACCTTTCGAGAACATAAGCTCTACAGGGACTGAATTTACTGAGTAAGTAACAGCTCTACATGCATCATAAGTATGAGAGTTCAAAAACTCCACAGGGAAACCACTACTAACCTCTACTAACCTATGGTACTCACAGACCCGGGTATAGGGCCTAAAATATGAGTGTGTCAAATTGTGTAAGTGCACTGTGTATGATAAGAACATGCAAGCATGTTATCTTATTCCCATATGCTACCCAACCTTCAACTGTTAATCAGGTCAAACACAGAGACAAACATATGTACAAATAAAAGTCTTCTATCATAGGATTTGTTCCACATGTTATCTATCATAAGACATGTTATAAAAAATGAAAAGAGAGAGAAAAGAGAAAAAGAAGGGGGAAAAGCACACACAAATTAACAGGGATAATGATAATAAAAAGAAAGACCATATTATATCTTGAGCACAACAAACTTATGTAGGCTTGACTCTCTAACCTGTCCCAAGCGGAGTCGCTAATTGTCGCACCAGAAAAAATGCAACGAGGACGGCGTGCAAACGGAGGTCCTGGCCTTCGTGGCGGGAACAGGACAAACGAGGAGTTACCACCAAGATTTTTTGGGAAACTAATTAATGGAGGATAAGAGTGGTCTGCGAAATTAGAGAATAGGTTCGGGAGTTGGTTGAGTGTGAAGAAGGTGTTAGGCACCCCACAACACCCGTTCGTGAGAATGGTTACCTGAAGTTTGCTGTGCTCTATTAATATAGTTTAAACTTATTTTAATTATCCCTTTTATATTCATGTGTTTGATATAAAAATGATGATAATTGACTGACAAATGTTTATTTATTTATGATGGAGGACAGACTTGACTCAAAATTTGATTCTGAGGCCTACGTACCCTGTGATGGGGATCAAAGTCCACATAGTTTAGACTTAAAAGTTTGTTGGTGAAAATATTTTTGAAGAGAAATTAATTAAAAATAACTCACCATTTTACAAATAAAACAATTTCTGAATTTTTGATATGTGTGTTTTAAATTAAAAAAAGTGATTTAATTTCAATTATTTTCTCCATTTTTGAATTTTTGGAATAAAGAAAGAAAAGGGTTTAAAATTATTTTTCTTTATGTTTTATGATTGGAAATTCTAATCGCAGTACCTGTAGAACCTTACTGGTTCATACGATAATGCAATTGCTCTAAATATCTGTGGAGATTCTGAAATTTCACATGATAAAAGAGTTTGGCAATTTAATTTATTTATTTATATTCTTATGTACATTTTTAAATGTTAATAATAATTATTTTTTTAGCATGTAAATACATGTTTTGAAGAATTTTAATCAACATACCTGCAAAGCTTTATTGACTTATACGGTAATATGATTATCCTAAATATCTACGGAGATTTTAAAATTTCACACGATAAAGGAATGAAATTTAAATATGTCTTTAATATAATTAATTTAATACATAATTTATATATATATATTTTAAAAACTTAATTGTTATATCTGCAGAGTCATATTGACTCACACGATAATACGATTATTTTAGAAGTCTACAGAGATTCAAAAATCTCACATGACTAAAAGATATAATTGGTGAATATGGTTATAATTTAAATGCATTAATTTGGTTAATTAATTTTCTAAATTGTGTATTATATGATTATTTACTAAAATTATTTATTTATTATGAAGATTGAAAATCACTATATCTGTGAGAACTTATTGTCCCATATGATGATGTGATTAATTTAAGTCCCTACGAAAATTCTTAAAATCTCACATGGGACTTAAATAAATTACTTAGATTAAAAAAGATAGTTAGTTTTAACGATGGGCTATTAAAACTATTATTTACTTTATGTAAATTGAATTTCTATACCTGTGAAATCTTATTGATTTACACGGTACAAGATCATTTTAAATGCATGTGGAAATTTTTAAAATCTCACACGGCAAGTTAATAAAATAAAAGAAATCTTCTCTTATTCATTTTTTTTAGATGAGAATCGAATTCTCTCCTCCCAATCTTTTATAAAATTGTACATGTTGATAGAAAGTGCCATACGGTATGAGTGTAACAATATTATTGACAAGTGAAGAACATTAGGATTAATGGAGATAAAAAATCATGCCCATACATATTACTATGTTCTTTCATGCTAGAAACATTTAAAACGTAATTCCAAAATTTGGCCTAATGACTTCACATTTTTTTTGTTTGAGAAAAAGCTATAATGAGAATATGCCCATAAGTATGTCAGGCTAGCAAGCAAAATTTTATTGTTAATCTCTTCATCCCTCTTCTTTACTTTTCTTTTCAAACAACAATCATTTTATTTATTTATTTATTATTGTTTTATTATTTTTGTCAAAAACACTACAAGTCCATGCCAAAATTTGTTCATGGCAGCAAGTCCAACTTCCATATGAAGTCTCTCCTTCTTACTTTAAAGAAATGTTATGAATATGAAAAAGCTAAATAAATGATTAATTTCAATGAAACTAAACCGAATGTGCAAATAATCAAGTTCAAATAAGCATAGTTCTATCATTAAAATCAAGACAACTTTCATACTCATAACACAAGAAAATGGGCAGACGGATAGGAAAGCTTGGGAAAAGGATTTTCATCTCTATAATAGTGTAGATAATCAATCAACAAAGCATTTACAGTTTTTGAATCGGAAGAACTCTATCTCCGTCTCTTCCCGATTTACTCTTTCTCTCTGTTTCTCTTTTTGGGTCCTGGATCAATACCCTCTTCTCTTTGTTCTGCATCTCTAATTGGGTTGGAATAGCAGCTCGACGTTCTCCTTCTCCTCTCTTCACCTCCTCTCATGCCTCTATTACTGCCTTTCTCGAACTCTCTCTTCTCTATCACTATTTCTTTTCTTTCTTCGCCTCTGCTTTCTTGTCAATTTTGAGTTCTCTCCTTCTCACCTCAGTTTTGGTCTTTTCGTCACCTCCTCTCAGCCTCTATTTTTTTTTCTTTCATTCGTATTCTCCTACCTTTGTGCTCCAATTTTTTTTCTTCTCTATCTAGTTTTCTGTGTCTGTAGTCATGTCTTGGTGCTCTATTTTTTCTTCTGTCCTCTTTCCTTTTCCTCCTCTCTCAAACTCGCTCCGTTTATCGCTTCTGGCTCTCTCTCTTTCTTCTTTTCTTGCTCTTCCTCTCAGCCTCTTCTCCTTTCTACATCTTTGGCTTTCTTCCTCTTGGTTTTTCATCCTCTCTTCTGCATTTTTCTTCGTGCTCTATTTTTCCATTTCCTTTTCAGCTCTCACTCTCCGTCTCCTTCTCATTCTCTATCCTCTCTTGGATTCTCTCTTCTTCCTTTGTTATTTTTTTTCTTCTCTTCTAATTTTTCCTCTCTTCCCTTCCCCTCTTTGTTGTCTATTTTTTTGTTCTCTTTTATGCTCTCTCGAACTCGCTCCCTCTACTCTATTTTTGCTTTTTTTAGTCTGTAACGTGCATCTCTTCTCTGCAAAGTGAAGCTTTTCACATGTTTTCATCTGCTGCATGCATGCATGCGTCTCAGTTCTGTCTTTTTTCTTCTGCTGGCCGAAAGTGTGTGTACGTGTTTTTTCACTTTTCTCTTATGCCATGCACGTTTCTGGTCTTGCTGTTTTTGACTATGTGTGTGTGCTTCCTTTTTTTTTTTTATTCTGTTATATCTCCACTAATCTTGCTGTGAAAACTGAAAAGCAATTTAGGGGTGGGTGATATATCATTTCACCTGCCCCTTTGTTTTTATAGTTATTTTATTTTATTTTATTTTATTTTATTTTTTTATATATTTTTTGTTAACCTAATTTTTAAAGTTAATTTAAAAGAGTTAACTTTTAACTTTTAAAAGTTAATTCCCAATATTTGAATGGTTATGATAATTTAAGAGAAATTTTTTTTTCTTAAATTTAAACAGGATTTTTTTGAAAATATAATCCTAAAAAAGGATTAAATTTCATTTTTGTATTTTTTATATTTTTTGATTATTTAAAAAAATGCCCAGACAAAATATGGTGTTCACAGCTGGCACACAAGAGGGGGTAAATTGGGTAGTATAAAATTTTTCTGAAGAACTTAAAAGTGAGGAAGATAGAAGTAAGGAAAGAAGAGATTGGACATAAGAGATTTATCTACGTTCAGCCTAAAACTTGGCCTACATTTAGTCCTCTAGATCACCCTTGAGATTTTCAACTAAACTCATAAGCTTCAATGTGTGATTACTCCCAAGACTTAACTAGTCTTGATTCAACAACAAACCTTGCTACAATCAGCAAGTTGTTACAAAAACACTTGAAAAAAACCTTTTCAAGATTTTAGCTAATGTTAGGAACTCTCAAAGAAGAACTCTCTTGAAAGAGTAGATAAATTACAATTGAAAGTTTAGAAACTTATGAGACCTTTTTCACAAGCTTTATTAAGAATGATGAATGATGAATGCAATACTTTGATGCACAACTTTAAAAGCTTTTTAAGAATGTTCAAATGATGAATAGTTCACTAAAGATTAGAATTCTCATTATAAACTTGAATCGTATCACATATATAGTTTTGACAATTGACAAACTATTAAAATAGTGTTTATAGTTGTTGGTGACATTTCTTGCATGCAACCAGATTATTCACGTGTAAAATGGAGCTAGCCAAGTTTTAGTCAAGCGTATGCGACAATTCAAGTGTGAATGCCAGGGAGACTCAATGTTTTGGAAGATATGAATATCAGACCATTCTGTGTGACAAAACAAGCATGTGACCCTTAGCTTCACACACGTGAAATGGCTGGTAGAATGCCAAAGCCATTTTGTGTGATGAATCATATGTGGAAGCAACTCATTGACACGTGTGGAATGGTTAGTTACAAAACCCAAACCATTCTGAAAGATGAATCACTTGTGGAACTCTCTACTACACACATGTGGAATGGCTAGTTGCAAAACTAAGCAATTTTAGAAAACAAAACATGTGTGGAACCAATGTGCATTCAAGCAAAGATTTCATGATTCAAAAGACTTAGAATAATAAGTGATAAATCACACAAGTGTATAAGATAAATCAGGCTTGATGGCTTAAGATTCACTTAGCTAAAATGTGTTGAAAAGACTCAGTAACAAATCACATGTGGATACTTTCCCATTTAAACGTGAAATGGAAATTCACAATATGCAATGGAACACAAGGTGGCAATTCAAGCGTGTGTACATAAGGGTACCTTTCATGAATTGGAGAACAGAAGCTTTATTAAGGCATCACGCAAACACAGGTGACAAATCACGCATGGATTACTAATGATTTAGGTGTGAAACGTTAGTCAATATGCCTAAGGTGATAAATCACACATGAGACCATAATGAATCATGCGTAAATCATCAAGTAGCGAAAAGCTCAACTTGTATGATCTAATATAAGCAAGAATGACGTATCTTTCAAGCTTGAATAGACTAAGTCAAGTCTTAAAATACATAAAAGAGACTCATGAGCTAAGGATGATGCATTCATTTCAAGGATGATAACATGCGATTAAGTTTTTAAAGTTTTCACATTGAATCTCAGAGAATTATATAACTTATCTTATAAATCTTCATCTTCTCTTGATTCTTCATGCTATTGAGGTTTTGTCTTTATCCATGATTCTTTATGTATTTTCACACATAGCAAACACCTCTTCTCTTAATTTTGTGATCATCAAAATATATGATTCAACACATTAGGTATGCAACCACAAACCTCCAAGTGTATAAATTAAGGCATAATATTGGTGAAACCTCCCCTAACCCACTATCAATATTGATAATTTTTGTATCTTATGATCATAGGGGTGTGCATTGCAAACTATTTTGAGATAAAAGTCATTTTAATTGAATTGTTTAGTTGTTTAGCTTTTCTGCATACTTACTAATTACATAAAACATTATTTAGTGCATAAAAGTCATATTTATTTCATTATGCTCAACTGCTTATTTAGATAAAATTCTTTTGAGCATATGAATCCTTGGTTCATTCTTACAAACTGACTATTAGTAGATCCAATCAAGTTGGATACCATGGAAGAGAAAGGATTGCATTTTTTAGAGGAAAATGAAGAAAGAAGCTTCACCTCAAGAGTGTAATACATAGAGTAAGTGGAAAACAAATGTTGAGAAAACATGAAGATCTTTCATGTGTGAATAAGAACTAACTCACATGTGGATAAGGAAATCTGAGGAGACCTCCTACACTTGAAGCCAATTTCACATGAAGACAAGATCAGGATCACACATGAAAGAAAATTATATAGAGCATTTGAAGGAATTCTACGCAATTCATGCGATGATAACCAATAGATCATATATAGAGTAGTTCATCAAAGAAAAATTCATCCTACTCATGTGATAGAACACATTTATTACATACCTTTATATATAAATTAGGACCATTTGTTAAGGTTTTATTAGCTAAAGTTCACATATATTGCATTAGATTTGGAAATTTGCCTGAGTGTCTAGGTTTTATGCACTAGGGGTATTTTGGTCCAAAAATAAAATTTTAAGAAAATGTATAAGAAAATTTGAAAAAATAAATTTTAGGTCCATAAGAAGAGTTTTCAAATTATATTTTACAAATTCAGTTTAGTTTGGGAGTAATTAAATAAAAAGTCAACACTTTCTCAAGTGTCTTAATTTAACCTAGTTTTCGGGTTGCATTTGTGTAAAAAATTTTATATAATTTTGTACACCCAAGAACTTGTTTATTTTAATAAATTATCCCTTATAAATATGAATTTAATTGTGGGCTTAAATTATATTTGATGACGTCACATGTTATTTAATTGAATTATGTAATTTATGTGACATAGGTAACATGTGACTTGTGTATCAATTAGGCAAATGAAGTCAAAAGTCCATGGGATTAAAGCTGAAGCATTTGGACATGTTTTTGTTCATCTTGGGTGGTCTAGATCATCTTAAAATTTGGATGATACATGAGATTAATTTGACACACATTGGAATCATCTACATGCTAATAGGAAAGTGCCACATAGCAAGTGTGACAAGGCCCCAAAATTCCTTTTTATTTTGTTTTCTTTTATTTTAATTAATGTCCAGCTGATGCCAACATATTATCCACATCCTTTAGCACCTCATTTCAGATCGTTCACCCATTCATTTCATCTTCCACATTTTCTCTCTCTTGTTCATAGTGTTCTTTATTTTTTTTTCATTTTTCTCTCTACTACCAGCACACGTCCAACCACCATATCTCCATCAAATCCACTCAAAACTTCCACCATTCTCATCTCCTCTCATGGACAAACTCACCCATACCACTTGGCTAAGCTTCACTATTTCTTCATCTTATTTCAATTTCATTAGAATACTATGATTATTGTTGATTGTAGTTCAATTTGACTTTAGTTTTATGGTTGTTTGTAATTTGCAATGTTGAAACAAGATTGTTTAGTTGAATTTCATGCTCTTGTTGCTGCTGGAATTTTGGCCTCCTCATGAATTTACATTATCATATGTGATTTAATTGGTAAATGTTTTGTATTAGCCTAGTATTTAATTATGTGGTGAATACTCGATAAGTTGCTTAAGTTTTCATAGTCTTGAGCTTAGATATAGCTTTGAGCAATGGCAATTAGAAATGAATTTTAACTAAACACTTGGTTAATTATAGAGCTAAGTGAGTGAGGTTACCTAGGGGGCTTGTAATAGCACTTAGGAAATTGAATTAGTGAAGCTAGGATACTTGAGATAGTTGTCTTAAGTAAATATATTTTTTAGTAAAGAGGAGTTGAGTGAGCTGTCATAATTAATTAAAGGTTAGAAATCTTCCATTAACGACACCCTAGGATTCCTACTTGAATAGGGAATCCATTTCATTCATAAATAGGTTTAGTTTTCTAATTTAATTCACTAGATAATTAGGTTACCAATTAGGTAATGAACTTTAACTTTGGGTGATTTATTCCATTAGATAACTTTAATTAAACTTAAAATCATTCCTTGGGAAATGACCTAGGGTTGACCTTATATTGTATTAGGGTTAGCTTTAGTTTAATTTTGAGGGAAAGCAACAACACCACATCAAAATTTTGGTGCCGTTGTCGGGGAATGGTTTAGGTTTAATTTAGGGTTGTTTATTGCTTAATTTACATTTTTGGTGTTTCTAGAAAATTTTGAAAAAAATTATAAAAAATTGTGTTTTGTGTTATTCTTAGTGTGTTTATGAGTTTTGTGTGTTCTATTTTCAATTTTGGAAAAAAAAATTATATTTTTTTAGTTTAGTGTAGAGCTAAAAATACTTTGTTTCCAGTGTCTCTATCAAAAATTGAAAAATCAACTGGGAATGAGTATAAGGGAATTTTGACTTGAAATTTGTTGCATTTGAAAGCTCTATATCTTAGCTTCATCTGGAAATTTCTTGGTCAATTTTGGACATTGGCATTGTCCTGTGGAAATTTTACAAGCTAATAAGGTCCAGGTAGCCTTAACAAAGGATTTTTAAAACCTTGTAGCAAATTTGAGTTGGCATATCGCTCACTCTGTATGTCCAAATTTCCTAATTCCAGTATCAGTTTTCTCCCCATTGTCTTAACTTCTTTTTATAATTTTCTTTAATTTCACCATTTTCTTATTTGAAAGTTTGTTAGAAGCTCTGAAGGTCTTCTAGACAAAATCTTGTTTCTCCAGAACTATGGACCAACTTGTGAAAAATTCTGGGAACAATTGAGAAGGAATTTTCATCTGATATTTTTATATAATTTTTCTGTATATCTCTTGTGTCTGTCAAAAACTTATCAAGGAAATTTCTCTCATGAATTGGCTGCTAGAAAATCTACAAGTTCACTATCTCCATAGAGCTTTTTTGCAGGATTTCTAGAATTAGTAAAGTTTCTTCAAATGACCATTTCTAACTCTTTCCTCTTTACTTTTTAGTAATTTTGTTTTTTTTTATTTTTGTTTGTTTGTTTTCTTTCTTTCTTTTTTTTTTTTGCATTGTTGTTATGCATTTGCACTTATACACTTGCAGAGAACATATCATTTGAGTTTCCTTGGTCATTCCACCGTTTTGAGCTTGAATTTGCATCATTACTTGTAGATATAAGTTTCATTGCATTTTATGGCTTAGTTTCATCATCATGATTCATTCCATCTTTCATTTGACATGCATTCTCATCCATTTATAGCATCTAGCATTGATAATACATCCTATTTTCATAATCAATTTCAACCATATAACTTTGACTGTCCACCCCCATATTATGATCATCTCCATCAAAGTCACAAATTTGAATTTTCCAATCCCATAAGTTTTAAATCTCATCTATATACTCATGTTGAGCATACATCACCCATTAACATTGAGCATCTAGAAAAATTATGTGCATAAAGGGGTAAATTTTATTATGTGTATTGTGAGGCTAGCTCCCACTTCTATTATAATTTCCTTATTCTAAAAGGATATTGTGAACCACATGGAGTAGCTTAAGCTCCAAAAGAGAGAAATTACATGTTTCAAATTGAAGATACACAAAAAGTTTCTCATGAAACTATTGAGATCATAAATACACTTCAAGCTACTCAATCTCCAAAAGAGAAGGAGTCAATCTAACTTTTGCTTCAAGAGGTAATTTCTCCTATCCCTAATAAAGTATATTCTTCTTTATTTCCTACCTTGTCTAATGAGTTGTCAAATGATTCATATACTGATGATGATATAAATAAGGAAATCATATATGAGTCCTCTAATATATTGGAGAATGAGCATGATGTATCTTATGTGCTTGAAGTTCCAATTCTTTCTTGTGATATTATTAATAGTGCACATACACTTATTTATTCTACCCATAGTGTACTTGAGAAAGGTTGTTTACCTTTTTTTTGTAGGTGAACAAGATAATGTGGCCAAACCATCTCTTGATTTCAAGGAGGAACTTGCTTAACTTGAAAAGCCCATGACTCCTAGTGAGGGTTTAAATAAGGAATTGATAGTAACTCAAGATGATGAAGAGGTTGGAATTCAAGGAATTAATTTTACAAAGCCCAAAGGTAATGTGAATGATATTGATTTTATACTTAATGATTTTAATGATGACTTAGCTTTGTTTCATAGTACTTATTCTAATTCTCTATTCACTTGTGGTTGTTCACATGATTCTCAATGTAAAATTTATGTGAAAATTGATTCATTTACTGTGAAAAAGGACCATGTATTGTAGCATGTGGTACAGAGCAACATGCTCTGTTTCAATCTATGCCATGCACTATAGTATGGCACACCGTGCATCGCAGTGCATATGATAGCAATATTTGCTATTATATGACAACTCAGAAGAAAAACTTCTACCATGCGCCATTTCTACATCTAATGTCCGATGGGAGTGATTCAAGCTCCCTTACAAAGCTGATAACATATACTAGCCAAAGGAACAAGTTTGGACTTGATCTAATAGTTTGATCTAAAATTGGACACCTAGGTGTAGAAAGTTACATCCTAAGGGCTCAATTCTCACTCTTTGTCCCATTAGACCACTTTGGGCCTTGAACCAAATCCAAAAGGACCTCATACACCTGATTAACACTACTAATCACATATATGAGTCATTTACTCGAATTGACTTCACAACACCACATTACATACTTGTGGACTTATATGAGGCACAATATATATAACACATATACAAATAGACTTGTTCCACTTTTAATCCTCCGACTCTTACATATAGGGCTTTGACTCACCATATAGTCGAGAATCAAAATATACTCGACTCTTTCAAATAGGGCTCCATCTCATCATTTGTGTCAAGTTCTCACATATATACACAATTCACAATCAATTGACATCCCACACACACACAAACAAGTGGAACAAGTTACATAATGATATACACTTGCTTGATTAGCATCTAGGCCTACTCACGTACCCTCTCACTGGGACACCCTTGATGAGATGCAATATCATATATATATATATAAGTAAGTTTTCATAACATAATTCATATACACATTTACTTGTGCATCCTAGTTGGCAACTCAAACTTTAACAACATATTATACATTCATTTCACTCAATGGTAGTCATACTACTACCAAATGAAGTTATACTTTCCTCACTTCCTTTCTCGACCTTCTCATGCTCTCTTCACCTATGTTCAAAAGTAACAAAGTGAGACATACATCATACTAACTCGGAGATAACCCCAATTATCAATTAGTAATTAAAATCATAAATAAGAGGTAAAGTAGCATGTGTTTCAATCAAACTAATTTCATATGCATATACAAGAATTTATTTTCATTAATCTCCTTATGCTCATGCTAATGCATTCCTAGTTCTATCTACCAAAGTAATCTCGATGCTCAGACCAGGACTTCTAGTCACATGGAACAGGGCCCACCATATCTCTGCTTAGACCAGGTAATTCTCTTCACGTATGGGTGGTCTTCTAGGTCCGTCATGGTAGAGTTAAACTCTATACTTTAGATCATCAAGACTTTTTAGTCTTATACAGAGTAGGACAACAACCCGTTAGCCTAATCTAGGGCAACCTCGTAGATCATTCTATATCCTAGGTTTGTCGTGGCAAAGTTAAGCTCTATGCTCTGGATCATCAGGACTTCTTGAACCTCCTCAAGGTAAGGCTACATCCCTTACCATAATCCAGGGTATACTTTATGGATGCAATCCATGTTAATGCACATGCATATTCTTTCACAACACTGCTACTCTACCAGTTCACAATATAATTTATGTAGTAATATAAAATACTTGTAAACAATTTCACAAATAAGCAAGTAAAAGGGTTACTCTAGTTACCTTTAACCCTTGCTACTAAGGGTTACCAATCACTATGGATTCCCAAGAGTGTAGATTCCTATGAGGAATGTCATAAGTGCTCAATCTACAAAGCACAATATCCCTCAATCAATTCTCAACACTTCATATAAGAATTGATTCAGCTAAATTGAATCCCTTAACAAACAAAATGGTTCAATTAACACCTTTTAAATTCATTTATCCACTATCTATACTCATTGGCCCTACAGGCCATTCAAATGACCACAACAACCTCCTAACTCATTTACCCACACAATTTCATCCTCTTAACCCACCATTTTAGGCTATTTTGAGCTTAAACTCTCAGAACTCAACTATTTAACTCCATACTAGTCACAAAACCTTAGTTTTGTATTCAATAGCCCATTTTTGACACTTCTTTTAGATTTCAACACCTCAAACTTCATAATTTAATTTCTCAACTGATCAAATCTAATGAAAATAAGGTAGGAATGAAGCTCAGTGTAACCACCTCCTATATCCCCCAGATACAAGAGAAGATTAATAGAATCACCATATCAATCACACAAATCAATAGCCAAATATTGTTTGAAAAGCTTTAGCTAAACACTTGTTCGTAGAATCATCAAAAACCACAATGCATTTAAGTAACACACAGCAGAAGCAATTCATATACATTTACAACACCAAATGGATGCATAAAAGCTGTAAAATCAAGTTAAATTATGGGCCATGCGCCGTGACGTGCAGTATGCACACCGTGGCATGTGGCACAAAGCCACACGCCTAACTTTTTGTGCTATGCATCGTGACATATGACACCATGCACCATGGCATGCCTATCTGAAATTAATGTTATCATTTTGATAGAAAAATAATAAACTTCCAGCATGCACCATTTTCACGTACGATGTCTGATTAGAGTGATTCAAGTGCCTACACGAAGCTTATCTCATAAGCTAGCTAATGAGATGGGTTTGGACACCCGGGTGCATAAAGTCACTTTTTTTGAAAATTTTACACACCTAATCGCTCAAATCGATCCCTTTCTCTCATTAGACCACACAAGGTCTTAAATTAAGTCTAAAAGGACCTAATACACTTGATTAACCACCATATATCTCATATATACATATATACTGAAATTTAACCCTTCACCAGTTAATTTTCACATTTCATAAACTTTCACAATTTGCCAACACTTGGCACAACTTGGCCACTTAGCCTTTTTCTCATCAAAAACATATCTATCCATATGCATAACACAATTACAACTCAATCTTAGCCACAAATTACTCATTTCATCACATTTCTCACATGGGCTAAGATTCACCCATATTAACAATAATTTCAACATAACATACTCAAATCATAGCCCTTAATTCATTTCATCACAAAAAATACATAGATGGGCTAAGATTTCACAAAATCACTACTCAAAACATGCATACAACCGTATGATAACTTATTTACACATACATACACAAGTTTTCTAGTTCATTACACAAACTCTAGAATTATATGGCTTCTTGACTCTAAAGCAGTCCTGACTCTCTTCCCTTGCCCTAATCACTACTTGGTCCTAAAAAAATGTAACCATGAGGGTAAGATAAAAATCTTAGTAATGGAATAACTCACTCCTATTAATTATCACATGCAACTATATGAAAGTAAAACATAATATAACCTTTTATATAACAAAGCACATACTTCATTTCAATTAACACTCATGTCAGACATTTCATCACTTTTATACTTATTTCACCGCTTTTCTCTACTTATACCACATATAGCACATATTGCATCACATAGCATGATTGCTATCGATTGAACCTCCAAATCATCCCGACACGAAACCTAAGCTCACCTTAGATCAATGTACACTCTCATTAATCCTAAGGTCACCTTTGATGGTAGAATCACCCAACTAAAGGTGTTCTATCTCACTTTCGGACTATAGTTTCCCCCAATATACACAATGGGGTGTCATTGACTCCAACACCGTATCACACAGACACTAAGGAGTCTCATATTTCTAACCACTCACCTTAAAAGGCACTAAGTGTTGGAAATTGTGCTCTAGGGCAAATCATTGTACTATGCATACCATTATGTAATGAATTTCTCTTTTTTTATCATATCAATTGTATGTTCAATATGATAACTATGTCATTGGACAAACAATAGTGATTGTCCTAAATGTCCCTGATTAGTCATCTATGAGGGATCATAGATGAAACAAAACTAGTATGACTTTGATTAATTATAGAGATACAAATCAAAATCATAGGCACTTGAAAGAGTATAAGGTGCCTGACCAACCTGCTATGAGAAAGCTGCATGGTACAAGTTATAAGCTTATCTCATATGTAACTATATCACTAAGCCCTTTGACATGAGATCATTATGGATTCCTACATGATGACCACTGAACTTTAACCTAGTCAAAAGTCACCTTTGATCGGGTGATCATAATGGCTATGATTGAATTTAGTGATATTTATGCAAAGGAATATGAGTGGTCAAGATGGAATTTGTCCCTCACATTAAGCGAGAGATATTACTAGGCCTCTTGATGAGTAAGACTGAGAAAATGTATGGCCATACTACAATGAAAAGTGTTTTTCCATTGCTAATGTCAAAGCACTCAAAGATCGAGAAAGTAACGGTTAGGTAAAGGAGAATGACAATTTCATGTCTCACACTTGACCGAAATATCCATGACAAAAGAGATGTGATACGATTGCATGATAGGTTACATTGGATCATCGATTCCCATGTGAATTGGGTAGTTGTAATGTCTTGCTAGAGGCCACTTATGACTTATGGGCTAATAGCATAACTAGCCTACTGCCAATTTCATATGGGCCTACAGGGTCACACACAAGAACAGCCCAACTCGAGCTATAATGTCCAAGTTTATTGAATCTAGAATATGTCTAGATTCAATGAATGTAATATAGAGTGAATGAATTATATATATATATATATTTATATTTGAATATTTATCAAATAAATATTCAAATATATATATATATATATATTTATATGAAATATAAATTCAAAATATACTTATATATATATATATATATTTGAAATATATATATTCATATGTGTGTGTGTGTGTATTCATATATATATATAATATAATATGTATATTATAATATAATATGTATATATGATATGATATTATATTATATTATATTATATTATATTATATTATATTATATTATGTTAGTTTTAAATTTAATTTTATATGATAGATTAAATTTAATAACTAACTTAATATGAGAGAATATCATGTCAATTTTATAATTTGAATTTATAAGATAAATTTGAATTAGATACGATATCATGACTTAAATTTATGAGATAAATTTAATTAAATTTTTGTGGGCTTTTAAGTGGAAGATGAAAACCCTAATCCATATATTATATATAGATAGGGACATCCTTTATGAAGGATGAGAGAGCTAGAAAAGTTCTAACGGTAAAAACATTTTGAGAGCCATGAAACACCCTATAGAAAGAAAAAATAATGTTCAAAGAAGAACGGACGCTGGGAATAGCACACTATTCGAGTTAGAGAGCTGTTCGTGTGGATATCGGTAGAGGGAGCAGATCTACATTGTCAGCTCCTGAGATCCAAACTCTTATAGACAACGTGCACCAAGCTTGATGAATTAAAAGGTAACTCTTCTATCCACCTTGACTTAAACGAGTTTGTTCAGTCCATATCAAGATAGAGACTTTAAAATTTTAATCTTTCGCTATGCCTCCCTATCCAATACTTAGGAGGTAAAATTCTCCAATACCACACCCTATCAAGCACTAAGGGGAATATGCAATATGGTCTTATCACCACTTGTCCACTCAGGTAAACTCCCACCCTTATAATCATGCTTTCCAAACCACATAAGTTCTAAATGACCACTTTACATACTTTCTCACACATAACATATATAAAAATTACGTACCATTTGAAATTACATATTTCAATGCTTTATTTAATCGAAAGTTGGTTCATGCAACAATCACACAATGCTATAAAATATACTTAGTTCAAAACACTTTCATGCACCACATAGCATACTCACACACAGTTACAATAGATAATCAAATAAAAGAAGTTATTTGCTTACCTCAACCCCTCTATCATTAGAAAGGCTACTCATGGATTTTAACCACCACTATAGCTTATTACAAGCTTCATTTCTTAACTCACATGTCCAATAGGTCAATCTGAACACATTTGATATAATTTAGTCATTTGGTCCATTCTGACTAAAAACACATATTTATTATTTATGGCTATATTCAGCCATAAACTCTTTTCCATTTATTATCTTAAGTCCATTACTATCTAATTACTACTTTATATCACTTCAACTGATCTCATTTCACTCAAATTAGATTTTTACCTTAAAATCTCTCTATCTATTAGGGCCAAATTGAGGCTATAGGTTTAAAGCTCTACCGTTCAATTCTAAACCATTCGCAAAGCTCTAATTTGACTCCCAAGAACCTTTTAATTACTATTGGGTAAGAATCAAACCCCTCAAACTTCATTGATTCAATTTTCCTATAACTTATATTCAAAGTAATTTGTGTAAAATGGAATGTAAAGGTTATATGTAGCTTACCCGCTAAGTTATCAATTAGAAGAACTTCTAATGACTTGAAATGGCTTGCCTTAACACATCAACCCTTCTTCTCTCCTCCCTCTTGTGTGTTCTCAATTTCTCCCATCTAAAATTTCTAAAATTTCATGACTTAAGACATCACTTTCTGATCCATGCGCTGTGTTGCATGCAACACAAGCTGTGATACGTGGCATAGTAAGGTTAATTCTCACCACGAGCTCTTGCTTCAACTCGAAATACAATCCTCTCACTCGTACTTATTCACACAGTATCCTGACAAGTCAAACTATTAAGTAATCATCTAAATATCTAATCCCATGCTAATTACCATTTTACCCCCAACTATCAGCTAATCATGGGATTAAAAATTTTAGGATATTACACTTAGGATTACGCAATACTTACCCAGCAAGTTACTAATCGAAGCAAACTCCTAAGCTTTGGATATTTTTTGCCCTGAAAAAGCTGACCTTCTCCTCTCTAGATTCATTTCCAACACCTCTCCTTCTTCATGTGCTAATCACGTTAGCTTTAAGTGACTCCAGCAAAATGCGCCGTAACATATACAGCTTCTACCACGGCACATGGCACAGTAAGAAAACTCTCACTTATGCTCACGCGTTATGCCCCGAATTGTCGTTTTACCCTTCAATCCTATCAATACAATATCCAAACAATACAAAACATTAACTCAACACCCAAACCACAATCAATCCACTAATTACTAATTTACCCTTGATTAGCAACTAGCTCCTTAGATTGAAATTCAGAATGTTACACAAGGACTTTCCAAAATAATTTTTAATTATGTTGATTATTACTTTTTAACTCTAAAATACCCATGAGCACATTATATCTGTCTTAAATATCCAATAAGTTAAATTTTCTTCACCAAATAATTAAAATAAATCCCATTTAGTTATAATTTATTCCCTGGGGTCACTTTTAATTTATAAGTTACCCTAAAGAGTTCTAAAATAATTTATACAATTAGTAGAGTTACTCAAAGTTATCTCGAGTTCCTCATGTATTTTTGTTCATCCCAATACAATCCTAGAATTACTACCCAACATCTTTACAACTCTATCCAATCCCTTATATTTCTATCTAATTTTAAATCCATCTAAATCTAGTGATCTTAGCTAGAAAAAAAAAAATTAGGGTACTTTCCCAGCCTTAGAAAGTCTTAATTTGGTTTGGAAATACTTATATAGCTTCCATAAAATTTATCTATGCTAGCAACTCTCTCATCTCTTGCGTGATTTCTCTCTACCGCCAAGGATGCCTTACTAATTTGCCCAAGTAGCTTTTGGATTGATGGATTTGGATTTAAATTTTAGATTAAAAATCTTGTATTTCAAATATAACATTTGAAATCCTTGTATTTTAAATATTTTTTGGGTAGTTTAAAAAATTTCAAATGAAGAAGAGAGATAAATTGAGATTCAAAATGAAAAAAAAAAAAAAAAATTGGAAATGATGAGTTTGTTCCTATTTTTTATTGACAAAAGATGAGAAAATATACGAGAGTTGTAAAGCTATTAATAGTGAAAATGTGAAAAAAAAAAACAAGGTATTTGAAGGGATTAAAATTTCAAATGATTAGGGTGTAGATGGAATTTAAAAATACAAATGAACTATAATCTAAAACAGATTTGTATTTGAATCATATCTAAATTTATAAATTTTTGTGTATCCAAATAAGGAATTTGGTTCAAATCCAAATCCAAATCCATAACACACTATTAATGAATTTGGATGAATACCCTCATCCAAACCAATGGTAGGCCATGTTCCCACCTTGGTTATAATAATAATAATAATAATAATAATAATAATAATAATAATAATAATAATAATAAAAGGAAGAAATATATATTATATTTCTTCCTTTTATTATTATTATTATTATTATTATTATTATTATTATTATTATTATTATTATTATGTGTTTTTGTATATTTCTTCCTTTTTTAAACAACTTCATTACTTTTTTATATTTTTCTATAAAATATTATTATTTTATTTTCTTATTCCTTTATAATTTACTATATTTTTTTATCTTATCTTTCCCCTTTTTTCTATCTACATAATCTACAATATAGGAAAAAGAGGAAAGATAAGATAAAAAATATAATAAATGATAAAGGAATAAATAAGAAAATAAAAGCCTAACTTACACAAAATTATCCTAACCCATAAACTTTTCAAACTTAATAGTAAACCTCCTTGATCTTTCAAGTTTATACAAATAATCCCAAACAATTAATTATATACCCCCTTAAATTTTATTTTTGTGTGTATTTAAACTCCCAAACTTTGATTGATATACGAATAATCCCTTTAAAATTTAAGTTTTGTGTAGATAATTAATGAATAAAATTAATCATATAGAGTTAACTGCATATATATATATATATGAGTTGAGGGGGTTCATTGTAAAGTTTCAAAGGTTAATGGGGTTGTGTATATGTGATTTAAAGTTCAAGGGAGTAATGTATTATTTAACCTAATTTATTTTATAAATAACCAAAGTTCTTTTAAAAAATTAAAAATTAAATCCTAGCTATATTTGGTTTCAATATAATTCAAATAATATTTAAATAAATATAATTTTTTAAAAAAGTTAAGATCCTATTTATTTAATCTTACTTAATCACATAAATTTCTCTTCCATGAAAATATGCCTTGAAATTAAAACCTCAAAATTATTTCATTTTGAGTGAATTCCCCTTGTTCAAATAGTTACATCATAAATTTAAATTACCATGGAATAATATCTTACTAATATTAATTGAATCCTAAAACTTATGATGTTACAATTTTTTTCTAAGCCCAAATTGTGTTAACTTTTTTAAATATGACCTTATCCTATCCTTAAATCCAAAAATAATTCTAAAGGACTTCTTGAAGAGAGATGATGTTATAGATGAGGAATGAAAAACCCTCATAGAGCACTCCAAAATTGCACCCCAACCTTTTGTTTCTCCTCCCTTTGTCTTCCATTTCAAAAAAAGAATTTTATGATAGAAAAAGTGTCATGCACCGTGGTAACTGCATCATGTACCACGACGCATGACACAATTCTGGATTACTCATATAAGCCTACAAATATGAGGTCTAATACCCTAACTAAACCTCATATATGATCCTAGGCCCAATTTATATCATAATTAAGTACTTAAATTAATTTATTAACCTGAATAACAATTAATTCCACAATCAAAACCTCAATTTTATGATAATGATAATTTAAATCATCAATTTAAAAATTAGGATGTTAAATTATTCATCTACAAAAATTGAGTAAATACTTTTATGGGCCTAGAAGTTGAATAGATGGGGATAAAAAATTTGACACCCACTAGGTATACAATAAATTTTGATACCCTAGTATATAATAAAAATATAGAATTTATAAGGAGTTATATATTCATATATTGTATTAAATTATATGTGAAATTTTATTTTATTTTTTTTGGGACCAAAATAAAAGATATCTAGTCTAGTTTTTATTCTCAGACAAATATACCAACTATTTCTGTACCCAAAATATACACACGCGCACACACAAACAACTTGGATGGTGCGCAGGCTCACAAATTGTTTAGGAAAATTAAATGGGCCAGAGACTAGAATAAAAACACAACTAGATACGTTAACCACTTGGGGAGGAAAAGGAAAAGATTATCCAAGAGGGAACATGAAAGTTTGTTTATTCTACATTTAAAATTTTTTATTAATACTATTAATAACCTAAAATCTACTTGTTTTAATTTGATTAGACAAAATTATATTAAATATATAAAGTTAAGTATTTAAGTCTTCTAATTTTATCCAATTAAATGTTCATGTAAACTTTAAATTACATGTATGATACAGTCAAATTCATTTTCTTACATGCATTTTCTTCAAATGATTAGATTATTTAAAAATTGAACAAAAAACAGAGTGGAAGAATACATTACTAATTGTTCTAGCAATTATATTTAGATTTAGATTTCTCATTTTCTCATATTTGTTTATATCAATTATTGTTTGAGGTCTAATTATGGCTTATGCTGACAAGCATCATAACATTTCACAAGAATACAAATTCAGCAAATTCTACTCAACCAGTCAAATAGCATAAGTTTTTTTTTTTTAACCTGAAATATGATTGCATTAATAGAAAGCAAATTAAATACAAAACCGATTGCAAAAACAAAAGGAACCTAACTAATTCAAAAGGCTACAAATATGAACAGAACAAAACAATAGCCAAACCAAAAGGCAAACATCAGCCAAACAACTGAAAGCCAATTCCTTGCAAATTGAAGAAGGGCAAGACTAAAATTTTGTCTATTGTGATCAAGAGAGAAGGTAAAATAGACGGTGGTTGTGTAAGGACATGCTCAATCAACCAACTTTTATGGTGCCAATGCTGCATAAAGACTCGCATTTTTAAAGATCCTCCCTAAAAGGGAGGAAAGGGAACTCTAGAAGTTAAAAAAAAAAAAAACGTTTAGAATGACAATGATCATAATAAAGCTAAGCCAATCAAAACCCTAGACAAAATTAATTCACAAGGAGTGGTAGAAACAAAAGCAACAAGACACATATAGCGCAAAAGATAAAACTAAAACAAAAAGCAAAAGCCTAAAACCTACCAAGGGCGACTAAACAAACAAAAAGCTCAACTAATAAACCCCACCCAACATTGATATTGATTGTTGTTGAGAGTGCTGTTAATGGCTTCATAAAGCCTTAAGTTGTTGTATGCGATCATTAATTTAGTTTAAAATTATCAATTTTCTCTATTAAAATTTTTTAAAAGTCTTAGGAGGTCCAATTTTTAAGAGAAACTCTGCTAAAATTTTTAAAATTCATTATTTCCCTTAAATTATTTAAATTTAGTTGTTATTGATATTGATTGTTATTAGAAGTGCTGTTAGTGACTTCATAAAGCCTTAGGTTGTTGCATGTGATCATTAATTTGGTTTTAAATTATCAATTTTCTCTATTAAAATTTTCTAAAAGTCTTGGGAGGTCTATGTTTTAGGGAAGACTCTACTGAAATTTTTAAAATTCATTCTTCCCTCTAAATTGTTTAAATTTAGTTTTTAAGAAGGCCTCATCAGGTTGTTTGTATGTGGTCATTTTTTAGGAATTTATATTTTTGAAATTGTTTGAAGGTAATAAACATTAGTTATATTCTTTAGGAGTTAACATATGAATTGTAGTTGGATGAATGCTAGACGAACGAGTGATAAGTATGATAATAGGGTGAAGGAATTTTTAAAATTTGCTAAGAAAAATGCTGTTGATATTAGTGCAAGGTTCTATTGTCCTTGTGTTAATTGCTTGAATGAGAGGAGATTAGGTGCTGCTAAATAAGAGAGCACTTGATTTGTGATGGTATTTGTAAGAATTATACGATGTGGATTTGGCATAGTGAATGATTGAAAAATTATAGTAACACGTCTCAATATGTGGAAGTTGATAATCTAGATGATGAAATAGATATGAATGAAGATTGGTTAGAGGACATGATCCGTAATGTTGGGGAAGAAGCTTTTGAACTAGCATATGTATATTGTAACTTGTGCACTGACACAGAGAAGCCTCTATACCTGGGGTGCATTGATTTTAGTTTGTTATCTAGGGTGTTAAAACTGGTTACCTTAAAGGCAAGAGCTAAGTGAAGTGACCAAAGTTTTACTTGGTTGCTAGAGTTACTTCAAATAATGTTGTCGAAAGGCAATGTACTACCAAATCATTATTATAATGTTAAGAAGATCTTATATCTAATGGGTATGAAGTATAAAAAATACATGCATGCCCTAATGATTGTGTGTTGTACAGAAAAGAGCTTGAAGGGGAGGAGAAGTGCCCGAAATGTGAAGCACCACAGTACAAAGAGAAGGAGGCTCTTGCAAAGGTCTTATGGTATCTTCCAATTATACCAAGGTTCAAGTGCTTGTTTGCAAGGACTAATGATGCGAAGAACTTGATATGGCATGCAAATGAGAGGATATCTGATGGAAAACTTTGACATCTAGCTGATTCTCCTCAGTGAAAGAAAATTGATCAATTGTTTCCTAAATTAGGCAATGAGCCAAGAAACTGAGGCTTGGACTTTCTACTGATGGAATGAATCCTTATGGTAGTCTCAGAAGTATAAATAGTTTATGGCCTGTTCTTTTGGTGATTTACAACAATCACCTCGGCCATACATGAAATGGAAGTACATGATATATCCATGTTGATTTTAGGACCAAAACAACTTGAAAATAATATTGATATTTACCTAAGACCTCTAATTGAAGATTTAAAAGTGTTGTGGGAGGTAGGTGTGGAAGTGTTTGATGCAAATTGGAAGGAAAATTTTAAGTTACATGCTATAATCTTTTGTACTATAAATGATTTTCCTACATATGAGAATTTGCCTGGCTATAGTGTGAAAGGTCATAAAGCTTGTCCAATTTATGAAGAAAGCATAAACTACCATCAACTTTAACATGGAAGGAAGACAGTCTACCTTGGCCATCGAAGGTTTTTCAGACGAGATCACCCTTACGTAAATTGAAGAAAGCTTTTTATGGTCACTAAGAGCATAATCATGCTCCGGATACTTTGACTAGAGATCAAGTGTTTGAATGGGTGAAAGACATAAATATTGTCTTCGATAAAACTAAAAAGAACATTGGTGCAAAAAAACATATGGAAAAAAAGGTCTATCTTTTTTTACCTTCCATAATGGCACAATCTTGAAGTAAGGCATTGTATTAATATTATACACGTAGAGAAAAACGTGTGTAATAGTATCATTGAATGCTTTTGAACATATCAGGTAAGACTAAGGATGGTGTGAATGCAAGATTGGATTTGAAAGAAATAGGAATACAAGAGGATTTACACCCGAGACCAGAAGGTAAGCAAACTTATTGTCCCCCAGCCTCTTATACATTGTACAAGTATAAGAAAATAAGTTTTTGTGAGTGTTTACATGGAATTAAAGTTCCTTGGGGTATTCTTCAAATATTGAGAAGCTTGTGTCAATGAAAGAGTTGAAACTGGTAGGCTTAAAGTCTCATGATTGCCATGTTTTGATACAACAACTATTACGTTTGGCTATTCGAGGCATATTGAAAGAAGATTTAAGATTCACAATAACTAGACTCTATTTCTTTTTTAATACTTTATACAGTAAAGTTATTGATCCTTATAAATGAAAGAGTTAGAACAAGAAGCTTGTATGATCTTGTGCCAACTTGAGATGCACTTTCTTCTTACATTTTTTGACATTATAGTTCACCTAATAGTGCATCTAGTAAGGGATGTAAAATTGTGTGGCCCTATTAATTTATGATGGATGTACCCAGTTAAGAGATATATGAAAATACTAAAAGGGTATGTCAAGAATCCATATCGACCTAAGCATCGATAGTTGAAAAATGTGTTGTCAAAGAAGCCATGGAATTTTGTTCTAATTACTTGTCAAGTACAGAATCAATTGGACTTCCTAAATCTCATCATGAGAAGAGGCAATTAGGTCAAGGCACACGTGGAGTATCAGTAAAGAGCATGAGTCATGATGAATTGCAAGAAGTACATTTATATATTTTGAATAATATTGATGAAGTTAAAGATTACATTTCATCTCACAAAGAACTTCTAAAGGCAAAAATTGTCAAATGAGAATGATTGAACAAAAGTTGTTGAAAGAGCATAATAGGACTTTTGTAGATTGGTTCAAGTAGAAAGTTTTGAATGAAAGTAGCGTTTCTGATATAGTTAAATGGTTAGCAGGAGGTCCTAATTTGATGTTATATGTTGGAGTGCGTATGATATTAATGTGTATTCTTTCTATACAAAGTCCTTCGATGAAAAGAGTACAGTGTAAAATAGTGGGATTATGATAGTGGCTGAAGCCGTTCACTTCTCTACCTCAAAAGATAAGAAACCTAAAATAGCAGCAAGGACTTATTTTGGGTTATTGAAGAGATTTGGGAGATTGATTATATAAAATTTAAAGTTCCTATTTTCAAATGCAAATGGGTTGACATCAGTGTTCGTGATGATAAGTTAGGATTTACAATAGTTGATCTTAAAAAACTAACTTACGGGGATGAGCCATTTATCATGGTAGACTAAACTAAACAAGTTTTCTATGTGACAAATCTAGAAAATAAAACTTATCAATAGCACTCAAAGGAAAAATGGTGATGATAGTGATGATAATTAAGAATCAAGCTTCGATATTTCTAAAACCCCTACTTTCTCATCGGGGCTACCAATTATGAATGTAGTAGATGAAGTAAATGACGAACATGCCACAAGAAGTGATCACCATGAAGGGATATGGAAGAATATCCCTATATGAATTTAGTTTTTAAATTAAAGTATGTTTTCTAAGTTTAATTAAATTTATATTATGTTTTATAATTATCTTATATTTGTTTATTTTTCTAATTAATTTAATTTATATGAATTAATAGGAACATGAGAATTAGAGTGAACATGGTGATGACAGTCAGAGCTAGCCCATTACTGGCCAGCCACTTAGTGATGAGTCGAGTCAGGGCACCCTTAGTGAGAGCCAATCTGTGAGGAGAGGTAGAAGTGGCACACGATTGAGAGATCCGACATTAAGTAGGAGTGCTGGGCACAGGTTACCAATCCATTTGATCATAGATGATATCTAATAGGGGAACAAAAGGCCAAGTTTCTTAGTTTTATTAGCCTCCTATCTCGTACCAAGGCCCCTATTGTATTTGAGGACTAGCTTGATGTGCCAGAATGCATGAAGGACTAGATATGGGAAAGTATTCAGTATGTAATTAATTTATGCATGTAGTTATATATCATTGTTAAATTACTGATTATCATCTTGTGTTTTAATTACAGCTCACGTATAATGTTCCTTCTAATCAAGATTGCCAGCACAAGTTGATTTCCTACTGTGGAATGCGTTAGAGAAATTTTAAGACTGATCTTGCTAGTAGATATATCAAAATCGAGGTGCCAGAGGGTCAAGCTCATCCTAATCCTCTCGACACATACCAATTCCTTGATGAAGATACTTGGCAAGAATTTGTCAAGATTTGACTTCTAAAAAAGCTTTGGTTTGTTGATTTCTAATTGATTTAAGTTTTGTTTAGATTTACTTCAACTATAAAATTTAAAATTCATTTTTTTAACAGGAAAAATAAGCTAAAGGGTAGGAAATTGCTCAATAGAATCAATACCCCCACACACTATCTCGTAGGGGTTATGCTAAGGCTAATAATATATTAATGGTATAGAAATAGAAGAAGAGAGAAGAAAAGCTAAGTCTGATCCTTCCATACTCCTTTCTCCACCATCCCCTGTCTCCTGAGAGGAGAAATGAGATATGGACACCAATACAAAAAAAAAGAGGTAAAAAAGGCTATACAAACGAGATGGCGCGCGAGATTGCTGAGAGGATTGTAAGTAATATTATTATTTCTTGTCCCTTTAAATTTCTATACAATTGTATATAATATTAATTAAGATTATTATTTTTATGTTACAGGATGCTCTTAAGGAGCAACAAGCCTAAGGAAGTTTCATTCTAGAGGCTAGAAATGATATCTTGACAGTTCCAATAGGAAAATCAGAGCATTCGGGTCGTGTGAGGGGCGTTGGACATGGTGTGGGCATAAGAGACTACTTTAGAGCACCTTTATGCCCCAACTCAACTGGTTAGACCAATGGTCAAACCAATGACATAAAAATTAAATAAAAATAATATTTATATACACAAATATATAAATAAAACATTAATTTGTCAATGGTGCTTGGGATTTTGATGCTAAAGACTAGATACCTAGACTGCTGGAGTTGGAGGCAAAGGTATGTCAACATGAGTTCACAATCTCGAAGCAAAATGCTAGAGCTATTGGCACGCTATCATGTCATGACTCATGAGCTTCCAATCTTGATGCTAAAGGTTGGATCACTAGAGCTAGAAGCAGAAGCTAGAGAAGAGATTAGAGATTGAGCCTGGGCTGTGGAGGAAATATCATAAATTAAAGAAGAGAAGATAGAAGAGAACTAGAGATTAGAGAAGAGAAATTACGAATCTGAGGGAGTAAACCTAAGTTTTCTTCTTCTTTTTTTATTCTTAAAGATGCAGTTATTATATGATATATTTATTCTTAATGAGATGATGATATATATGCTCGTAAAGTATTGATATTATTTGATTTTATTTTTTAAGGAATATTAAATAAATATTAAATCATATAAATTAGTCGGGTCAGAGTCTTACCAAATTCAAGCATAGTAGAATCTACACAACTACCCACATGAGTTTTGTAACCTCCTCTCATATTTTCACACAATATAAGAGAAGATTACAGTGTTACCACTACCTCTTAACATTCATCACAATCAATTTCATTTCAAAAGCTTCGGCCGAAGACTTACTTTATAAAATCAATTAAATCACTATACAATTAAAGAAAACACAGCAGAAGTAAATCATACACTTCTCAAATACATAGTAGACATACCTTACTAGAAATAAAAACTAAAACTTGGTACGTGCACCGTGGTAGACAGTCAGTGCATCACAGCATGTGGCATAAAGCCATACACTCGCCCTGTCTGTGTCATGTGCTGTAGCATGTCTCTCCATGCACCGCGGCATACCTGTCTGGATTTCTACTATCATTTTGACAGCAAAAATGATGAACTTCTGTCGTATGCCATTTTTACATACGACATTCAATTGGAGTGATTCAAGCACCCACACAAAGCTTAGCTCGTATACTAACTAATGAGATAGTTTGGACATGATTTAACGGTCTGATCAAAATTTAGACACTCGAGTGTAAAAAATCACTTTTTCTAAAAATTTTGTATACCCAAGCACTCAATTCGATCCCTTTCTCTCATTAGACCACACTAGGCCTTGAACTAAGTCTAAAAGGATCTAATACACCTGATTGACCACAATTTATCACAATCATATTTATATAACAAAATTTGACCCCTCTACGGCCAATTTTGACAATTTACTAATTTCATATACTATGCCATTTATTGGCATAACATAACCTACTTGGCTATTTCTCAACTCATACATATTCAATCATATTTACAATACAACCTTAGCCCCCAAGTTACTCATTTTATCATAATTTATCCCTTAGCTTAAGATTCACCAACACAAACAACCATTTCAACACAAACATATTCAAATCAAAGCCCCCTTATCTCAAACAACACATATACACATAATCGGGCTTGATTTCACTAAAACTCAGTTCAATACATGCATGCAACCCTATGACAACTGATATACATTTATATATACAATCGTTCAGTTTAGTTCATTACACAAACCCAGAGTACACGGCTTCACAACTCAAGCTGGTCCAAACTCTCTTCCCTTAGCCTGATCACTTCTTGGTCCTGTAAACATGTAACCACGAGGGTGAGATAAAAATCTCAGTAACAGAATAACTCACTTCTATTGACTATCACATGCAACAATAAGAAAGTAAACATAATATATTATTAAAATCTCATAAAATAGTATTTATATCATGTCTCATTTCCTTTATCAACATTTCCTCAATCACAAAGGATTTCATGTTATCTCAAGATATTTTATCATATTGCATACTATACTAGCATAATATTTACCAACCAAACCTCTAAATTACCCCGACATGAAACTATAGGCTCATTTCAGACCAATATACACTCTCATTAATCTTGAGCTCACCTATAGTGGTAGAATCACCCAACCAAAGATGTTCTAACACACAATTTAGATTATGGTTTCCCCCAATACATACAATGGGGCATCGTTGACTCCAACATTGTATCCCAAAGATATTAAGGAGTCTCTCATCTCCAACACCGCACCTTTCAAGGCATTAAGGAGAATTGTTTCCAACGCTGCACCCTAACAGGATACTAAGGAAACCTTATCATATGGTCTTTATCATCTCCTACACTTGGGTGAACTCCCACCCCTATGATCATACTTACTTGAACCATTTAAGGTTCTCATTTACCATATCACATTTTCTTGCACATTATATACAAATAATACTTTTCATTTTAAAACACACATTTCAATACTCATTTCAACTAAAAGTCTTTTCACACACAACAATCACTCAATGCTATAAAACATGCTTAGTTCGAAACCATTTCATGCACTACATAGCATACTAACATATAGTTAGAATGAACAGTCAAACAAAGGAAGTTATTTCGTTACCTCAACCCTTCTGTCACTAGAAATGTTACTCGTGGATTTCAACTATCACTCAAGCTTTTCTCAAGCTTCCTTTCTCTATTCACAAATCCAATATGCTAATCTGAACACGTTTGGCACATTTTAGTCATTTAGTCCATTTTGACTAAAAACTCATTTTTAACACTTAGGGCTATATTCATCCACAAACTCTTTTCTATTTATCCATTTTTAGTCCATGACTACCCAATTACCATTTTACATCACTTGAACCAGTCTTATTTCACTCAAATCAAATTTTTGCCCTAACTTTCTCTCTCAAAAGGCTAAAATCGAGCCTGTGGGTTCAAAACTCAACTGTTTAGCTCTAAACCAATCACACAGCTCTAATTTAACTTTTGAGAACCTTTTTATTACTATTGGGCAATAATCAAACTTCTCAAATTCCACCGATTCAATTTCTCTATAACTCATTTTCAGAGAAATTTGTGTAGAATGGAAGGTAAGAGTTATACATAGCTTACCTAGCAAGTTACCGATCCGAATCACCTTCTACCGCTCCAAAATGACTTAACCTAGATCCTCAGCCCTTCTCCTCTCTCTGTCTCATGTGTTTCTCAATTTTTCCTTCTAAAAATCACCTCATTTCATGACTTAAGAAGTGATTTTCTAGTCCATGCGCCACGACGCATGCAACACCAACCATAGCGCGTGGCACAGTGAGATTTATTCTCACTACGCGCACTTGCTTCGACCCGAAATGCACTCCTATCACCTATATCTGTTCATACAACACACAAACAAGTAAAATACTAATTAATTATCTAATTTCTAATCACACTTTAATTTTCACTTTACCCTTACATTAATCTCTAAACTTAGGATTAAGAAATTCAGGATGTTACAAGTTTATCCTAATAGTGTCTAGACTATAATGCACAGAAGATGTATTGAAAAGAAAGAGGAGTGGAAGAGTGAACTAGAAAACTATTCACTCTGAATGTCATACCTCCATCCGCTGGTCACTATTTATAGTAAAGGGAGATCTCCGTATAAAAGAAAGATTGAATTAGCATTAATTCATCTCATTATGAAGGAAATGTGCTGATTAGAATAATCATCATTGTGGTGGAGAATTGTTTCCCTTTCAAGATGACAATAAAAAATTAATCAAATTAATTTCAAATTCTAGTCAAGTTATTATGACTAAAATTATTGCAAATCCCACTGATGACTCATTATGGGTAGAAATCATGCAAATTCAAATTCTAACAACTCTCATTTTACATTTGATTAAAGAATTATGAAATTACTAACAAATTTTGTCAAACATTGTAACAAATAATATCTACTACAAAATTACTCATTCAAAAGTGAAAAGATTACAGTTGGGAAGATATTTTAGAAAAAAATTACTTATTTTTGTGAGAGTAAAGTTATTGAAATTCTTTATATAAAAGATTTTACTTTGTAATCTCAGCGATTGGACAGTTTCTCGCAGCAAAAAGAGCAGAGCTTCTATAATTTAAATTTTCAATTAATACTTTGCATCCCCTGCCTTTAAATATTTTACACCCCTTACTCATATTCTTAGCTCTGCCACGGATGCCATTAATGGCTAAATGTGTGTATATATTAATGACTCATTTGTTTAAACTTAATTAAAAATTGATTTATATATATTATGTTAAACACGTGAGGAAATTGTTAGG
This sequence comes from Prosopis cineraria, assembly GCF_029017545.1. Lineage (NCBI taxonomy): Eukaryota > Viridiplantae > Streptophyta > Magnoliopsida > Fabales > Fabaceae > Prosopis > Prosopis cineraria. Next base: position 19,914,088 of record NW_026555336.1, on the reverse strand, counting down.
AAACCCATAAGGTAACCATAAACAATTGTATAGGGGAAAAAACTATTTTCAACTTATTTTAATAAGCTAATCAAAATCACTTAACAAAATAAATTGAAAAAAAATTATCTTTTTCCCCTTCGACCCGTCATGTTTAGCTTTTAGGTTTCGTCAGTTTTGCAGGTACATTTCTGCTCGTGTCATATAGAACGAAATATAATTAAGTAATTTCACTATTCCTCATAGTGACTTATACTTCGACGAAACAAAATTTGTAACATATAGTCATACTTGCTGTCTTGAGTTGAGATTAAACAATTTAAAACCACGTCAATTTTGGAATGCTAATTATAAAATATTTTATCCTAATTAAGCGCACGTTTGTTTGATTTTTGGATGAAATTAAATGAACCACAAACCAAAACAAATATATTTCACAGCATAAAGACAAGATCAATTCCCGTATCCCGCAAGAAAAATCCAAAAAAATTTTCTCCATTAATTTATTTCGAGTTCTTCCTGTGACTTGACCATAAAATCATTCGGACACAATATTTGCTCCCTTTCTATTATGCCCTTTGTTATAAGAAAATTTTAATGGGTGAAGTTTGAGAAAATTATCAAAATTAAGGCAAGTACCCCTAATTCAAAAACTGCTTAAAATTGAAGAAAAACAATGATATACCCCGACCTGGGTTATGCTATTACCTGTCCAGCCTAATTCAAACACTCTCTATGTGGAATTTTCACTGATGGTAACTTTGAGTATTTCAGGATGCCTTCAGTGTTGTTTGTTTAACATAGCTGTATATTCCAAAAAATCAGACCCGGGATCTCAAGATAAACTAATTTGATTCCTTGAATGAGTCAAACCAAGTACCCTACTTACACATTAACATCTCCTACTATACCTAATTTCCTATGCAATAATAGGAAACAAAGTAGATCAACAAAATTTTGCAATCAACTACATGCATACCCGTCGCCTTCCCACATATCAAAATGTACTATGTTATTAATAATCTTTAGGCGAATGACATTTTGGGACTAATATATCAAATTAATTTCAGTTTTCAGACCAAAATTGTTTGAAAATCCAATAAACCTTTAGTCCTTAATAATCTCATAAAATTACCTAATTACTTTTCCCTAAAATTAATGTTTCAAGTTAAAATTTGAAAGATTAATTACAAATTATTATATATATAGTTAGTAATAAATTGCAGAAGATAAGTGTCCAATCTCTGTACAACAAGTGCTTCCAAAATTTATACTGACTTTCAAAAATTGACAATTGGTATATGAAAAATGTGCAACTAATATTTCAAATTTTAATAAGAAAAATTAAAATAAAAAAATCCTAATGCATATTTTTAAGGAATTTCACACTAAGTTTTCAAAACATGAATTTTTGTACCTTATGTTCCAACTTTTAACATAGAAAGTTAGGACGGCTTGTTGCAAGGATTTGATATTCATTTTCCGCAATTTACTTTTCATACAATAATTTACAGCCAATCTTTCAAAATTTAAGCAGAACATTTTAAAAAAAGGGTAGTTATGTAATTTACATTATTATCACGGGATCAAAGCCTTTTACTGATTTTTTTTTTCTTGTCTCTTACTGAAAGTAAATTAATGTATATGTCCCAAAGTGTAATCCTCCCATACTGTCTCCATTTAAAAATTTCCACTTAATTAATAATTTCTGGCTGGGACCCAAAGAGATATCTATCATAAAAACATGTTGAATGTTGAGAGAGAATTGAAAGAATGATATAAAAATCCCAAAAGAATCAATTAATTTAAGTTAGGTTTCAATTGTCAAACTTTATAAATTTACAACTCAATTTTTTAATTTTACAATTATATTATGATGAATTTGTAATTTATTTTTTAAATTTTAATATAGTTGAAGAATAAAAAAATTTATTTTTTTTGTTAAAATTTAGAATACAAATTATAAATTCATCATAACAGAATTGTAAAATTAAGAGATTGAATTACAAATTTTTAAAATTTAAAACTTGAGACTTAACTTAAATTAATTAATTCTTTTAGAACCTCCTCTTTCATCCTCCCAGCATTCTTGTCAAAGGATGCCATCACCTTAAAAATATATATATATATATATATATACCAACCAATCACATCAAATATTTATTAGAAGAACTTTAATCGCCACTTTAATTCTTCCGATCTTTCTCTTCCATTTTAATTTATAAAATATTGTTTTGATGAAATTATGTAGATTAATAAAATTTGTTAAATACACGTTACATTTCTTTAAAAGTACAAAGATAATTATTTAAAAATGCCATTCATTTAATATAATCTTATTAATAAAACTTTAAATGAAGAGAAAAAATATAAAAAAAAGAAGGATAATATCGAAACAAGTATGATTAATAAAATTTTATTTTTATTAAAGTACTTATATTTGGAAAAATGAGTTATAAATTTCCACCTAAACAATTAGTATAAATTAGTGGAAGCATAATGTAGTTCCTACATACTTGCCTAAATTAATATATATAAAACAAAATATTGAGAGAACTTCAACACTCTTTTGGCCCTATCAATTTTAATTCAATTTGTATTGTACTAAATCTAAGGAGATATGGTTGAAACTTGTCAAAGGATCTAAACTTAATGCTTTCTTTTATCTCCCCTTGCAAGATTGGATCATTTGAAATGTAAAAAATGGTGTGGGAGGACCAAATACAAGAACTCAATGGCAAAGATTTTTCCACTCACTTGTATTGGAATATGTGGAAGGAAATATATAAATCAATCTATTTTGAATAAGACTCTCCTATTAGAGACATCACCTTCTTGTGTAACAAAAACATAATCAATAACGTCAACCTTCAATTAAGACTTAATTGCATGTCTTGGGATTATGATAGATTCTAAACAAAATGATTCCCACTAACTCTTGGATAAGTTAGACTCGATATTAATGACTCAGTTGACATCAATAGTGTTGCTGTTTGTGAAAGGCTCATTTGTAATGATTAAGAAAATTGAATTAAAGATTTCTCTAAATATCTCATTTATTATCCCAACATTATTGCAAAACACAATTTTAGGATAGCAAATTCACCAAGGTAATCTTCTTGGATTCCCTTGACACTTTCTTGCTTATTTAACACAATTTCACCTAAAATCATCCTTCCTCTGATACTGTTAACAAGATCAAGAATTTTGCTATGAGAAATTGGATTATAGCTTTCAATTATACCTTTGGAAAAATGAACAAGTGTGTCAATTGGCTTGCTAATTAGGCTTTGAGTGAAAATTTAGACTCTACAATTTTTGTTGTTCACATGTTGATTGTAAAATTTTTTCAAGTTTTGGCATGATTTAATTGTTATACCTGAATGGTTTGCCATGACTTTTTTATTTAAAAAAAAATCAATTTGCATTAGTTAGAATTGAAGATGATATTTCTTATTTTGCAAATCAACCCACACTAGGGATCGAACCTCTAACCATCCTTGTCGCACCCGGAAAAATGCGACGCGGACGGTGCGTGAATGGAGGTCCCGGCCTTTGCGGCGGGAACCGGATGAAACGAGGAGTCGCCACCGAGATTTTGAGGTAAATCTCAGGAAACCGATTAAAGGGAGGATAAGGGTGGTCTGTGAAATCAGAGAATAGGTTCGAGAGTCGGTTGAGTGTGGGGAAGGTGTTAGGCACCCCACAACACCCATTCGTCAGAATGGTTACCTGAAGTTCGTTATGCTTTTTTAATATGGTTTTATAATTATTTTAATTATCTCTTTTATATTCATGTGTTTGATATAAAAATGATAAGAATTAGATGAGAAATGTTTATTTATTTGGGAGGACGGACTTGACTCAGAATCTGACTCTGAGGCCTACGTACCCTGTAATGGGGATCAAAGTCCACGTAATTCGGGCTTAAAAGTTTGTTGGTGAAAATATTTTTTTGAAGAGAAATTAATTAAAAATAATTCACCATTTTGCAAATAAAACAATTTCTGAAATTTTGATATGTGTGTTTTAAATTACAAAAGGTAATTTAATTTTAATTATTTTCTCCATTTTTGAATTTTTGGAATAAAGAAAGAAAAGGGTTTAAAATCATCATTTTTTTATGTTTTATGATTGAGAATTTTAATTGCTATACCTACAGAGCCTTATTAGTTCATACAGTAATGCAATTATTCTAAGTATCTGCGGAGATTCCGAAACCTCACACGATAAAAGAATTTAGTAATTTAATTTATTTATTTTTAAGTGTTAATAATAGTTTGCTTAAGTATGTATATATGTTTTTAAAGAATTTTAATCATCATACCTGTATAGCCTTATTGGCTTATACGGTAATATGATTTATCCTAAATATTTGTAGAGATTCTAAAATCCCACACGATAAAGGAATTAAATTTAATTTATTTATTTAATTAATTATATAATATATATGTATATATATATTTTAAAAACTAAATCGTTATATCTGCAGAGTCTTATTGACTCATACGATAATACGATGATCTTAGAAGCCTACGGAGATTCAAAAATCTCACATGACTAAAAGATATAATCGGTAAATATGGTTACAATTTAAATACATTTAATTTGATTAATTAAGTTTCTTAAATTGTATATTATATGATTATTTGCAAAAATCACTTATTTATTATAAAAATTGAAAATCACTATATCTACGAGGACTTACTATCCCACACGATAATGTGATTAATTTAAGTCCCTACGAAGATTCTTAAAATCTCACATGAAACTTAAATATTTAGTATAAAGAGAGAGTTAATTTCAATAATGGGCCTTTAGAACCCGTATAAGTACCTACAAAATTGATCCTCGTACTTGCAAAATCTTATTGATCTTTATGGTATGAGATCATTTTAAATGCCTGCAAAAATTCTCAAAATCTCCTACTTCAAGTTTTAAAAAGAATATATATGTGCTTAGTATATGAGCATAAAAAAAATACGTATATTCGAGAATTATTCATCTGGATATAAAATTCATAGAAGCAATTAATAAGGAGTGAACTAACTTTACACACGCTCCCGCGATGCTCGTAACTGAGAAAGGAAGAGGAGATGAAGACTGAGCACATGCACGCACACCACCGTTGGCCACAGAGTGATTCAGAAGGTGAAGAAGAAGAGGTAAAGTTCAGTCTCCTTTCCAAACTTTTAGACGCACCAAGCTGAGAAGAAGGCTAGAGTTCTGCCAAAATACCATAGAGGAGAACGGAGTGCACAGTCAGTGACGGTAGTAGCCACTGCAAACTGAGAGGAAACGACGAGGGATGAAGAAGGTGTGAGTTTGACGAAGCAGCGGCAAATGTTCACGCGGATGAAGGAGGAGAGAAAGATGATGAGCTACAAAGAGCTTTAGGTGATTCTCTCCCTTGCTTTCTCTCTCTCTCTCCAGTTGCTCTGTTATTCTTTTCGTCTCCAGTCTTCGTTCATCCTCGTGCTCTCTCTCGATTCTCCTATGCTCTGTTTTTGCTTCTGATCTCCTTCTTCCAGTTTTCTCGCCTCGTTCCTCCAGTTTTCCTCTCCTTTTTTGCTGCTTTTTCTCTGCTCTATTTTCTTTCTCTCTTCTCTTCCTCTCCCGGACTCTCTCCTCTATCTCTGTTTTCTTATTTTCAGTCCCCTCTTCCTCTATTTTTTTTACGTTGCTTCCTTCTCGGTCTCCCTTTTTTCTCCTTCTTTGACCTCCCTTTTATACTCTCTCTTTTCCAGTTTTCCTCACTTCCCTTTTTCTGTTTTCTTCTTCTGTCCTTTTCGCTGAAGCTTCCTCCGTTTTTGTGCTCTCCTTCTCGTGCTCTCTTTTTCTCTCTTTTCTGCATTTCATTCGTGCTTTGTTTTTAAGCGTGTTTTCCGTGCATGTGTGTGCTTGCTTTTTGCGTTAGTGTTTCGTGTTTCTGTTGCTCTACTTTGTGTCTGCTTCTTTTTCTATGTCACTCTTTCTTCTCTCTGGTTCTTTGTCTCTCTTTCTTCATCTCTGTCTCTCTGCGTTTTCGGCTGGCGTCTGCTCTTCTCCTTCTTCAGTCTGGTCTTTTCTTCTGTGCTCTCCGGCCAAAAAGTCTGCTCTCTTCATGTTGGTTTTGCTGGCATGGCTTCCCTTTTTTTCCATGCAGTCCTCTGATTCCTTCGTCTGTGCTGGCGTGGCTTCCCTTTTTTTCCATGCAGCCCTCTGATTCCTTCGTCTGTGCTGCCCACGTGTGTTGAAAAAGGGAGGCCCTTTTAGGGCTATGATGATCAGTGTCATCTGGCCCTCATGTATTATTATTTTTTTATTTTTATTAATATTTTTTATTAGATTAACACACACATATTTTAAGTGGAAAATAAGATTTAAAGAGAAAAAGTTTAACTCTTAAAAAATTAACTCCCAATATTCTTGAATGATTGAAATAATTTAGGAGAGATTTTTTTTTAAATTTAACCTTTGTTTGTTTTGATTTTTTTAAATTATTATATTTATTTTTTTTGAAAATATAATCCTAAAATGGATTAAATTTCATTTTGTGTTTTTTATATTTTTTGATTATTTATTATTAAATTAAAAAAATGTCCGGATAAAATACGGTGTTCACAATCCTTAATAAGTAATCATTGATGAGTCTAAAAGATTATTGGACAGGAATTGAAATGCCTCACTCAACTTCATGTACAAGGAAGCTAATATAAATGCTAATTGTTTAGCTAGGACTTGACATTTCCTTGATAATGTTTTTGTACATCTTTGATCAACAACCAACTTTTCTTTAAGGGTGGAAGTCGACCAAAGATTTTCTGTTCATTTGTTTGGTTTTACACGTGTATTGCTACTAGCTTAGTTAGAGCCGTCAATTAGGGTCGAGCCCGTAGGGCCGGCCCTTTTAGGCCCGAAAAAATTAAGGGCCGGGCTTATATTTTAATTTTAAAAAATTAAATCGGGCTTAAAAGGGCCAGCCCTTTTAAGCCCGAAAATAAAAGGGCCGGCCCTTTAGGGTCAGGGCCGGCCCTTTTAAGCCCTAGTATTTTTTTTTGAAAAAAAACATCAGTTCTTGCCTTCTTGGTCTCGCCTCTCGGTCCAGAGCTCCAGGGATCAGATGTCCAGATCCACTCCAGGCCTCTAGCACACTGCACGCACGATCCAGATCCTCTCGCCTCTCGGTCCAGATCGTCTCGGTCCAAATCCACTCCAGACGCACGTGACTGAATGATTAACAGAGTAAGCATTAAGCAAGAAACCCTAGTCTCGTTCATTTCAAGTTTTCAACTTCATTCGTGCAGTCGTGCCTCATCTTCTTTCATCTTCCTGTTCTGCAGTCAGCTCGTCTCGCCGTCGCCTCAGCTTAGTCCGGTCGTGCTTCATCTACTTAGCTACCCAATCTGATTTTGGGTTCTCTTTTGTGCTCAATCTGATCGTCCTTCATCTTCCTCAGCTCAGTTCGATCATCCTCCATCTTCTTTGCCGTCTGACCGTGATTACTTTGAGTTTCAGCATCTGTTCTTTGCCTCTCCAGCTCATCAATCTGCTCTGCTTATCTGATCGAAAAACAGAGCCTCCTCATCCTCGATAAATTCTTGCTCAGAAACTCATCCTCCTCGGTATATTCTTCTCTGGTCAGAAAACAGAGCTTTCTCGTCCTCGGTATATTCCTCATCTGATCTGAGTATTCTGTTTATGTATGGAAAATATTAACACTTTGCCAAAATGATAGGGAAACCGAAATCTGAACATCTATTTTTTAAAAATATTCCTAAGATATGGTATTATTATTTGTTGCCATGCCCTGTTAAAATGACTTATACCCATAAAATATGTCTTTCTGCATAGTCATTGAAATTAAGGAAGCTTTGTGAATTTTATCAATTTTTTTTTACAGTTCAGTATGTCTTCCTCACAAAAGAGTAAAGCGATTGATATTGGTTCTGGAAGTAATGTTGACGCTAGAGGTAGTGGAAGTAGATCAACAGCAACACAATCTAAGGATAAAGAATTATTGCCTCCCCCTAGTGCTGGAAAAAGAAAGGTATCTGCTACTCTAACTCAAAACACTGAGGAGTCCCAAGTTGAAGTTAAAAGGGGCAGAACTTATACTTCTGATGTGTGGAGGTATTTTACTCGAGTTATTGTTAATGATAAGGTGAAGGCACAATGTAATGGTTGTCAGGGATTATTTGCTTCGGGTGGGGCTAATGGAACTTTACATCTAAGTCGTCATGTTAAGTCATGTAAAGTTTTAGAAAAATTTCATGATGTTGGGATTATGTTGATGGATAAAGATGGAAACCTTAGGTCTCGAAAAGTTGATGCTAAGCGTATTCGAGAAATAATTACCATGGCCATAATTGTACATGATCTGCCTTATTCATTTGTTGATTATACATGGATTAAGGAATTGATTATGACTTTAAATCCTGATGTTAAGCTTATTACTAGAAACACAGCTGTGGCAGATGTTATGAAATTTTATCTCAATCAAAAGGATAATTTGAAACAAAAGATTAAGAGAAGTATTGGTAGGATTTGTTTGACATCTGATTGTTGGACTTCTGTGACTTCTGAAGGCTATTTGTGTTTAACAGCTCACTTTGTTGATGAAAAATGGAAATTAAATAGTAGAATTCTCTCATTTTGTAAGATGGATCCTCCACATTCCGGAGTAGAGTTGTCTAAAAAGGTGCATGAGTGTTTGGTAGATTGGCAAATTGAAAAGAAAGTGTTCACAATCACTCTAGACAATGCATCTGCTAATGATAATATGCAAGACATACTGAAACAGAGGTTGTCTTTGATAAATGGCTTGGTTTGTAATGGAGAATTTTTTCATGTGAGGTGTTGTGCCCATATCCTTAACTTAATTGTTCAAGAGGGCTTAAAAGTCACAAGCTCAGCTTTGTATAAGATTAGGGAAAGCATTAAATATGTAAAAGGATCACAAGCAAGGCTGATTTTTTTCAAAAAAATTGTTGAACAAGTTGGTGGGATAGACACCTCAATGGGCTTGCGGTTAGATGTTCCCACTAGATGGAACTCCACTTATGCTATGCTTGAGAGTGGAGTTAAATACCGTGGTGCTTTTCTACAATTGCCTTTACATGATTTAAATTACAAGCATGGCTTGACAAATGAAGAGTGGCATAGAGCAGAGGCAATGTGCACATTTTTAAGGCCATTTGAAAAGATTACAAGGTTGATTTCAGGTTCATCATATCCCACTTCAAATATGTATTTTATGCAAATATCAAAAATTCAAATGTTGCTTGATGCAAATAAGGTGAACGTTGATCTTGTCATTCAAGAGATGGTCACAAGAATGAAAGAGAAGTTTGACAAGTATTGGACTGATTATAGTGTCATCCTTGCACTTGGTGTGATTTTTGATCCACGATGGAAATTTAATATGATACAATATTTTTACTCAAAGATTGACCCCATTACTTGCCATGAGAAGGTTGCTGACATCAAGAGCAAGTTAAATTTCATTTTTTATGAATATTCAAATATGGGGACATTATCCACCGGTGTTGGAGGTGAATCAAGTTCTAAAACTTCAACTGTCACAATAAATCGTGCATCCCACACTGCAAGTGTTTCAACATCATCAACGACCACTTTTGATGATGCATTTGATGTAAGTTTTAAATACTTTGTCAATTAATATTGTTTTACTTTATTAGTATTCAATTGATATTTTATTAATTATTTGGAAATTATAATGCAGGATTATCAAGATATTTATACGAGTATAGATGATTTTTCTTTGGACAAGTCTGAATTAGAGAATTACCTGGACGAACCAATACTTAAGCCTCATAATTGGAAAGATTTAGATGTATTGAATTGGTGGAGGAACAACCAACATTGATTTCCAATTCTTTCAAGAATGGCTGCTGATATTCTTAGTGTTCCAATCACTACTGTGGCTAGTGAATCAGCTTTTAGTATTGGTTCACGTGTTTTGACAAAATATCGGAGTTCTCTTCTTCCAGATAATGTTGAGGCTATCATTTGTACTCGTAATTGGTTGCATGGTTTTGAGTTGAAGCGTAACTTATTATTATTTACTTACTTAGAATATTTTTCCATTCTTTAAATACTTTGAAATTATAATTTTGAATTATTATGTATTGCAGATAATGAGGATGAAGAAGGAAGATATAAAAAGCTTAACATATTTGCCATCCATGAGGATCCACAAGGAGAAGGATCAAATCATATTGATATTGATGATGAAAATCATCAAGATTTAGTTGATGATGCTACCAATGTGTAAATGATATCAGAGTTAATTTTGGGATTTTTTTTATTAGACTTAAAACTTTTATTGTGTGAATTGATTTTATTTTATTTTTTTAGATTTAATGTGATGTGTAATAACTTTATTAGGATTTTAAATATATTTTTTAAAATTTTTAAATTAGAAAATAAAAAATAATTAGGGCCAGGGCCCTGAGGGCCGGCCCTTAAGCCCTGAGGGCCAGGGCCGGGCTGCTAAAAATAGAGCCCTGATATATAATCGGGCTTAAAAAGGCCAGCCCGTTTAGGCCCTGGCCCTTAAAGGGCCGGCCCTAATTGACACCTCTAACTGCTTAGTTATGCTTTTAACTTTTCCATTCAAAAAAAAGAAAAAAAATCAACCCGCATTGATAAAAAACCGGATCCGAACCCGTATTCTGAAATGAGAACCCCCAACTTCATACTGATTAATCCACTCCATTAGTACTCTATTTCTCGGTATACATATACATAATACACAATACACACATACGCATACATCATCGATGAATGATGAATCGATGACCCATCCCCAGATCTCAGCTTCCAGGGAATTATGAAGACAAGAATCAACAGTTAATTACAAAGAAGAAAGATCATAATAATAATTCAGAATCAGATTCTGGGTAAAATTCAGGTATACCAGAAGCAGCCCAGAGAGAGTGATTAAAAGCTGCTTGCATATGGTGAGGTGTGAACGGTGCTCGACACAACGGACACGTTCTCCGATCGTATCCCATCCAACGATCTAGACATCCTCGGTGGAATACGTGCGTGCAGTTTGTGAGCTGTCGGATCTCATCGTCGCCGTCGAATTCGTACAGACACACGGCGCAGCAGCTCTCTGGCGCCGCCTCAAGCTCCGAGAACTTCACCACCGGCAGCATCTCTCGGATCAGGACCGAGCTCGCCGACTCGAATTCGGGCAGTCGGGTAGGGTAAAAATACGCGTTCTCTTGAGAATCCCAGAAGTAATGAATGTCCGGTTCGAGGAAATCGGGGAGGCCCACGGAGCGAAGGAGGAACGATGTGATTGTTCTGAGGAATCCAAATACGGCAAGGATCTGGATGAGAAGCTTCGGGAAAACGAGCTCGGCGCAACCCACCGGAACTCCCATATCAGAGAACCAGAGAGAATGTATAAATGAAGCTTAATTTGGTTTGTTCGGAAACAGAAGGGGGTGCGTTATATATATATATATATATACAGAGAGAGAGAGAGAGGAGAGAGAGAGAGAGAGAGAGAAGCTTGTTTCGGTGGAAATGGCTACAACGGGCTTAGGCTTTATAGAGAATGACATGGGAGGCATACGGATACAGAGAGAGGGAATGGGACAATTTAATTTTCAGTATTTCAATTATTTTAAGAGAAAATGATAATAATAACAATTTAATTTTTTAAAATATTATAATTTTAATAAAGTATTTAAAAATTTTTATGTTATAAATTTTAAAATACATTTTTTTATTTTAATTAAAAATAATAAACTTCAATTATAATTTTTATTTAAGAAATTATAATTTTTATTTTATAAATAATAAAAATTAAACAAAAAATATAACTTGTTAAATGTAATTTTTATTATTAAAAAATAAATTTTAGTCATAATTTTTACTTAAAAAATAACAACTTTTATTATATAAATAGTAAAAGTTAAACAAGAAATCATAATTTATCAAGTGTAATTTTTAGTATTGAAAAATAAATTCTTAAAATTACAAAACTCATTCATAATTTTTGTTTAAAAAATCACAACTTCTATTTAAAGAAATGTAAGAATTGAACAAAAAATTATAACTTATTAATAAAAGTAAAATAATATTTTTAATTTAAAATTTATTGATAAAAAATTTCTGAAGAACTTTAATAGAATTATGACATTTTAAGGGATTAAATTATTATTTATATAATTTAGTGATATTTTATTGTCATTTTTCCTTGTTTTATAATATGTGTTAACTTTTTTTTTGTTCAAAAAAATCAATGTTATATATGTGATCATAGTGTGCTTTTTTTTTTTTGGGACCAATTGTGTTCATAGTGTTATCCAATAAATTTCATTATTATTTGAAATTACAACGTCAACATTTTTCGTCAATAAATTTAAAGATGTTAAGGTTAGATAACTTATAAAATAATTTATTAAATTAAGAGATTAAATTAACATTAGGGATAATCAAACATTTTATCTCTAAGGCTTGTCTCGGTTACTGATTTTTGTCCCTTAAATTTAATTTATATTAATTTTTATTTAAATTTTTTTTAGTTATCAATTTAATCTTTTTTATTTAAAGATGAAGTAAAACTACTTAAATCTATTGATATGGATAACAAAATTTTGATGACATTAATGAAAAGAAGTATAATTACTTAGGTAGTTAAAAAAGTAGACTGAAAAACTTTACAAAAGAAAAAAATAATAAAAAACTAAGTAAAGAACTAAATTAATAAAAATTAAATTATTTTGATACTCCCTCCGTTTAAAAATATGTGATATTTTTTGAAGAGTTGAATGTTTCAAAATGTAAGATATTTTTAATTTTTTGAGGTATAATCATTATTTTTTTAAATTTTTTTTATTGATAATAACTTTATATTTATTGTAGGGTATTTAATAGAGGTAAATATGAAAACATAAAATTAATTTGAAAGTAAGTAACTACTTTATTGGGCGGTGAGATTCAATTAAAAATGCCTTATATTTTTTAACGGTAAGAGTAGTTAATTTGTTTTCATTTAGTTATATCAATATGCGAAATCATTAATATACTTTATATATTAGATTAATTTAAAAGTTAATTTTTGTTTTGAAATTTAAAGGACTAGCATGTTATATAATTTAAAAAACATAAATGATCAAGTTGATAAAAATTAAATTTGAAGAACTATATTGATAAGTGAATCAAATTTAAAGAATTACAAGTTCTATTATCCCAACTTAAAATTTTATATAAAATCAACAAACCCAAGGTGTGCTCGCATTGCATCTTCATATGATCATATATTCATGTGTCACAATAAGTGTTAAGAAAATTAAGTTATACTCATAATTTATTTAAAGTTGCATATTATACAGCGTTCTTAAATACAATTCACGTTTGACAAGGATGTTTGATTTTAGGTATACGTTACTCTTCATGAATTTATTATATGTTTAATACCTTTTTTAAAAGAATACCCTTATTTAAAGAGTATAAAAAGAATTAGATTTTCAATTGATAATATTAATTATAGATAAACAAAAAAAAATTATTAATCTTTTTTGGTTAGAAAGACGCAGTTAAAATTGAAAATAACTTATATTTATAGAGAAAATAGTAATATTGAGAATTAAACAAAAAATGGTCTAATTACTAGTCCATTGGTTTACAACCTGTTGCACATAATTATTAGAAAGACGTATTTAAAATTGAAAATAAATTATATTTATAGAGAAAATAGTAATATTGAGAATTAAACAACAAAAGCTCTAGTTACTGTTCCATTGATTGACAACCTGTTGCACATAATTATTAAAAAAATGAAGTTAGTTAACAAAGATTGGTACATTGATAAGAATTTGACTAATAATTTATAATCTTATAAGTTTTGTTATCAATGTGAGGACCTTACAATTAACTATATGTAATTTTTATTGTAACTTTGCAAGAACTCTTTAAGCCTGAATTGAGTTCTTGGGATCCTACTAATATAAAATATAATTTTATTAAAAAAAAAACAATGAAGATACATATTGAGGAGCATGAAGATTAATCATTAGTTTTTTATGTTAAGTTCAATTTATATTTTGTTTGAATATTAATCTGTATAAATTTAAATATTAATTTATAAGATTCATTACTATATTCTTTTACAAATTAATTTAATTTATAAAATTCAAAACATATTACTTTAATCACGAATTATTTAATTTACATTCAAATCATAACGTTTCAAAATAGAATTCTAATAGATTTTTAATGGTTGTTCTAATTTGAAATATTGAATTTAAAGTTCACCAAAAAAACAAAATGTTGAATTTAAAGGCAGTCTCATACTGCACGCATGAAATTGTGCTGATTCTCTTACCAAAAGCGCATGAAATACGAAATGTTAAACAATAGATGGGAGAAAGAGACGAATCTGACCTTGAACAAGCACTTAAAAAAAAAAAAAACAATACCAATTGCTCTAAAGTCTTATTTAGAGTGAGAAGCTCCACCTTCTCTCTAGTTTTTTAGAGAGAAGGTTCATCTTTTCCTTATTTTTCTCAATTTTTTCTTCACCTCATGCTTGACATGAATCTAATCACAATCTTGACCCTAACTTCATCTTCTCAACACCTCCATCTTCAAAAAAAAAGTTTGAATCCTCCTGATTCTAAGGAAGAGACTGATTTACTCAACAGAAACATTTCAAAACTTGATCATGAAATGATAGACAAAGGGTCAGATTCAATTCAGCAACCCAAACAGCAAATGCAACAGATCAATTACATCCAATTTGAGCTACTAGGAAACAAACATCAAGAGCAACCAGTGGACATTCATATAAATGATGCTTCATAACAACATGCACAGACAAACAAAACATCTATAGAGATTCAAGGGGCTAGAATTCCTATTTCTCATAAAGAGTCCTTGATTGGTTATAACAGATGCTATGGAATTTCCTTCGGGAGAGACAATACCTATAGAAATGAAGCTCTAGCTAAAGAATTAGAGTAAGAGTGGTCACCATTAGAAAGAACTAAGAAATTGATGGATCAATATCATGGTCTTCAAATCTCCAATGATGAATCAAAGAAAATTTGTCTACCTTGGATGGATGCAACTATTATCAACACACTAGGCCTACAACTCAATCCTAAATCTATTAAACCCAAGTTAGCAAGAATGTGGCAACTCAGAGACTTTGAATTGATTGACCTTGTTAATAGTTACTATATTACTAAAACTACAAACCAATCTGCTTATGACAAAATCCTCACTAGTGGTCCTTGGATAATATTTGATTACTGTATCCTTGTTCAGAGGTAGTATCCTAGCTTTAACCCAAACTCTAACATTTTAGGCAAAATTGATCTATGGGTTAGACTCTCAAACATCCCAATACAATGCAACAATAGAGAAATTCTTTGGAGATTAGGAAACTACATAGGAAAAACTCTGAAAGTGGACTTCAATTCTTTATCCGAATCAAACCCTATAGATGAAAATGGAAAAAATAAAAGAGGCAAGTTAGTAAGGATCAATGTACAAGTTGATCTCCAAATGAAACTTGTGCCCAGATTATTAATTAGAGATGAACTCTATAACGTCAAGTACGAGAGTTTAAATTTAATTTGTTTTGGTTGTGGGTGTTACAGTCATAACAAGACTAATTGCCCCCATAATCCATTGAACAAAACTTCAGAAAGAGCTAAAGGGATTGCTGAAAATCAACCCAAAAAGAAGAATGAATAAGATTCAGGCGTTCTTAAAGATCGTAGTAGAGAAAGAAGAAAAGAAAATAATGAAACTGGGGGCTCACCAGAATCTTACCAGAATTTGCTGGAAGAAGAATTTAGGGAATTCATGAAATTTAGATGAGAGTCCAAATGCACAAGGAGTGCACAGAGTTCGAGAAACCCAATGGCTAATCGATCATCACATCACAACAAAGGTCCTAAGCCATCTTATGGAATGAGATACAACATCCTTGCAGAGCTCAACCACAACACTGAAGAGCAGGGAAGAGATGGCTCTGCTACCAACTATGGTATAACTAAGCCGACCTCACCTATAAAACCTATTAAATAGATTTGGAAGAAGAAAGATGTCTTTGGTGTTAAAAGGGCAAGACTAAAGGACCAAGAAGTAGAGGCCCAAAATGCTAAAGGAAAGGGATTAATAAGAGAGGCTAGAAAGATTAGCAAGAATAGAGCTGGGCCTAGCTTTTCATGGGATAGCCAAAATGCCATTAATCTTGACAAAAATGGCTCAATGGACCTATACCCAAAAACGCCAATCATAAGCCCACCAAAATGATCCATAATGTTGTGAAAGCAAGAAAAAGAAATCTAATTATCTCTAAAAGGCCTAAAAATGAAATTACTATTGAGCATGTCCTTGCTAACGAAGTTGTGAAAAAAATAAGGACATATATGCACTGGATTTAAACATATTAAGAGCTGTTAGCCTTCACTCTGAAAATCTTGAGCAAAATTCTCAAATTCCTATCAATCTATTACTCAAACAAAATAAACCACTAGACCTTATAGATAGTCAATTTGTCATTCTAGAAACTCAACTCAATGTCACTACTACTATGGAACATCAATTTATTTCTTCAGGTCCTAATGCAGAAGGCCACTATAATGATGGAAATTATGATGATGAATTTTTGGATGATGATCTACTAGATGAGGATTATCAAAGATTCACTTGGGAAAATGGTAAAATCAAAGAACAATTAGATTGGGCTTTTGCAACACTAATTAGAGACTCAAATTCCTTTAGGCTGATACTTTCCATCTTCTCAAATATGGTTCTTTCCATCGACCAATTAGAATTCAACTTGAGAAGAAGGATCATCATGACCATAAATCTAAACCCTTTCGCTGTCATGCAACTTGGATGTTGGAAGATTCTTTTCATCTGTTGGTTAAAGATTTATGGATAACTGAAAATTGGATATAAGGGACAACTAAATTTTCTAACTCTGCTCCTAATTGGAATAAAGACAAAATTGGAAATATTTCTCTTAAAAAGAAGAGAATTTTCCATCGTTTGGAAGGGATTGACAAGAAAAGAAACTATAGAGATAATTACTTTCTCAGGAAGTTAGAAAAATCTCTTTGGAATGATTATAACCTTGCCTTATTACAAGAAAAGCTGATTTGGTTCCAAAAATCTAAATGCAAGTAGTTGAAGTAGGGTGATCAAAATACTAAATTCTTTCATGCTACATCTATTATTAGACGGAAAAGGAACCAAATTCTATTCCTTAAAGATGAAGATGGCACTTGGGTTTAGGATTAGAGCAAACTGAAAGACATGGCTGCCTCCTATTTTAACAACCTATTCAAGGAAGATGTCAATACCAAACCTTCTCTTATTACCGACAGAAATTTTCCACCTCTCTTATTCATCCGACTTTAAACTTTACATAGAGAGGTTACTGATGATGAAATCAAAAATGCAACTTTTGACATAGAAGCTTCCAAAGCCCTAGACTTAATGGAATACATGTGGGATTCATCCACACATACTGGGATGACTTAAAACATAGTATCATCAAAATAGTCAAAAAGGTCTTCAAAGAGCCAAAAACTATTGGAATGATTAATGACACCTTTATCACTTTGATCCTTAAGATTGATCATCCCTCTTACGTAAAAGACTTTCATCTGATACCTCTTTGCAATGTTAGTTATAAAATTATCACTAAAATTCTTTCCAACCATCTTCGTACTTGTATGAACCACTTAATCAATGATAATCAATGTAGTTTCATACAAGGGCGTCAAAGTAGTGATAATATTATAATAGCCTGAGAATTTATTCATACCATGAGGAATAAAATGGGGAAAAAAGGGTTTCATGGCACTTAAAGTCGATCTTAAGAAGGATTTTGACATATTATCTTGGAGGTTCATTGATGACACTCTTAATTCCATTAGGATTAATAGTTACTTTAGAACATTAATCCAAGCAACCATCTCTACTGCATGAATGCATGTCCTTTGGAATGGAGATCCTTCTAAGGAATTCACACCTTCACGTGGTATCCATCAAGGGGATCCTCTTTCTCCTTATCTTTTCTTTTCTTTACATTGAACGCTTAGGCCATTACATTAATTGTAGCATTGATAATAATGAATGGAGGTCAATTAGACTAACAACTAATGGGCCTCCTATCTCTCATTTATTCTTTGCTGATAACCTTATTCTTTTTGTAGAACGTTCTTTATCACAAGCTATAGTCATGCAACAGTGCCTCTTGGATTTTTGCAATGCTTATGGATAGAAGATAAACACCAATAAATCTAAACTCTTCTGGTTGAAGAATGTTAACATTAATAGAGCTATGCAAATTAGTCATTAGTTAGGAATTCCTCTCACAGGAAATCTTGAAAAATACATTGGAATCCCTATTATTCATGAAAAGGCTTCTAAGCTTACTTTTGCCCTTGTTCTTGATAAGATGAACTCTCGATTAGCAAACTAGAAAAGTCACTATTTGAATATGGCTGGGAAATCTATTCTTATCAAATTGGTTCTTTTGGTTCTTCCTAGCTATATCATGCAAACCATGCTTTTACCAGACAATGTTTTATTAGAATTGGAAAATACCTCTAGAAATTTCCTTTGGGATTCGTTTGATGGTAACAAAAAACATCATCTACTTTCTTGAGACTGCATTACCATGGATAAAAAAGATGGAGGACTTGGCATTAAGAAGCTCAAAATTCAAAATATTTCCTTCATCATGAAGTTTTGTTGGGGCCTTATCACCAAACCTGACTTTCTTGGGGTGTGGATCTTATGAGATAAATACAAATGCAACAAACCCAAAATTCTAATAGTGGTTAAACCTAACTCTTGTTTATATATTTAGAGTAGTATTTGCAAAGTCTAGGATAAATTCGTGCTGCATGTTAGTTGGAAGATAGGTAGAGGGGATCATATATCCTTTTGGTATGACAAATGATCTCCACTCCCATAACCCCTTGTTAAATATGCTTTCCCCAATGCAGATTCTATTCTTTACACTAGAGTTTATGACTTTTGTAACAATGAAAGACTATGGAATATTAACCTTTTAAGTCATTATCTTCATCTTAACATCATCAATTAGATCTTGCTTGTGCAGACTATTAATCAACAGAGAAGATATTCTATTTTGGAGGGCATCCTCTGATGGTAATTTTTCTATCAAATCTGGCTACAAAGCAATGGATAATTACAATGATCAAAATCATTCTAAGATCTAGTCTAACATTTAGAAATGGCCTATATATGAAAAAATCAGATATTTTCTTTGGAAAGCTACCTGGAATTGGCTATACACTCATTCTTCCCAACATAGCAGCTGCCCTTTTAGTTGTAATTCTTCTAACTCTTATATTCACATCTTAAGAGATTGTGAAGAAGATAAAGATGTTTGGGAAAAGTTGGTTAATCCTACAAAACTTAACATCTTTTTCTCTCTTGGTTTGCAGGACTGGATAAATTGGAATTCAAAAAATGGAGTAGGCAGATCGAATACAAGAAGAATAACTTAGCAAATACTTTTCACCTAAACTTGTTGGAACATTTGGAAAAGCAGATGTAAGAAACTCTACTCTAATGACGAGGACTTAAACAATGACATTGCTTTCTCCAGTACTGAACAAATCAACAATGATCTCAAGCTTCTATTTAAATTCAATCAACTAAATAAAGGAGACGCTACTTATGATACCAAATGGAGTCCACCTAAACATGGTTGGATTAGACTTGACACAGATGGCTTTATTAACAACTATGGTGCTCCTGCTTATAGAGGCATCATCAAAGATGATAAAGGGAATTGGATTAAAAGATTTTTAAAATTCCTTGGTTACTGATAGGAAATTAGTCGCTTATCCTCAAAATTACACTAAAGCTAACCCTAATGTAATATAGGGCCAACCCTAGGTCATCTCTCAAGGAATGGTTTTAAGTCTAATTGAAAGTTATCTAGTGAAATAAATCAACCAAAGTTTGTAGGAATTTAGTTACCTAGCTAATTACCTAATATGCAAGTAATTAAAATGCTAGTGAAAGTGAGTGAAATGAACTTCCCTTTTCACAATAATGGAACCCTAGAGATTAATTGATTTTGGACTCATTATCTTCTCATGATTAGGCTAAGTTTAGCTTTCCTTTCCTCTTGACTAAAGCTGTCATGACTTAAGAAAATTATCCTAAGCCAATTAACCTAATTAGCTAACCTCCCTAGGTCTTAGATTAAAGTCCTTAGTTCAATTAACCAATTGGTGAAGACATTAGCTAAGTGATTCACTCAAAATCCTCTCTCAACAGCCATGGTCAAACACATAAATTGAGCAACCACAAGATTATGTCAAGCTACTCAACAACACAAGCATTAACACCACAAGATTATGCAATATTAACACAAGAAATTCACTAATTGAAAAACACAAGATTATGTGCCAAACAAAGAGTGGCAAAATTCAGTCATGGCTGTCCAAGGGAGAAATAAAATGAAACAATCCTCTCTCTTTACATCAACATCAAATTCAAATTAGAATTTATAAGCTAAGATGATTAAACCCTATATTAAGAAATCTAACCATCTAGTAAAAAGAGAAGAGGATAGGAAACAAAAGAACTTAGCCAATTTGAAGCTCAAGACTCATTCTACATCTTCATCTCTCTAGGATTCCACAAAGAAACTTAGCCAATCTTCATCTTCAAGAACCTTAGTGATTGCTTGTGAAGGCCAAACTCCATAGCTCTTGAATGATGGAAATGAGCTTCAATCCTTATGAAAATGGAAGGGATGGAATGAAAATGAAGAGAGGAGAAGAATGGTATGAGTTTTGTGGAGGTTTGGTGGCTGAAAATGGAGGTTAGGGTGCTAGAAAATGAAGAACAAAAGAGAGAAAATGAAGAACACTATGAACAAGAGAGAGAGAATGTGGAAGATGAATGAGATATGTGTTGGATCCCATTTGGGGCTTAAAATGGCGTGCTTCTTGATGTCTCCCATCAGCTGAAGCTTAATTAAAATAAGGAAAAAGAAATTAAAATGTAAATGGGAGCCTTGTCACACTTGCAAGGTGGCAACTTCCTATTGGTTTGTAGATGATTCCAATGTGTGCCTAATTTCCCATCTGTCATTCACATCATTTTAGCTGATTTAATCCCTCAAAATAATCATAATTCACGTGCAAACCATCAGCCATTGACCTCAAGGAGTGTTGACCTCAATTGCCCAATTGATGCACAAGTCACATGCCACCTATGTCACATAAATCACATAATTCAATTAAATAGCATATGATATAATAAAATCTAATTCATGTCCAGAATTAAATTCATATTTAGAAGGGAGAATTTATTAAATTAACCAAGTTTCAGGCTGCACAAAATTATATAAAAATTTTCACACAAAGGCAAACCAAAAACTAGGACAAACTAAGACACTTAAGAAAGTGTTGACTTTTTTATTTAATTACTTCCAAACTAAAATGAATTTTAAAAATATAATTTCACCGTTCATCAACTGGACATAAAATGCACTTTGTCAATTTTTCTTGTACATTTTCTCAAAAGTTCATTTTTTGGACCAAAATGCCCCTAGTGCACTGATCTTAGAAACTTAGGCAAAGTTCCAAATCTAATGCAATGTGTGCACTTGAAGGTGATAAATCATTAATAAAATGGTCCTAATTAACAAATAAAAGTGTGTAACAAATGTGTTCTATCAGTTACCATCCTAGCACAGAGGCAGAACTTATGGAAATATTTGAAGGACTTAACCTTTGCTGGAATGAGAGATTATTCAAAGTTAATGTCTACTCGAACTCGATGGAGGTGCTATCTCTTATTAGTAACAACCACCCAGGGAATCACCATTTATTCGACATTATCAAGATGATAAGAGATCTCACTATGAGGGATTAGGTGGTCACCTTTGACCATGTCAATAAAGAAGAAAATAGATGCGCTGATCTCTTGGCTCACCAAGTAATACGTAACAACTTTGATATTCATATCTTTGATGAATCACCGTAAGATTGTACAACCCTTTTGGCCTTAGACATGACTAGATTTTAGTCTTTTTACATAGTTTTCTATGGCCTTGTATTAAAAAAGTAGATGAGAGACACGTGCAAGCACACAACCACCACACCACATGCACACAACCACCACACAAACTATTAGATTGGCTTTGTTGAAGTACTCTAAAAAATGTAAAAATTTAATCTAGGGTGAATGATAAATATGAATCCTTGAAAAATACGAATGACATTTTACATATGAAATAACTATAATTTATGATTTAAACTTCAAGAATTTACTACTTAAACATTTTTATTTTTCATTAATTTTCTTATCGAGTTTTTAATTGTCATTTTCCCTTTAAGTTATTAGGGAGTTAATATATAATTTGCTCAATTGATTTTATATTTCTTACAAATTATAATATTTTTGAATAAAATATATTATTTTTTGGGTTAAAGTGTTTTATTACAAATAAAATATAGTATAAACCGTTACTGACCTTAGTAGTAGTTTCACGAATTGCTACTATATGAAGTGTAGCAAGCAATATAGTAATGGTTTCCCAAACTACCACCACCATAGTCATACCATTCAAAATGAGGAGAAAGAAAAGGCTTAGGGTGGTTAGGATTAAAGGGTTGTGTGAAGACCATAGTCCAAGTGAAAGTGTTAGAGGGATCCATGATAGGATAGGCTCAAGGGCTTTAGGGTCAATAGCTAGTACTTCCTTTGGTGCTTTTTCTTGCCCTTTCTCAAAATTCAATTAGCCTTCAATAGCAATATGTTGAGAGCCTTATTCAATTAAGGCAGCCCCTTCTTCATAGATAGTCTTCTCAACCAAGATAGGGGTAGGCTTTTTATGAGGTTTGTGAGTTTTGGACTTAGGGTGAGATTTCTTCCCTTGAAAGGTTTTTGTAATAGATTGAGCACTATGAAGAATTGAGGGTGAGGTTAAGGGATCTGGCATGGAAGAGGGTGTTCTTGGTTCACAAACATCGGCTGTGAGTATCCTAACAAGGTTATTGGTAGTTATATCAATAGTGTCTTCATTGCAGGCTTTTGTGAATGTTGGTGTATCAATGGATTTTGGTGAGGGAGGTAGTCGTGGTTCATGCATGCCATTAAATAGATGAATGTCAGTTTATCTTTTGTTAATGGCTTTGGTTTATAGGTTGAGACTCAAACATAGGTTATTTGTGAACACCATATTTTGTCCAGAAATTTTTTAAATTTAATAATAAATAATCAAAAATATAAAAATGTAAAAATAAAATTTAATCCTTTTTAGGATTATATTTTCAAAAAAAAAAAATTAATTGATAGGGTTTAATTTTATTTTAGATAATCTTTTATTGGTTAGGTTTTAGTTCTTTTAGTTCAAATATATATATATATATATATAAATATGAAAAAATTTTAATCCTTTTTATGGTTATATTTTTAAAAATATTTGTGTCTTAATCTAATTTCAGAAATTAATAAACATGATAAAAAAAGAAAAGAATTATAGTTTTTTTTAAAAATAATATTCCAAAATCTCTCCACTCGGTTAGACATAGACAGGAAAGGAAAAGCAAGAAGTAGAGCAGCACACACGTAGGGACAATAATTCACACGTAGAAAGAAAACTGAAGGAACAGACAGCAAGCAGACCAGAAAGAAAATAGAAACAGAAGAAGCAGAGGTGTGCGCTAAAAAAAAACTGAAACACACACAAAAAACACATAGAAAGGTAGCCGTGCAAAGACACACACTCACATACATGAAATAGCAGAGAAAGCAGATGTTACAGCAAGGAAAAAGTGAGATGAAATAGAGTAGAAATGCAACACCTACACGCCAGTTGAAAACAAGCATAGAAAAATGCAGAAAAAGAAAAACACATAGCCACACGAAAACAGAAAGCAGAGCATAAAAGAGATGAAGAAAACATAATAACAGAGGGGGAGCAAGTCTGAGAGAGAATGGAGAAAAAACTAGAAGAAAGGAGAGAACACAGACTGCATGCACACAGAAAAAATAGACAATAGGGAATGAATGAGGGGACCGAGAGAAAAATTAGAACTGGAGAGAGAAAACCAGACAGAAAAAAGAAAAAAAAATAAAGCATAAAAAATAAAGAGAGAGCAGTGATTGAACGTAGGAAATGGGAGAAGCTTGAATAGAGGTGAAGAAGAGAAAAAAACTGAGGAAGGGAAATGGACGAGAAACACATCAGAAAAACAGAGCATAAGAGATAGATTCGAGATAGAGAGAAAGGGGGAGCACTGAGGAAGAAGACTGATCCGAAACTAGAAAAAAGTGAGAGCCAAGGATAATAGGAAAGAGGGAGACCGAGAAAAATAAAGACGAGCTGAGAACACGAGAGTGAGAGGAACGGGAGTTTGCTGAAAAGAAAATAGAGACTGAGAGAAAAAAGAAACGAAGAGAGGAGAAGGAGGGATGACGAAAAAAATGCATAATGCTAGAGAGTGAGAGAAAGAAGTAGAACAGGAAGAGGAGAGTGAAAGTGTGAGACTTTGTGCAATGCGAACGAAGCATACACTAGCAAATTCCCCATCCTACTTTATGGCTGCCTCTAATGAGGCATTTATTCTCACTGATGCACCAGTTATGCTTCCTTCATGGCTTTCTAACTCTAGTAACACTTTAGCTATTAGGCCACCCTCCTCTTCTGTGATGCTAAGTCTCTCTCCCTCCACTATGATTGCTTTATCTCCATTTCCATGGTTATAACCTAAGAGAATGCCAGAGAATACTCCTCCTATCATTCAAAATGCAACACCTCATGGAACTACTTCAGGTTTTGGTGATAACATGCTTGTATCTGAGCTTGATGAATACTGTAAAGAGCTGGAAGAAGGTCACCAGGCAAAGTAATCATATATAAAGGAAGCAGTGTAGAGGTTAAAGAAGATAAGGGCAATGATGGGGCCACACTGGAATCATAGGCTGTGGCAACTCGAAATGTAGTCAATGGCAGTTAAATCAGGTAATATTTAAGTTATACCATCTCCCTTGATCTGGATTCATTAATGAACAATGAACATATATATATATATATATTTAGTAGATATTATGAGTGCAGATTGATCCAGATATATGTTGAGGCATTAAATGTTTTTATGTAGAATTTATAACATATCTGAGAGGTATTTGACAAAATAAAAAATAGAGAGCTTGTGAGAATATTGTTGATAATTTTGTGGGGTTATTGTGGTTTGAAGTCACGTCTATCATAGTTATAATCTTGTTAAAAGTATATGCTAAATCTAGATTTTTTTTTAGAATATACCCTCAAGTTAAGAATAGTAAATTGTCAAAATAGTTTATTTTTTTATTCTTTCCATTACCTTTATTGCATGAATTGTTTAGTTAACCACAATATTATATACCGACTGCAAATGCAAATATTTCAATTATCTATTTGTCGTGTGAGATTTTAAGAATCTCCGTAGGCATTTAGAATGATTTCATATTGTGTAAATCAATAAGATTTCGCAGGTATGAAGATCAATTTTGTAGATATTTATATGGGTTCCAAAAGCCTATTATTAAAATTAATTCTCTCTTGATACTAAATATTTAAGTCTCATGTGAGATTTCAAGAATCTTCGTAGAGACTTAAATTAATCACATTATCGTGTAGGATAATAAATCCTCACAGATATCGTGATTCACAATTTACATGGGAATAAATGAATTTTGTAAATAAAATAAAAAACATTTTTATAATTTTAATTAATTAAATTAATGAATTTAAATTATAATTATATTTACCCATTATATCTTTTGGTCATGTGAGATTTTTAAAACTCCGTAGACTTTTAAGATAATCATACTACCACGTGAGTCAATAAGACTTTACAGATATAACGATTAAATTTTTAAAAAATATATATAAATTATATATTAAATTAATCAAATTAAGGATGTATTTAAATAAATTTAATTCCTTTATCGTGTGAGATTTTAAAATCTCCACAGATATTTAGGATAAATCATATTACAGTATAAGCTAATAAGACTATGCAGGTATGATGATTAAAATTCTTTAAAAACATGTATCTACACGCTAAAAAATTATTATTAACACTTAAAAATATACATAAGAATATAAATAAACAAATTAAATTGCTAAACTCTTTTATCGTGTGAGATTTCAGAATCTCTGTAGATATTTAGAGCAATTGCATTACCGTATGAACTAATAAGGTTTTGTAGGTACTGCGATTAAAATTTTCAATCATAAAACATAAAGAAAAATAATTTTAAACCCTTTCTTTTCTTTATTAAAAATTCAAAAATGGATAAAATAATTAAAATTAAATTACTTTTTGTAATTTAAAACACACATATCAAAATTTTAGAAATTGTTTTATTTGTAAAATGGTGAATTATTTCTAATTAATTTCTCTTCAAAATAATATTTTCACCAATAAACTTTTAAGCCCGAACTACGTGCACCTTGATCTCCATCACAGGGTACGTAGGCCTCAGAGTCAGATTCTAAGTCAAGTCCGTCCTCCTTCATAAATAAATAAATATTTCTCATCTAATTCTTATCATTTTTATCAAACACATGAATATAAAAGGGATAATTAAAATAATTATAAAACTATATTAATAGAGCACAACAAACTTCAGGTAACCGTTCTGACGAACGGGTGTTGTGGGGTGCCTAACACCTTCCCCATACTCAACTGACTCCCGAACCTATTCTCTAATTATACAGACCACCCTTATCCTCCATTAAACGGTTTTTCGAGATTTACCTTAAAATCTCGGTGGCGACTCCTTGTTCCGTTCAGTTCCCGCCACGAAGGCCGAGATCTCCGCTCGCCTGCTGTCTGCATCGCATTTTTTTTGGGTACGACATTATTGTTCAGGTTGTGTGTTGAGTCTCTTGTTATGGGTCAAAAGATTTAGCCTTTGGCTCAAGTAAGTTTTGGATTTGGTCAAGTGTCTCTTGCTTTTCTTCAGGAGGTAAAGGCATTTGGAGAGGTGAGTATGATGGTGATAGGGTACCAAGGTTTAATCAAGTTTTTATTTTTAGTGAGGTTATAGGAGTTCTTAAGGTTAATGATATGGAGAACTCATGTATAGACCCTTCTTTGAATATTGAGGGCCCAGCTTCCATTCTTCTATAAGCACCTTCATTCTATTTTTTTTTTGTTATGCCCAAGTGTTGCACAATCTTGTGTGGTTTGCCATTCAAGTACAATATCATTTCTCCAAGTCCAGTAATGTCACTCTTCAAGTGTATCACTGCTTGGTCCAATTTTCCTTTAATACCTTTTAGAATCTTTTAAAGAAAAGCATTAGACATATCACCTTAAGGGATAAGTGTAACCCTTCCTTATCTCCTCAAGATATAGGAAATGATTAACTTAATTAATACTCGAAAACTCAAAACATAATTGATCAATAAGTTTGAAAATATTAGGCCCAAGATTTATTTTGAAAAATTATTAAAATCATAGCATATTAGAGCAATGTGCAACAAAAATATATCATACGCATTCATATCAGTCTTTGCATTCTTTCAAAAATAAGAATTAAGGTCAGATTAGGGGCCATGAGCTGCGGCATGTGGCACTAATAGAACACATTTGTTATCCACTTTTATTTTTTAATTTGGACTCTTTTATTAATGATTTATCACCTTCAAGTGCACACATTACATTAGATTTGAAATTTTGCCTAAGTTTTTAGGTTTAGTGCATTAGGGGTATTTTGGTCCAAAAATGAACTTTTGAGAAAATGTACAAGAAAAATTGAAAAAGTTCATTTTATGTCTAGTTGATGAGTGATCAAATTATACTTTTTTAAATTCACTTTATTTTGGGAGTAATTAAATAAAAAAGTCAACACTTTCTTAAGTGTCTTAGTTTGACCTGGTTTTGGGTTTGCCTTTGTGTGAAAATTTATTATAATTTTGTGCAGCCTAGAAATTTATTATTTTAATAAATTATCCCTTCTAATTATGAATTTAATTCAGAACATTAATTGGATTTTATTATGTCACATGCTATTTGATTGGATTATGTGATTTATGTGACATAGGTGGCATGCGACTTGTGTATCAATTGGGCAATTGAAGTCAACACTCCTTAAGATCAAAGCTGAAGATTTTCACGTGAATTAGGCTTTATTTGGGGATTAAATTAGCTTGAAAATATGGATGGCACATTGCAAATTACACACATATTAGAATCATTTACCAACTAATAGGAAGTTGCCACCTTGCAAGTGTGACAAGGCTCCCATTTTCCTTTTTATTTTATTTTCTTATTTTTTTTAATTAGTATTAGCTAATAGGAAACATCTTGAACACACCATTTAGCTCTCCAATTGAGATCCAACACCCATTCACCCATCTCCTTCATTTTCTTTCACCTATTCATAATGTTTTTCATTTTCTCTCAATTCTCTCCCTATACTTCCACTCTCTCTCCTCTATATCTCTCAATCTAACCATTCAAATTTAACCAAATCACCATCATTCTCTTCCTCTCTTCCTCCTCTAGAAAACGTAATAGCTCTTAGAAGGATCAAACCTTGTTTGATTTGGGCAAAATTCATATGAAAAGGAGCCAAAATTTTAGAGCTTCAACTTAGAGATTACTTGAAGATGTAAGGCTAAATTCTTGAAGGGGCTATTATGTAGAGGAAGAAACCTTGAGTTTGTGTTATTTTCTAGTTGGTTTTGAATTTCTTCTCTCTACTTTTCTCTCTCTAGAATTACAAATAAGTATGACTCTTTGATCTTGTAATTTCAAGTGATGATTCATATGATTAGGAGATGCTTGTTGCTACTTGAGTTTTGTTACTTTGAGCTCTAGATTTTGGCCTCTTCAAGTTAATTCATAATCTTGGTTAGCTTGATGAGTTTAACATATTTTCTTACTTGTCATAATCTTGCCAACTTGAATGCATGTGAATATCTTCATGAATCATAATCTTGAGCATGTTGATTCTATCATATGTGCTTGACCTAATTGACTCATGTTTGTAACACTTTGGTTAGGCTTAAAGCTAACTTTACTTTAGCTCACTCTAAGATCATAATCTTGGATTAGGGTTGGTCAAGGTATTAGCTAAGTCTTAGTTAATATAACTAAGTCACTAAAACCAAAGAGAAAAGAGAAGAAACCAAACTAGCTAGGTTGTAATCAAACAAGGTTAGGTGACCAATTTCACATAGGAGTTCCTACTTTTAATAGATTTTCACATGTCCACTTAATTCATTTTAAAATTAGGTTTAATAGCTCAATTAGTTTTGAGTTTAAATCTATCCTAAACACTTTTTAACTTGTAATATACTTCAAACCTAAATTTCCAACTAAGCCTCCTCATAGAGATCGACCTAGGTTCACACTAGTACTACATTAATGTAGCTTAGTATTTTTTTACTAGGGTAGCGATAACCTTAGTCAGGGACAAAGCCACATGCTTAGACCTTCTTTGTGTCATGTGCTGCAGTGCATGTAACATCAGAAAACTTTAAATCTAGAAAAAATTGATTAATTAAGGGATAAATTGGTTAAAAATATGATTAATTTATTTAATTATGTTTTTGGGGTTGCTAATTAGATTTTTGGGTCATATTTGGCTCTAAATTGAGTTAGGATCAAGTTGGGAGGCATCAGGGGGAGCAAAATTCACTTGTTGCTTGTAGCATCATGAGTCGCGACTTGCATGGTGTGCACTGTGGCACACGGCACAGCAGGCAACTTAAAATTTCACAAATCATCAGAAATTGATAGATTTTAGGGTGGAAAACCTAGAACACAAAGGGGGAAACTTTAGGCACTTCTAGGGTATCAATTTGGGAGGATTTTGAAAATAAATTGAGCCTTCAAACTCTTGAGTAAGTTTTCTACGTTTCCTCTACCTTTTCATCTCATTTTCCATGGGATTTGGAAGAGGGAGAATTTAGTTTGATTAGATTAAGCCATAAGTCTATGTTTTGAAGGTTCCTATTGACTCTAAAGGTTTGATTTAGGTTTATTAATCTTGGATATGTGGTAATATGAAGCTACTTTATTGTTTGGTGAAAGTTAGGTCAAGCCCTAACTTGATTATGGGATTTTGAAGTGTGATAAGTTGAGATATTAAGTTTTATATTGTAAGAGAGTTAGATGGAGGCTTAAAGGGATTGTATGAACAAATTTTAATCTTAACAAGCCTTTTTGTTGAGAATATGAGTGAAAAGTGGGAGAATTGGGAGGTTATTGGTGGCTAATAGTGCTTGTGTTAATTGAAAATTAATATATAGTACTTATTGATATAGATTGTGGTGTGGGAAGATTTACCTTGACACAAGAAGAGATTTAATACCACGGGTAACCCTTTTAGTAACAAAAAGGTTGAAGTATCTAGATAATTTGCATTATTTATTACCTTGTATAAGTTATTCTCAAGTTGCTTTTCTATGATTTGTTGAGTATATATGTATAAATTCTTTAAAGGTTAACTATTTTAGAAAATGAGTGGAGTATTGGTTTGTGAAATTCTATATTTTTAAAGTAAATGGTAAGATTTGTTATATTTGTTTGAAAAATTGTTTATGCATGGTCAAGTGGGGATATGTAGTGAATTATGGCATATTAGAGGGTGGGAGGTCACCCTAGTGAAGTTAGTGAAGATTAAGTCCATATGGCACTGCTGGCACCTTGGGACACCGGGTGCAGCATTTACTCTCCTTAATGCCTGAAAATGGGTGTGGTGTTGGAGACTTACTCTCCTTAGTACCTAAAAGGGCGCGGAGTTGGACAATATGCTCCTTAGCATCTGTAGGATGCGATGTTAGAGTAACGACACCCCAATTACTTATAATAGGGGGAACTAGTAGTCCAGAAGTGGTTTAAGACACCTTGGCCAGGTAGTCCTACCATGGATGGTGAGCTTGGGGACCATACATGTGGTTTGATCCTGTGAAATAGCCTACCAGTTCGGTCGGGAGTATTAGAGGACCAAATGGTTAGGGATCATGCATGTAACTTATGGTGATTATATATATTGTGCTCATTTTACTTGATTTAAAGCTTGTTTATAACTTGGCATGTTAATCAATAATGTAGATTATCTTAGTTACTGAGATTTTTATCTCACCCCAGTGGTTATCATTTTTACAGGTTCTATTGCTGAGATTGAGCGAGGAAAGGAATCTGGCAAGGATTAGTAGATTTGGTACATCAAATAGCAATGCCCGATTTTGGTTTGAGTGGTGTACATAAACTTATACGGATAATATTATATGTTGCCAACCAGGAATGCATATCATTTTGATTGGTTGCACTTGTTTCAAACTATATTATTTTTTATTTTAACCCAATATTGTATATGATGTGAATATGTGGCAATTTTTGTGGTGATGGGCTAAAATGCTATTATAAGTGCAAGGAATGTTTTATCTATGTGGTGACAATATATTTGTAGTGTATTGTGTGGTAATAGAGGCCAAATAGTGCATGTAGTGTTGATTGTGCATTTTGGCCATATTAGGTGAAATGGCCATTGAGTGGTCAAATTTTGTGTTTGGTATGTTTTCATGTGTTTGAATGCTCATTTAAGTGTATTTTGGTCTATTGGACTTGGTTCAAGCCTTACAATGGGTTAATGGTATAAGTTATGAGTTTTGGGTACCTGGATACTTGAAAATTGCTTTAAAAATTGACTTTTGCATCCGAGCATCTAAAATTCTCATACAGTGTTGGATCATAATGAGACCTATACCATTAGTTAGCTTATTGAATAAGCTTCGTGTGAGCACTTGAATCACTCCAATCGGACATTGGATGCAAAAATGGTGCACGTTCAAAGTTCATTTAGAAAAGCTATCATGACAGCAATGCGTTCAAATGGACACGTGTGTCGTGGCGCATTTCACGCAAGTCACGGTGCATAGTACAATGAGCAAACTTGGCTTTCTATGCCACATGCCACAGTGCATGAACCATGAGCCATGGTGTATAGACCAAAACACTCAAAAATGACATTTTTAGCCCTATTTCGAAGTGTTTTACTTCCTAAAACTTTTCCATGCTTCTAATACCTATATAAATCATTAAGTTTGAGCTCAAACTATCAATTTGAAAGATGTTTATGGGATCCTAATTATTCCACGATTATTTTTAAAGGATTATTAGTTTTAACCCTTATATATAATATGAACTTAGGAGCAATCCTTGCTCCTAATTATGATTTTTTTGTTATGATTGTGTGGTGAATTTTGGTAATGCCAAGGTGGACATTACAGTGCACATGCCTAATTCTATTGATATTATTTGACAGCATAGATGACAAACTTTCAGCATGTGCCATTTTCACATACAACGTTTGATTAGAGTGATTCAAGCGCCTATATGAAGCTTAACTTATAAGCTAACTAATGAGACATGTTTGGAGACTATCTAATAGTCCAATCAAAATTTAGACCCCTAGGTGCAAAAAGTCACTTTTTATAAAAATTTAATGTGTCTAAGCACTCAAATAAATCCTATTGTCTTATTAGACCATTTTAGGCCTTCGATCGAGTCCAAAAGGACTTATTACACTTGACTGACCATATTATATATCATATACACATGTATATCACAATTTGGCCATTCAATGGCCCATTTTCAAAAATATAAAATTTTTATTACGTAGTGCAATAATGTACTTTAGGCCACAATGTCCACAATTTCTCAATAAACTTACTTCATTTTCACCACTAGCATATTTACAATATGTACACAATTAAATCTTAGCCCATATTACTCATTTCACCACCTATTCACATATATGGGCTAGGAGTTACATAAATTCACTAAAATTTTCAATAGTTCACAACTCAAAACATGCATACAAGTCCTATGGAAACTTATATACATATTTTCCACATTAAATCTTAGTTCATTACATCAACTCAGAGCTTTCATTGCCACAGCATTATTATGCCGGTCCAGACTCTTTTTCCTTTACCTAGCTCACTACTCTATCTTATAAAAAATGTAACCACAGGGATGAGATGATAATCTTAGTAATAAAATAACTTTACTATCTACTATCATATGCAACTATATGAAATTATAGCATAGTATACCATTTAATATAACATATAACATATGTTTCACTTCAAATCTCATCTATATAAATCATTTCACTTCTTTCACCACTATATTCACCAGTTGTCACTACTTGTTCACATATAGCATGATTACTATTAACCAAACCTCTAAATCATCCCGACTTGAAATCATAAGCTCACCTTAGACCAATATATACTCTAGTTGGCCTTGAGCTCACCTTCAATGGTAGAATCACTTAGCCAAAGGTGTTCTATTTTACTTTTAGACTATGGTTTTCCCTAATACACATAATGAGGTGTCGTTGACTGCAACATCTTATCACATCGATACTAAGGAGTTTGAATCTCCAACATCACACCTTAATAGGCATTGAGGAGATAATCTCTAACATTGCACCTCAAAAGGTGTAATGCCCTTTATCGACATTACCATGCACTCCACTACAATCAATTCTAATCAATTTAAAATCATTTAATTTGAAACTTTGAAAACCTTGGAATCTTAATAAAAGATTTCTAGAAATCATTTTATAAATTACTTAAATCATAAAATGTTACGCACAGGAGAAACAATAAATTTATCACAATCATATTTATATAACAAAATTTGACCCCTCTACGACCAATTTTGACAATTTACTAATTTCATATACTATGCCATTTCTTGGCATAACATAACCTACTTGGCTATTTCTCAACTCATATCAATCATATTTACAATACAACCTTAGCCCCCAAGTTACTCATTTTATCATAATTTATCCCTTGGCTTAAGATTCACCAACACAAACAACCATTTCAACACAAACATATTCAAATCAAAGCCCCCTTATCTCAAACAACACATATACACATAATCAGGCTTGATTTCACTAAAACTCAGTTTAATACATGCATGCAACCCTATGGCAACTGATATACATTTATATATACAATCATTCAATTTAGTTCATTAGACAAACTCAGAGTACACAGCTTCACAACTCAAGTTAGTCTAGATTCTCTTTCCTTAGCCTAATCACTTCTCGATCCTGTAAACATGTAACCACGGTGGTGAGATAAAAATCTCAGTAATAGAATAACTCACTCTTATCGACTATCACATGTAACAATATGATAGTAAACATAGTATATCATTAAAATCTCATAAAATAGAATTTATATCATGTTTCATTTCCTTTCTCAACATTTCCTCAATTATAAAGGATTTCATGTCGTCTCAAGATATTTCATCATATTGCATATTATACTAGTATGATCTCTACCAACTAGACCTCTAAAGCACCCCAACACGAAACCATAGGCTTATTTAAGACCAATGTACACTCTCATTAGTCTTGAGCTCACCTGCAATGGTATAATCACCTGACCAAAGATGTTTTAATGTAGAATATGGACTATGGTTTCCCTCAATACATATAATGGGGCATCGTTGACTCCAATGCTGTATCCTAAAGATACTAAGGAGTCTCTCATCTTCAACATCGTACCTTAATAAGCACTAAGGAGATCTTCTCCAACACCGTACCTTTCAAGGAACTAAGGAGAATTGTTTCTAACACTGCACCCTAACAGGGTACTAAGGAAACCTTGGCATATCGTCTTTATCATCTCCTACACTCGAGTAAACTCCTACCCCTATAATCATGCTTTCTCGAACCATTTAAGGTTCCTATTTACCATATCACATTTTCTTGCACATTATATACAAATAATACTTTTCATTTCAATGCTCATTTCAAATAAAAGTCTTTTCGCACGTGACAATCACTCAATGTTATCAAACATGCTTAGTTCAAAACCATTTCATGTACTACATAGCACACTAACATATAGTTATAATGAACAGTCAAATAAAGGAAGTTATTCAGTTATCTCAACCCTTCTGTCATTAGAAAAGTTACCTGTGGATTTCAACTATTACTCAAGCTTTTCTCAAGTTTTGTTTCTCTATTCACGAGTTTAATATGCCAATTTGAACACATTTAGCACATTTTAGTCATTTGGTCCATTTTAGCCAAAAAATCATCTTTACTAATTAGGGCTATATTCATCCATAAACTCTTTTTCATTTATCCATTTTAAGTCCATGACTACTCAATTACTATTTTACATCACCTCAACCAATTTTATTTCACTCAGCTCAAATTTTTGCCCTAATTTTCTCTCTTTAAAGGCTAAAATTGAGCCTGCGAGTTCAAAGCTCTACCGTTCAGTTCTAAATCAGTTACAAAGCTCTAATTTAACTTCTAAGAACCTTTTTATTACTATTGGGCAATAATCAAACTCCTTAAATTCCACCGATTAAATTTTCTTACAACTCATTTTAGAGAATTTGTGTAGAATGGAAGGTAAGACTTATACATAGCTCGCCTATCAAGTTACTAATCTGAATCACTTCTACCACTCAAAAATAGCTTAACCTAACTCCTCAACCCTTCTCCTCTCTCTATCTTATATGTTTCATAATTTTTCCCTTTTAAAAATCACCTCATTTCATGACTTAAGAAGTCATTTTCTGCTCCATGTGCCGTGGCACATGCAGCACAAGCCGCGGCGCATGGCACAGTGAGATTTATTCTCACCATGTTCACTTGCTTTAACTTAAAATGCACTCCTATTACCAATATCTATTTATACAACATATATAAAAGTCAAAATACTAATTAATCATCTGAATTTCTAATCCTACTTAAATTTTCAGTTCACCCTTGGGTAACATCTAAACTTAAGATTAAGAAATTTAGGATATTACATTGCATAACTAATAGAAATTTGGGCTGCTCAGTAGAACTAGTTTTTATCAACAACACTAGCAAAGAAACTAGCTTTCTAGTGTAACATCTTGAATTTCTTAATCTTCTGATTAGCTGTTAATCGAGGGTAAAGTGGAAATTTATATGGGATTAGAGATTTAGATGATTACTTGATGATTTGACTTCTTGGTGTGATGTATGAACAGATATGGGTGATAGGAGTGCATTTTAGGTTGAAGCAAGTATATGTAGTGAGAATAAATCTCCTGTGCCATGTTTCGTGGCTTATGTTGCATGCACTGTGGTACATGGACTAAACAATTACTTCTTAAGTAATGAAATCTGGTGATTTTCAGAAGTGAAATTTTGAGAAACACACGAGAGGAGAGAGGAGAGAGGAGAGGGTTGAGAAGCTAGAGTAAGGTATTTCAAGCTATTACAAGGTCATTTGAATTGATAACTTGTCAGGTAAGCCACATATAACTCTTACCTTTCATTATACACAAATTTCTCTGAAAATGAGTTAAAGAAAAATTGAATCAGTGGAATTTAAGGGGTTTAATTCTTGGTCAATAGTAATAAAAAGGTTCTCAGAAGTTAAATTAGAGCTTTATGACTAGTTTAAAGCTAAATGGTAGGGCTTTGAACTTATAGGCTCCATTTGACTTAAGAGGGAGAGAGTTTTAAGGAAAAAATTTGATTTTTGTGAAATAAGACTGGTTGAGGTGATGTAAAGTAATAATTAGGTAGTAATAGACCTAGAATGGATAAATGAAAAAGATTTATGGATAAATATAGCCTTAAGTAGTAGAAATGTGTTTTTGGTCAAAATGATCCAAATGACTAAAATGCACCAAATGTGTTTAGAATGGCATATTAGACATGTGACTAGAGGAAGGAAGCTTGAGATAAGTGGTTGAGGTTATTGAAATTCATGGGTAACCTTTTTAGTGATACAAGGGTTGAGGTAATCGAATAACTTTCTTTGCTTGACTGTTTATTGTAACTGTATGTTAGTATGCTATATAGTGTATGGAATGGTTTTTAAACTAACCATATTTTATAGCATTGCGTGATTGTTGTGTGAAATGGCTTTTAGTTGAAATAAAGCATTGAAATTTGTGATTTTAAATGGAATGTATTGTATATACATGTTATGTTTGAGAAATGAGTAAAAAAGTAAATGGAAACCTTAAATGATTCAAAAAGCATGATTATAGGGGTGAGAGTTCATCGAGTAAAAAAGATGATAAAGACCATATGGCAGGGTTTTCTTAGTACTTGATAGGGTATGGTATTGGAAACAATTCTCCTTAGTGCCTTGTAAGGTGCAGTGTTAAGAGAAGATCTCCTTAGTGCCTATTGAGGTGCGGTGTTGGAGATGAAAGACTCCTTAAGGCCTTTGTGATATGGTGTTGGAGTCAATAATGCCCTATTATGTGTATTGGGGGAAACTATAGTCTATATGTGTATTAGAACATCTTTGATAGGTGATTCTATCATTGCAAGTGAGCTTAAGGCCAATGAGAGTATGCATTAGCCTAAGGTAAGCCTGTAGTTTTGTGTCGGGGTGATTTAGAGGTTTAGTCGGTAGTGATCATGCTAGCATGCTATATGATGCTATGATATGCTATGAGATGATATGGAATCTTATGTGAATGATGAAAAGTTAAGAATGAATATGTGTTATGTGAAAAGGAATGGAAATGAGATATGTGATATAAATGTTATTTTAATGAGGTTTTAAATGATATGCTATGCTTTACTTTCATATTGTTGCATGTGATAGTTAGTAGGAGTGAGTTATTCTATTACTGAGATTTTTATCTCACCCTTATGATTACATGTTTATAGGATCAAGAAGTGATCAGGGCAAGGAAAGAGAGTCAGGACCGGTTTAAGTTGTGAAGCTGTGTGAACTCTAAGTTAGTGTAATGAACTGACTAACTTATGTATATATGTGTAAATGAGTTTTTATAGGGTTGCATCCATATTTTAAGTAGTGGATTTGTGGAATCATAGCCTAATTATATGTATTTGCGATGAAATAACTTAAGGGCTATGATTGAGTATATTTGTGTTGAAATGGTTATTTGTATTAGTGAATCTTAAACCTAAGTGATAAATTATGATAAAATGAGTAATTTAAGGCTAATATTATATTGTGATTGTAGATATATATGAATGTGATTAGAAATAGCAAAATGGGATAAGTTATGCCAAGAGATGGCAAAGTGTGTGAAATTGTGAAATATGAAAATTGGCTGTTGAAGGGTCAAATTTTGATATATGAGTATGATTGTGATAAATTGTGATCAATACGGTATATTAGGTCCTTTTAGACTTGATTCAAGGCCTTGTGTTGTCTAATGAGAGAAAGGGATCGATTTGAGTGCTTGGATATGTGAATTTTTCAAAAAAAGTGACTATTTACACCTAGGTTTCAAAATTTTAATTAGACCATTAGATCATGTCCAAAACCTATCTTATAGTTAGCTTATGAGTTAAGCTATGTGTGGGTACTTGAATCACTCTGATAGGATATCATATGTAAAAACGATGCATACTAGAAGTTTATCAATTTTACTGTCAAAATGACAGTAGAATTTTAGATAGGCACACGGCAGCACATAATGTAACATGCCATAGTGCATGACACAAAAAAGTTGAGCATGTGGCTTTGTGCCACATGCTGTGACACACAGACCAAATCCCATCTTTATTTTGTGATGAAAATGCATACAATGGAAATGGGATGTGTCTACTATGCATTAAGGAGATGTATGATTTGCTTTTGCTGTATATTTCTCTAATTGTATTATGATTTGAATGGTTTTACAAAATAAGTCTTTGGCCAAAGCATTTCAAATGAGATTTGATTATTGTAATTGATTTATTGGTGTGGTAACTCTTATAATCTTCTTCTGTATTGAGTAGATATAAGGAAGGTTACACCTGGCATAGTCTAGCATAACTTTATGAGCTGCTAGGCAATCTATGCTAACTATCACATCAATCCCTTTCATGAAAATGCAAATTAGATCGATCACAGACACTTGATCCTCAAATACAATTTCAACTTTCTGACATGCTCTGCTAGTAATACTTGAGGATCTGGAGGGTGTCATTAATTTAATTAATAAAGGTAACTCTTTCAGTTTTAATTTCAATCTATCGACACATTCTTCAGAGATAAGAGAATGTGTAGCTCTCGAATCAAACAACGCTTCTATTTTATTACCGCGGACAAAAATAATGCCTTTAATTAGGTTCGGAGATACTTTGGCCTCTTCCTGAGTTAAAGCAAATACTCATCTTAAAACTATGGATTGCTACTCTATCATCTCAATTCCACCTTTGGGACAATACTTGGCAATATGGCCTGGCTTCCCATACTTGAAATAGGACCAAAATCTTCCTATGTGGAATCTACCACAGATACTACTTTGGGATAACCTTCTAGTGCTAAAAGTAGGAGCTGGTGTGTTTGAGGCTTGCCTTGAAGGTTGAGGAGGCCCAATTCTGACCCCAGTACTCCTTTATACTGATCTTCTCTGAACTGATTGGGTCTGAGAACCTTTAGAAATACCTCTCTTCCTTGAAGCTCTAGAACTGCTTGAGCCATCGATGGCCTTCTTTGATACACCACCCGATAGACCTAGAGAAGGTGTAAATCTTCCATTACTATCCCTCTTCTTCTCAGCCTCTGCTTCTTTGTCTCTTCTAGCGGCTGTTCTTAGCTTATGGCACATGTCTTCATAGGTAGTAATGTCGAACAGAACAATTTGCTGCTTGTACTCTAGACGCATCTTTTCTAGGAATAACTTTGCATTCTACTTAGTATCATTGTGGTGTTGTGGATATGTGGAATAGGCTGATAGGTCATTAAATCTCTTAATGAATTCCTCTTCATCTAAGTCCCCTTGCCTGAACGTATAGAACTCTTCCTCTTTCTCGGTATAAAAGGAAGCTGGGAAGTAATAGTCGAATAACACCTCTTAAACTCTTCCTAAGAATATCTCACACACTAGTCGGTCTCACTGAATCCCACCATCTCTTAGTTGCTCCGACTAGTTGAATCGTGGCTAAAGTCACCTTATGCTTTAAACTGTAAGTTACCACCTTGAATATTGTTTCGAGGCACTCAATCCACTGCTCGACTTCTCCTTCTCTCATGCTGCCGTCGAATATAGGTGGACTGAACCTCACATATGTCTTCCAAGCTTGATCGATAGATGAGTCAGCAGCGATCCCCACCATCTATCTACTACTTGAAGCTTGAGGTGACTCAAGTTTGCTATGAGCTTCTTCTAGTACTGGCCTCTCTTGAGCTTCTCTTTCCTCTACTTGATCTCTTAAGACATCATGATCTCGTACTGTCTGCCAAATATCGATCATCATATCCCTCATCTTCTAACAAGCCATCCCTTCTATCAACTTGTTGAGGCACATCTAATTGAACCTCAGGCACAGGTTCATCCTCAACCAGATGCCATGACACTTGAGTGCTACGCGAAGCTTGAGTACCTCTTCTTCTCATTTTCTTCCCTGCTAAGGATGAAAGGAAGACAAAGGTAAGGAAAAGGGAAAGAAAAGGTGTAATGAACAATATATAAGTTGCCAAGTCTAGGATGAATGACAAAGAGGCAGACGACTAGGTCTCAAAACTTAAGAAACTGATACCAACTTTATTGTAATGCCCTTTACCTACATTACCATGCATTCCACTATAATCAATCTTAATCAATTCAAAATCATTTACTTTGAAACTTTGAAAAACTTGGAATCCCAATAAAATATTTTCACAAATTATTTTATAACTTACTTAAATCATAAAATGTTACTCACAGCGGAAACAACAAGTTTATGTGCATCAGAGATAAAGAACACATGTGCACCACAACAAACAAAGTCAAGTTTGGCACCGTATGCCACAGCTTGTGCCATATATGCTGCGGCAAATGGCATAGAGACCACAGCCGTTTTGTTCCATGCCGTGCACCGCGGCATACGTGCGCTGTGGCATACGAGTACATGTGCCGCGGTGCACACACCAGAAATAGCTGTTAAAATGCAAATTTCTGGTATGAACTTCAAACGTGTGCCAATTTCACATCTGATGCCCAATTAGGGTGATTCAAGCACCTACACGAAATCATTACACCAATTCTTACAAAAACTTAGGTGAGAGATACCAACTCAGCCTTTGTCCTTTCCTTTTGACCCACTAGTACCAAACCTGAAAAATGTAAATAACCACGGGTGAGATAAAAATCTTAGTCACCAATATAATTCATTTAATGACTATTGCCACAAATAACCATGTAAAGTATAAAAAACTAAGGAAATATCACACACACACACACACACATCAAAACATGAATTAATTTCATCCTTTCATAGCAATCCCATACTAATACACACTAGTATGGTTATTTAGCCATCAAACCTCCAATACTCCCCGACATAAAACCATAGGCTCTACTAGATCAACTACTTGTTGACCGAGCACACTTTCGATGGTAGAAACACCTAGCCAAAGGTAATCTAGCCCACCTATGGACTATGGTTTCCCTCTTCATACTTGTGATAGAGGCATTGTTGACTTCTAACTGCACCCTAATGGGCACTAGAAAGTTGTTAGATTGCCCAAATGTCCCATGGTAACAGTCTTATAATATACTATACTAGATTACCCATAGTAACATCTTGTATAATGCTGCACTAGATATACCATAGTGTTAGCCTAACTATATAGATTTTTTACTCATATATCTCCACACACAAACATCCGCACATATCCTAGGTGAACTCCCACCCCCTATGATCATGCTCTTTCAAAATTTTCACTACTTTCCTTCACATTTTCGTAATATATATATCATAACATATATAAATATATCAATTGAAATCAATAAGCTTTCAAATTTCAATTCACAAATCAATGTTCATGTTAAAATCATTTTCACCATCAAATCATGCATATAATTCAACAAAATCACAATTATATAATTACTTTTACATAGTTATCATAGTTAACAAACATAAAAAATTATATGATTATCTCAACCTTTTGTTGATAAAAAGGTTTACCCATGTAACTTCCTTACTCGAATCTCTTTTCGCTTATCTACTTGTCACACACTAGAATCTACATAGAATTAGCATTTCAAAGTCAATTTCATTATTGACAAAAAGCGCCAATTATTGCAATTAAACACCTAATCACTATCAAATCCATAATTCATACTCAATTACATGCATCACTATTAATCACCCTCGTTACAAGCTCTAACCTTTTCTAGCCAAATTTCTCTTATTACTCTCTCTAAATTGGGGCAAATCTTGCCTATAGTTACAAACTTTATCATTCTGACTCAAACCAATCACAAAGTACTATTTTAGTTTTGGAGAATCTTTTTATTACTATAGAGTAAGAAATCAACTCCTTAAAACTCCTGAATTCAATTTCTCAATAGTTAAAACTATGAGAAAATAAGGTAGAATCGAAGGCTAAGGCAGTATGAGACTTACCTAATAAGTAACAGGTCATAAATGTCATCCTTTCTCTTGATTTTGCTTGCCTTAACACATCCCTTACTGTTCTCCACACCAGAACCCTTCTCTCATGTTCTCCCCTTTTGTTTCACGAGCTAGACACGTCCTTATTAATCAAAAATTTTACACCATGCACTACGTCGAGGGGTAGATGCATCGTGATATGTGGCATAATGAAGGAAATCCTCACTATGCTCACACGCTCTACTTTAGGATTTTGCTCTTCCACTCGCATTTGTTCATATATCATCTAAATATGTCAAAATATTACTTCACTATACAAAATTCTAATCCTACATTAAATTATTAATTCAATCCCTAATCAGTCACTAATATAGGATTAGAAATTTGGGATGTTACAAAAGGCACTAAGGAGATACAATTCTGTAACACCACACCCCGTTGGACACTAAGGAGAATAATGCCATATGATCTTTCTCTACATCTTCACACTACGGGTGAACTCCTACCCTAATGATCATGCTTTT
The DNA here is from genome assembly GCF_029017545.1 of Prosopis cineraria. NCBI lineage: Eukaryota > Viridiplantae > Streptophyta > Magnoliopsida > Fabales > Fabaceae > Prosopis > Prosopis cineraria. The sequence continues at coordinate 19,871,213 of NW_026555336.1, read as the reverse complement.
GAACTAATTCACAGGTTCTTATTCACCACCATACATGTATCCAAAATACACAGCATATATATACATATAAAGTATGAAATCACATGTTTTAACCCATCTTAATTAAAATCCATTTTCATGAAACATTCACAAAATTCTATAAATTATGCTTAATTTTAAAACTATTATCATGTACTAGATAGTATACTCGTATACAGTTATAATAAATAGTCAAACAAAGGAAACTATTCACTTACCTTAATCCTTCAGTCACAGGAAAAGGTACCTATAGATTTCAGTTACCATTATAGCTCGTCACAAGCTTCCTTTCTCAACTCACACATGAAATATGCTAATCTACACACAATTGGCATAATTAGTCAATTGATTCAATTGACCAAAAATATTAAACTATTGCTTAAAGCTATACTTAGCCATTTATTCATCTCCACTTAGTCATTTTAGGTTCACTATTATTTAATTGCCACTTCACATAACCTCAAACAATCCCATTTCACTTAAACATAATTTTCACCCCTAATTTTCATTGAATAGGGCCAAATTGAGCTTACGAATTCAAAGATCCATCCTTCAACTTTAAACCAGTTATAAAGCTCTAATTTAACTAAGGAGAACCTTTTTATTACTATAGGATAAGAAACTAACACTTGAAATTTTCCCAATTCAATTTCTCTATAACTCATACTAAGAAAATTCGGGTAGAATGGAAGGTAAGGGTCGTACAAAGCTTACCCAATAAGTTACTGACTAGAATTGTCTTCCAATGCTCCAGAAATGCTTGCCTTAGCTAACCCTAGCTTCCTCTCTTCTCCCTTTCATGTTTTTCTTCCTCCCTTCTAAGCTCTCATGAAATTTCACGGCTTATTAAGTTACTTTTTGGTCTATGCATCACGGTGCCGACAACACTAGCTGTGGTGCCTGGCACAATGAGGAGAATCCTTACCGCATGTACACGCTTTGATTTGAGACATGGTTCTTCCACTCTTATCTATTCATTTAACATCCAAAAGATATAAACCATCAACTAATCATCCAAATCTTTAATCATTCACTAATTACTATTTTACTCCTGATTAGCAGCTAATTACAGGATTACAAAAATTAGGAAGTTATAATTGGGGTGCTCGAAAGGGCTTAAGATGTTGAAGTTACTTTCTCTGCAACCTTCTTCTTTTGCTTTCTCTTCTTTAGAGGTGGAATTGAGTATCCTCTTTATTACCTTTGGGCACAAAGTTGGTACTTCCAACTTGAATACCATAATGAAGAAAGTCGTATCTCTAAATTCCTAGGCTCTTTCACTATTCCTTCAATCTATTTAACATTGAATCTTTTTTAGAATAGCTAAGACTACATTGGGAAATAACAAGTTTCTTTCCTACTTCTCTTTCTCCTTCTTAGTGTCTACCTTTAACACACAATACATCTTACTTAAAATGTAATGAGACATGTTTATCTTTTCTCCTTCTATCATTGTATCATCATCTTTGTCTCAAATTCACTATAAGTTTTGAAAGTTGTTCGCTTGTTCACAAAGAACCTTGCCACTACATAGGCAAGCATTCCATGCTTAAATAGAAAGCTTGTTCGTCTAAAGATGAACTCAAGCTTGACATTGTCAGGAACTTTATCAACTATGAAGATTTCTATGTACCTCTCCTCTAGAGTATGAAACCTTACTGCATCCTTTTGAGTTGATATTCCAAATTCTTGTACCTTTATAGCATGAGGATCAAATTCTATATTTAGGATATGTGCTAGATTCTTTCATGTGAGAAACATATGGCAATTTCTCACTCGTACCTTGTAAGTTTTTTTTTTGCCATTATCTCATCCAAAGATGGCACATAAAGCCTTGATGACTTATGGGGAGTATTCCAATTCGAGCTTTATCAACCTCTTATATTACTTCACATATTCATCTATATCAAAATTATGACCCTTCATAAATAAGTCATATTTTGTGAAGTGGTCTTCAACTATCATGGCATTGGAAAAATATTTATTGAAGTTTGCCTTGAATTTAGGTTTTATAAGCTTTTCATTAGTAGAAGGAACTTTTGTCATTTCTCTTGGAGGTAAATTACTACCATCATTAGTAAATTCTCTTCTAGTTCTTTCCTATTTAGCTTGTTTTGCAACTCCATGGCACACATTATGAGGTTTTATCACATATTCTTTTCCTTTTATTAGTGTTCTACTCTTCTTCATTGACTGTGAAGATGAGACACTAGCTTCCTCAATCATTTCCTTAATTCTTTTTCTTTTTCTAAATAATACATCACCTTTGTTATCTATGTTCTTTATTCGTGCTATTTTGCTAGTCACAGGCAAGTTTTAGGTAGAAAGATTAGGTCAAGAATTATATGTGCTTTTAGAGAGAATTGGAGTAGAAGAGAATGGTTTAGAGATAACTAGTAATGCGTTTCAAAACCTAGAAAACACTCAAAAACTAGAGAGAAGTTTGGAGTTGAAAAAGTAATCAATAATTAGTTTTCTAACTATTAAAGAGAACACAAGAAATGGATAGAGTTATGCAATGAATAAATATATATAGGCACATATATTCAAGCATGTTTTGGCATGGTTCACATGTCTTTTGACTTCAATCCACTATGAAGGCTAAATCATGTATGGTTTCATTCCATTTCATCCTTGAAATAGACATGCAATTTTCAAACACTTTAAAGTGTTTAAATCTATACCAAAATACTCTTGATTTACCCTTAAAAACATGCTTAAAATGGCAATTTGATATAGAGCTTGCATTCTGGCTTTTATTTTATGCTTGATTCTCCAATGGCACCACACTTGAAATGGACAAGTCTTCTAAGGTAGCTTTCTATGATATACTTCATGCTTGAAGTTTCTGAGGGACCATGCTTGAAATAGATGATTTTTCTAATGTGGTATTTTATGATCCTTTTCACGCTTGTGCTCTTTTTAACATCCCATGTGAAATGATTTACGATTTCAAAGGACAATCTCTTGAGAGTTCAAATCAAGCATGTTTTGTCTACCCATATACTTGAAATGGCTTCTAAAGACTACCTTGCCTTCTATGTGCCTTTTCATGCTCGTTTAAAGTTTAAGATCATGCTTGAAATAGCTCAAGCTCAAACGCTAGTCTTTTTGAAACCCTAATTTATGAGTGTTACCACTTCATTTCATGCCTGAAATAAAAGTTTCTTTAGAATTCATCTTAAAATGAATAAGATACTTGGAAATTAAAGTGAGTTCCTATAAAAAAAATCATAAGACCACTTTAAAGCTTGAACTAGTAATGAGTGATGTAACATCCTGAATTTCTTAATCTTGATATTAGCGGTTAATTGAGGGCAAAGTAGTAATTATTGTGGGATTAGAGATTCAGATGATTACTTAATAATTTGACTTGGTATGTTGTATGACTAGGTATGGGTGGAAGGAGAGCATTTTGAGTCGAAGCAAGTACACATGGTGAGAATAAATCTAACTGTGCTATGTGTCGCGGCTTGTGATACATGCATCAGGGCACATGGACTAAAAATTGCCTTCATAAGTCATGAAATTTCATAAATTTCAAAGGGGTGAATTTTGAAAACACACAAGAGAAGGAGTAAAGAAGGGTTGAGAAGCTAGAGCAAGCTATTTTAGGCCATTAGAAGGTGCTTTTAATTGATAACTTATCAGGTAAGCTATGAATAACTCTTACCTTCCATTCTACACAAATTTCTCTAAAAATAAGTTATAGTGAAATTGAATCGGCAGAATTTGAGGGGTTTGATTCTTGCCTAATAGTAATAAAAAGGTTCTTGGGAGTTAAATTAGAACATTGTGATGGTTTAAAGATAAACGACAGAGCTTTAAACCTGTAGGCTCAATTTAGCCCTTACAAAGAGAAAGTTTAGGGCAAAAATCGTGTTTGAGTGAAATAAGACTGGTTGAGGTGATGTAAAGTAGTAATTAGGTAGTAATAGACCTAGAATGGGTAAATGAAAAAGAGTTTAAAGATAAATATAGCCATAAGTAGTAAATATAAGTTTTTGGTCAAAATGGACCAAATGACTAAAATGTACAAATATGTTTAGATTGGCATATTGGATGGGTGAGTAGAGAAAGGAAGCTTAAGATAAGCTATTGTGGTAGTTAAAATCCATGGGTAACCTTTCTAGTGACAGAAAGATTGAGGTAATTGAATAACTTTTTTTGTTTGACTGTTTATTGTAACTGTATGTTAGTATGCAATGTAGTACATGAACTTGTTTTGAATTAAGCATGACTTTTAGCATTATGTGAATATTGTGTGAGAAAGCTTTTGAACAAAATAAAAGCATTGAAATAGGTGTTTTCAAATTATATGTTAATATATATATACTATATGTAAGAAAATGTGTGAAAAGGTAAATAGGAGCCTTAAATGGTTTGGAAAGCATGATCATAGCGGTGAGAGTTCACCTGAGTGGAGAGATAATAATAAAGACCATATGGCAAGGTTTTTCTGTGGTGTTAGAAATAATTCTTAGTTCCTTACAAGGTATGGTGTTAGAGAATATCTCCTTAGTACTTATTGAGGTGCGGTATTAGAGATATGAGTCTCTTTAGTGTCTTTATGATACGATGTTGGAGTCAATGATGTCCTATTATGTGCATTGGGGAAAACCATAGTCTATATGTATGTTAAAACATCTTTGGTCGGGTGATTCTACCATTACAGGTGAGCTTAAGGCCAATAAGAGTGTATATTAGTCTAAGACGAGCCTATGGTTTCATGTTGAGGTGATTTGAAGGTTTAGTTGGTTGTGATCATGCTATGAGATATTATGGAATGATATGTGAAAGTGGAAAAAAGTAAGGAATGAGATATGTGATATAAATGCTACTTTTAATGAGATTTAAATGATATAATATGCTTTATTTTCATATTGTTGCATGTGATAGTCAATAGGAGTAAGTTATTCTATTACTGAGATTTTTATCTCACCCCGTGGTTACATGTTTACAGGATGGGAAGTGATCAAGGCAAAGGAAGAGAGTCTGGATTGGGTTGAGTTGTGAAGTTGTGTATACATGGAGTTGTGTAATGAACTGAACTAAAAATTTGTGTATATATGTGTATATGAGTTGCTATAGGGTTGAATGCATGACTTGAATAATGATTTTTATGGAATCCTAGCCTGATTGTATGTTTTTGTGATGAAATGAATCAAGAACACGGGAATTTGATCCGGTAGTAACTGTGGAGAAGTTGATCTAGCAAGGTTATGATGCCTATATGGTATTTTTTACAACTAGTACTATATATGATAATGAAATCGAGAAAATTAGGGTAGTAAGTAAGTTCCTTGAGGTATTTTTTGATAAAATGATTGGATTACCTCTTGGAAAGGAAGTTGAGTTCTCAGTTGATTTGGTTTCTAAAACTGAACCAAATTAAAGGCCCCATATAGAATGTCACCATTAGAATTAGTTGAGTTATAGAAGTAGATTGATGACTTATTAGAGAAGGAATTCATCAGACCGAGTGTATCACCTAAGGGATTACTAGTATTATTTGTAAGGAAGAGGGATGGTAGTCTATGTTTTTGAATAGACTATTAGCAGTTGATAAGGTGATCGTGAAGAATAAGTATCCTTTGCCATAGATAAACAATCTTTTAAATCAGTTGGCTAGTGCCTCAATCATTTCTAAGATTAACTTAAGTTTAAGGTATCATCAGTTGAGAGTTAGTGCAGTAGATGTTCCTAAGACAGCATTTAGGATATAGTATGGCCATTATGAGTTCTTGGTTATGCCATTTGGTTTGACCAATGTGCAGTAATAATGTTTATAGACGACATCTTGATATATTCGAAGAGCGAGAGCAAAACATGCGAAGTATTTGAGGACAGTGCTTCAGATTATGAGAGATAAGAAGTTGTATGCCAAGCTTAGTAAGTATGAGTTATGGCTAAGAGAAGTTCAATTTTGGGACACGTGGTGTTTATGGATAGGATTTCAGTGGATCTACATAAGGTTGATGCAGTATTAAAGTGAGAACATCCTAGTTCAGTTAAAAGATACATAGTTTTCTGAGACTAGTTGGGTATTATCAACAATTTATCTAGGGATTTTCCTAGATAGCTTCTTCTTTAACTAAGCTAACATGGAAAGATTAGCCTTATGTATGGGATGACTAGTGTGAAGTAGCATTTCAACAACTGAAAGAAAGGTTAACCACAGTACCGGTGTTGATTATCCCTAATCCAAGGTTACCTTATGATGTATATATGGATGAGTCGTTGAGAGGTCTTGAATGTGTTTTGATACAAGATAGTCAATTTATATCATATACTTCTCGACAATTGAGACTGCATGAAGAGAATTATGCTGTGCGTGATTTAGAGCTTGCAGCAGTGGTATTTGCTTTAAAAATTTGGCCACCATTACTTGTATGGTGAAGTGTTCACTATGTTCACCGACGATAAGAGATTGATACATAGTAGATTAGAAGGAGCTAAATATAAGGCAGAGGAGATGGACGGAGCTTCTTAAGGATTATAACTTTAAATTGAAATACCATCCAGGTAAAGCTAATAAGCCGAAAGAATTTGCATGTAGCAAGTCTTATGGTTAAGGAGTACAGATTCATGGAGTCATTTCTTGAGTCACAGCAGGTTACACCACTAAAGGCATTAGTTAGTGCCTCTTCTACGGAGATTAGCAATGATTTTTGAAAGGAGTTAAGAATGGCACAACTAAAAGAGTCTTTTGAGAATTAGAAAGGAAATTAAAGCATATCAAGTTGTTGATTTTAGTTTCAATGATGGGTTTGTGGTTTACTAAGATAGGATTTGTGTGCCTAATGATGTTGATGTAGGAAAGGTGATTTTGAATGAGGCTCATTATAGTGAGTATAAATCTATTTAGGAGCTACAAAGACGTACTAGGATGTGAGGCGGTATTAGTAGTGGCTTAGTATGAAGAAAGATGTTATGGAGTTTCTAATACAGTGTCTAACCTATCAAAAGTTTAAAATAGAGCACTAAAGACTAACAGGAATGTTGCAACCATTAGATATTCCTAAGTCAAAGTGGGATAGCATTTTCATGGATTTTATAACTGGGTTACCAAGAATTCAATCAGGACATGATGCTATTTAGGTTATAGTTGATAGACTCATGAAATTAGCTCATTTTCTGGCCATTCGAATTAGTGATTCTCTAGAAAAAGTTGGCACAAATTTATATCTAAGAAGTGGTGAGGCTACATGGTGTGCTAAAGAGTATAGTATTTGATAAAGATATGAGATTTACTTCTAAGTTCTGGGAACTTTGCAATGTGCCATGGGTATTGAGTTGAGATTTAGTATGGCATATCATCTACAGACGGAAGGGCAGATAGAACTGACCATATAGACCTTAGAGGATATATTGAGAGCCTGTGTATTAGAGTTGAAAGGTAGCTAGGATAGCCATCTCCCTTTGGCTGAGTTTGCTTACAACAACAGTTATCACTCCAGTATATAAATGGCACTATATGAGGCATTGCATGGGAGAAAATGTTGATCACCACTTTTTTGGATAGAGTTGAGTGAGAGGAGTATGTTGGGACCCAATATTATGGATTAGATGACTCAAAAGATTAAGTTGATTAGGGAAAATTTGTTGAAGGCTCAAGTAGGCAGAAGAGTTACATAAATAGGCGTAGAAGGCTATTAGAGTTCCTAGTGGGAGATCATGTATTTCTGAGTGTTACACCAGTGACAGGAATTAGGAGGTTAATAAAAGCCAAGAAGTGGACTTCTAGATTCATTGGTCTTTCTGAGATTCTGGAAAGGATTGGACTATTGCCTGCAGGATTGCTTTGCCACTGTAATTGTTTGATATGCATGACGTGTTTCACGTATCACAACTCAAGAAGTACAAACTTGATCCTTAACATGTGATAGAACTGGAGGAGATTGAACTTTAGAGAATTTGACTTATAAGGCTAAGCCAGAGTGAATTATTGATGTAAAAGAGAAGAAATTGAAGAGTAAAACCATATGATTGGTTAAGGTTTTCTGGTAAGGCATGGCTCCTAGTGATGCTACCTGATTTTGTGGCTGAGCGTGTGGCTTTATGCCACATGCCGTGGCACACGTATTTCATGTTGTGGTGCATGGACCAATTCCCAACTTGAGTTTGCGATGTAAATGCATGCATTTGGAATGGAAATGCTTTTGGGTTGAGTCTATTATGAGTTATACAAATGTGTGAATTATTTTTGTTATGTATTCGCTAATAAACTATGATTTTTGATGATTTTGTGAAATAAGTTTTGTGCCCAAGCTTTTTAAATAAAACATTTAATTATAGAATGGTGGTTTGTTATGGTAATTCTGTTAGTCTTCTCATGTATTTGGAGGATATAGAATTCATCTTAAAATGAATAAGACACTTGGAAATTAAAGTGAGTTCCTGTAAAAAAAAAATCATAAGACCACTCTAAAGCTTAAACTAGTAATGTGTGACATATTAAAATGAGGAATTAAAATATGACTTTAGGATTTAAGAATACATTTCAACTCATTAGGATTTATCATTCTCCATTCTCTTCCTATGATAGTGAATTGTTCTTTAGCTAAGGGTTTGATGAAGATATTTGCTAATTGCTCAGTTGTGGGCATACATTCCAATATGATATCTTTCTTTTGCACATGATCTCTAAGAAAATGATGCTTTCATTAATGTACTTTGTTCTTGAATGTTGAACTAGATTCTTGACTAGGTTGATTGTGCTTATGTTGTCACACTTGATAGGGACTTCCTTAAGATACACTCCTAAGTCATCTAATTATTGCTTCAACCATAGCACTTTTGTATAGCAACTTCTAGCAATCGAGTATTCTGCCTTACATGAAGACAGTGAAACATTATTTTTGCTTCTTGCTAAACCATGAGATAAAAGAGCCTCCAAAGAATTGACAAGTTCTACTTGTGCTCTTTTTTATCAGTTTTGTAGCCAACATAGTCAGCATTCAAGTAGGTTATTAGCTCATCTTCTGCTCCTTTTGAAAACTAGAGTCATAGTTGTGCTGTTCCATTCAAATACTTAAATATTCTCTTCATAACATGTAGATAAGAATCTGTTAGATTAGCTTGGAACCTTACACACATGCAAACACTATACATAATGTTAGATCTACTAGTAATGGGATACAATAAAGATTCTATCATTTGTCTATACTTTGCTTGATCTACTTTCTTCTCATTTTCGTCTTTGTCCATCCTAATTAGAGAACTCATGGGAGTCATGCTTGAATTTTAGTTGCTAAAGCCAAACCTTTTCAGCAACTCCTTGGTGTACTTGGTATGATCGATAAGTATTTCATCATTCATTTGATTGATTTGCAACCTAAAAATGAAGTTGAGTTGACATGTTGAACTCCCTTTTTAATCAACCTTGATTATGGCTTTAGGAAGATTTCTTTATACTTTTTTCTTTAAAGAAACTAGTGTTGGTTTTTCTTTTGAGAATTCATGCTTGTATCTTTAGGTCTCTAAGTATACATCTTGCAGTTACATGAGTTTACATGGCAGCTGGCTATGTTGGACAGTAGCGGAGCTAAAATTTGAGTTAGGAGTGCAACATGAGTTTACAAGGTACCGTTCTATTGTCCGGTCTTTGATTGAAGTAATTTTAAAGCTCACACATCATTCTTAATGATTACCAGTAGTGTGCCAAATTTCAAAAATATCTAATGGTCGGATTAAAAATTAGACACGTTACAAGTTTGTCATTTTTGCTGTCATGACAACACATTCAGACCAACTTTTGGAGTGCACCATTTTGTCATCGATCTCCGATTAGAGTGACTCTAGAGCCCACACGTCACATGCAAAGGCTAATACAAGTGTACTAAATTTTAAAAAGATCTAACGGTTGGATCAAAATTCATGCATGTTGTAATTTAGCAACTTTGTTGTCATGACAGCATTAAATAGTTGTCATGACAGCACCTCCGGACCAACTTCAAGAGTACACCCTTTCTCCATAAGATGTCCAATTGAGGTGATTCCAAAGCCCACATGAAGATTATAAAATTTTTTACTTGTAACTAAAATCTCAGGAAAATCCAACAGTCAAATTGAAATTTGGACACTCGAATGCAAAAGTGCAGCTTTTTGGTAAAAACCATTTTCAAAATTGTCCAAATCTTATGCTAATGGTCACAAACCTGTGGGGATACTTTAGACACGTCAAATAGGACTAGGAGTACTTGATAGAACATTTAAATAATAGAAAAAACTCTTATATTAAAATTTGATCACCTGGGTGCCATTTCTTAAAATGGACTCTATGCCCCCAAAATTTACAAATCACACAAGAGTGGTCAAAAACTATTTCAAATATCATATATATATATGAATACACACGTTAAATATTTTCACTTGGCTCAGAGATTTTCATGGGGCCCACGTACCCACTCTCTCTATCCAAGGTGTATGTTTGCTTATAGCACACCATTTACAATGCAACCACTTTGCATTTGCTTGTAGAATTTCATATATATCAAAATAAATATCTACTTGTAGTGGAAACTTATTCTACTAAATAAATCCATCAAAATCACATACCATAACCAAGTTTCCTAGCTACAAGTCTACAAGTAGAAAAAAATTCATACACAAGCCAAGCAATCCACACATACTCACTGACATATATATATATATATAATTACATCCTACTAGCACCCTAATCCTAAATACATTACAATAGATTTGCTCAAAAGAAAGGGGTTGCAATTCTTTACAATCCACAAACAAACTGTAGCTCTGCTCTTTTCCCTGTCCACCATTGGTTCCTTTACTTGGACCTAGAAATATTGAAAAGAATGGGGTGAGATAACCACAGTTTCAGTAATAGAGAAATCTACATTAATTATTATCAAGTAAGCTATAATTGAATAAACAAATAATAGATTCAACATAGTATATAATTTAGCCATTTCAAATGCATGAATGCATGACATAGGCCAGTATGGCCTTTCTTGACTAATAAAAAGCCCCTTGGCACTCTTTAGCTCACAAGCAAACCTTATACCTACTTATACCTCCACAGGCACAAAATATAAACTAAGGCATGATTTGATTCACCGAACTACCTGTGCCCCTTCGACATTAATCCTGAGCAGTTGAAGCTAACTCCCTCCCAAAGCCAGTCTGACTTACTCTTCATGTGAAGGCTACCTTGGCTTAGGCTCTTAATCTTACACTTCATATGCTACATTTCCTCCCCTACTGAGAGGTGTCGAACACTCAATTCACTAACCACTTTAGTGTACTGAGCCCACAATACTAAAGGCAACATTGATAGTGAGCCATAGAATATCACAAGACCATATTTTTCCATTGGTGAACTCCTACTGAGATTATGCTTCCTACTCTTTTCTACCTTTCCTAAGTATTGACTACTTTAACAGTCAAGGTAGTATAACACTCATAATTCATCTCTTAAGTGATTCCTTGGCCTATTTAAGGTACCAAACCTAGTTATATTTCCATAAGTGCAACTCCTCATTTTTTTATGATCACAATGCATGCTAATAATCTTATTTTCATAAGTAACATCATTATTAAATAGATAGTAAATATAAATACATTATTATTAAAACAAAACCCCATAAACCCTTCTAAAACACATTTTATTTGCATTCAATTGTTTAAAACATGTAATGCATGCTAGATAATATTATCTACTCAAAAATAGCTAAACAAAGCAATAAAAAATATGAATTCCTCTGTTACCTCATCCCTTTGATACTAAAGGGTTCCTCTTATATAAAATAGGACTTAGCTTGTTCCTTAACTTCTTAATAAGTTCCACCAACAATTCCCTATAACATATAAGTGATCCATATCACTTTTCATGGCAAATAGCATTAACGAAGACTATAACTTATACCACACAACTTGGGTCAATGAGCCATAATCTATCCCAATAGTCCATATATTAAACCAACCATTCACATAATACCACTTAACCACCAAAACCATTTATTAGCCACCACTAGGCCAATTTCCAATTCATATAATTTTTAATCAATTAAAACCTTCACTTAGTGTCACCAACTTTCACCATTAGCCCTTATATTAAAAACCAAACCTTAATTTAAATTTTATTGGGCTCAAATAGCAAAATTATAACTAAATCAATAGGCTTAAACTATTGAGAAGCAAAACCCAACCTCTTGGGTTTGACTTTTGCCCTAAAACTTTATTTTTCATCCAAATGCCCACTCAAAACATTATGGCATCATATAGAAACTTAAAACAACCTCCCAAAGACCCAAGAAAACTAAATAAGAATAAAGCCTTTTGGATCAAATTTTAGAAATTTCCTCTTCTAAAAATTAAAGAAAATTAAGAGGGAAGGAAAAGGATTGAAGTAGGGAGTTTACCTATTGTGTAGCTGAGCTCGCAATGGTCGCAAAACCTCCTGAATTCAAGCCTAACTCCCTCTCTTCCTCCTCTCTTCTTCCTCTCTTTTGTCTCGTTCTATTGGTCATTTCTTTCCATTTGTTTTGTTGTTTCATTTTCATTTCTGCGTGCTATTTTCCTCTTAAAACTAATCTTAAAATATTTTAGGAAAAATTAGAAGAAAGGGCCCAACATTATTTATTATAGCACAAAAGCCTGGGTCAACTCTGATGATTTTCTCATAGTTAAAAATAAAATAAAACTAAACTTTTGCTAAGTAAAATTCAAACTCTGGACCTCTATCAAATTATTCTTAATTTTAATTTAATTATAAATATTTTATTTTAATAAATCTGAGTCTTAAAATTTTTAGGATGTTACAATTGTGCTTTTAATACATGGTTTTGCATCACAAATGATTTTGGCATGCAATATGATTTGAGAACATTTCCAGAACTTCTATTGGATTTCAAATTGTATTGAATTTATTTATATACAAGTATATAGTAGAAATTATGAAAGTAGTGATTGATATATTGTGAAATGTGGAAAGCATGATCATAGGGGGTGGGAGTTCATCTATGGTATGTGTGGATATGTGTGTGTGGAGATGTGAGAGAAAAAATCCATATAGTTAGATTGGCACCATGGGACATCCGGTGCAGCATTATACAGGCTGGTACCATGGGTAATTTAATGCAACATTATATTGGGATCATTACCATGAGATATCTAGGCAGTCTAGTAACACCCTAATTCTTGTTAAGGTGTAGTTATGAGTCAATGATACCTCTATCACAAGTGTGTGACATGAGGGAAACCATAGTCTGTGGGTGGGATAGATTACCTTTGGCTTGGTACCACTAAAAGTGTGCTCGGGTCAATAAGTGATTAATCCAGTAGAGCCTGTGGTTTCATGTCTGGGAGCTTTGGACGATCGGTGGATAGATGATCATACTAATGTGTTAAATGTGTGAAAAAGGGCTTTTAAAGAGAAAAGCTATATTATGATATATATCATACTTTGATTTTCCTTACTTTGACATGGTTATTTATGTTGATGAACATGTATGAACTATATTGGTTACTGAAATTTTGATCTCACCCATGGTTATTTACATTTTTCAAGTTCTAGTAGCAGTGGTGTAAAGGGGGAAGAACTGAGTCAAGAATAGAGATTTCTCCATAAAGCTGTTATAAGAATTGGTGTAATGACTCAACATATAAGTTGTATTTTTTGAGTATCTAAGTTGCCTTAGGATTCAAAAACATGTGTATATTACTATGAATGTTTATGGTGTTTGGTGTTTTGATTCCCTAGCCCTATGTATATGTGTGTACATGATAAAATGATAGTATGGGCTAGTAAATAGATGGTGATGCGTGTAGATATGATGAATTTTTTATGTGTATGTGAAATTTAACCTTAGATATGAATGAGATTGAGAAATAGAAATTTTGGCCAAAAGTGTAAAGGGGCAGTTTATAGGTCAAATATTTATAAATGTGATATATTGTGTGTGTAACTGTTCAATCAAGTGTTGTCTGCCTATTTGGATATAGTCAAGACCTTAGAAGTGGCAAATGACTTTTGGTTTCATTTAATGATGTACGAGTGGCAAATTTTGACTTAAAACGGTCAAAACACACTTGGGTGTCTAACTTTTGAATGGAAAAGTAGATTGAAATGAAACTAGTATCAGTGGTTAGATTTTGAAATACGCTTCATGTGAGTACTTGAATCACCCCAATCAAACATCAAATGCAAAAAAGGCATACTTCTAAAGGCACATTTCTAATCAAACATTGGATTGAAACGAACCTAGTGTCATTGGTTACATGTCGCAGTGAATGTAGAACAAGCCGTGGTGCATAGCCCACTTTTTATATGGATTAGGTTGTTTTGTGTTACTATTTGATATGCTTCTATTTAGTACTTTAGTTGTATGCTATTTTGAATAACTAAATGATTTCTATCAAGAGATTTTTAAAAGTTTTATGTGGGATCCCAAAGCTTTCAAAGATGCTTTATTTTGATTAGTAGATTGTGTAACATCCTAAATTTCTAATCCTACATTAATAACTGGTTATGGAATGAATTAGTAAATTATTATGAGGTTAGGATTCTAGATAGTGAAGTGTTATATTGACTTAATAGGATGTTATATGAACAGATATAAGCAGACGGACAGCATCCTAAAGCAGAGCATATGAGTATAATAAGGATTTTCCTCAATGTGCCATGCACCGTGATTAAAGATGGATGTGCCATGGCACATGGTGCATAATTTTGATAAATAGGTGCATGTCTATCTTGTAAAAACAAAAGGAGAAATAGAGAAAGAAGGGTCAGGTGTGGAGAAGAAAGGGTTCTCTATTAGGGCAACGAGTTTCGAGAGAAAGGACGACGTTTCCTACCTGGTACTTATCGAATAAGTCTCATACTGCCTAATCTCTAATTCTACCTTATTTTCTCTTAGTTCTGACTATTAATAAATTAAATTTAAAAGTTTTAAGGAGTTAATTTCTTACCATATAGTAATAGCAAGTTCTTTTAGGACTAAACTAGTACTTTGTGATTGGTTTGAGTCGGAATGATAAAGCTTTGAAGTTGTAGGCATAATTTGACCTAATCTATAGAGAGTAGTGAGAGAATCAGATTGTGAGGAAGTTAGTGCTTGTGTTGAGTGGTAATTAGGTGAAGTATGCGTGAATGAACATGAATAGAGAAAATGATAGCAATTACATGCTTGATTGCTATAGTTGGAACTTTTTGTCAATGATGAAATTGACTCTGGGTGCCTAAATTGTGTAGATTTTTGTGTGTGACAAGTTTAATAGCAAGAGAAACTGAGTAGGAATGAGGAAAACATGGGTAACCCTTTCTATCAGACAAAAAGGTTGAGGTAACCATATAGTTTGTTATGTTTATTAGCTATTATAACTGTGTAGAAGTGAATATGCATGTGTCAAGTTTTGATTTTGATGATTATGATTTTAGTACATGATTTTGCATGTAATATGATTTGGAAATGTTTACAGAACTTCGATTGGATTTCAAATTGTACTGAATTTATTTATATATGAGTATATAGTGGAAATTATGAAAGTAGTGATTGATATATTGTAAAATGTGAAAAAACATGATCATAGGGGGTGGGAGTTTACCCAGGGTATGTGTGGATGTGTGCGCATGGAGATGTGAGAGAACAAATCCATATAATTGGTTGGACACTATGGGACATCTGATGCAGCATCATATGAGCTAGTACCATGAGTAATCCAATACAACATTATCATAAGATTGTTATCATAGGACATTCGAGTAGTCTGACAACTCTCTAGTACCTATTAGTGGTGGAGCAAAGGGAAAGGAAATGGGCTAAGTAGAGATTTCTTTGAAAAGCCCATTGTAAGCTGGTGTAATGAAATTGAGTATAATAGTAGTCATTTTATATAAAAGTTTCCATAAGAATCAACATTTGTGCATAACTTGTGGATATGTGAATATATGTGTGATTTTTGAGTTCTGGCCTAATGAACTTGTGTATATGTGTATATGTGGTGAAAATGATAGTATAGGCTAGATAATGGATGATTGAGAATGTGATTGTGAAGTATAAGTAATATATACATGAAATTTAGCCTTGAATATGAATGAGATTGAGAATTATGAAAAATGCCCAAAGTGTGTAGTAGACAGTTTACAGGCCAAAAGTATGTATGTGTTATATTGTACATGTAACTATTCAATCAGGTGTTGCTTGTCCATTTGGACGTGGTTAAGGCTCTAAAAGTAGCTAATGACATATGGTATCGATTGGAGATATTCAAACGGCAAAATTTGACTTAAAATGGTTAAAATGCATATGGGTGTCTAATATTCAAATAGGATATTGGATTTAAATGAAACTAGTGTCATTGGTTAGATTTTGAAACAATCTTCATGTGGGCACTTGAATCACCCAAATTGGACATCAAATATGAAATCAGTGCATGTCTAAAATTTATATCAGAATTTACAATTTGACATTAAATTCTGTAATGCCCTTATTGACATTACCATACACCCCCCTCCACTCATATAACTAATTAATTTAAAATCATTTAACTTGAAAGTTTTAGGATCCAAAAAAAAATATTTCAAAAATCATTTAATAATATATTTGAATTGTAAAATAGTATACAGCAAAAGCAATATGTCCTAGTACCTCAAAATCAATAGGAAAACATGTGCAAATTTATCAAATTAAGTCAAAATAGGGGTTATATGCCACGACTCATACCACATGCACTATGGCATGTGGCATAGAGACCATAGCTGCCCATTCTATGCCACACACCACAGCACACCCACTTGAATCTGCTGTCATATAGTAAATTATAGTGCGAACCTTTGAACTGTGCCGTTTCTACATCCAATGTTTAATTAGGTGGTTCAAGAGCCCACACAAAGCTTGTTTCCAAATCTAACCAATGACACTAGTTTCGTTTAAATTCAATGTTATGTTTGAAAATTAGAGACCTAAGTGCGTTTTGACAATTTTATGTTAAAATTTGCCACTTGAGCATCACCCATTTGAAACCATATGTCATTAGCTGCTTTTAGAGCCTTAACCATATCCAAATAGATAATACACACTTGATTAACTAATCATATACACAATGTATCACATATACACAAAATTGGCTTGTAATCTGCCTATTACACACTTTTAGGCAAAAACTTCATTTTCTTCGTATTCAATACAAGGCTAAAGACTTTCTCATATTATCACATAATTCTTCTCTACATACACATACACACATTCACTAGCCTACACTATCATTCCACTACATACATGCATATACTCATACAATGGGCTAGATCTTGAAAATCACACACATGTACACATTCACAAGCTTATGTGCAAGTATGAATTCTTATGGAAACTTATAAGCAAAACCACTATTATCTACTCAAATTCATTATACCATCTTATAATGGGCTTTATAGAGAATCCTTTATCCCTGGCCTAAATCCTTTCCCTCTGTATCACTCCTACCAAAACGTAAAAATCATGAATAATCATGGATGAGATGAAAATCTCAGTAACTAATATAGTTCATTTAATGTCTATTATCACAGATAACCATGCCAAAATAATAATAAAAAGTATAGCATATATGTGTATGTGTATATATATATGATAACATAGCTTAACTCATCACTTTCTCACATAAACTGTTTTCACACACTTTTACACATTAGCATGATCATCTATCCACTGATCTTCTAAAGCTCCTCAACATGAAACCATAGGCTCTATTGGATCAATCACTATTTACCTGAGCACACATTCAGTGGTAGAAACACTTAGCCAAAGGTAGTCTAACCCACATACAGACTATGATTTCCCTCATTTCACACACTTGTGATAAAGGCATCATTGACACATAACCGTACCTTAATGAGTGCTGAGGAGTTGTTAGACTGCTCTGATGTCCTATGGTAACCATCTCATAATATGTTGTACCGGATTTTCTATGGTAATAGTCTATATAATGCGACACCAGATGTCTCATAGTGCCAGCCAACCATATGAATTTTTCACTGACATCTCCATACAGACATATCTCTATATATCTTAGGTGAACTCTCACCCCCTATGAGCATGCACCTTATACAAGTCATTGCTCTTTCACATTTCCACATCATACACTTTTATACATATTATATATATATATATATATCAAAACCAACCACCTTTCAAATTTCATTTACAAATCAATTTTTCATGCTAAAATCGTTTATAATGTCAAGTCATGCATAAAACTCATAAAACAACAAATTCACCAGTTTGTATTTAATTCTACACAATTCTAATAGTTAATATACACAATAAACTATATAATTTTTGTGAACACTGTATTTTGTCCGAGCATTTTTTTAATTTAATAAAAATAATAATAAATAACTAAAATATATATATATATATATAAAGATACAAAAATGAAATTTAATCCTTTTTAGGATTATATTTTCAAAATAAAAAACACTTTAATTAATAGGGTTTAATATTATAATTTGTTGATTAGGATTTTATTTATTTAGCTCATTAAAACAACTAAAAATATAATAAATATAAAAAAATGAAAATTAAATCCTTTAAGGATTATTTTTCAAAAAAAATTAATAAACAACTAAAAAACTGTGGAATCCAGCGTTTAACCTTCGGTTTTTACACACACACACACCACACACATATTTAACCACAGTTTTTTAGTTATTTACTTATTTATTTTTGAACTACGTGGACTTTGATCCCCATCACAAGGTACATAGGCCTTAGAGTCGGATTCTGAGTCAAGTCCTCCCTCGTAAATAAATAAATATTTCTCACTTAATTCTTATCATTTTTATATTAAACACATGAATATAAAAGGGTTAATTAAAATAATTTTAAAACCACATTAATATAGCACAACATGTTTCAGGTAACCGTTATAATGAACAGGTGTTGTGGGGTGCCTAATACCTTTCCCACACTCAACTGACTCCCGAACCTATTTTCTATCTTCGCATACATCCTTATCCACCATTAAGTAGTTTCTCAAGATTTTTCTCAAAATTTTGGTGGCGACTCCCATTTCCTCGGTCTTCTTTTTAAAGGCCAGAATATCTGCTCTCGCGCCATCCAGGTCACATTTTTGGGTGTGACAATTGGCGACTCTACTGGGGACAGGTTAGAGAGTCAAGCCTATATAGTTTATTGTGCTCTAAATATAATATGTTATTATTATTATTATCCCTTTTAATTTGTGTGTGCCTTTCCCCCCTCTTTTCCTCTTATCTCTCCATTTTTTATAACATGTCTTAGGATGGATAACATGTGGAACAAATTCTAGGATAGAAGACTTTTATTTGTACATATAATTGCCTCTTTGTTTGATCTAATTAACAGATAAGGGTTGGGTAGCATATGGGAATAAGATAACATGCTTGCATGCTCTTATCACATATTGTGCACTCACACAATTCAACACACACATTTTGGGCCCTATACCCGAGTTTGTGAGTATCATAGGTTAGTGGAGGTTAGTAGTGGTTTCCTTGAAGAGTTTTTGAACTCTCGGAGGTTAGTATGAATGCCTCACCCAAACTGTTACTTACTCAGTAAATTTGATCCCTGAAGAGCTTATGTTCTTGGAGGGTCAAAATTATTAAGTAAGGTCTTCACCGTGTGGTGAAGGCATCTTGGGGACCTTCTATCTATCAAGACTATAAATCTATCTTGAAGCTACACGTTTTAGATAAAAGCTAGTGGCCAATCATTTTAGCTCATACCTGATGATTATAAAGATAAACAGACTTAAGCTTCCTAAATAGGACACAAAATGAGAGCATGTTTTATTGCATCATTATCATCATCATGATGTATCATTTGTGCATACTACCTTAAGGAAAACAACTGTTGGGTACCTTATGCTAGAGCGGGTATTGAATGTCATTGTACTGATCAATGTTATTATGTCACAAGGATGGCATTAGCATTAAATAACTAAGCTTTGCCCATGGGTCTTTGACCCTAGTGACTATAATTTCTTTTCATAACATTGAAGAGTTGATGTATTTTGTCAGCTAACTCCCGTTAAACAAATTTTCTTGTTGAAGGGTAAAACAACACATTTCATTTTGAAAGTAAAACATTAGCCATGTATTAGTTTTGACTATTCATAGGCTAATTGTTACTCCTTTCCCCCTATAGTGCACTAAGCACCTAGAGGAGATTGGAAACTTCTCATTTGCCTAAACGAAAAAATTAAGCTTTGTTTTTAACAAGAATTAGTTGACTCTTGTGCATGAATGTTTAAAAACCAACTATCCTTAGTTTTTTTCCTTCTTTAAAAAAATAATAACAAGTTATAAGGCTATTACTTTCATGAGTTTAGTCATGTAGGGATTTTAGTCCCTTGTAGGTTAATAGTTATTTCCACTTCCCTATGATGCAATAAGCATATGGAGGAAAGAAATTTTTGTTGGCATAAATAAGGTAGCCTTGTAATCACTTAAGACAGTGTGTAAAATTACAATTTTTTTTAATATCCAAACCCTTTTATAAGGATTGCTGAATCATCTTGTGCTTTCCTTAGCATAAAGGTTTAAGGCACAAGTAAGCATAAGTAAGCGCACTTGCTTATTTAACCCTTTTTATAGACAAGCAGTGGAAATGATATCTGAATTTCTTCCAATTCGATCACAAACCCTACATCTCCGAGTGAGATTCAATTTTTTTTTCTTCTCAATTTATCCCTTACACCAACGCAAAGTTGTAAATAGATTGATACTATACTTTACATCTTTATATCCCGACCCCACACTTGATTCCACAATAATCATCCATTAGAGCAAGGCCATATATGGCAAACAAATGCATTTTCATCCATGCATTTTCATATCACATGCCATGATAAAAGACTTTGAAATTTTTAAAATATGGGATTTTTTTTGGGTCCTTTACATGGGAAGGTC
The DNA here is from genome assembly GCF_029017545.1 of Prosopis cineraria. Lineage (NCBI taxonomy): Eukaryota > Viridiplantae > Streptophyta > Magnoliopsida > Fabales > Fabaceae > Prosopis > Prosopis cineraria. Next base: position 19,850,281 of record NW_026555336.1, on the reverse strand, counting down.
AGGTCCCCTACCTTACTTGCCACAATGCCAGTAATTTCTCACTTCTTGCCTATTGTCATTATCTCATCCATTCAAAGCATATCAACATTTCACAATATACTTTCATACCCTTGCCTTGACCACAAAAAATGATATGGTAAATGTGGATGCTAGCATTTACTTGGGGCATATAGTTTTTCTGATCAAGTTGTGTGGATTAAAAAAATAAAGAGAGGGGATAGAAGAATCAAGCCCAAATGTCACATTCATCAATAGATCATTCACCATTGAAGAGAGAATTCAAAGGTATTGTTTCTAACATATGTTATCTTCATTATGTAATGTTTGTATAGTCAAACTCTATCATTGGAAATGATTTTGTTTAACTTTGTCAATGTCGTAATCATACTTCTCTATTTGACACCCTTGTGTTTGCTTGTTCTACCCCTTTGACCATAAAACTTCTCTTATCCTATGCATTACCCCCTTAATGTTTGGTATTCCTAATGAAAAATCACAATAGATATGAAAAAGATCAATTTGGAAAAAAATGCCCTTAATTCATGAAAATATGAAGCAAAGTAAATGAATTGAAAGGAAAAAAAAAGAGAGAAAAAGAAATAAATATAAAAAGAAACTGATTAGAGAGATAAGATAACATGCTTCATTAGCAAGTTAAGTCAAAGATATGAGGCATTTTTTTCTTTTCCTAAATATTGAAGGAATTTCCCTTAGTCACCTATATTGAGCCAGGAATAGTGTTTCTTTCATTTACCTGTTTACAAATATCATCGAGGTTTGGTACTCAAACAAATGTTTATATTGAATTTTCAAATTTCAAGAGAGAATCAAGACCTTCTTTCACCCAATTGAAACCTTTTTTTTTAACCCTCCAGATTTATCCATGCAAATAATTTCTTTCCATTTTCCAAGCTCATGAAAGGAAAGTTTAAGAGCTAAGAATAAATACAAAAAAAAAAGAGAAAAAAAAAAAAAAAAGTATTCCTATTGCTAAAAAAAAAGATTATCCCTCCACTAGCATTCACTCATTGAATGGGACATGAAGAGAAAAATTGAAAAAAAGCATGAAGGAAGAAAAAGAAAAAGAAGAAATAGAAGAGAACTTTTCTTCCTTTTCCAATGACAACTTTATAGAAATGCCAAGTCTTGCAAGATTGCATGTCAAAAAATTTCATTGTGATTTTACACATATTTTTAGACCATCACATCCTTTCCATCCTCAACCTGCAATTTTATCCTACTCTGCTACATCATAATCCCTAAGTATCCTCTCTTGTTAGGTGAATTTTAGCATAATTTTATGTTAGAGTAGACAAAGAAAGGGTTGAAGGAAGAATTTACATAAAGGCACAGAACTTTTGAGCCAAATATCATGTTATTTTATGAGCCAATTTACCCAAGGTCACGTTACAGACCCATAAGTCCTCATTGAGATTTGACTTGCTCGAATATAATTGGGGTATTTTTCTTATTGGGGATCATTCCAAGATGCAGAGTGTGAAATTGGGGCAAGCTTATAACTCAACATGAGATCTTTTACTTATAAAAATTGTGTCATTTTCAAAAGGACATACAAAACAAAGAGGGGACCCTTCTTTTAATTTCCATATTCATTCCCTTTCATCTCTATACTATCCAAAGACCCATTATACAAAATTTGGGTAGTCTTTAATTTTACCATTCCATCACTTTTCACTTCACACTTTGTCTTACCCACATGATGCCTATTCTCCATACGTTTTTTGTACCCTAAATGGAGATGCCTCTAAACCTTCCCAACATTCCATTAATTGGCCACTCTATTTCCTTTTCAGATATGACCTTTTATTTACAATGATTGTCTACATTGACATTGTTAAATAAAAATCAGTGCCAATTTTACTTATTGATTATACAAACATTGATGATAAAGATAGACAAGATGAAACATCCATGTCCAACAAGCATTTCATATGGGTAAACAAATTGCCTTGAAAATTCTCAATATAGGAGCAAAAATGATTTTAAATATCTAAAAGTATGACCCCTTCGTGTCCAATTCTTATGGCAAAAGTTGTTGAGTTATTGACTTGCAATTTCATTGGGGAGACCAACAATTTTATGTTGCAAATGACCAAGAGAACCCTAGCATTTTGCTAATTTCAAAGTTTTGTTCCCCTCTTGCATCAAAATCCTACAAATAAAAAGAAATACATTTTATAATTTCAAATGCATTGAGCATTCCATATCTTCACATGAATTGAAACAAAATTAAAAAAATTATTAAAAAATTACATCTTTCACATCAGAGTAAGCCTCAATTTAGATTGAGACCAAATAAGGAGTTGAACTCTTGAAAAAATAGTCAATCATGCATTACGCCCTATTGCATATTTCATATAAAAAATTTGCCATAATTTAGATTGGGGCAAATCAAAAGCAAATCATTCACTCTTCTATATCACTTATGACATGCATTGCATTAAAATTGCCACAATTTAAATTGGAGGCAGAAAAAATTGAACTTTTGATCAAAAAAATCAAGCATTACGCATCTTCCATCCATTACATGCTCAACAAAAAAATTTGCCTCTATTTATGTTGGGGCAAATAAAAAAAATCATACATTGTACATCACCTTATTGCATGCGTTGCTATAGAAAGTACACCCTTTAGATTAGGGCAAAACAAAAATTTATAGAACCCAAGGAAGTAAGAGAAGAAATAACAAACCTTACTTATTAGTTTCTCATATTTTGCATGTAAGATGAAACCTATTCTCATGCCCTTAAAGCCCAGCGTCGACTGGCACACTTCTTTAAAGCCTTGTAAAGACAGGCACTCACCAAAAGCCCTACATGAGTAGGCACTTTCTTACCATTCAAGGCCCTGGAAAGATAGGCACTCATTAAAAGCCCTAAATGGGTAGGCACTCTCTTATTGTTCAAAGCCCTGTAAAGACAAACGCCCACCAAAAGCCTTACATAGATAGGCACTTCCTTACCGTTTAAAGCCCTGTAAAGACAAGCAACCACCAAAAACCCTACATGGGCAGGCATTTCTTTACAGTTCAAAGCCCTATAAAGACAGGCACTCACTAAAAGCCCTACATGGGTAGGCACTTTCTTATCATTCAAAGCCCTATAAAGACAGGCACTTATCAAAAGCCTACATAGGTAGGCACTTCCTTACCGTTCAAAGCCCTCTAAAGACAGGCACTCATCAAAAGTCTATATGGGTAGGTAGTTCCTTACTGTTAAAGCAAAGCCCTGTAAAGATAGGCACTCATCAAAAACCCTACATGGGTAGGCACTTCCTTACCATTTAAAGCCCTGTAAAGACAGGCACTCATTAAAAGCCCTACATAGGTAGGCACTTTCTTACTGTTTAAAGCCCTGTAAAGATAGGAACCTACCGAAAGCCCTACATGGGTAGGCACTCTCTTATATTTAAAGCCATATAAAGATAGGTACCCACCAAAAGCCCTACATGGGTAGGTAGTCTCTTATCATTTAAAACCTATAAAGACAAGTACTCGCCAAAAGCCCTACATGGGTAGGTACTTCCTTACCGTTCAAAGCCCTGTAAAGATAGGCCCCACCAAAAGCCCTATATGGGTAGGCACTTCCTTACAGTTGAAAGCCCTATAAAGACAGGCATTCACTAAAAGCCCTACTTGGGTAGTCATTCCTTACCATTTAAATCCTTGTAAATAGGTATTCACCAAAAGCCCTACTTGGGTAGGCACTTTTACTATTTAAAGTCCTATAAAGACAGGCACTCACCAAAAGCCCTACTTGGTGGGCACTCTCTTACCATTCAAAGTCCTATAAAGACAAGCACCCACCAAAAGTGATACATAGGGAGGTACTTCCTTATCATTGAAGCCCTGTAAAGACAGGTACCCACTAAATTCTCTACATGGGTAGGCACTTCTTTACAATTGAAAGCCTTGTAAAGATAGGCATTCACCAAAAGCCCTACTTAGGTAAGCACTTCCTTACCATTTAAAGCCTTGTAAAGACAGGCATTCACCAAAAGCCCTACTTGGGTAAGTACTTCCTTACCATTTAAAGCCCTATAAAGATAGGCACTCACTTAAAAGCTCTATATGGGTAGGCATTCTCTTACCATTTAAAGCCCTGTAAAAGACAAGCACTCACTAAAAGCCTTACTTGGGTAGGCACTTTCTTATTGTTCAAAAACCCTATAAAGACAGGCAGCCACCAAAAGCCCTACATGGGTAGATACTAAAGACAGGCATTCACTAAAAGCCCTACTTGGGTAGGCACTTCTTTACTATTTAAAGTGCTGTAAAGATAGACACTCACCAAAAGCCTACTTGGGTAGGCATACCCTTACCAATTAATTAAAGCCATGTAAAGACAGGCATTCACCAAAAGCCTTACTTAGGTAGGCACTTCCTTACCATTTAAAGCCCTGTAAAGATAAGCACTAACCAAAAGCCCCTATGGGTAGGCATTCCTATCTGCTTGCAGCCTTGTAAGATAAGTGCCCATCAATCAAAGGATCTAGGTTTTCATAAAAGTCTTGCCCCTCCCAACAAAATACATGTTTCTTTCTTCATTTATTTCTAAGAGAAGAATATCATCTCATGAAATCTCACTTAAAATCTAATGAAGGGCGACACTTGATCAAAATATATTTTATTTGATTATTGTCAATTGTTTGCAACATCTTTTTATATTTTATTTAGACATTTCTATTTGCATCACATTGCCAAAACAAAAAAAAAATCATTCTATTATGTTTGTTATCCAATAGTTTGCATTCTTTTTTATGTTGTTGGTTATTTGCATCACACTGCTAAAACAAAAAAAAATCAAAAATTATTTTTATGTTTGTTTGTTATCCAATAGTCTTGTATTCTTTTATGTTATTTGGTTATTTTCATTTGCATCATATTGCTAAAAAAATTATTTTTACTGTGTTTGTATCCAATAGTCTTGCATTGTATTGGATCTTTGTCAATGATCATTTTCATTTGCATCATATTACTAAAAAAACATTATTTTACTGTGTTTGTTATCCAATAGTCTTGCATTATATTTGGATTGTGTCAATGATCATTTTCATTTGTATCACATTACCTCATCACATTGCTAAAAAAAATCATGTCATTGTGTTTGTTATGCGATAGTCTCGCATTTAATCATATCTTGTCGTGTCAGGCGCAATTTGGTCTTTTCATAGGTATTGTATGGCCGACTAAAGTACAGGTTCGATCTTTACTTGTCACTTATGTAAGAATTCAAAAATACACTTTTTCTCATATACTTACATAAGAAACAAGTAACGAGGGGCAACTGTGAACACTGTATTTGTCAGGCATTTTTTATAATTTATAAAATAATAATAACTAACAAAAAAATATATAAAGATACAAAAATGAAATTTAATCCTTTTTAGGATTATTTTTCAAAATAAAAAAAACATTTTTAATTAATAGGGTTTAATATTATAATGCTGATGATTAGGATTTTATTGGTTTAGCTTATTATAACAACTAAAAATATAATAAATATAAAAAAATGAAAATTCAATCCTTAAGGATTATTTTTCAAAAAAAAAA
>NW_026555336.1:19700937-19844609 GCF_029017545.1 Prosopis cineraria | reverse complement strand
AGGAGACATGCAATGATTTTGAGCTCAAGGAATTTACAATCACATTTGCTTTCCCCCAGGTGGTATTTAAATTCAAAGCTATAGTCCTTCAAGAACTCCATCCACCTGTTGAGCTTAGCATAAAGCTTGTGATCTCTTAAAATCTATACCATGATCCTCATATGCTTTACGTGTTCTTCATCTTAAGAATATATGATAACCTCATCAATTAATACACAACAAACTAATCCATATAAGGCCTAAATATGCAATTCATGTAATCAACAAAAACCACAAGCATGTTTCTTAATCTAAATGACATTACCAGGAACTTATAATGCCAATATCTAGTACAAAAATCTATCTTCCAAGCATACCCTTAATTGATTAATCCCCTAAAGATTGAAGCTCCCACTAATTAATCTAACAAGTCATCAATCCTTGTAAAGGATATTTGTCCTTTACTGTCACCTTGTTCAATTGCTTATAATTAATACAGAGCCACAAGTTTCCATCCTTTTTCTTGAAACAATACTGACTAACCTCAAGATGACACACTAGGCCTAATAAATCCCTTCTCAAGAAATTCCTCGATTTGTTTCTTCAATTCAGCTAACTCAATGACATTTGATATAGAGCCTTCAAGATCAATTTAGTTCAGGCACTAAGTCTATCCTAAATTCCACTTCCTTTCCAGAGGCAATCCCAACACATCATCTATGAATGCCTCCATTGTAGACTCCATTCACTGAAAAGAAAATGATATAAGCTAGGCACCCTTGTTGAATCAGTTTATTACTTGTACTACTGATAAGAAATTAAGGTGACTAAAGTATTGGCCAGTGTAGTATGTACTAGTAATACAGCTGTTACTAGTTTCGTTTATGGTGGCATTATTTGCCACCAAACCAATCTATGTCGATAATCACATCCAAACCCTTCATAAGAATCTAAATCAAATTGAGAGTGGCTCAAATATTTTTTAAATTTCACTTTTACATTTAAACATGCTTTACTAGTATTAGCAAATGACCTGGATAGAGTAGATACTTTAACCACATATGGCAAATCATGCAAATGAAGTCTAACCTCTTTACGCATTCATGTGAAATGAACAAATATGTAGCACCAAAATCAAATAATGCTCAATTTTCTATCCATAGATAAAAATAATACCTTTTATTGTATTACAGGACACTCTAGCCTCTTTTTAGGATAGTATGTAAACTCATCCTAGAATGGTAGATCTTTGCTTTACCATCTCTACTCTACCCTTGGGGCATTATCTCATTAGATGGTTGAGCTTCCTATACTTAAAACATGCCTAGCACCTCCCAAGATATAACCACCTACATTTAGAACATAGTAGCAGTAGAGCTATAGTTAGGGTTAGGGTATGCATATTGCAAGCCTATTGGGACAGTTGTGGAATACTAGAACTCTTAACTCTACTCCTTTAAACTATTCCTTGAGACTGTGACCTTCTAGTAAAGTTATTTCTACACGACACTCTAAAGTTCCTCTATATCCAGTCTTCTTAGAAACTCCTCTAGAAGAACCGAATAAGAACGAAAACCTCTAAAAATTATCCTATCTCTTATTTATTTTTGGTTCCCAGCCCCTTGCTTTAATTCAGATCTAATTACGCATGTTGTTAAATATGGTAACACTTAGTAGAGCAATCTGCTATCTATATTCTAGCCACATCTTTTATAGAGGCCTGTAAGGAAAAATCACTAGAAATTAGAACAACCCTTTCTTTCTTAACATTGTCTAGATTTTTCATATTTGAAGAAGATGGATTTCTATGCATGTTTATATGAGATAGATAATTCAAAATCACTTGAGATTCGTTAGAGACATGTATATTACATGTAAAAACAATATTAAGATTAGATTGTGATGAAAAATGGATGAAAATTTATTGTCTTCTTCAATTTTCAAATCTAGTCGAGAAAAGCATAAGTGTCCTCTTTCCAAATTATCATGAATAAATGCATGTTTTTCACCATAAGATGTAATAGGCACATATATAGGATTTTTAGTTACATGAGAAGACAAAGGAAAATGAGTAAAAGATATTAAAAAATCCTTTCAAAATACATGACTCGAATCTGGCCAAGAAAGGTTATCACAATTTTAGCATAACTTTTCATGTATTTAAACAAAGAATCATTTATGCAATAAGAGGTATATGTAGGACTTGAAGAGAAATAAGAGCTAGAACAATTATTTAATGAGTTAGCAGTGGAAATGCTACCATAAAGGGGTTGTGATGTACTTGCTTTACCATAAAGATCTTCAAGTCCATTCTACTCCCTATTGGGGTTTTGAGAAGTTTAATAAAGTCCTTTTCATTAAGTTGAGCTTGAGAGTTGAAAATTATTTAATTGCATGAATTGACACTTGAGTGGTGCTGTGGAGGAGAAGGCTCAAATAGAAGAGATGATCGGCAGTTTAATTCTTCTCCAATGTATTTATTAGCATAAGAATTTTATTCTCACTTTCAGATTTCAACCACCTCATTTCTTCTTATTCTTGCTTCAATTGATATTGCCTTAAATTGAAACAAACCTCCATAGTTTGCATAAAAAGAGTTGTAAAAAGCACAAAGCAATGCTCTATATTATGGACTCAAGTGAGAATAAGAATCTCTTTGATACCCTTTGAAGGATAGTGCAAAATGATTTCTCATGGAAGGAAAAAATTAATAGGCATGGATGAATAAGAATTAAATCCATCATATTCACCATACTAAACTAATGTTCTATTTTTAGAAAGATGAAAACAAAATTCAAAGGAATCCAAGAAAAAGCTCACAAAATTGAAAACACAATGCCACTCAAGTTAGCAAATAAAATGAAAACAAAGAACAATTATTTTTCAAATTTTTTCAAGTAAGAAAATGACAGAATTAGCAAAAATACAAAAAAGAGAAAATAAAGCTAAGAGGGAAATAAAATTTAGAAATGAAAATCACACAAATTGGAGTAGTAGAGAGTAAGAAATTCTCATTCAAAATTCTATCAAAATTTTTAGAGGTTTTGTTGTTGGCACTCTGGAGTTAGTAAGATTGTTAGCCGTGCATTCAAATTTGCCCATGTCTAAACCCTCTAAAAGTTTTTGTATGTTGTAGAAAAAATATATAGGAATACTCTTTAAGAATTTAACTCAATTCACATCCCCAATAGTTTCTAAAAAATAACTAAAAATGGTCAACAACTCTAAAGAATAAGAATTTTCTCTGGATAACCCTATAAGTTTCTAACAATCTTTGACACAGGTTAATGGACAAATTAAAGAAAATGAAAAACACTAGAAACCAAGATAGTACAATAAAGAAAAGTTTGAGACAAGATGCAAGTAATTTTGGACATATATAAAGGAAGATATGTTCACTCAAAATTAGCTCAGGATTTTTGAATCCTTTGCAAGGCTTCCTAAACCCTCTAAAATCCACCTGACTCATTCCCCATTCAATTTTGAATCCGAGTGAAGAATTCTAGAGATAGAGGTAGCATCGAGTTTTGTCCAAATCATCCCTTTCTTTGAAACTCAATGAATAAAAGGAAAATTCAAGCAAAAGAAACTAAAATGATGATTAAAGAAACAAGGTCATGTCAACAATGATACCACTTGACAATGATGCCACTTGAAAGGCCCTAGTCATGTCAACCTTCTCAAAGAAACTAAGGTGTAGTAGTAAGAGCACCTTAGGTCATTCTATCCTTAAGGAGCAAGTAATTTGCAACCAAATCAAGCTAATTATCATGACAATTTAAAAGTCTATAGATGAATTTAAGAGTTTAAGAAAGAAATTAAATGTTTGTGTTTGATTTTAATATGAAGAAAATGTGTAGAAATCAATAAAGTATTAAAGTGGCTTCCCAAGAAGGTACGTGAAGGTGTCTTAATAACCATAAAGACTAGGTGATAGTGATTAGAACTTGGTAACCACTTAGAATCTAATGTACAAACTACCCAAATAGATACACTAATTTATGATTCAATTCTTGAAACTAGTCCTAACTCTTGCCTTCATCATGTTTAATACCTTAAACTAATCACAATTATGATACTAACTAGAGTTGAAGACCTACACAATGTCTAATAAATGTTTAAATAGTAAGATATTGGAATGGAAATATTCATTCATTCATCAAAACATTGAGGCATAAATACAAATACTTATAGTGCACAACTAGTTGAAGAATTAAATACATATCCTCTCCTCATTGAAATAAGAATTTTAGCCATAATAATTAATCTAAGACCTAGAATCAATCATCAAAAGCATGAATTATAGAACTAAAGAAGGAGAAAAGAAAAATTCAAAGCAATTGAAAGCTAGAGAAAAGGTTTAGGAGAAATCAAGACGTGGCTTCATGTCCTTGAATCCAAGCTTGATCCCTCCTTAAGATGACTTCTATGGCTTCAATGCTTTCTTCAGATGAAGGAATGTGGTTAAGAAAGTATGGAAAAGTAGAGGAAAATTAGAGAAATTATAGATGAAGTAGTGCTAGAATTTTCAAAAAAGTGAGAGAGAATATGTGTGAATTGTAATGTGTAAAAAGAAGTGCTCTCCTTATGATTCACGTCCAACCCCTCATATGCAGCATGTAAAGGTGTATAATGAGTGAAATGAGATGGATTCTAGGTTATCAAAGCCAAGAAAATCTGAAAACTAATTAATAAAATTGGTTAGGAGTTTCTAGATCAATATGGCCACCATTCAAGCTAGTTTAACTATGTTGCACTTGTAGCTCATATAAGATGTTCCAAACTTGATTAGAACTCATTAAAAACTTTGAAAAGGATGGTTAAAGAGTGATTAAGGCTGGTTTGGTTTGAATCATCCATGCTTAAAGTCATAAGAAGCTTCTTGAATCAACTCTTACACATGTGTCACTTAGGGTCTTCTAGTTTTGTATTTTGTCTTGTAATCCAATCTTTTGGCCATTTAATCTTCCTAAAAATCTTTATTTTCATATGAAATTATACACACAAGAATGATAAAATCATATATGAAAAACTTTAAATGCAAATTCAAAGCCAATTGCAAGATACAAATGTTATTTCCAAGATCCTAGGTTGTAAAATATGATAACCTAATAATAATGCCTTTGTCTTTAATCATCCTATGATTTGTGTCTTTTGATGTCTCTTTATAACCTAGAATGGATTTGAATCTCAAACTTATTCCATTGATCTTAGAAAGATAAAAAACACAAACTAAGCTAATATCCTAAAATTACCCAAAAATTGTCAAAATGACCAAAATACACCTAGACTATAAATGAACCCTAACTAATTCTAAAGACCTAGAAGTGCCTAAATATGCAAGAAAATAATTTTTCAAGGATTCAATAATGCGATAAAATTATCCTAAAATGTATGCAAATAATGCAATCTATCAATAGCACCTTTGGCTAGGTAGCTTCTCATGATTAGTGAGTTTGCATTAATCTATTCACATGAACACAACCCTATTTCTTTTAATAGCCCACGGATTCATTTAGAGGTAATAAGGGAGGTTATTGATCATGCATTACATTGAATAAATGTCACATGATTGATGAATTTGTGATAAGATGTTATGTATTTTATATGTGAATTTGATTGCTAAAATTGTCCACATTGCATGACTATGATTAATTGACTTGTATGTGCATGATTTAGACTACATTAGTTATTGAGAGGTTGTACTCATCCCTCATTTAACATTTTATGTATACTAGCTCTGGGCAGGATAAAGGGAAATGACCTAAGGCTTAGGAACTCTATTTTCTATTATAAGCCTCTTGTATTTTTTTATATTAAATATATGTATTATATTTGATATTGCCAACTAGGTCCATATTTTAATATTACTTGCATGATATTCATGTTTGTTGTGATTGTTTGTATTTTAGGTTCTAGGGTATATGTTATGTGTTATAAAGCATAAGTACATGGCTAATATAGTGGTCAAGTATGGTTCAGTTTATATGGATAATTATAAATGATTATTGAGATTTGATGTTGAAAACCTCCCCAAATTATTTTTGAAAATCATTAGGTTGAGGATTGAATTTGATATATATGCTGTATTTGATTGTTGTGGTGTTATACAAGTTGTCTTACATCCTTTAAATGTGATATAGGTGTTAGGTTGGACTCTTGGCACTTGGGTTGAGTTTTGAATACTGTAAGATCCCAATTTTTTTAAGCCCGAATTTTAAAAAAATTAATCAAGGATAATTTAGTAATTAGATATTTGATTAAATTGATAGTATTTAGGGTGAGTTTGTGGGTTTTTAAACCCTATAATAATTTGGTAAAGGTTTGGATTAGATTAGGACTAAACTAGTAATTAAAGGTTGGGCCAAATGCCCTTAATTTATGGGCATGTTTTAAAAAAAGGAATCAGCTTTTAAAAAAAAAGAAATAAAGGAATGAAATGAGAGAGCAAGAGAAAAAGGAGGAGTTGGAGGAAAGGGAGAGATTGACAGAGAAGGAGAGGAAGAAGAGAGGCAAGCTAAGCCTCATATCTTAGATGTAAAGTCCTAACTTAATCCAGGACTTTACCATTTCAATCACCAACATCACAATATAATCACAATAACATATTAGAGTAATAGCCCTCAATTCATTTTCAAAATGCAAGATCCCAACTTCGTAAAACATGTGTTCGAAAAGAGGGCTAATAGAAGTACAAACACAATTCTATGACTTAAAAAAAACACAACATCTATACCTTAAAAAAGGGCCATGCACTGTGACTCACCCCACATGCGCTGCGATATGTGGTACAGAGCAACGTGCTTTGTTCTTTTCTATGCCATGGCCGTGGTGTGGCATACAATGTGCCACAGCATATATGATAGCAAACTCTAACTGTCATATGGCAATTCAAAAAGTGAACTTTCTCCTCATGCCATTTACACATCCAACGTCTAATTGGAGTCATTTAAGCGTCCACACGAAGCTTATAACATGTTCTATCTAATGAGATAAGTTTAGACCCGATACAATAGTCCAACCTAAAATTGAACACCCGAGTGCAAAAAGCTACTTTTTTCTTTCCAAAACTCATACCTTAAGTGGTTAATTCTCATCCCTTGTTCCATTAGACCATTCCAATCTTGAAGCAAGTCTAAAAGGACTATATACACCTGATTGACACTTCTATCACATACATCATATCATTTACTCAAATTGAGCTCTTAATGCCATATTACACAATTGTGAACTTATATGAGGCATAAACATACAAGCATATAAACAAATAGACTTTTTCACTTTCAACCCTCTAACTCTTACATAAAGGGCTCCGCCTCTCTATATGGTTAGGAATCATAAATATACTTAACTCTTTCAAATGGGGCTCAGCCTTACCATTTGTGTCAAGTTCTCACATATACATATAAATTCATATTCAGTTCATATCCATACAAGTAGAACAAGTTACATAATAACATACATATGCTTACTTGGCATCTAGGCCTACCTTACATACCCATTATTGTGGTACCCTCGGCGAGATGGAATATCACATATTCAAGCAAGTTTTTTTAACATAATCACGTATCATATACACATTCACATATTCATTTCACACACTTATGCATCCTAGTTGGTAACTAAATTTTAATTACAACTTTATACATTCATTCTACATAATTAGTAGTGATACCACTACTAAGTGAGGCTACTCTTTCTTTACTTCCTTTCCCGACCTTCTTGTGCTCTTTTCACCTGTAGACAAAAGTAATGGAGTGAGACATACATTTCAGTAACTTGGATATAGCCCAAATACTGATTGGTAAGCAAAATCATAAATAAGAGATAAATTAGCATGTGTTTCAGTAAAAAAAATATCATATGCATATACAAGAATTCATTCTCATCAATCTCATCATTCTCATACTCATGCATTTCTAGTTCCACCTAGTAGAGACATCTTTACATTTGGACCAGGACTTCCATTCTTTCATAAAACAGGGCCCACCATGCCATTGTTCATACCAGGTATGCTCTTCATATATGGGTGGTCTCCTAGGTCTATTGTGACGGAGTCAAGCTTTATGCTTGAGACATTTAGGACTTCTTAGCCTTACACAGAGTAGGACCACAACCCCTTACCCTACTCTAGGGTGCACTCGTGGATCATTCCTTATTATAGGTCATTCCAAGCAGAGTCAAGCTCTACACGCAAGACCTTTAGGACTTCCTATACTTACACAAAGTATGGTTGTGACCCCTTACCCTAGTCTAGGGTATACTCACGGATGTAATACATATGTTTGTATATGTCTCTTCATATTCATCTCATACATTACTCACACACCTACATACATATCTCTTTCACAATATTGCTACTTTATCAATTCATAAATACAATGTACATAATTATATAAAAATACTTGGAAATAATTTCACAAATGAACATGTAAAAGGGTTACTCTTGTTGCATTTTAACCTTGCTATCAAATGTTACCATTTGCACTGAACCTCTCAAGTTAATCAAACTTTCTCAAAACACCCTTCGACGTTCAATCTTCATAATGAACACCTTCTAATCAATCAATAATACTTAATTTAAGTATCAATTCAGCTAAATTGAATTCTCTTAATACATAAAAGAATTCAATTAACACCTTTCAAGTTTAAAAAATTTATCATTTGTAGTCATTAGCCCTATAGACTATTCAAATAACCATAACAACCTCCTAACTAGTTTAGTCACCAAATTTAACCACTTTTAACTAACTTCTTAAGCTAATTGAGCTTAAATTCTTAAGGTTCAACCATTTACTCTAGACTAATTACAAAACCTTAGTTTCATATTTGAAAGCCCTTTTTAAATCTTTCTTTAGATTTCAACACCTTAAAACTTCCTGATTTGATTTCTCAATTGATCAAATTTAATGAAAATAAGGTAGAAATGAAGCTTAGGGTTGTACAATATTTACTTGATAAGTCACTAATCAAAGCAGACTCACAATCACTAGATAATGCAAGCCCTGGTAGATAAGAAGTCCTATTCCTCTTAAAACACGTTTTCCTCTCCTTTCCTTTTTGATTTCCTGAGTTCTGACTTAGACTTCAAGTAATTTTTGTGTAATGCACTATAGCACTTAAAGCCTCCATTGAGTGCAGCATGTTTCATCCTGAATTACCATTCTACTCTTCAATCCTATTAACACAACAACCAAGTAACATAAAGTATCAACTCAACATCCTAATTATGATCAATCTACTAATTACTAATTTACCCTTGATTAGCAACCAATTCCTTGGATTGAAATTCAGGATGTTATATTAGAGGCTTCGTGGTGATTGTGAGCTCAGCTACAAGTTTGGTAAGCTCCTTACTTCAATTTTCTTTCTTTCCTCTTAGTTTTCTTCAAATTTTTGAAAGAGGGATTTTTAATTTTGATCCCAAGTACCTCGTTCTTGTAAGTTTGGGTTTCCTTGTGCCATAAGGAGGTTATTTTGAGTTTTTAAATAGTGCTTTATTTTTTTGAGTAGGCAATTGGATGAAAAAGTGTGATTTAGATGAAATTAGACCTTAGGAAATTGGGTTTTTGTTTTTCAATGGTTTAATCCTGTTGATTTAGTTACAATTATGCTATTTGAAGCCAATAAGGTTTAAATTAATTTTTAGTTATTATTATCATGGCTAACGGTGAAAGTTGGTAATGTTAAGTGTTTGTTTTTGAATAAAAGCTGTATAGTTTGGAAATTGGTCTAATAGTACCTTATAAATGGTTTTGGTGGTCAAGTGATGCTATGTGAATCGTTGGTTTGATATGTGGACTATTGGGATGGATTATGGTCTTTTTGTCAAAGTAGTGTTTTGTGATTTATGGCTTTCTTTTATATTATAAGCCATGATAACTTATGTATATCACTTATGTGATGTTAGGATTGTTGGTCGAACCTACTTTGAGGTTACGAAACAAGTGATGCAGTCATGTCCTTCAACCCTTAAAATTAACTAAAGCTAACCCTAATGTAATATATGGCCAACCTTAGGTCTTCTCTCAAGGAGAAGGTTGGAACTATCTAGGCTAGAAAACTTAGTGAATAGATTAACCATTGAATGAAATTATTAACTAATTACCTCATAAAATTAAGTGTAAACTAAACCTAAGAGTGTGGTAGTTGGCTTTCCTATTAAAGTAGGAACCCTACGGTGTTATTAATGGAAGAATCCTAGTCTCTAATTGATTATGGCAGCTCACTCAACTCTTCTCCCTTGGCTAAAAAAAGTGTTTACTTAAGACAACTATCTCAAGTAACCTAGCTTCACTAAATCAATTCCCTAAGTGCTCCTAATAAGCCCTTAAATTGTCTCATTAGCTTAGCTTTGAAATTAACCAAGTATCTAATTAAATTTCACTCCCTAACAGCTATGGTTTAGAGGTAACTCAAGCATAAAACCATACAACTTAATCATTTAATCAAACATTCACCAAACATAACATATGCAAGGTTAATGCAAGACTTAAAATCACTTTAAAAATCACATTAACATGATATTACTCCAAGTGGCCAAAATTCCAGTAGCTAAAAGGAATGAAAATTAATTCAACATTCATGTTCCAATACAACCAATTATCACAAACTATGAAGCTAAGTCAAATTAAACTATAATCAAATATAGTCATAGTATTCTAATGAAATTGAAACAAGATGAAAAAAAATTGAACTTAGCCAAATGAAGACTTCAAAACTCCTCTTCTATCAAATCTCCCCTAGGATTCCATAATAAATCTAGCTAGAAAACATCAAGAGCACTTTGCTTCCTCTAAGACACATGCTGGTTGTGGGGTGTGGCTCCATAGACTCGATGATTTGAGCTTCAATTCTCCTTCTAGATGATAGGGATGTGATCGGCCATAGTAAGGGAAGAGAATGGTGGAAGATTTGAGTGAATTTGATGGTGAAATGAGTAAGAAATAGGGCTAGAAGTGGCTAGAGGTGTAGAGAGAATGAAAAGAAAATGAAGAACATTAAGAATTAGAGAGAAAATGTGGAAGATGAAATTAATGGATTTTTTATCTGAATTGAGAATGTGTGGCATGAATAATTGGAGTTTCCCTTAACTGAAGCATCAATTAAAAAATAGGAAAAGAAATTAAAAAGGAAACGGGAGCCTTGTCACACTTGCAAGGTGGTATCCTCCTATTGGCTTGTAGATGATTTTAATGTGTACGTACTCTACCATGTGTCATCCACATTATCTAAACTTATTTAATCTCCACAATGCAGCATAATTCATGCCCAAATGCTCAGCTTTGACTTCAAAAAGTGTTGACTTCAATTGCCCAATTGACGTACAAGTCACATGCCACTTATGTCATATAAATCACATAATTCAATTAAATAATATGTGACACAATAATATCTAATTAAATATATAAAATTAAATTATAATTAAAAGGAAAAATTATATAAAAATTTCATATAAAGGCAAACTGAAAACTAGGTCAAACTAGTACACTTAAGAAATTATTGAATTTTTATTTAATTACTCTCAAACTAAAATAAATTTCAAAAATCTAATTGACCACTCATCTTCTAGACATAAAATGTATTTTGTCAATTTTTCTTGCACATTTCTCAAAGTTTATTTTTTGACCAAATACCCCTAGTGCACTAAACCTAGACACTTAGGCGATTTTCCCAAATATAATGCAATGTATGCACTTTGAGATGATAAAACATTAATAAAATGGTCCTAATTGACAAATAAAAGTGTTTAAAAAATGTGTTTTATCAACAAGCCAAGTCTTATCTTTGTAAAAAGGGAACCCTTTTGGTATAAAAGGGTCGAGGTAATAGGGAAAATTATATTTCTTATTGCTTTATTTAGCTATTTTCAAGTAAATATTACTATCTAGCATGCAATATATGTTTTAAATGATTGGATACAATGAAATATGTTTTACAATGGTTTATGGGGCATTACTTTCATGATAATGCATATATGTTTTTCCTATTTGTTAACAATGGTTTTCTTATTAGAAATGAGATTTGCTAGCATGCGTTCTGACCATAGAAATTGGAAGTTACACTCAAGGAAGTATAACTAGGTAAGGTATATTAAATAGGCTAAGGAATCGCTTAAGGAAGGAATTATTTATGTTATACTACCTTAGAGTATTGAAGTAACTAATACTCAGGAAGCTAGAAAAGGGTAGGAGGCATGATCTCAATAGGAGTTTTCTAATGGGGAGGTGTGAACTTATGATATTCTATGGCACACCATTGGCACTTAGTGTTGCCTTACTTATTTGTGGGCTAATAGGAATTAGTCACTTACCCTCAAAATTAAACTAAAGCTAACCCTAATATAATATAGGGCCAATCCTAAGTCATCTCCTAAGGAATGGTTTCAAGTTTAACAAAAGGTTACCTAATGTAGTAAGTCACCCAAAGAGTTAGAATTTGTTTACCTAATTACTAAACTAGTTACCAAATTGGCAAGTAATTAAAATTCTAGCTAAATTGAGTGAAATGAACTTTCCCTTTTTCGAAAGAGTGGAACCCTAGAGGTTAGTTGATTTTGAACTCATTATCTTCTCATGATTAGGCTAAGTTAAGCTTCTCTTTCCTCTTCGCTAAAGCTGTCATGACTTAAGAAAATTATCCTTAGCCAATTAACCTAATTAATTAACTTCCCTAAGTCTTAAATTAAACTCCCTAGTTCGATTAACCAATTGGTGAAGAAATTAGACAAGTGATTTACTCAAACCTCTCCCTCAAATGCCACGACCAAGATAAGGAATCAAGTAACCACAGGATTATGTCAACCCACTCAATAACTCAAGATTAACATCACAAGATTATGCAACATTAAGATATGTAATTCACTAATTGGAAAATACAAGATTATGTGCCAAATAAAGAGTGGCCAAATTCAATTATGGCAGCCAAGGAAGAAATCAAGTGAAATAACCATCTTTTCTTTACATTAAAATCAAATTCAAATTAGAATTTACAATCTAAAATGATTAAACCCTAGATAAAGGAATCTAACCATCTAATAAAAAGAGAAAAGGATAGGAAACAAAAGAACTTAGCCAATTTAAAGCTCAAGACTCATCCTCCATCTTCATCTTGTTGACCATTTGAAAATTGGACATTCAAGTATATTTTGATCATTTTAAGTCAAAATTTGCTACTTGAGCATCGCTAATCTAAACTAAAAGTCATTGGCCACTTTTAGGGCCTTGACCATGTTCAAATGGACAATATACACATAATTGATCAATTACATATACAATATACTACACATATATACATTTTTGGCCAGTAAACTCGCCCATTTCATACTTTTAGGCAAAATTCTGTTTCTTTCTTTTTCATTATCACATTATGCCAAATTCCATAACACACACATAAACATATCCACTAGCCCATAACATCATTTCCACCACATACACATACATATATCCATAGTGGGCTAGGATATCAGAATTCCACTCATATTTACAGGCAAACATGCATATGCACAACAAAATCATTCCTATGGCAACTTATATACAAAATTTATAACTAACAATATACATATTCATTATACCAATTCTTACAAAAGGCTTTTATGAGAGATATCAACTCTGCCTGTGTCTTTCCCATTCACACCACTACTATTCAAAAATATAAATAACTATAAGTGAGATTAAAATCTTAATAACTAGTATAGTCCATTTCATACCACATATAACCATGTCAAAGTAACAAAACTAAAGTAATAGAAATTATATATCAAAGTATGTAGGAATTTCCTCTTTTCAAAGCATTTTCATGTAAATACATACCAGCATAATCGTCTAGCCATCGAACCTCCAATGCTTTCCGACATGAAACTATAGGCTCTACTAGATCAATCACTCTTTAATTCGAGCACACTTTTGGTGGTAGAAATACCCAGCTAGAAGTATTCAAACTCACTTACAGACTATGGTTTCCCTCATTTTACACACTTGTGATAGAGGTATCGTTGACTCCTAGCCATACCCTAACAGGTACTTGGAAGTTGCAAGACTACTTGGATGTTCTATGGTAACAATCCCACTATAATACTGTACTACATTACCTATGGTATCAGCCCATATAATGCTACATTAGATGTCCTATGGTGCTAGCTCAACCATATAGATTTTTAACTCACATCTCTATATACACATATCCCCACATATCCTGGGTGAGCTCTGTAACATCTAAAAAACTTCAAATCTACAAAAATTGACTAATTAAGGGATAAATAGTTAAAAATATAATTATTTTATTTAATTATATTTTTGGGTTGCTAAGTAGATTTTTGGGTCATATTTGGCTCTAAATTCAATTAGGATGAAAGTTGAATCAAGTTGGGAGGTATCGAGGGGAGAAAAATCCACTTGCTGCTTGATACATCATGAGCCGCAGCTTGTGTGGTGTGCACTATGGAGCACAGCACAGCAGGCAACTTAAAATTTTGAAAATGATAAGAAAAAGTCAATTTTTATGGTAGGAAACCTAGAGCACAAAGGGGGCAACTTTGGGCACTGCTAGGGCATCATTTTAGGAGGATTTTAAAGATAAATTGAGCCTTCAAACTCTTGAGTAAGTTTTCTACCTTTCTCCTCTTCCTTTTCATCTCATTTTCTATGGGATTTGAAAGAGTGAGAATTTATCTGAATGGATTAAGCCATGAGTCTATGTTTTGAAGGTTTCTATTGACTCTAATGGTTTGATTTAGGTTTATTAATCTTAGATATATGGTAATATGAAGCTACTTTGTTGTTTGGTGAAAGTTAGATCAAGCCCTAACTTGATCATGGGGTTTTGAAGTGTGATAAGTTGAGATCTTAAGTGTTATGTTATGAGAGAGTTAAAGGGAGGCTTGAAGGGATTGTGTGAACAAATTCTAATCTTAACAAGCCTCTTTATTAAGAATATGAGTGAGTAGTGGGAGAATTGGGAGGTTATTGGTAGCTGATAGGAAATTAGTCGCTTATCCTCAAAATTACACTAAAGCTAACCCTAATGCAATATAGGGCCAACCCTAGGTCATCTCCCAAGGAATGGTTTTAAGTCTAATTGAAAGTTATCTAGTGAAATAAATCGACCAAAGTTTGTAGGAATTTAGTTACCTAGCTAATTATCTAAACTAATTACCTAATGTGCAAGTAATTAAAATGCTAGTGAAAGTGAGTGAAATGAACTTTCCTTTTTACAATAATGGAACCCTAGAGATTAGTTGATTTTGGACTCATTATCTTCTCATGATTAGGCTAAGTTTAGCTTCCCTTTCCTCTTGACTAAAGCTGTCATGACTTAAGAAAATTATCCTAAGCCAATTAACCTAATTAGCTAACCTCCCTAGGTCTTAGATTAAAGTCCCTAGTTCAATTAACCAATTGGTGAAGACATTAGCCAAGTGATTCACTCAAAATCCTCTCTCAACAGCCATGGTCAAACACATAAATTGAGCAACCACAAGATTATGTCAAGCTACTCAACAACACAAGCATTAACACCACAAGATTATGCAATATTAACACAAGAAATTCACTAATTGAAAAACACAAGATTATGTGCCAAACAAAGAGTGGCAAAATTCAGTCATGGCTGTCCAAGGAAGAAATTAAATGAAACAATCCTCTCTCTTTACATCAATATCAAATTCAAATTAGAATTTATAAGCGAAGATGATTAAACCCTAGATTAAGGAATCTAACCATCTAGTAAAAAGAGAAGAGGATAGGAAACAAAAGAACTTAGCCAATTTGAAGCTCAAAACTCATCCTCCATCTTCATCTCTCTAGGATTCCACAAAGAAACTTAGCCAATCTTCATCTTCAAGAACCCTAGTGATTGCTTGTGAAGGCCAAACTCCATAGCTCTTGAATGATGGAAATGAGCTTCAATCCTTTTGAAAATGGAAGGGATGGAACGAAAATGAAGAGAGGAGAAGAATGGTATGAGTTTTGTGGAGGTTTGGTGGCTGAAAATAGAGGTTAGGGTGCTGGAAAATGAAGAATAAAAGAGAGAAAATGAAGAACACTATGAACAAGAGAGAGAGAATGTGGAAGATGAATGAGATATGTGTTGGATCCCATTTGGGACTTAAAATGGCGTGCTCCTTGGTGTCTCCCATCAGCTGAAGCTTAATTAAAATAATGAAAAAGAAATTAAAATGTAAATGGGAGCCTTGTCACACTTGCAAGGTGGCAACTTCCTATTGGTTTGTAGATGATTCCAATGTATGCCTAATTTTTCATGTGTCATCCACATCATTTTAGCTGATCTAATCCCTCAAAATAATCATAATTCACGTGCAAACCATCAGCCATTGACCTCAAGGAGTGTTGACCTCAATTGCCCAATTGATGCACAAGTCACATGCCACCTATGTCACATAAATCACATAATTCAATTAAATAGCATATGATATAATAAAATCTAATTCATGTCAAGAATTAAATTCATAATTAGAGGGAGAATTTATTAAATTAACCAAGTTTCAGGCTGCACAAAATTATATAAAAATTTCCACACAAAGGCAAACCAAAAACTAAGACAAACTAAGACACTTAAGAAAGTGTTAATTTTTTTATTTAATTACCCCCAAACTAAAATGAATTTTAAAAATATAATTTCACCATTCATCAAATGGACATAAAATGCACTTTGTCAACTTTTCTTGTACATTTTCTCAAAAGTTCATTTTTTGGACCAAAATGCCCCTAGTGCACTGAACCTAGAAACTTAGGCAAAGTTCCAAATCTAATGCAATGTGTGCATTTGAAGGTGATAAATCATTAATAAAATGGTCCTAATTGACAAATAAAAGTGGGTAACAAATGTGTTCTATCAGTAGCTAATAGTGTTTATGTTAATTAAAAATTAACATATTGTACTTGTTGATGTAGATTGTGGTGTGGGAAGACTTACCTTGACATAAGAAGAGATTTAGTACCATGGGTAACCCTTTTAGTACTAAAAGGGTTGAGGTAACTAGATAATTTGCATTATTTATTATCTTGAATAAGTTATTCTCAAGCTGCTTTTCTATAATTTGTTGTGTATATATGTATAAATTTTGTAAAGGTTAACTATTTTAGAAAATAAGTGGAGTATTGGTTTGTGAAATTCTATATTTTTAAAGTAAATGGTAATATTTGTTATATTTATTTAGAAAGTGGTTTATGCATGGTCAAGTGGAGATATGTAGTGAAATGTGGCATATTAGAGGGTGGAAAGTCAACCTAGTAGAGTTAGTGAAGATTAAGTTCATAAGGCATTATTGGCACCTCAGGATGCCAGGTGTAGCACTTACTCTCCTTAGTGCCAAAAAAAGGGTGCGATGTTAGACACTTATTCTCCTTAGTACCTAAAAGGGTACGGAGTTGGAGACTATGCTCCTTAGCATCTGTATGATGCAGTGTTAGAGTAATAACACCCTAATTACTTGTAATAGGAGGAACCAATAGTTTAAAAGTAGTTTAGGACACCTTGGCCAGGTAGTCCTACCATGGATGGTGAGCTTGGGGACCATACATATGATTTGGTTCTGTGAAATAGCCTACCAATTTAATCGGGAGCATTAAATGACTAGATTGTCAAGGATCATGCATGTAACTTATGATGATCTTATATGGTGTGTTTATTTTACTTGATTTAAGGCTTGTTTATTGTCATATCTTAAAACTTCAAATCTGGAAAAAGTTGATTAATTAAGGGATAAATTAGTTAAAAATATGATTAATTTATTTAATTATGCTTTTGGGTTGTTAATTGGATTTTTGGGTCATATTTGGCTCTAAATTAAGATAGGATAAAAGTTGGATCAAGTCGGGAGGCATCGGGGGGAGCAAAATCTACTTGTTGCTTGCTGCGTCATGAGCCGCAGCTTGCATGGCTTGCGCTGCAGCACACGGCACAGTAGGCAACTTGAAATTTTGAAAATGATAAAAAATTAGATTTTGTGGTGGGAAACCTAGAGCACGAAGGGAGAAACTTTGGGCACTACTAGGGCATCATTTTAGGAGGATTTTGAAGAAAATTTAAGCATTCAAACTCTTGAATAAGTTTTCTACCCTTCTCCTCTACCTTTTCATCTCATTTTCCATAGGATTTGAAAGAGGAAGAATTTAGTCTGATTGGATTAAGCCATGAGTCAATGTTTTGAAGGTTTCTATTGACTCTAAAGGTTTAATTTAGGTTTATTGATCTTAGATATGTGGTAATAGGAAGCAACTTTCTTGTTTGGAGAATTTTAGATCAAGCCCTAACTTGATCATAGGGTGTTGAAGTGTGATAAGTTGAGATATTAAGTTTTATGTTGTAATAGAGTTAGAAGGAGACTTAAAGGGATTATATGAACAAATTTTAATCTTAACAAGCCTCTTTGTTAAGAATATGAGTGAGAAATGGGAGAATTGGGTGGTTATTATTAGCTGATAGTGCTTGTGTTAATTGAAATTAACATATAGTACTTGTTGATGTAGATTGTAGTGTGGGAAGACTTACCTTAACATAAGAAGAGAATTAGTACCACGGGTAACCCTTTTAGTAACAAAAGGGTTGAGGTAACTAGATAATTTGCATTATTTATTACCTTGTATAAGTTATTTTCAAGTTTCTTTTCTATGAATTGTTGAGTATATATGTGTAATTCTTTAGAGGTTAACTATTTTAGAAAATGAGTAGAGTATTGCTTTGTAAATTCTATATTTTTGAAGTAAATGGTAAGATTTTGTTATATTTGTTTGGAAAGTTATTTATGCATAGTCAAGTGGAGATATATAGTGAAATGTGACATATTAGAGGATAGGAGGTCATCCTAGTGGAGATAGTAAAGATTAAGTCCATATGGCATTGCTAGCACCTCGAGATGCCAGGTACAGCACTTACTCTCCTTAGTACTCGAAAATGGGTACGGTGTTGGAGACTTACTCTCCTCAATACCCAAAAGGGTGTGGAGTTGGAGATTATGCTCCTTAGCATCTATAGGATGCAGTGTTAGAGTAATGACACCTCAATTACTTGTAATAAGGGAAACTAGTAGTCCAGAAGTAGTTTAGGACACCTTGGCTGGGTAGTCCTTCCATGGATGTGAGCTTGGGGACCATACATGTGATTTGGTTATGTGAAATAGCCTACTGGTTCGGTCAGGAGTATTAGAGGATCAGATGGTTAGGGATCATGCATGCAATTTGTGGTGATCTTATATGATGAGATTATGTTACTTATTTTAATACTTGTTTCTAACTTGGCTTGTTAATCAATAATGTAGATCATCTTAGTTACTGAGATTTTTATCTCACCCTGTGGATTATCATTTTACAGGTTCTCCAGCTGAGACTGAGCGAGGGAAGGAATCGAGCAAGGATTTGTAGATTTGCTACATCAAATAGTAATGCCCGATTTTAGTTTGAGTCGTGTACATAAACTTGTCATATGATATTATATGTTGCTAACTAGGAATGCATATCATTTTGGTTGCACTTGTTTCATACTATGTTGTTGTGTATTTTATCTCAATATTGTATATGATGTGAATATGTGGAAATTTTTGTGGTGATGGGCTAAAATACTAATACAAGTGCAAGGAATGTTTTATCTATGTGGTGACAATAATTGTAATGTATTATGTGGTAATAGAAGTCAAAATAGTGCATGTAGTGTTGATTGTGTATTTTGGCCATATTGGGTGAAATGGCCATTTAGTGGCCAAATTTTATGTTTGGTATGTTTTGTGTGTTTGATTGGTCATTCAAGTGTATTTTGATCCATTAGACTTGGTTCAAGCCTTACAATGGGTCAATGGTATTAGTTATGAGTTTTAGGTACTTCGATGGTTGAAAATCTCTTTAAAAACTGACTTTTACATCCTAGTGTCTAAATTTTTCATATGATGTCAGATTGTAACAAAACTTATACCATTAGTTAGCTTATTGAATAAGCTTCACGTGGGCACTTGAATTACTCTAATCGGACATTGGATGTGAAAATGGCGTGCGTTAGAAGTTCATCCCGAAAAGCTATCATGACAGTATTGGTGTCATGGACATATGCGCCACGGCGCATTTTGCACAAGCCACAGCTCATGGTACAACGAGTAAACTTGGCTTTCTATGCCACATGCCATGGTGCATGGACCACAAGCTACGGCGCATGGACCAAAACACTTAAAAATGACATTTTTAGCCCTATTTTAAAGTGGTTTGCTTCCCAAAACTTTTCCATACTTCCAATACCTTTATAAATCATTAAGTTTGAGCTCAAACTCTCAATTTAAAGGGTTTTTATGGGATCCCAAAGATTTCACATTATTTTTAAAGGATTATTTGTTTTAACCCTTATATTTATAATGTGAGCTTAGGAGCAATTTTTGCTCATAATTATAATTGTTTGTTGTGATTGTGTGGTGAATTTTAGTAATTTCAAGGTGGACATTACATTTATAACTTTGCATGTTAATCAATAATGTAGATTATCTTAGTTACTGAGATTTTTATCTTACCCCGTGGTTATCATTTTACAGGTTCCACTAATGAGACTGAGCCAAGGAGGGAATTGAAAAAGGGCTAGCATACTTGCTACATTCTCATTGTAAAGCCTGATTTTGATTTGCGTCATGTACATAAACTTATATGGATGATATTATAGATTGCTAACTATGAATGCATATCATTTTGATTGGTTACACTTGTTTCACACTATGTTATTTTATATTTTAGCCCAATATTGTATATGAGTATGTGGAAATTTTTATAGTGATAGGCTAAAATACTAATACAAGTGTAAGGAATATTTTATCATATGGTGGCAATGTATATGTAATGTATTATGTGGCAATAGAGGCTAGATAGTGTATATGATGTTGTTTTGGTATTTTGGCCATCTAGGGTGAAATGGCCATTGAGTGGCCAATTTTATGTTTTTATGTATTTAATTCTCACTCAAGAGTATTTTAGTCCATTAGACTTGGTTCAAGTCTCACAATGAGTTAATGGTATAAGTTATAAGTTTTGGGTACTTGAATGCTTGAAAATCGCTTTAAAAACTGACTTTTGCATTCGAGCATATAAAATTCTCATACGGTGTTAGATCGTAACAAAACTTGTACCATTAGTTAGCTTATTAAATAAGCTTCATGTGGGTACTTGAATCACTCCAATTGGACATCGGATGCTAAAATGGTGCATTACTGTCATGGACACACGAGCCATGGATAGCATCTAAAATGGCACACTTGTTTAAAGTTAGTCCAGAAAGCTGTCATGACAACATTACTGTCATGGACACATGTATCGCGGTGCATTTTATGCAAGCTACGGTGAATGATACAGTAAGAAAACTTGCTTTCTGTGCCACATGCTATGGC
Source organism: Prosopis cineraria (assembly GCF_029017545.1). NCBI lineage: Eukaryota > Viridiplantae > Streptophyta > Magnoliopsida > Fabales > Fabaceae > Prosopis > Prosopis cineraria. The sequence goes on along the minus strand of NW_026555336.1, from coordinate 19,823,260 downwards.
GTATGGACCACGAGCCATGGCCCATAGACCAAAACACTCAAAAATGACATTTTTGGCCCTATTTTGAAATGTTTTGCTTCCCAAAACTTTTCCATACTTCTAATACCTTTATAAATAATTAAGTTTGAGCTCAAACTATAAATTTGAAAGGTTTTTATAGGATCTCAAACATTTGACAATTATTTCTAAAGGATTATTAGTTTTAACCCTTATATCTATAATGTGAGATTAGGAGCAAATCCTTACTCCTAATTATGATCGTTGTTGTGATTGTGTGGTGAATTTTGGTAATGTCAAGGTGGACACTATATTTTGGTATCAGTTTCTCAAGTTATGAGATCTAGTTGTGCTAATGTCTATTGCATTCATTCTTATTAGTTGACAACTTTATGTACACAACTCTTTCCCTTTATCTCTTTTCCTTTATTTCCTATTAATTTCCCTTTTCTACTTGGTTTCTTCCTTAGGAGGGGAGAAAAATGGTTAGAAGAAGCATCCAAAATGTTAGAAGTTTACCAGAGAATGATGGGCTTATACCAGAGGTACAGCCAGAGATATGAGTGGAACAACAACAAAGGCCCCAGGGTAATGAAGCAATTCTTGAAGAATTGTGGGATATGATAAGGAATATTTAGAGAACTGTTCAAGACCACAACATTCTACTCCATAATAAAGGTCATAAGGAGGAACAAAGGAGACAAAGGAAGCTCATGAGAGCATATTAGAACCATCTCATGGTTTTGGTAGTAGCCTTGGATCATCTGGGACGAGAGTGGATGGAGATGATCAAAGGATGGCTATTGATCGAGCATGGAGGACTTTCTCTTAGTTTAACCCTCCAACCTTTAATGGAACTATGAAGGAAGGAGAAGCGAAGAAATGGATAAAGAGAGTTAAAACCATCTTTGAGGTGGTACTGTGCTCTACAAAATAGAAGGTGATTATAGCCACAATGTATCTTGATGAAGATGCTAAACACTAGTGGAATTCTGCAAGACCAATGGATGGACGTCAGCTAACATGGGAATAATTCAAGGAAATGTTCTTTGATCATCATTTTCCTCCAGCATTCAGAGATGAGAAAGAGGTTGAGTTCCATGCATTTTAGTAGGGAGATCTTGATGAGGAAGCATTTATTTAGAAGTTTAATCAGCTATCAAAGTTTTCTACTAATTTGAATGAGATGAATGATAGTGAGTGGAAGGCCAAGAGGCTTTTGAAAATGATGAGGCTTGGATATTGACAGCAAATTGCCCTGCTTGGAGTAACCACATATGCTGACATGTGTAATCGGCTCTAAATTATAATAAGAAGGGGTCGGGAAGTAGAAGTAGAAAAGAGACGAGATAGTCATGGGAGGTTCTCGTCCTCCCTAGGCCCTTTGGAGCTGTCTCTAAGAAGACGGGTTATGGCACGAGTAGTTCTGTAGCATCGGGTAAGAAGAGTCTTGTTAGAGGATCACAGACTCGAGGAACATTTTAGATGGATAGATTTAGGAGTTTTGGTGTTCCACAACTATCCTGACAGGCTTCTAATATGCCTGCTCCAACCTTGAGTACAGCTCGATTACCACCATGTGCTAAGTATGGGTGATCACATCCTGGGAGGTGCTGGGCATGTTTTAAATGTAGGAAACCCTTTGACAAGATAATGCCCTGGGGGAAGAGTGGAGATGGAAGAGCAGAGATCTACCATTTTAGGACAAATCTACACACTATCGTAAGAGGAGATAAGAGCATCGCCTAATGTGATAAAAGTTATTATTTCTATTTGCGAGCAGAAAATTGAGGCATTATTTAATTCCAGTGCTACACATTTGTTTATTTCATATGAATGTGTAGAGAGGTTAGGACTTCCTTTACATGAATTGCCTTATGTAATTAAAGTATCTACACCATTTGGGTCATCCGATATGACTAGTAAAGCATGTTTGAATGTAGAAGTGAGGTTTGAAAATCATTCGACCACTCTCGATTTAATTCAGATTCCTATGAAGGGTTTGGATGTGATTATCAGTATGGATTGGTTGATGGCAAATAATGCCACCTTGGACTATGTAAACACCATATTTTGTCCGCACATTTAACAAAAGATAAATAATTTTTACTTTTAAATGTATTTTTTTGTAAAAAAAATCTAAACAATTAATTAAAATATAAAAATAAAATTTCATTCTTTTTTAAGAATTAATTTCAAAAAAAAAAGAAGAGAGGAAATTTTCAAAAAAAAAATATTAATTCTTTTTTAGAATTGTATTTCAAAAAAAAAAATCTAACAAGTATAAAAACGAAATATTAATTCTTTTTTAAGAATTATATTTAAAAAAAATCTAACAAATATAAAAATGAAATATTAATTCTTCTCTAAGCATTATATTTCAAAAAATATCCAATGAAAAAAAGAAATATTAATTCTGATTATGAATTATATTTCACGAAAATATAATAAAAATGAAAAACAAAACGTTAATTCTGGTTAAGAATTACATTTCAAAAAAAAAAGACACAAACACACACACATATATATAATAAAATCTAATAAATATAAAAAATGAAATATTATTTTTGGTTAAGAATGATATGTCAAAAATAATGGATATAAAAAATGAAATTTAAGCCTCTTAAGGATTATTTTTCAAAAATAAAATAAAATAAAATAATAATAAGTAGTAAAGAAGATAAATAAATTTAATCTCTCTTCAAAATTAGTTTTGAAAAATGGGGGAGAAAATCATGCTTAAATCTTTTGAAATCTCTACCACTACCCAATTATCTCAATAATCAAAAATTAAGAAAATTAACTTTTTAAAAATTAAATTTGTTAAATTCTTTAAAATCTGATTGTTTTTTCTATATTTATATATATTTTCTAGATTTAAAAGCATATTTCCTTGCCCAAATCTCTAAAATTAATATTAAAAAAAAAGAGAGTGGAATTCAAAAACTAAATACGAAAACTAAAAAAATAAATAAAAAATAATGGGATGATTGAAACGCCGATTGCACCAGCATTTTAATTAGCCCTAATATATCCCACGCTGTCTCAATTGGAATGCATGCACAGAAAAAAGGGTAGAGGAAAGAAACAGAGAGCCAAAGCAGAGACACAGCACAAAAAAGAGAAGCGTGCAAAAGAGAAGAGTAGGGGCGATAAGTAGTAGAAAATTGATGAAGGATCAAGCAAGTAGAGAAGCAGAGCAGTCTTCAGCAGCCAAAAATTTAGGAGGAAAGACAAAAAGCAAGATGGGCGCTACAGCAGATCTGAGGCTGAAGCATATGGGATTATAGCAAAAGGGCGGTGAGTAATCATGATTTTCAAAAATCTACCTCTTCTTCCTATATAAGAGTAATGAAGCATTGTGGAGGGGAGGAGTTTTTGGATTTTCTGGAGAGATTGAGAGAGATCAAATTTAAGCGAGGAAGAGCATGGGAGACATTTAAAGGGGAAGAAGGTCTGATTCGAGATACCCATCCATATCAGTGAAAAGGTTTGAAACCAATCTTGGCTTGATAAAAATTTCAAATTTTAGCTTGCATCTATGCTTTGTTTCATAAGGTGCATATTGGTTTTGGGAATGCACAAAATTAGAGAGATGATGCCTGATAAAAATAATCCCAGGATATTTTTCGATCATGAATTTGATAGTCAAGAATTGTGTCCTACTGCATATATATGTTCTACTCATCTCTGGATAGATGTATGTTTTAAATGTTTCAAGAACACTAGTTTGTGTTGTGCGCTCTTTGTTTTTTTTTTCTTTGCCTTCGTGTACTTTGATTTGATGAGTGAAATTCTTAACTTATCAATCTGATCATGAGCTAATTTTTTCCCCCCAAGAATTAAAGAATTCATAGTCAACCAAGTCTACTTTGATTATTAACACTTTATTTAAAATTATCTTGTGAGATACAAGCTTGGCCTTGCTTGATGAATATGTATAGGGTCCTATAGAAGCTTTGGTTTTGCCCTGAGTAGAGAACGTGGCCTTAGTTTTTCTCTCCTTTAAGGGCCAAAACGTATACATTCAGTCCTTCACAAAGCTTTATGACTAATATTAATGAAAAAAAAATCTATTAAAAGCTGTCACCTTGCGTTTTTGATTTTGCACATTTGCAATCTGGAAGAGTTTTGGTGATGATTAAGTTCTTTGTCAATTTAAAGAAAACACGTCCATGTTTATAATTTTTTTTCATTTTTTTAAAAAGGACGTTAACTTAAAAATGATGGGCTATTAGATTTATGTTTACATATGGTTTGTCAATTGAATGGTTAGCAAGGCAAAATGTAAAATTGCAATACCATGTGTTTATATGGTTTGGTTATGTTTTGCTTTATTATCCTTTTTATTTTTTTTATTTTTTTTGGGTCCTGATTCTCAACAAACACGGCTTCAATTGTATGAAATAAAGTTAGTTGTGTGAGATTTTAAGAGTTTCCACAATTGTTTAGAATGATCTCATATCGTGTAAATCAATAAGATTTCACAAGTGTGAGAATCGAATTTATATATATTAAATAGGGGTTCTAATGGCCCAATCATTCAAATTAATATTATAAAATATTTAACAGTATCGTGTGAGATTTAAAGGATCTTTGCAGATATGCAAATTAATTACCTCATCACATGGGATAATAAATCCCTGTAGATGTTGTGATTATTAATTTGTATATAGAAAATAAATAAATTATTTTATAAATAATAATATAATAAACATTTATAAAAATATAATTAATTAAATTGATGTATTTAAATTATTATCATATTTACTAATTAGATCTTTTAGTCATATGAGAATTTAAACCTCTGTAGATCTCTACAATAATCATATTATCGTGTGAGTCAATACGACTCTACAAATATAACGATTACGATTTTTTATAAAAATATATATGTACAAGTATAGACATGCATAATAAAATTAAATTAAAAAAAGAAAGATATAGATTTAAATGAGTATTATCTAATTCTTTTGTCGCATGAGATTTTTAAATCTCTGCAGATACTTTGAATAATCATATTACTGTGTGGATCAATAAAATTCTGCAGGTACAACGATTAAGATTTTATATAATACCTGTTTAAAAATATTAGAATAAATATAAATATATATACAGCTAAATACTTAATAAACTAAATAAACTAAGCTATTTAACTCTTTTGCTGTGTGAGATTTTAAGATTCTCCATTGATATTTAGAATAACCGTATTATCACGTGAGTCAATAAGACCCTGTAAGTATAACGGTTAAATTTTGAAAAATAAAAAATAAAGATTTTTCAACAAAAATAAAAATTATTTTCCTTACAAATTCAAATTCAAGTAATAATTAAAATTAAATTACCTTTTACAATTAACACATACATATCCTAATTTTTAGAAAATTATTTTTGTTTTTCAACTTATCTCTCTTCAATAATAATAAAATACCAAAAAAAAAATTTCCTTCCCGAACTACGTAAGCTTTGATCCCTTTAGCAGGGTACGTAGGCCTTAGGCTCTCATCTTAGGTCAAGTCCGCTTGTAAATAAATAATAATTTTCCTTTCATATTTAAATTTAATTTTTAATTTTTTTAGATTTATTTTTGGCGGATAAATAATAAAAAGAGTAGTTAAAATAATCTAAAAGGCTATACTAATGGCACAATTAACTAAGGTAACCGTTTTATAGAATGGGTGATGTGGGGTGCATAAAACCTTCCTTACTCACAATCGACTCCCGAACCTGTCTCTGGTTATGAAAATCATCCTTATCACCTTCAATTGGTTTCCCAAGATTTTTCCTTAAAATCTTGGTGGCGACTCCCTATTCTTTTTTTTTTCTCACGACGATCAGGCCACCGCATCACGCAGCCGATGCGACAGACTATACTAAGAAGACAGTTTTGCTACCGGTACATACTACACTGGCTAATATTCCTAGTGAGTCTAAGTTCTTATCAGTGGTACAAGCAAAGAAACTGATGCAATGGTGTATGGCTTATACGGTTTTCTTCTCAGTGCATGGGGTCTATGATGGAAGTATTGATAAGATTGGGATAGTGAATGAATTCTTGAGGTATTTAAGGATGATATGTCTGGTTTACCTCCAAAAAGGGAAGTAGAATTCACGATAGACCCAGTGCCAAGAACTAAACCAACCTCAAAGGCACCATTCCGGATGTCACCAACTGAGCTAGCTGAGTTGAAGTAGCAGATAGAGGAGTTACTTGAAAAGGGGTTTATTAGACCTAGTGTGTCATCTTGAGGATCACCTGTGTTATTTGTTAAGAAGAAGGATGGTAGCTTATAACTATGTATTGATTATAGACAGTTGAATAAGGTGATGGTGAAGAACAAATATCCTTTACTAAGGATTGATGATTTGTTAGATCAATTGATGGGAGCTTCAGTTTTCTTAAAAATTGACCTAAGGTTAGGATAGCATCAATTAAGAGTGTACTTGGAGGATGTGCCCAAGATGGCTTTCCATACTAGATATAGGCATTATGAGTTCCTGGTAATGCCATTTAGGTTAAGAAATGCGCCTGCAGTTTTCATGAACTACATGAACTACATATTTAGGCCTTACCTGGATTAGTTTGTAGTGGTATTTATTGATGACATTCTGATATTTTTTGAAAATGAGGAATAGCATGTAAAGCATTTGAGGATTGTGTTACAAATTTTGAAGGACAACAAGCTCTATGCTAATCTTAGCAAATATGAGTTTTGGCTATGAGAGGTTCGATTTATAGGACATGTTGTGTCAGCGAAAGGAATTATGGTGGATATGCATAAAGTGGATACGGTGTTGAAATGGGAAAAACCTAGTTTTGTGACTGAAATACAGAGTTTTTTAGGATTGCCTGGATATTATCATAGGTTTATTTAGCATTTCTCTTAAATAGTTTCATCATTGACTAGGTTGACCCAAAAAGATCAGCTGTTCATTTAGGGTTACAAGTGCGGGACTACATTTCAAAAGTTGAAAGAGAAACTGACTACGGCACTGATATTAATTATTCCTAATCCACGATTGCCATATGAAGTGTATACAAATACATCTCTAAAGGGTCCAGGATGTGTGTTGATGCAAGATGAATGAGTAGTGGCTTATGCCTCTAGACAGCTTAGGCCATATGAAGAGAATTACCCGACCCATGACTTAGAGCTTGCTGTAGTTGTGTTTGAACTAAAGATTTGGCGGCATTATTTGTATGGAGCAGTGTTCAGTGTTTTCAATGACCATAAGAGCCTGATATATTTAATGAATTATAAGGAACTTAATATGAGGCAGAAAAGGTGGATGGAGTTCTTGAAAGACTATAGCTTCGAATTTAAAAACCATCCGGGGAAAGAAAATATGGTTGCATATGCCTTAAGTCGAAAGTCATTGCATGTTGCTTGTCTAATGGTGTAAGAGCACAAATTGCTGGAATCCTACTTAGATATTTAGTATGACTCACTAGAATTTACTTTGTGTAGCCTACATTCCACAAAAATTACCAATGAGTTTTGGAGAGAGTTAAGGATAGCACAGCTTAAGAATGAGTATTTGTTAAAAATTTAGGAAGATGTAGAGGAAAGGCAAACCACAGACTTTGGTTTTAATGATGATAGATATGTTGTATATCAAGATCGGGTTTATGTACTAGATAAGGGTGATTTATGAAAGAAAATTCTGAATGAGGCACATAAGAGTAGATATACAATTCACCCTAGAATAACTAAGATGTACCAAGATATAAAGTGGTATTAGTGGTGGCCTGGAATGAAAAGGGATGTTACAAATTTTGTATCTTGGTGTTTAATTTATCAAAAGGTTAAAATCGAGTATCAGAGACCAGCAGGAACTTTACAACCACTAGAGATACCGAAGTGGAAATGGGATAGTATATATATGGACTTCATTTTGGGATTACCAAGAACTCAATCTAATCATGATTCTATCTGAGTGATTATAGATAGGTTGACAAAGTTAGCTCATTTTTTGGCAGTGCGAATTGGTGATTCATTGGAGAAGTTGGTAGAGATATACATTCAAGAAGTTGTGAGATTGCATGGGATGTTAAAGGACATTATCTCTAATTGTGATCTGAGGTTCACCTCAAATTTTTAGAAAGCGTTGCAGAGAGCAATGGGTACTGAATTAAGATTCAGCACAGCGTATCATCCATAGACTGATAAACAGATAGAAAAGACTATACAAACTCTAGAAGACATGTTGAGAGCTTGTGCTTGAGAGCTTGTGCCTTAGAACTAAGAGGCAACTGGGATAGCCATCTTCTTTTAGTTGAGTTTGCTTACAATAATAGTTTCCATTCCGGTATAGGGATGGCTCCCTATGAGGCACTATATAGAAGGAAATGTTGATCTCCTCTCTATTGGGTTGAATTAAGTAAGAAAAGCATTATGGGTCTAGATATTATGGATCAAACGATGCAAAATATTCGAATGATAAGGCAGAAACTTCTAACAGCTTAGAGTAGGTAGAAGAGTTAAGCAGATAGATAGCGAAGGCCGTTAGAGTTTATGGTTGGTGACCATATTTTTCTAAGAGTTTCGCCTGTGACAGGACTTGGGAGGTCAATCAAAGCAAACAAATTATCTCCTCGATTCATGGGTCCATTCAAGATCCTTAGGAAAGTTGGGCCGGTGGCCTATCAATAGCCTTTCCACCACAATGATCTAGGGTTCATGATGTTTTTTATGTTTATCAACTGTAAAAGTATTAACCTGATCCATCTCCTATAATTGAACCTAAAGAGGTAGAGCTACGAGAGAATATGACTTATCGAGCAGAGCCAGAACGAATAGTAGATATTGAAGATTAGTGATTGTGGAACAAGACTATTCGACTGGTTAAGGTAGTGTGGAAAGGAATGGCTCCTAGTGATGCTACATGGGAGACAGAGGACAAAATGAAGTAGCAATATCCCTATCTATTTCCCTAGGTATGTGTTGTGGTTATTATTGAATTTTAGGGGCAAAATTCCTTTAAAGGAGAGGAGAACTGTAACACCCAAAAAACTTTGAATCTGGAAAAATTGACTAATTGAGGGATAAATTGTTAAAAATATGATTAATTTACTTACTTATGTTTTTGGGTTGCTAATTAGATTTTTGGGTTATATTTGGCTCTAAATTGAGTTAGGATAAAAGTTGGATCAAGTTGAGAGGCATTTGGGGGAGCAAAATCCACATGCTGCTTGTTGCATCATGAGCCACAGCTTGTGAACTTAAAATTTCAAAAATGATAAGAAAAAGTCAGTTTTTGTGGTGGAAAAACTAGAGCACGAAGGGGAAAACTTTGGGCACTACTAAGGAATCATTTTGGGAGGATTTTGAAGATAAATTGAGCCATCAAACTCTTAAGTAAGTTTCCTACCTTTCTCCTTTACCTTTTCATCTCATTTTTCATGGGATTTGAAAGAGTGAGAATTTTGTCTGAATGGATTAAGCTATAAGTCTATGTTTTGAAGGTTTTTATTGACTCTAAAGGTTTGATTTAGATTTATTAATCTTGGATACGTGGTAATATGAAGCTACTTTGTTGTTTGGTAAAAGTTGGATCAAGCCTTAACTTGATCATAGGGTTTTGAAGTGTGATAAGTTGAGATGTTAAGTATTATATTGTGAGAGAGTTAGAGGGAGGCTTGAAGGGATTATGTGAACGAATTCTAATCTTAACAAGCCTCTTTGTTAAGAATATGAGTAAGTAGTGGGAGAATTGGGAGGTTATTGGTAGCTAATAGTGCTTGTGTTAATTGAAAATTAACATATAGTACTTGTTGATGTAGATTGTGGTGTGGGATGAGATTTAGTACCACGGGTAACCCTTTTAGTACCAAAAGGGATGAGGTAACTAGATAATTTGCATTATTTATTATCTTGAATAAGTTATTCTCAAGCTGCTTTTCTATGATTTGTTGTGTATATATGTATAAATTGTGTAAAGGTTAACTATTTTAGAAAATGAGTGGAGTATTGGTTTGTGAAATTCTATATTTTTAAAGTAAATGGTAAGATTTGTTATATTTATTTAGAAAGTGGTTTATGCATGGTCAAGTGAAGATATATAGTGAAATGTGGCATATTAGATGGTGGGAGATCACCCTAGTGGAGTTAGTGAAGATTAAGTCCATATGGCATTATTGGCAGCTAGGTGCAGCACTTACTCTCCTTAGTGCCAAAAGATGGGTGCAGTGTTAGGGACTTATTCTCCTTAGTACTTAAAAGGGTGTGGAGTTGGAGATTATGCTCCTTAGCATCTGTAAGATGCAGTGTTGGAGTAACAACACCCAAATTTCTTGTAATAGGGGGAACCAATAGTCCAGAAGTAGTTTAGGACACATAAGCCAGGTAGTCCTACCATGGATGGTGAGCTTGGGAACCATACATGCGGTTTGATTATGTGAAATAGCCTACCGGTTCAGTCGAAAGTATTGAAGGACTGGATTGTCAAGGATCATGCATTAACTCATGGTGATCTTATATGTTGTGTTTATTTTACTTGATTTAGGGCTTGTTTATAACTTGGCATGTTAATCAATAATGTAGATTATCTTAGTTACTGAGATTTTTATCTCACCCCGTGGTTATCATTTTTCAGGTTCCACTAGTGAGACTGAGCCAGGAAGGGAATCAAGAAAGGGCTAGCATACTTGCTACATTCTCATTATAAAGCTCGATTTTGATTTGAGTCGTGTACATAAACTTATATGGATGAGATTATATGTTACTAACTAGGAATGCATATCATTTTGATTGGTTGCACTTGTTTCACACTATGTTATTTTGTATTTTAGCCCAATATTATATATGATGTGAATATGTGATAATTTTTATGGTGATAGGCTAAATGGGCTAAAATAATAATACATGTGCAAGGAATATTTTATCTATGTGGTGGCAATGTATATGTAATGTATTATGTGGCAATAGAGGCCAAATAGTGTATATGGTATTGATTTGGTATTTTAGCCATATAGGGTGAAATGGCCTTTTAGTGGCCAAATTTTGTATTTGGTATGTTTTTATGTGTTTGAATGCTTACTCAAGTGTATTTTGGTCTATTGGACTTGGTTCAAGTCTCACAATGGGTTAATGGTATAAGTTATGAGTTTGGGGTACTTGGATGCTTGAAAATCACTTTAAAAACTGACTTTTGCATCCGAGGATCTAAAATTCTCATACAGTATTGGATCGTAATAAAACTTATACCATTAGTTAGCTTATTAAATAAGTTTCATGTGGGTATTTGAATCAGTCCAATCGGACATTGGATGCGAAAATGGTGCGCCTTCACAGTTCATCCAAAAAAGCTGTCATGATAGCATTACTATCATGGACACATGCGCTGCAGTGCATTTCGCGCAAGCCGCAGTGAACTGTATAGCGAGAAAACTTACTTTATGTGCCACATGCTGCAGCACATGAACCACGAACCATGGCCCATAGACCAAAACACTCAAAAATTACATTTTTAGCCCTATTTTAAAGTGTTTTGCTTCCTAAAATTTCTCCATGCTTCCAATACCTTTATAAATCATTAAGTTTAAGCTCAAACTATAAATTTGAAGGGTTTTTATCGGATCCCAAATATTTGACAATTATTTCTAAAAGATTAGTTTTAACCCTTATATCTATAATGTGAGATTAGAAGCAAATCTTTGCTCCGAATTATGATTGTTGTTGTGATTGTGTGGTGAATTTTGGTAATGTCAAGGTGGACATTATAAGCTCCCACCCTCTATGATCATGCTTTTTACACAATTGATCTCAATTCCATATTTTCATTCCATATATATAAATAAAATTAGAAATCATCAAAGTTTCCTTTCACAAATCTAATTTCATGCTAAAATCATTCACAATGCAAAACCATACACAAAAACTAACAAAACCATAAATTTCAGAATTATACCATTACTTCTACATTGTTATAATAATTAATAAATATAATAAACTATATGGTTACCTCAACCTTTCTGTTCAATAGAAAGGGTTACCTATGTTTCACAACCCTATTCGAGTTTCTCTTCCCTATTTATGCATCATGTGCTAGAATCTATACAAAATTAGCAAATTAAAGTCAATCTTACCATTGACAAAAGTGCCAATTATCACAATTAAAAATCTAATCACTACTATTCCTCTTATTCGTGCCCATTTTCACACTCTACTCTTAGTTACCACTCAATTTAGGCACTAACACACCTATTATCAAATTTTCCTCATTACTCTCTCTCTAGCTTAGGTCAAATTATGCCTATAGCTTTAAAGCTTTATCATTCTAACTCAAACCAGTCACAAAGTGCTAGTTTAGTTCTAGAAGACCTTTCTATTAGTATAGGGTAAGAAATCATCCCCTTAAAACATTTGAATTCAATTTCTCAATAGATAAAACTAAGAGAAAATAGGATAGAATCAGAGGTTAAGGTAATATGAGACTTACCTAATAAGTAACAGGTCAAAAATTTCATCCTTTCTCCTGAAAATCATTTCCCTAGTAGATGTTCCCTATCTTCTCCATGCTAGACCCTCTTCTCTTTGTTTCTCCTTCTATTTTCATAAGCTATACATGAACTCACTTATTAGAGTTCTGCTCCATGTATCACAATGCATCCATCCTCTACCATGGTGCGTGACACAGTGAGGATAATCCTTACTATGCTCCCATGCTCTAATTTAAGACTTTACACTTTTACTTATATCTATTCACATAATATCCCAATGAGTCAAAATACCATTTCACCATCCAGAATCCTAATCTTACATTAGGTCACTAATTCTTTCCATAATCAGTCATTAATGCAAGATTAGAAATTCAGGATGTTATAATTTATATCTTCTTAGTGCTTTTTGAGGTGTGGTGTTGGAGATTCGAACTCCTTAGTGTTGATGTGATGTAGTGTTTAAGTCAGTGATACCCTATTATGTGTATTGGGCGAAACCATAATCTAGAAGTGAGATAGAACACCTTTAACCATGTAATTCTACCACTGAAAGGTGAGCACAAAGCCAATAATAGTGTATATTAGTCTAAGGTGAGCCTGTGATTTCAAGTTAGGGTAATTTGAAAGTTTCGTTAGTAATGATCATACTATATGTTGAAAAAGTAGTGAATATAGTGGTAAAAGAGGTGAAACGATATATATGCATGTGATTTGAAGTGAAATGTATATTATATGCTATTTTTAATTATATATTATGCTATACTTGCTTATGGTTGCACGTGATAGTTAATAGTAGAGAATTATTCTATTATTGAGATTTTTATCCCACCCTTGTGGTTACATTTTGCTAGTCAAGGTAGTGATCAAGGCAAGGAAAGAGTTAGTACTGGCATAATGGTGTCATGGCTGGGAAATCTTTGAGTTTGTGTAATGAACATTACTTTTGTGTATGTTATGTATATAAGTTTCTATAAGGATTTACATGCATGTTTTAAATGATTATGAGTTGTAAAGTGTTGAGATTGTGGTAAATTTGTGAATCTTAGCCCATGTATGGAAATATGTGGTGAAATGAATTGTATGGGCTAAGATTTAGTGGTGAACTTATTGTGAATAAGGATATATGTGATTTTGTAGTGAAAATGTAATGATTATAGCCCAAACTAGTGATTTATGCATAGTTGAGAGAAATTTACAAATATGGTAAGGCAATGATTTTCAAAGCCTTAGAAGTGTTTTTGAACTTGGAGACCACTTGTGGTAAGTTCATAGCTTCCTTTCCTCTCTTGCTACATTAATTTCTTGGGTTTTCTTAGAAGTAGTTGGTTTAGGGTTCGAAAGGGGGATGAATTTATGATTAATAAATGTGGTTATTACGGTTGTTAGTCATTTAATAAATGCTTTAAAGTATTATTTTATCGATGAAATTTGAATTTGAGGCTTATGAGTTAAATGTTTTTACACTAGACTTATATGGGTAGATTTTCATTTAATTTGAAAGAGTAATAGGATTTTGTGATGCTTGGATGTTTATTTGGAATTAGAAACATGTTTTTAAGGCTTTAGAATGATAATTCTAGACTTGAGAATCACTTTGTGATTTTTGGGTATTTATGGTGCAAATTGCAAGATAGAAAAAAGAAGAAAAATTGTCATGTTTAAATTTTTTTTAAAGGATTGATTATGGCCAATTAAGGTGTGATCATGTTGGTAAGTGCAATGGGACTTGGATTGGTTATACTAACCTTAGATTTGTATAAGAGATGAAATTAGAAGAGTAAGCTAGACTCTCTAACTCTTTGATTAGAGTTATTATATTAATTTTAATAATTGAAACTAATATGGTGTAATATTATGCAATTTATAGATTATATTGTTAGAGAAGATTATGGTGGAAGAGAAATTGTAAGGGATAATTTGTTAAAAAAACCACAAGGTAACCATGTTTCAATTTATGATTAATATTGCTTATTTGTTATTTGTGTAATTTTTTGTGAGAATATGTTGAGGTGTTGTTGAAAATTTATGTTGATATGTTATTGTAAAATTGATAAATTTTGAACATGTATTTTGAAATATTTGTTGCCAAGTTGAATGTTATGTTATGAATGAGAAAAATTGTGAAGGTTGTGATATTTTATAATTTCCCATTATTGATGTGAATTGCTTGATTGTTGTGAGAGGTTTTAGGAGATTAGTAGTTGTTATTGTATTTTTTTGCCATGTGGTAGTCATTTGAAAAGAAATATAGTCACATTTTTTTGTTTACTATGGTAATCATGTTAAAAAAATTTGTTTATATTTTATAAATTATGTGTCACTCTTTTCTACCATGGTAGTCCCTTTTTTACCATGGTAGTACTTTTAAGTTCAAGAATTGTCTTTAAAGGGATTGGTTGTCCTTTATTTATTGTTGTAATCTTTTTTCAATTGTAATTACACTAAATAATTTGGAAGAATATTTGAGAACATTACATTAGTCCTATATCACCATGGTGGTTTTGGTTAAATGTTGGGATAATAAAGGCAATATTAAAAAGATAGTCTATCTTAGCCATAGGTGATTTCTTAAACAAAGTTATTATTATTGTAGATTGGCAAAAGCTCTCTATGGTGATCAAGAGCATTAATATGTCTTTAGGAAGAAGATGAAGAGTACAAGTGAAAGGAATGCATGGAAGAAAAAGTCAATCTTTTCTGATCTTTCATATTGGCACCATCTTGATGTAAAACATTGTATTAATGTCATGCATATTGAGAAAACATTTGTGATATTATTGTTGAAACACTTCTTGACATACAAGGCAAGTTCAAGAATGGTATAAAGGCAAGATTAGATTTGAAAGACTAGAAGACTTACATCCAAGGAAAGATGGTAAGTAGACTTATTGCTCACTAGTGAAATACACATTGTCCACAACTAAGAAAATAAGCTTTTGTGAGTGTTGATATGGCATCAAAGCACCTTCAAGGTATTTTATAAGTATTCAGAACCTTGTATTGATGGAAGATTTGAAATTAATAGGCTTAAAGTCTCACAATTATCATTTCCTAGTGCAACAACTCCTTCCAGTGTCCATTTAAGGTATTTTAGAACATGATGTGGGATACTTTATAATTAGGCTCTACTTCTTATTTAATACTATGTGTAGTAAAGTCTATGAATAAATTAAATTATATGAACTAGAGAATAAGGCATGTAATATCTTGAATTTTTTTAATTCCTAAACTTAAGAGATTAATTATGGGTGATTAAGATTAAAATAGGAGCTTATTAGTTTAGAGACAATTAGAATGGACTATTAGACCTAATTAGTGTCGGTTATAGCCTTAGGATTGGGCTTGGAAGCTTGATAGGCCACTCAAGCTTGAAATGAAGGAATTGTAGGAGTTTATGCTTCATTTACCCATGAATAAAATTGCACATAGTACATTTGCACATGGACAAACCCCACAAAATGCACAATTTCATTTTAAACTTCTTTAATGCATGGATGGAATTGCAAGGCTAATAACTATGTGCAAACAAAGCATAAAAAACATGCTATAAGGCCAAAAATCTGCAAAAAAAAATTAGAAAGGAAGAGAAGAGGAGTCAAAAACATGTTATAAGGCCATTATATTATTTTAAGTATGGAATTTAGGTTAATTTTAAATTACAGTAGTAGACTCTTTTTTTATCATGCAGGGAATATTTATTTTAGAAGCACATATTATGTCACTTTGACAATCATTTTGTATTTATTTTAATAAGTTTTAATTAAAATATAAAGAAGTAATATTTTGGGAAGATGAAAAGGCAATCATAGAAGGCTTCTTCATCTAAGTTTGATGAGTTGAGAGAAGACGAAAGGATGAGAAAGAAGTAGTTGCAAATACTAGCATAAGCACAAGTATAATTAATTGAGATGTTGATTAAAGGGCAAAGTGCTAGGAGGCAATTGGCTAACATTAGCCCCAACAAAAAAGATAGCTATACAATCTTATCATTTCACTTGCCTGAGGTAGTATTGTTCATCTTCTTAATTTACTTAACAAAATGCATTTTTTAGATTTGTCTGACGTTGTTTGTTTAATAAGACTAATTGTAATCATTTAACAACTAGTCCTAAACACCATCTAGTTGCAATGAGGCACAAGTGCAAATAGGCAAAGGACAAATTCATAATGAGCCCTTCCTTGCTGATTATGTATGGGTAGTTTTGAAGGTTACTAGAGACATCAATGTTGCCTTGTTTTTTCCCATATAAGATAGGGAGACGAGAAGAAAAGCAATGACTAGTTTTGTTGTATGGCATACCAATCTTATTTCAATAACAAAGGCAACGTCAAACTAATTTGATTTATATCTAATTGACTTGTTGCATAAATAAAGGAGAAGAGCCTTATGAAGTGTGTAATATCCCGAATTTTAATCTTGCATTAATGGTTGATTACAGGATAAATTAGTGACTTAATGTGGGTTAGGATTCTAAATGATGAAGTGTTGTATTGACTCATTTGTGATGTTATGTGAATAGTTATAAGCAGAAGAATGGTGTTCTGAAGTAGAGCATGTGAGTAGAGTGAGAATTACCTTCACTGTGCCACGCATGGCAGTGGAAGATGGATGTACTGTGGTGCATGGTAAAGAATTATGATAAATGAGAATATGTGTAACTTATGAAAACATAAGAAGAAGTACAAGAAAGGAGATCAAGCGTGGAGAAGAGAAGGAGGTCTGCTAGGGCATTGAGTATTGGGAGCAAGGATAACGTTTTTGACCTGTTACTTATTAGATAAGTCTTACACTACCTTAACCTCCAATTCTTCCCTTTTTTCTCTTATTTTAAACCATTGAGACATTGAATTTGAAAGCTTTAAGGACATAATTTCTTACCCTATAGTAATAGAAAGGTCTTTTAGGACTAAATAGTACTTTGTGACCGGTTTGAGTTGGACTGATAAAGCTTTAAAGTGATAAGCTCAATTTAACCTAATCTAGAAAGCGAGTAGTGAGATAGAATTTGGTTGTGGAGAAATTGATTTTTTTATGAGTGACATTTAGTAGTAATATGTGTGAGTGAATGCTAATAAGGGAAATAATAGTGATTAGGTGCTTAAATATTGTAATTGGCATTTTTAGTCAATGGAGTAATTGACTCTGGGTGCCTAAATGATGTAGATTCTTGCGTTCTATGAGTTGGATAGCGAGAGGAACTTGAATAAGGTTTTAGAACATGGTTAACCCTTCTCTATTAAACAAAAGGCTTGAGGCAACCATATAGTTTGTTATGTTTATTAGCCATTATAACTATGTAGAAGTGAATATGCACATGTCAAGTTATGATTTTGAATGATTTTGCTTTGGTACATGATTATGCATCACAAATGATTTTGGCATGCGATATGATTTGGGAATGTTTACAGAACTTCTATTAAATTTCAAGTGTAATAAATTTATTTATATATGAATGTATAGTGGAAATTATGAAAGTATTAATTGATATGTTGTGAAATACGGAAAAACACGATTATAAGGGGTAGGAGTTCACATAAAATTTGTGGGGATATATATATGTGTGGAGATGTGAGTGAAAAATCCATATAATCAAGTTGGCACCATGGGACATTCGGTGTAGCATATTATGAGCTAGTACCATAGGTAATCCAGTAGAACACTATATTAGGGCTATCACTATGGGACATCTGAATAGTCTAGTAACTCCCTAATGCTTATTAGGGTACAGTTAAGAGTCAACGATGCCTCTATCACAAGTGTGTGAAATGAGAGAAACCATAGTCCGTAAGTGGAATAGATTACCTTTAGCTAGGTGTATTTACCACCGAAAGTATGCTCAGATCAATGAGTGATTAATCTAGTAGAGCTTATGGTTTCATGTCGGGGAGCTTTAGAGGATCAGTAGATAGATGATCATGCTAGTATGTGAAAATGTGTGAAAATGATTTATATGAGAAAGTGATGAGTTAAGCTATATTTTGAAAAATAAATATGATATGCTTTGGTTTTACTTCTTTGATATGGTTATTTGTGCTAATAAAAATTCAATGAACTATATTGGTTACTGAGATTTTGATCTCACAAGTGTTATTTACATTTTTTAGGTTCTAGTACTAGTGGTGTGAATGGAAAGGATTAGGTTAGGATAGAAAATCCTCTATGAAGCCCATTGTAAGATGGTGTAATGAATTTGAGCAAATAGTAGTAGTTGTGTATATAAGTTACCATAGGAAATAATACTTGTGTATAACTTGTGAATGCTTGTGTGTGTGTGATATTCGAATACTAGCCTATTGAACTGTGAATGTATGTTGATTCCCTAGCCCTTGTGTATATGTGGGAATGATGAAATGATGTTGTAGGCTAGTGGATTTGTTTATGTTTATATTGTGGAGAATTTGGCCATATGTATGGATCAAAATGAGAAAAAGGACTTTAGCCTAAATTATGTGTTATGGGCGGTTTACAGGCCAATTGTGTGTATGCGTGTTATATTAAGTCTCTAAATTTCAAATAGAATATCAAATTTAAATGAAACTAGTGTCATTGGTTAGATTTTGAAAAAGCTTTGTATAGGTGCTTGAACCACCCCAATCAAACATCGGATGCAAAAATAGCACACTTTTGAAATTCGTATCAGAATTTAAAATTTGACAGCAAATTCTGATGTATATGCCACAACACATGTGATAATAAAAGGCAATATGCCATAGCGCATAATACAAAAAATGACGTTAAGGTCTCTGTTCCACATGCCGTGGCACATGTGGCATGAGTCATGGCGCATGGTCCACTTTTTGTGTAAATTAAGTAGTTTTGAGTTACTCCTTGATGTGTCATGCCAAATACTTCCATTGTGCATTATTTTAAATGGCATAAATGATTTCTATAAGAGATTTACAAATTTTTTTATTGGGATCCTAATGTTTTCAAAGAGGTTCATTTTAATTAGTAAATTATGGTAGAAGATCATATGGTAATATTATTGAGGGCATTACAAAAGGTAGAGAATTGGGGTAAAACAAAAAGTCAATCACGTTTCCACATAATCCAATAGTGGTGCCTTAAATTATCGAAAACAATTATTGTGCCACAATTGAGGCTTAGTTGTGATGTTCTCCAACATTAACCATACTTAGCCACATCACTAGGACAATTAAAGAAATTAGGAAAGGTACCCAAGGAAATTAAAACCTAATTTATAATGATAGAAAGTACTAAAGGAAGATAAAAAGGATCAACTGGCTATTAGCAAATTTATAAGATTTCATTTTAAAATAGTTTAACCAAATAAAATCCCAACATAACTTATATTGAAAACAAGAATTAAGGCCCTTAAGAAAAATCATTTGCCTTGTGAACCAAGTTTCAAGCAACTTTAATTTGAATAAAGTTTAATGCCCTTAGGAATTCCTCAGTTCTATTACTTCCTTGTTGCCAATAAGTCTTCCCAAAGTAGTATATATATATATATATAATAACCCATATAGTCATAAAATTTCATGAGTCAATAATGTACATACTAGTAGTCATTTCTATAACATCCTGAATTTCTTAATTCTATGATTAGTTGATAAATTAGGGTAAAGTAGTAATTAGTATTGTAAAATCTTACTCTACTAGACAAAATTTAGTAATAAAACTCATGGTAATCAAAGGGAGGGTGATTACTATGTTTTATTTCAAATTTAAGGGATCCTAAGTTTTCTAAATCAAAATGAGTTCAAAACAATCATAACCTTTTATGTTAGAGTAAAAACAAGTTACAGAAGTAGGAGATACCTTGGAGGAGTGAAAGAAATCAAAAACGGTGTAATTAAGAGGTGCTCTAGCCTCTTCCTGTGTAATTGCAAACACTCGATCAGGAATAGTGGATCTCTGCTTAGTCATCTCAACTCTGCGCTCCAGGCACTGCCTTACTAAATGTCTCAATTTGCCATACTTGAAGCAACCCAACCCTTACCCATATAAGGTCACCAGCAAACATTATATAGGGGTGACCTTCCTGCACTCAGTATCGGTGCTAGAACATTGGATGCTTGCCTCGAAGACCGTAAAGGCCCAATACTCATACCTCCACTCCTCTAAACTGACCCCCTCTGAATTTCTTGAGACTAAGATCTTCTAGTGAAACTCTTTCTTCCTGATGAATTGGAACTACATGAACTATACCCAGGCCTCTTTGAAATTCCACCTGTTGGACCCAATAGGGATAAGAATCTCCCTAGATTGTCTCATCTTCTCTCAAATTTGGTCTCTCTGCCCTTTTAAGCTGCTACTCTCAACTTGTGACATATGTCTTCATATGTTGTTACATCAAACAATGTGATTTGTTGCTTGTATTCGAGTCTTATCTTTTCTAACAACCTTTCGGCCTTGCACTTGGTGTCATTATTCTGTTGAAGGTACATAAAGTAGATTGATAAGTCATTAAACTTTTTGATAAACTCCTCCTCCTCCAGATCTCTTTGTCTAAATGCATGAAATTCCTCCTCTTTCTTAGTTATAAAAGAAACTTTAAAGTACTAGTTAAAAAATAGCTTCTTAAACTCTTCCCAAATCAGACGAGTACTACTAGTCAGTCTCACATATTCCCATCACCTCTTCACAACCCTAACTAACTACAATGTGGCTAAAATAAGTTTCTGTTCAGTTGTGCAAACCATAACTTCGAAGATGATCTCCAATCGTTCAATCCATAGTTCTACTTTTCCTTCTTCCATACTCCCATCAAATGTTAGCGGGTTAAGCTGAATAAAAGTCTTCTAAGCATGATTATTGATGGATTAGTGCCAAGAACATTTTGTTTGTTACCCAAACACTAAGATAGTCCAGGCTTACTCTGTACTTCCTCTTACACTTGAAACACCTTGAGCTTAAAACTCTCTATCCTTGTTCTCTAGCTCTCAAAATTGCATCATGATCTTGAATTATCTACCTTAGGTCTACCATTATATTTCTCAATTCTTTCAATAGCTCATCATGCCTATCTCTGGTTGTGGCTAAAGTAGTTGAACTTTTAGGTCTACTCCTCCTTATTCACCTATCTAGAAATAGTACTTCTAGTACGAGTACCTCTCCTCATGACTTATAATATTTCAGCCCTACTAAGGATGAAAAGAAGGAGTAAAAGTGAGCAAAAGGAAAGAGTTGTGTAATAAACAATGATAAGTTGCCATATCTAGAATGAATATACTAAACAAACAAGGAAATCAAGTTTTAAAACTCAAGAAACTAATACCAACTATAACCTCTCCCAATATCCACCTAATATTAGGAGGGGTTAACTAAATCACCACCATCACAAACTAAACTGTATTTCAAAAATCTCATTTGAAAAGCTTGGGACCTAAGACTTGGTTTCCAAAATCATCAAAATCCTTAACCTATAAGAGCAATACATAGTAAAATTAAACATATGCATTCATCACACTTATTACATGCTTGAACACAAAAGAAATAAGGTTAGATTATGGGGCATGTGCTGTGACATGTGGCACAGAGCCATGAGTAGCCCTTCTCTGTGCCATATGCCATGGTGCACATGATAGTTTTTGCTACTGTCATTTGATAGTTCGAAAGGTGAACTTTTGGCATACACCATTTCCATATATGATGTTCGATCGGAGTGATTTAAGCACCCACATGAAGCGTATTTCATAAGCTAGCTACTAAGGTGAGTTGGGCACAATCTAATAATCCGATCAAAATTTAGGCACTTGATGGCAAAAGTTACTTTTTCTAATTAAACCATTCTAGGTCTTGAACTAAGTCCAAAAGGACCTATTACACTTGATAGACATATTTTATATCATATATACACATAAATCAAGAATTGGCCATTTAACAGGCCATTTCCATAAATATACACTTTTCCAAAATATCACTACAATAATGTATTTAGGCTAAAATCCATTCATTTATCACACATTCCACTAATGTCTTCGTAACATGACCACAACTAAATCTTAGCCTATATTACTCATTTCACCACATATTTCACACATATGGGCTAAGATTTACAAAATCACTACAATTCACAACTTAAAACATGCATGCAAGTCCTATGGCAACTTATATACTCAAATACACAAGGGAATTGTTCATACACCAAAACTTGAGAACTCCTCAGTAATAGGACAATTATATTGGTCCTAACTCTTTCCCTTGTGTAACATCCCAAAAAATTTAAGACTCGGATTTATTTTAAAAAAAATAAAAATAAAATATCTATAATTAAATTAAAATTTAGAATAATTTGATAGAGGTATAGAGTTTGAATTTTTTTCAATAAAAGTTTGGTTTTATTTGATTTTTAACTATGGAAAAAATTACCAAAGTTGACCGAGCGCTTTTGTCCTATAATAAAAAATGTTGGGTCCTTTCTTGTAATTTTCTCCAAAGTCTTATATCAGCATTTTAAAGGGAAAACAGACGCAGAAATGAAATGGAACAAAGAAAAAGAAAGAAAGAAACGAATGTGAGAGAGGAATAAGAAAGAGAAAGAGAGGGAGTTAGGCTTGGATCTAGGAGGCTTTGCGACCATTGCGAGCTCGGCTACACAATAGGTAAACTCCCTACTTCAATCCTCTTCCCTCTTTGATTCTCTGATTTCTTCCATTTTAAAAGAGAGAATTTCTGGATTTTGATCCAAAGGCTTTATTCTTATAAGCTTTTATTTCTTTGGATCCTAGGAAGGATGTTTTGAGTTCTATATGGTGTTCTAATGTTTGAGTGGATATTGGATGAAAAGAGGTGTTTTTGGGCACAAATCAAACCCTAAGAGGTTGGATTTGCTCTTCAATGATTTAAGTCTATTGATTTAGTTATAATTTTGCCATTTGAGCCTAATAAGATTTAAATTAAGGTTTGGTTTTCATTATAAGGGCTAATGGTAAAAGTTGGTGAAACTAAGTGAAGTTTTTAATTGATTAAAAATTATATAAATTGAAAATTAGCCTAGTGATGGCTAATAAATGGTTTGGTGGTTAAGTGATACTATATGAATGGTTGTTTTAGTATGTAGACTATTAGGATGGATTATGACTCATTGACCCAAGTTGTATGTATGAGTTATAGCCTTCATTAATGCTATTGTCATAATAAGTGATGTGGATCACTTATATGTGTAGGGATTGTTGGTGGAATTTATTCAGAAGTTAAGGAACAAGCCGCGTCCTATTTTGTACAAGAGAAACCCTTTTAGTACCAAAAAGGTTGAGGTAACAGGGAAAATTTATATTTTTTATTACTTTATTTTATCTATTTTTGAATAAATATTACTAGCTCTCATGCATTACATAGTTTAAAAGATTAAATGTGCTTTTAAAGGGTATGGGGTACTACTTTAATTATAGTGCAAATATGTTTCTAAGTATTTAAACAACAATGTTTTTATGGAAACGAGATTTGTTTACATGTGTTGTAATCATAAAGAATAGAAGTTGCACTTAAGGAAGTGTAACTAAGTAAGGTACCTTAGATAGGCTAAGAACCGTTTAAGGGAGATTTATAAATGTTGTACTACTTTAGAGTGTTGAAGTGGTCAACACTCGAGAAAGGTAGACATGAATAGAAGGCATGATCTCGTGGGAGTTCACTAATGAGAAGGTGTGGACTTTTGATATTCTATGGTACACTGCTAGTACTCAGTATTGCCTTACGTATTGTGGGCTTAGTGCACTAAAGTGGTTAGTGTATTGAGTGTTCGACACCTCTCAGTGGGGGAGGGAATCTAACATATGAAGTGTGAGGTTGAGTGCCTACGCCAAGGTAGCCCTCATATGGAGAGTAAGTCGAGCTAGCTCTGGGAGGGAGTAAGTTTTGACTGCTCAGGATTTTCGTCGAGGGGCATAGGTGGTTCGGTGGATTAGATCATGCCTTGGATTATGTTTTGTGCTTGTGGAGGTACAAGTAGGTATAAGGTTTACCTGCGAGTTAAAGAGTGCCAGGAGGTATTCTGTTGATCATGAAAGGCCATACCGACCTATGTCATGCATTCATGCATTTTTAAATGGATAAATTATATATTATGTTGAATTTATTATTTGTTTATTCGATTATTCCTACTTTGTAATACTCAATGTAGATTTCTCTGTACTGAGACTGTGGTTGTCTCACCCTTTTCTTTTAATATTTTTAGGTCGAGGTGAAGGAACCAATGGAGGATGGGGAAAAGAAGCAAAGCTAGGGGTTGTTTGTGAATTGTAAATAACTACAAACCCCTTTCTTTTGAGCAAATCTATTATAATGTATTTAGGATTAGGGTGCAATAAGATATGATTATGTATGTGTGTGAGTATGTGTGGATTGTATGGCTTGTGTATGAATTTTTGTTTACTTGTAGACTTATGGCTAGAAAACTTGGTTATGGTGTATGGTTTTGATGAATTTATTTAGTAGACCAAGTTTCCACTATAAGCAAATATTTATTTTGATATATATGTGATTCCACAGCAAATACAAAGTGGTTGCATTGCAAATGGTGTGCTATGGGCAAACATATACCTTGGATAGAGAGAGTGGGTGCCTGGGCCCCACAAAGATCTTTGATCCAAGTGAAAATGTTTAGCATGTGTATTCATATGTATATGATATTTAGAATAGTTTTTGGCTACTTTTGTGTGATTTGTGCATTTTGGAGATTTAGGGTCCATTTTGAGAAATGGCACCCGGGTGGTCAAATTTTGGTATAAAAGGTTTTTTCTATCATTTAAATGTTCTATCAGGTATTTTTGGTCCTATTTGACATATCCAAAGTGTTCCCACAAGTTTGTGGCCATTAGGATGAGATTTGTACAATTTTGAAAATGGTTTGTACCAAAAAAAACTGCACTTTTGCATCCGGGTGTCCAAATCTTAATCCGACCATTGGATTTCTCTAAACTTTAGGTCACAAGTAAAAACCTTTTATAAGTTTCGTGTGAGCTTTGGAATCATGACAATCGGATATCGGACGGAGAAACGGCGCACTATAGAATTTGGTCTGGAGGAGCTGTCATGACAGCAACATTGATAATGTTGCAACATGCACGAAATTCAATCCTTCCATTGGATCTTTCCAAATTTTATTATGCTAATAGTACTATTTAAAAGTGACATGTGAGCTTTAGAATTGCTCTGATCGGAGGTCGGATGATGAAATGGTGCACCCCGGAAGTTAGTCTAGAGGTGCTGTCATGATAGCAAAATGACCAAACTTTTAACATGTCTAATTTTTAATCCTACAGTTGGATCTTTTTGAAATTTGTTACACTTATAGTACCCTTTGAATGTGACATGTGAGCTTTAAAATTACTTCAATCGAAAGACAAACAGTGAATCGGCACCTCCCAAAAGTTTTCTCGGGAGGGCTGTCATGACAGCAAAATTAATGCTGTCATTACATCAATTAACTGCCCTTGTTTGCCTTATTTGCTTCCGTGCACTACTTATTAATCCTTTATACTTTTTTAAGGGGTTTTTACATGTGTTTTTTTCTATTATGTAAATTGTTATTAATTTAAATGATTTGTTTCCTAAGTTGGTTTAAGGATTAACTCCTTAACCATACTTAGTTTATTTGAATTGTGTGATTTTTGGATAACACTTGGGGCAAGTGTTACACCTTGCTTGGCTCATAGTTGTGACTTTAAAAACATAACCATGGAGGCGAGATATGTAATATCCTTCACTACTAGACACAATTAACTAATAAAACTTATGGTAATCAAAGGATTAACCCATTAAGGAGATTACTAAATTTTAGTTTTCAAATCAAGGGATCCCAAGTTTTCATAATGAAAACAGGTTAAACCTTTCATAAACTCATATATTAGAGTAAAACAAGTTACAAAAGCATAGGATATCTTAAAGGAGTGAAAAAGCAGGACAATACATCATGTTTTGTGAATATAGCGCCATAGCGTGTTGCTCTTTATGCCACGCACTGCAACTCAGGCACGCATGCACTATGGTGTATTGCACATTAATGATAACAAAATCAAGGAACTTTTGATGCGTCCCAATTCTCTATCCGACATCTAAATGACATGATCTAAGTATCTACGAAAAGCTCTCTTCATAAACTAGGTAATAGCATGGGTTTGACTCCTAAAATAAGTCATACCAGGGAGTTGGACATCCAAACTCATTTTTACCACTTTTCATAACCAATGGTGTCTAAAACCTAAAACATGTGCCAAAAACCTTTCCTAACACCCAAATCATGTCTATTGGATGTAGAACTATCAATACAACATGTCATACACACTCAAATATCAATATACTACAAAATCACTGCTCAACTCCTTTTTCACCAAAAATAGGAAAGGGATGTCATTTGTCTTGCATTGCATCAAAACCAATTATAACATGTTTGAAACATCATTTCTATATTATACTAGTATTTTGGCCCTATCAGCATATATAACTTGTCACATAAAATTTCTTAGGGCCCAAAATACCTTCTAGATATTTGTAACGACAAAATAGTGCAAATGCATATAACATGCAACCTAGAATTGGCAATAATCTTCTATTACACAAAATAAATAAACACAAAGAGGCATACAAAAGGAATTCTTAGATTCCTAGGCCTCAATAGCTTTATCCCTCTTAGCACCAGAGCTAAAGTCTGTAAAATGTTAAAGAAGAGGGGTAAGTCTAGCCACTCAGTAACCAAAGTAAAACCTACCATATAAAGTTATATTATGAATTGTAATTAAACACATTCATATGAAACTAAGTTCTTAAAACTTTCTTGTATACAAATAATAAATTATCATTTCATATTTAACTCATTTCCATCCCATATATACTAGATACATTGTTATAAGACACTAAGACATGTGACCATAACTTGATACCCACACGATTTGCCACAACACAATCATGTGACATATTATAAATTTACATAAGTAGTGATCAACCAACCTTATACCCTCTTTATTTCCTCTGACTGAAACCATGGGTTATTACACTGACTAGGGCTTCATCTATGTGACTAGACTACCTAAGTTCACCAATCGTGATGTGTGACTTGGCCAAAGATCACAATACTCACACTCGAAGCATGACTTCCTCCACTCTTAAATCTTTGGGGTGCTATATTTCCTAAGCTATTCTCCTCGGTAAACTGGTGGAGAAAGCTAGGTTCTAGTCCATCGACAAACTATAGGACAATTCTCAATAAACTATGAGATAAGACTATACTCTTGTGCACCAGAGGGTAGCTGAAATACCATATGGATTTTTCTTTACTCTTAATCCCTAAGTGAACTCCTGCTAATTGATCATGCCATGTGCGATGCCCACTTATTTTTACAAATATCATTTATTCATTATTAACACGTTAGGCTTACGTAACTTTGCCACCTAAGTGAGCATCCATATCATTTTCTTAACATTATTTCCACTTTCAAGCATAACATCTCACCATACCCTCCAGGGTCTTTTACCCCGCTTAGGCTCACCATTGCCTCACGGGTTTATTGATACTACAGCCTGACACAACATTATACTACCCATTTTCATATATAGTCACTACTTTCAAACTTAGTACATATGTCTCTGTCAAAACTAATAATCAACTAATCAATTTCACAATCATTTCTATATATTTCTTCATATCAAGGAAATTTCACAACACATGGTCTTATAGTATGTTACACAAATCCACGAGTCATAATTCACATATTAAATACATTTTTTTGCATCATATCACAATTAACATACAACTTCCCAAAGCAGGATTCCCTCAGTTATCTCAAACCTTAGAAAAGTTAAAGATTTATCCATCAATATAATAGCTTCCAAGCTTGAATCCCCAAGCAAAATTGATGTCCAAGAGCTTAATCTACAATCCATAATTAATTAGATTCATTAACATGGTCAAACACATATCTTTCAACTCTTTTCTCCCCTTGTTAGACTTTCTAATGCTCGCATTGTATAATTTTAAGCCTACCCATTAGGTTTATTAACTCTCTTTAGTCCCCAATACACTAATGAGCTATTAAACTTTCATTAATGGCATTACACTTTTTCAACAACTCTTATTAATATCATTTTTGCATAATAATGAGACTCACCACCAAAAGTACCAAAAACCCAATATGTCTAGGTTTAAATACTCTAATCTACTCCTATTGACTCCATTTAAGTTAATGGATTTGGACCCATAACCTATATGGACCAAAAAAATTATCTCCTACTATCAAACCCTAACCAAAAACTCATAAATGTGGAAGAAAATGGGAGATTAATTAGTATGATACTTACCTTTGGTGTTTGTAGCTTTCAAATACTCTCAATGTCGTCCAAGAGTAAATCCTAACAGAGCATGGAGCGTCTCCCTCATTTTCTCCTTCTCCTCCTTTCCATTTTTGCCTCAGTTCATAACTGATAAGTTATAAAAAATGGCCATACACCGCGGTGGATGCATAATGTGGGTGATGTATGGCACAAAGAGCTTCCCCAAGCATTTCAACACGCATACACTATGGCAACTTGGCCCACAAGTCACAGTACATGGAAAAGAGTCTTTCCTCTTTACTTTTCTTCCTTATTTCACCTAATTCTTCTTTAGGCCTGCTTTTATGACTAAAACCATAGTCAAACATGCCCGTTAAACCTTTCTGGCCATACACCATTACAATTTACTTAACTATCATAATTAAGCTTAGTTAATTAGGGATTAAAATTAGGATGTTACAAGATAAAAATCTTAGTAGCACAATAACTCTCTACTATCAATTATCACATGAAACCATAAGCAAGTATTGCATAATATATATAATTAAACATAGCAAATAACATGAATTTCACTTCAAATTGTATCAGTATAACATTTCACCACTTTCACAAGCCATTTTCACAATATTTCACCACTAATAGCATGATCACTACCATTTAAACCTTTGATTCACCCTGACTTAAAACTATAGGCTTGCCTTGGACTAATACACATGCTTATTGGCCCTTAGCTCACTTTTAGTGGTAAAATTACCCGGCCAAAGGCATTCTATCTCACTTTTAGTGTAACATCCTAAAAAATTATTCCTTGATTAATTAAGAAAATGAAGGATAAACATGTAAATTTGAGTATAAATAGGTTTGTGTATAGTTAGAGATAGCTATTGCATTTTGTTTTAGCTTTTGGATTGGGTTAGGAAGTGAATTAGGTCTCCTGGACTTAAATTGTAGAGGAAAAATTAAATTTTTAACCCACTGTGCGTTATGCTGCAACCAATGTTTTTAGAACCGAACTGGACATTGAATCAGAAAGCTTAGAGGTTTACAGTTTGCATGGTTCAACTGGGTTAGACCAATAGTCAAATCAATGACATAATAATTAAAGTAAAAATTTTATATGTATATAATAATCTAAATATAAGAAATAAATATGAAATTTTTATTTAACTTAAAAAAATCAAATATTTTAAGTTTATCATAAGTTGACATGTCACATGATACAACATAATATCAAATGATTAAAAAATTAGTCATTTTCAAAAAAAGATAAAAAAAAAGCTTTTTTGAACAATCCAATTCTTGAACCAGATCTGGTTCTTGAAAAATAGATCTAGTTCCACGTTTTAGAGGTGATTGGAAGGAGGGTAACGAGGAGAGTTGTTCTTCTATTAGAGTATCAACTTTTGGGTATTTTAAAGGTGATTGGAGCTTGATTTCACCTAGGTATGCCTTCCTTATCTCTTTTTCTTCTCTCTACATGCTTGAAAGTGAGATTTGAGGTTGGAAGATAATAATTTTTGGACCTAAGGCTATGGGTCCGAATCCATTAGTCTAAATAGGACTAATAGGAGTTTTTGAGTTATCTAAGCTTAGGTATAGTGGTTTTATGCATCCGTGAGAGTGGGCTCTCAATTATGGACAAAACTAACCTTAAAGTGCAATAAATGGTGGTGCTTCAAGTAGGTGGCTACCATTGACGTTGATTAAGGATTTTGTTAGTGTTATTTGGAGCTAATAAGAGATAATAAATCTAATGTGGTGATTAAACTCAATAGTTGAGAGCTTTGGGTTACTAAAGTATTGAAATTTGAGAGTTAGAGGTTAGTAATTTATGACATTGATGATGATTTTGGGTTGTTGGATGATATATTAATGATTATTTAACTTGTCGAGAGCTAAATGAAATTAATGGGAGTTAAGAAACTCATTGGATATGAGGTTTCTTTTCTAGTTGAGAAATTTGGTTATTAATGTATGAAATTAGATGTTGGAAGTGGTGATTTTAATGATTCATTGTGATGGGTGTTAATGTAATTGTAGACTAACCTCATAAAGCATCGGTGAGCTTGAATTTAGCATGGAAAGCAAGTCATGATTGAGGGGTAACTTTTGACTACTCAAAGGTTTGAGGTAACAGGGGGAAACCTAGTTTGTATAGTTGGATATTAATTAATTATTGATTTAAATTGTTGTTTTGAAAACATGATTGATATTTTAAACTCTGTAATACAAATTTGGCATTTTTAAAAGTCGTGTTGAATGGTTGTAAATGTAGGATAGGTTGGCACACAAGAAGGGGGTGAATTAGGTAACAAAAAAGATTTTCAAAAAGCTTGAAGAGTAAAATGCTTTAATGTGAAAGAAGAAGATGAGACGTATAAGATTTATACTAGTTCAACCCTAAACTTGGCCTATGTTCAATTCTTAAGATCACACTTGAGATTTTCAACTAAATGCATAAGCTTTAATGAGTACTTTCTATCACAGTATAACTCATAAGACTTAACTTGTTTTGAATCAATGAACAAACCTTGCTACAATCCAGCAAGTTATTACAAACATTTGAAAAATTCCTTTTTAAGATTTTAGAAGAATGAGAAAAATTTTCATAAGGAGACTCTCATAAATAGTGGATAAATTACAGTTGAAAACTTATACACTTGTAAGATCTTTTCCACTGTTCATTTCAAAAATGATGAATTCATCAAGATGTTTAAGTACAATTTGAAAGCTTTTGTATGCTTAAATAAAGAGAAAATCACTCAAGAATTAAAAAGTACTTTTTCACTCTTGAAATGTATCACATATATAGTTTTGGTAGTTGTCAAATCATTGGTGTAAAGTTCCAACTCAAACCGGACTTTACCATTCCAAATCTCACAATCAATAAATCAAAATCAGAATAATAGCCCTTTTATTTGTTTTAAAATCACAGGATCCCGACTTCTTAAAACAGAAATTCAAATGAGAAGGCTAGCAGAAGCATAAGTACATTTACAAGACTCAAGAAGACACAACATTCTAATTTGAAAATGGGTCGTGCGTCGTGATATGTATCACAAGTTCCATGGCATGTGGTGCAAAGCGACATGCTCTGTTTTTAACTGTGTCATGTACCATGGCAGGCATATAGTGTGCCGTGATGCATATGATAGCTCAGAAGATGAACTTTTACTGCACGTCATTTCCACATCCGATGTTCGATTGGAGCAATTCAAGTGCCCACACCAAGCTTATAACATACACTAGCTAATGGAGACTTGATCCAATAGTTTGATCTAAAATTAGATACGCAGTTGTAAAAAGTCACTTTTCTTTTAAAACTTTCACCTTAAGTGCTTAATTTTTATTTCTTGTCACATTAGACTATTTTAAGCCTTAAACTAAGTCCAAAAGGACCACACACACCTGATTGACACCTCATACTATAAATATCACATTAATTGCTCTTTTTGGCCTCTCAATGCCACATTACACAATTATGGACCTATATAGGTAGTCTTCTAGGTCCGTCATGGTATAGTTAAACTCTACGTTCTGGATCATCAGAACTTCCTAACCTTATACAGATTAGGACAATGACTCCCTACCCTAGTTTAGGATAACCTCATGGATCATTCCATATCTTAGGTCTATCATGGTGGGCTAAGCTCTATGCTTCAGATCATCAGGATTCTTTTCCTAGGTCTATCCTAGTGGAGTCAAGCTTTACACTCTGGATCATCAGGACTTCCTAGACCTCTTCATACTAGAGTTGCATCCACTACCATAATCTAAGGTATTCTCACGAATGTAGTGCATGTCAATGCATATGCCCTTTCAAATTCATTTCAATCAACAATCACACACCAGTATGCATACTCTTTCATAAAGCTGCTACTCTATCAATTCATAACACAATGCACGTAGTTATATAAAAACACTTACAAATATTTTACAAACAAACAAGTAAAAAGGTTACTCTAGTTACCTTTAACCCTTACTACTAAGGATTACCAACCACACTAAGCTCCCAGGGCCATAGATTCTCACAAGCAATGCCATAGGTGCTCAATCTAAACAACATAGTGCCCCTCAGTCAACTTTCAACATTCCATATAAGCATTCATTTGGCTAAACCGAATCCCTCAACACATAAAATGATTCAATTAACACTTTTGAATTCATTAATCCATTATCTACATTCATTAGCTCTATAGACTATTCAAATGACTATAACAACCTCCTAATTCATTATTCCACCAAAATTTTTCCATTAACCTAACTTTCTTAGGCTAAATGGGCCTAAATCCTCAAAGCTTAACCATTCAACTCCATACTAGTCACAAAACCTTAGTTCTATATTAAATAGTTCGTTTTAACCCTTCTTTTAGATTACAATACCTTAAAACTTCATGATTTGACTTCTCAACTAATGAAATTTAATAAAAATAGGGTAGAAATGAAGCTTGGGATTGTGTGTCACTTACCTGACAAGTTACTAATTGAAATAGACTCCAAATCTCTAGATAATGCAAGCCCTAGCAGATTCAAAGCTTCCTCACCACTCATGCACATTTTTCCCTTCCTTCTCTTTTTGTTTTCACGATCTAACTTAGCCTTTAAGCAAAAAATTTTGAACCATGTGCCGTAGCGCATGTCGCTTCTGTCACATCACATGGCACAGTGAGAAAACTCTCACTTGTGATCATTCCTTAAGCCTCAAATTGTCACACATATATATAGGGCTAGGGAATCAAAACACCAAACACCACAAACATTCACAGTAATATGCACATGTTTTTAAATCTTAGGGCAACTTAGATACTTAAAAAAATACAACTTATATGTTGAGTCATTACACCAATTCTTACAATGGCTTTCTAGAGAAATCTCTATTCTCGGCCTAATTCTTTCCCCTTTGCACTACTACTACTACTAGAACCTAACAAATATAAATAACCATGGATGAGATTAAAATCTCAGTAAACAATATAGTTCATACATGTCTATTAGCACAAATAACCATGTCAAAGTAAGGAAAATCAAAGTATAATATATATATATATATATATATCTCATAATATAGCTTTTCTCTTTAAAAGCCCTTTTTCACACATTTAACACATTAGCATGATTATCTATCCATCAATCCTTTGAAGCTCCCAGACATGAAATGACAGGCTCTACCGGATCAATCACGCATTAACCCAAGCACACTTTCAGTGCTAGAAACACCCGACGAAAGGTAATCTATCCAACGTATGAACTATGGTTTCCCTCATGTCACATACTTGTGATAGACTCATCGTTGATTCCTAATCGTACCCTAATAGGCACTAGGGAGTTACCAAACTGCCCGAATGTCTTATGGTACTAGTCTAAATATAATACTGTATCAGATTACCCATGGTACCAGCTTGTATAATGATGTACCAAATGACCCATGGTACCAACTCGACCATATAGATTTGTTCTCTCACATCTCCACACACATACATCCACACATACTGTGGGTGAACTCCCACCCCCTATAATCATGCTTTCCACGTTTCACAACATATTAATCACTACTTTCATAATTTCTGCTATATACTCGAATATAAATAAATTCATTACAATTTGAAATCCAATAAAAGTTTTGTAATCATTCTTAAATCATATTGCATGCCAAAATCATTTGTGATGAAAAATCATGTATCAAAAGTACAATCATCAAAATCATAGCTTGACACATGTATATTCACTTCTACACAGTTACAATAGCTAATAAACATAATAAACTATACAGTTACCTCAACCTTTCTATCCAATAGAAAGGTTGTTCATGTTTTTCACAACGTCACTCAACTTTCTCTTGCTATTTAACTTGCCATACACAAAATTCTACACAATTGAGCACCCAAAGTCAATTACTTTATTAACTATTAGTGCTAATTACAACAATTGAGTACCTAATCACTACTACTTCCCTTATTGATTTTCATTTGTGTGTATTAGTACTGACTATCACTTGCTACAAGCACTACCCTTTTCACAATCATCTTTTCTCATACTACACTATCTAAACTGGGTCAAAATGAGCCTAAAGCTTCAAAGCTTTATCGTTTTGACTCAAACTAGTTACAAAGTACTAGTTTAGCCCTGGAGGATCTTTCTATTACTATAAGGTAAGACATCATTTCCTCATAACTTCTGAATTCAATTTCTCAATAGTTAAACTAAGAGAAAATAGGATAGAATTAAAGGTTTTCTCAATAGTTAAAACTAATAGAAAATAGGGTAGAATCATAGGTTCAGGTAGTACAAGACTTACCTGATAAGTAATAGGCCAGAAATGTCATCCTTTATCCTAAAAGTCACTGCCCTTGTAGAGGTCCTTCTCTCCTCCATGCTTGATCCTCTTTTCCTTATTTCCCTCTCTGTTTTCCATGAGCTACCATATCCTCATTTATTAGAATTCTATACCATGCGCTGTGACACATCTAGCCTTTACTATAATATATGGCATAGTAAGGGAAATCTTCACTATACACACACGCTCTATTTCGAGATGCCGTCTTTCTACTCATATCTGTTCACACATTATCCTAACAAGTCAAAATAATATTTCACTATCTAGAATCCTAATCTTATATTAAATTACTAATTCATTCCTTAATCATTTATTAATATAGGAGTAGAAATTTGGAAGTTATAGTTCTCCCCTTCTTTTAAAAATTTTGCCCCCAAAACTGAAACAACCATTGCTACATACTTACCAAAGGAACAAGTGAGGGTATTGTTGTCTCATCTTAACTTCTGTCTCCCAGGTTGTGTCCCTAAGAGTCATATCCTTCTAGAACACCTTCACTAGTTAAATAGTCTTATTTCTCAACTGCTTATCCTTCACATCCACTGTCTTCTTTGGTTCTGCTCTATATGTCATGTTTTCTTGTAATCCACCTCTTCAGGCTCAATCATGTGAGAAGGATCTAGTTGAGACACGTGAAACATGTCATGAATCTTAAATAGTTTTAGATGTAAAGACACTCGATAGGTAATCGGCCCGATTCTTTCTAAGACTTTGAACAAACCATCTAGGAGTCAATTTCTTGGCTCTAATTGACCTCCTAATTCTCATACTGGTGTAACCCTTAGGAATACATGGTCATCTACCAGAAATTCCAACAATCTTCTTCTATGAATAGCATAACTCTTTTGTTTACTTTGAGTTGTTAATAATTTCCTTTAGTACTCTACGTAATCATACAACTTCTTGAATATAAATCTTCACTAACTTCTCTAGAGAATCATTAATCCTAATGGCTAGAAAATGAGCTAACTTCATCAATCAGTCAATAATCACCTAGATAGCATCATATCCAGATTGGATTCCTAGTAATCCAGTGGTAAAATCTATAGAAATGCTATCCCATTTCCACTTAGGTATCTCTAATGGCTGTAATGTTCCAGTTGGCATCTGATCTTTAATCTTTACTTTCTGACAAGTCAAGCACCATGCTACAAACTCAGTCACATCTCTTTTCATTCCTAGCCATCTATAATGGTGCTTTATTGGATAGAGAAGCACAGCGAAAGATTAAAATTTTAAAGCCCCTATCTTGATATGGACCGAACGAACTCATTTAAGTCAAGGTAGATAGAAGAATTACCTTTTAATTCATCAAGCTTGGCATATGTTCTCTTCAAGCATTTGGATCTTAGGAGCTAACAACGTAGATCTATTCCCTCTACCAGTATCCACATGAATAGCTCTCTAACTCGAACAACGTTCTAGTGCTCTTAGTGTCCGTTCTTCTTTGAACGGTAATTTTCCTTTATACAAGGTATTTCATAGCTCTCAAAGTGTTTTTGCCGTCAGAACTTTTCTAACTCTCTAATCCTTTATAAAGGACGTCCCTATCTATATATAGTATGTAGATAAGGGTTTTGTCTTCTACTTAAAAGCCCACAAAAATTTAATTAAATTTATGTTATAAATTTAATCCATAATATCATATCTAATTCAAATTTATCTTATAAAGTCAAATATAAAACTGACATGATATTCTCTTATATCATGTTAGTAATTAAATTTAATCTATTATATAAAAATTAAATTTAAAACGAACATAATATATATAATATATAATATAAGATAATATAATATATATATATCACATATAAATATTATATTATATATATATGAATATATATACACACATATATATTTCAAAAATATATATATATATATATTATATTATCTATATTTAATTTTATATATCATATATATATATATATATATCTGATATCTATATACACATACACATATATGAATATATATATTTTGAAAATATATATATATATATATAATTATATTTGAATTTTCTATTTCATATAAATATATATATATAAATATTTATCAAATAAATATTTTAATATATATATATTTCATTCACCCTATATTACATTCATTGAATCTAGATATATTTCAGATTCAATGAACTTGGACATTATAGCTCGAGTTGGGCTGTTTTTGTGTGCGACCCTGTATGCTCATATGAAATTGGCAGTAAGCTAATTACGCGATTAGCCCATAAGTCACAAGTGGCCTCTAGTAAGACATTGCAACTACCGAATTCACATGAGGATCGATGATCCAATATAACCTATCATGCAAGATGTAACATCCCTTTTGTCATGCGATGTAACATCCCAAAATTTTAAGACTCAAATTTATTAAAAAAATAAAATAAAATATCTATAATTAAATTTAAATTTAGAATAATTTGATGGAGGTCCAGAGTTTGAATTTTACGAAGCAAAAGTTGGGTTTTATTTTATTTTTAATAATAGGAAAAATTATCAAAGTTGACTTGCGCTTTTGTGCTATAATAAAAAATGTTGGGCCTTTTCTCGTTATTTTCCCTAAAGTCTTATATCTGCATTTTAAAGAGCAAATTGAACACAAAAACAGAAATGAAAATGCAAAGAAGGAAGGAAACGCACGAGAGAGAGAGAGAGGAAGAAGAGAGAAGAAAGAAAGGGAGTTAGTCTTGAATCTAGGAGGTTTTATTACCGTTGTGAGGTTGGCTACACAATAGGTAAACTCTCTACTTCAATCCTCTTCCTTCCCTCTTGGTTTTCTTCAATTTTTAGAAGAGAAAATTTCTGGATTTTGATCCTAAAGGCTTTATTCTTGTAAGCTTTTGTTTCTTTAGATCCTAGGGAGGATGTTTTGAGTTTCTATATAGTGATCTAATGTTTTGAGTGGATAATTGGATGAAAAGAGGTGTTTTGGGCACAAATTAAACCCTGAGAGATTGGGTTTTTCTCCTCAATGGTTTAAGCCTGTTGATTTAGTTATAATTTTACTATTTGAGCCGAATAAGATTTAAATTAAGGTTTGGTTTTTATTATAAGGGCTAATGGTGAAAGTTGGTGACACTAAGTAAAGGTTTTTAATTGATTAAAAATTATATAAATTGGAAATTAGCCTAGTGATGGTTAATAAATAGTTTTGGTGGTTAAGTGATACTATGTAAATAGTTGGTTTAATATATGGACTATTAGGATGGATTATGATTCATTAACTCAAGTTGTGTGATGTGAGTTATAGTCTTCGTTAATGCTATTTGTCATGATAAGTGATGTGGATCACTTATATATTGTAGGGAGTTGTTAGTGGAACTTATTGAGAAGTTAAGGAATAAGCCAAGTCCTATTTTGTACAAGAGGAACCCTTTTGGTCCTAAAGGGTTGAGGTAACAGAGTAATTTATATTTCTTATTACTTTATTTTAGCTATTTTTGAATAAATATTACTAGCTATCATGCATTATATGTTTATAAGGGGTTATGGGGTACTGCTTTGATTATAGTGCAAATATATTTTTCTAATTATTTAACAACAATGTTTTTATAGAAACAAGATTTGTTTGCATGTATTGTAATCATAAAGCGTCGAAGGGGTATAGATGATTCGGTGGATTAGATCATGCCTTAGATTATGTTTTGTTCCTGCGAAGGTACAAGTGGGTATAAGGTTTACCTGCGAGTTAAAGAGTGCTAGGGGGCATTCTGTTGGTCATGAAAAGCCATACCGGCCTATGTCATGCATTCATGCATTTTAAATGGTTAAATTATATACTATGTTGAATTTATGATTCGTTTATTTGATTATGGCTTACTTTATAATAATCAATGTAGATTTCTCTGTTACTGAGACTGTAGTTGTCTCACCTCTTTTTTTTCAATATTTTCAGGTTCAGACGAAGGAACCAACAGAGGACAAGGAAAGGAGCATAACTAGGGGTTGTTTGTGAATTGTAAAGACCTGCAACCCCTTTCTTTTGAACAAATGTATGGTAATGTATTTAGAATTAGGGTGCCAGTAGGATGTAATTATCTATATGTGTGTGAGTATGTGTGGATTCTATGGCTTGTATATGAATTTTTGTTTGCTTGTAGACTTGTGACTAGGAAACTTGGCTATGGTGTGTGGTTTTGAAGGATTTATTTAGTAAAGCAAGTTTTCACTACAAGCAAATATTTATTTTGGTATACATGTGATTTCACAAGCAAATGTAAAGTGGTTGCATTGTAAATGGTGTGCTATGGGCAAACATACACCTTGGATAGAGAAAGTAGGTACGTGGGCCTCACAGAGATCTTTAAGCCAAGTGAAAATATTTAGCGTGTGTATTCATATGTGTATATAATATTTGGAATAGTTTTTGGCCACTCTTGTGTGATTTGTGCATTTTTGATATTTAGGGTCCATTTTGGGAAATGGCACCCGGGTGGTCAAATTTTGGTATAAAGGATTTTTCTATCATTTAAATGTTCGATCAAGTGTTTTTAGTCCTATTTGATATATCCAAAGTGTTCCCATAAGTTTGTGGCCATTAGGATGAGATTTATATAATTTTGAAAATGGTTTGTACTAAAAAAACTGCACTTTTGCATCTGGGTGTCCAAATCTTAATCCGACCATTGGATTTCTCTAAAATTTAGATCACAAGTAAAACCTTTTATAAGCTTTGTGTGGGCTTTAGAATCATGTCGATCGAATATCAGACAGAGAAAAGGCATACTCTGAAATTTGGTCTGGAGGAGCTATCATGACAGCAAAAACAACAACAGTAATGATGTTGTAACATGCATGAAATTCAATCCATTCGTTGGATCTTTTCAAAATTTGGTATGGTAATAGTATTATTTAAAAGTGACATGTAGGCTTTAGAATCACTCTGATTGAAGGTTGAATGATGAAATGGTGCACTCTAAAAGTTAGTCCGGAGATGCTGTCATGACAGTAAAAATGACCAAGCTTTTAACATGTCTAATTTTTAATCCGACTGTTGGATCTTTTTGAAATTTGGTACACTTATAGTACCCTTTGAATGTGATGTGTGAGATTTAAAATTACTTCGATCGGGAATCAGATGACAGAACGAAGCCTCCTAAAGTTGGCTTGGGAGGGCTGTCATGACAGCATCTTTTCCTCCGCTTTCGCCTAGCTTGCTTCCGTGCGCTATAGGTAAAACTTATAAATTATTTATTTAAAAAAGGTTTTAAATATTCATTTTACAATTGTGTATCTACTTAGTGATTTAAATGGTTTATTTTCTAAGTTGGTTTTGGGATTAACTCCTTAAGCACACTTAATTTATTTGAATTGTGTGATTTTTGGATAACACTCGGGGCAAGTATTACACGCGATATTTCGGTCAAGCATGAGATATGGAGTTGTCATTCTCCTTTACCTGACCGTTACTTTCTCCATCACTGAACTGATAGTAGCAATGGAAAAACCCTTTCCATTGTAGTATGACCATATATTTTCTCAGTTTTACTCATCAAAGGACCCAGTAATATCTCTCACTTAATGTGAGGGATAAATTCTATCTTGACTACTCATATTCCTCTGCATGAATATCACTAAACTCAATCATAGCCTTTATGATCATCCAGTTAAAGGTGACTTTTGACTAGGTCAAAGTTCAGTGGTCATCATATAGGAATCCATGATGATCTCAGGTCAAAGGGCTTAGTGATATAGTTATATATGAGATAAGCTTATAACTTGTACCATGCAGATTTCTCATAGCGGGTCAATCTAGCAACTTGTACTCTTTCATGTGTATATGACTAATTTGTATCTCTATAATTAATTAAAGTCATACTAGTCTTGTTTCATCTATGATGCCTCAAAGACGACCGACCAAGGACATTTAAGACAATCACTATAGTTTGTCCAAGTATATCGTTATCATATTGAACATGCAATTGTTATGATAACAAAAGAGAAATTCATTAAATAACAATGTGCATGGTATAATGATTGGCCCTAGGGCACAATTTCCAACACACTTCATGTCCTAATATATCTTCATAGCTCCCCGAGTGAATAATGTATTTACTATATTGTGCTTTATTCAAAATCATTTTTCTCAAGTCCGCATCGTTAGGCACACAAATTCTATCTTGGTATACCATGAATCCGTCATCATTAAAACTAAAATCTTTAGAAAGATTTGACTCAACCTCTTCTCAAATCCTAAGGAGATACTCATCTTTTAGCTTTGCTATCCTCAACTCTTTTTAGAAATCTCTATTGGTCACAGTAGTATAGGCACTAACCAAAGTCTTCAATAGTGCGTCTTGTTGAGAATCTATGAAAGACTCCATCAAGCTATGTTCTTACACCATCAAACTAGCTCTATGTAGCGTTTTCCTGCTCAATGCATCAGCCACTACATTAACCTTTCCAAGATGGTATTTTGTAATGTCCACCTTGACATTACCAAAATTCACCACACAATCACAATAACCAATCATAATTAGGAACAAGGATTTGCTCCTAATCTCACATTATATATATATAAGGGTTAAAATAAATAATCTTTAAAAATAATTGAGGAATATTTAGGATCCTATAAAAACCCTTAAGATTGATAGTTTGAGCTCAAACTTAATGATTTATAAAGGTATTGGAAGCATGGAAAAGTTTTGGGAAGCAAACCACTTCAAAACAGGGCCAAAAATGTCATTTTTGAGTGTTTTGGTCCATGCATCGCAGCTTGTAGTCCGTGCATCACGGCTTGTGGCATAGAATGCCATGTTTTTTCACTATACTGTGGCATAGAATACCATGGCTTGGGCGAAATGCACCGCGGCGCACGTGTCCCTGACAGCAATGATGTCATGATAGCTTTTCTGGATGAACTTCGAACGCACGGCATTTTCACATCTGATATCTGATTGGAGTGATTCAAGCACCCACGCGAAGCTTGTTCAATAAGCTAACTAATGGTATAAGTTTCGTTACGATCTGATATCGTATAAGAATTTTAGACACTCAGATGCAAAAGTCAATTTTTCAAAGAAATTTTCAACCATCCAAGTACCCAAAACTCACAACTTATACCATTAACTCATTGTGAGGCTTGAACCAAGTCCAATAGACCAAAATACACTTGAGTGACCAATCAAACATACAAAAACATATCAAACACAAAATTTGGCCACTCAATGGCCATTTTGGCCAATATGGCCAAAATACCAAATCAACATCATATATGCTATTTGGCCTCTATTGCCACATAATACACTACAAATACATTATCACCACGTAAATAAAACATTTCTTGCACTTGTATTAGTATTTTAGCCCATCACCATAAAAATTACCACATATTCACCTCATATATAATATTAGGCTAAAATACACAACAACATAGTATGAAACAAGTGCAACCAATTAAAATGATATGTATTCCTAGTTCACAACATATAATATCATATAACAAGTTTATGTACACCACTCAAACCAAAATCAAGCTTTACAAAGAGTGTAGCAAATATGCTAGCCCCTTCCCAATTCCCTCCCTGGCTCAGTCTCACTGGTAGCGCTTGTAAAATGATAATCCACGGGGTGAGATAAAAATCTCAGTAACTAAGATAATCTACATTATTGATTAACAAGCCAAGTTATAAATAAGCATTAAAATAAGTAACATAATCATATCATATAATACCACCACAAATTTGCATGCATGATCCCTAACCATCCAATCCTCCAATACTCCTGACTAAACCAGTAGGCTATTTCATAGAACCAAACCACATGTATGGTTCCCAAGCTCACCATCCATGGTAGAACTACCTGGCCAAGGTGTCCTAAACCACTTCTAGACTACTGTTTCTCCCTATTACAAGTAATTGGGGTGTCATTACTCCAACACCACATCCTATGGATGCTAAGGAGCATAGTCTCCAACTCTGCACCCTTTTGGGTACTAAGGAGAGTAAGTTTCTGACACCGCACCCATTTTCGGGCACTAAGGAGAGTCAATGTTGCACCTGGCGTCCCAAGGTGCTAGCAATGCCATATGGACTTAATCTTCACTATCTCCACTAGGGTGACCTCCCACCCTCTAATATGCCATATTTCACTACATATTTCCACTTGAACATGCATAAACAACTTTCTAAACAAATATCACAAAACCTTACTATTTACTTCAAAAATATAGAATTTCATAAAGCAATACTCCACTTATTTTCTAAAATAGTTAACCTTTAAGGAATTTATACATATATACTCAACAATTCATAGAAAAGCAACTTGAGAATAACTTATACAAGATAATAAACAATGCAAATTATCTAGTTACCTCAACCCTTTTGTTACTAAAAGGGTTACCCATGGTATTGATTCTCTTCTTGTGTCAAGGTAGGTCTTCCCATACCGCAATCTACAACAACAAGTACTATATGTTAATTTTTGATTAACACAAGCACCATTAGCTAATAATAACCTCCCAATTCTCCCACTGCTCACTCAAATTCTCAACAAATAGACTTGTTAAGATTAGAATTTGTTCACATCATCCCTTTAAGCCTCCTTCTACTCTATCTCAATATAAAACTTAATATCTTAACTCATCACTCTTCAACACTCTATGATCAAGTGAGGGCTTGATCTAACTTCAACTAAACAAGAAAGTAGCTTCCTATTACCACATATCCAAGATCAATAAACCTAAATTAAACCTTTAGAGTTAATAGAAACCTTTAAAACATTGACTCATAGCTTAATCCAATCAAACAAAATTCTCACTCTTCCAAATCCCATGGAAAATGAGATGAAAAGGTAGAGGAGAAGGGTAGGAAACTTATTCAAGAGTTTGGAGACTCAAATAATCTTTAAAATCCTTCTAAATTGATGCCCTAGTAGTGCCCAAAGTTGCTCCCTTTGTGTTCTAGGTTTCCACCTCAAAAACTATCCATTTCTAATGATTCCTAAATTTTTAAGTTGCCTGTTGTGCCGTGCGCCGCAGAGCATGCCATGCAAGCCGTGGCTTACGACATAGTGAGCAACAACTTGATTTTTCTCCCCCTGATGCCTCCCGACTTGATCCGACTTTCATTCTATCTCAATTTAGAGCCAAATATGACCCAAAAATTCAATTAGCCACCCAAAAACATAATTAAATAAATTAATCATATTTTTAACTAATTTATCCTTTAATTAATCCATTTTTCCAGATTTGAAGTTTTAGGATGTTACATATTTTAACTCAACGTTATAATCCTTGAGCAATTCCATCTACCTTCTCTACCTTATGTTCAACTCCTTCTGATCTACAAGATAATTGAAACTCTTATAATCACTGAACACGCTATACATTGAACCATACAAGTAATGATGCTAAATCTCCAACACAAAGACC
Source organism: Prosopis cineraria (assembly GCF_029017545.1). Classification (NCBI taxonomy): domain Eukaryota; kingdom Viridiplantae; phylum Streptophyta; class Magnoliopsida; order Fabales; family Fabaceae; genus Prosopis; species Prosopis cineraria. The sequence goes on along the minus strand of NW_026555336.1, from coordinate 19,778,887 downwards.
ATTGTTGGAAGTTTTATATCATGAGCTAAATAATTTTCTTCATGTTGTCTCAACTATCTTGATGCATAAGCCACTACTCATTCGTCTTGCATCAATACATAACCCAAACTTTTCAAAGAAGTATCTGTGTATACCTCATAAGGTAGTCTCAGATTCAAAATTATCAATGTAGGTGTAGTAATCAACTTTTCCTTCAATTTTTGAAATGCAATCTCACACTTGTCATCCCAAATATAAGGTTGATCTATACTGGTCAATTTCACTAATGGAGAAGCAATCTAAGAGAAACTTTAGATAAATCATCGATAATATCTAGCTAATCCCAGAAAACTTTAAATCTCCATAACTAAGCTAGGTTGTTTCCATTTTAACAAAACATCAATTCGTGAAGACTAATAGAAATCCCATCTACCGATACCACATGACCTAAAAATCTGACTTCCCTTAGCCAAAATTTACATTTACTGAGCTTGGCATATAACTTTTTTTATTTTAGAATCTGAAGGACAATTTGAAGATACTTGGTATGTTTTTACTCATTTTTAGAATAAACCATAATATTATCGATGAAAACCACAACAAACTTATCTAAATATGGCCTGAAAATATGGTTCATGTAATCCATGAATATCACAGGTGTATTAGTCAAACCATTTGGCATGACAAGGAATTCATAATGCCCATAACATGTCCTAAAGGTCATCTTGGGTACATCTTTCTTAGAAACCCTCAACTGATGATATCCTAACCTCAAGTCAATCTTAGAAAAGACTGAGGCTCTAGCCAACTGATCTAACAAATTGTCAATCCTGGGCAAAGGGTACTTATTCTTCACCATCACTTATTCAATTATCGGTAATCGATGCACAACCTTAAGCTTTCATCTTTCTTCCTCATAAATAATACTAGTAATCCCTAAGGCGATACACTTAGTCTAATGAACCCTTTATTAAGTGAATCTTCAATTTGCTTATTTAATTCATTCAACTCTGAGGGCGACATCTGATATGGAGCTTTAGAAATTGGTTTTGTACCAGAAACTAAATATAATGAGAATTCAACTTTCCTTTTTGGAGGTAATCCAATCATTTCTTCTAAAAATACCTCAAGAAATTTGCTCACCATTCCAATCTTCTCAATACCTCCATCATACACATTACTTGCTGCACAAATCACCATATAAGCACAACATCCTTGCTTGATTAACTTCTTAGCTTGCATAACTTAAAAAATCTAGTCTGCTCATCCAAACTAGTCCTTACCGTCAACACTGGCAAAGATACTAATTTCCTAGCATAATATAGCATAGCATTATTAGTTGCTAGCCAATCTATGCCCATAATTACATTAATAACATTCATGGGAATGTAGATCAAACTGATCATATATACCCAATCCTCAAATACAATCTCTACTTTCTAACAAGCTTTACTAGTAACATTCAAGGATCCCGAAGGTGTAGTCACTTTGATTAACACAAGCAACTCTTTCAACTTTAATTTTAGTTTATCCACACATTTTTTCAAAATAAAAGAATGTGTAGCTCTAGAGTCAAACAATGCTTTTATTTTATTACCACAAATAAAAATTATACCTTTAATCAAGTTTGGAGATGACATGGCCTCTTCTTGCATCATTGCGAAGACACATCCTAGAATAGTCGAACGTTACTCTATTGCCTCAATTCCATCCTCGAGATAATATTTAGCAATGTGGCCTAGCTTCCCACATTTAAAATAGGACCAGCATTTTCTCACATGGAATCTACCGCAAATATTGCATTGAGGTGATCTCCCAATGCTAAAAGTAGGAGCTGGTGTATTTGAAGCTTGCCTTAAAGGTTGCGAAGGCCTAATTCTAACCCTAGTACTACAGTATATTGAACCTCTTTGAATAGTCCAAGTTTAAGAACCTCTAGTAAAACTCCTCTTCTCAGAAGCTCTAGAACTACTTGAGCTATAAATGGGCTTCTTTGAAACACCGCCTAACGAACCCAGAGACAAGGCAAACCTTCTTCTTCTAACCTCATCTTCTCTTCCTCTTAACCTCAGCTTCTCTTCCTATTCTTGCAGTCATTCTTAACTTATGACACATTTCTTCATAGGTGGTAATATCAAATAAAGAAATCTGCTGCCAATACTCCAAATGCATCTTTCTTAATAATTGCTCTGCATTCTACTTCATGTCATGTGGTGCTATAGATATGTTGAGTAAACTGACAGATCATTAAATCTTTTGGTGAACTCTTCCTTGTCTAGATCTCCTTTTCTGAATGAATGATAATCCTCTTCCTTTTCAGTATAAAAAGACATCGAGAAGTAGTAATCAAAGAATACCCTTTTGAAATCTTCCCAAGAATACCTCACACTACCAGATGGTCTCACTGAATCCCTATCTCTTAGCGACTTCAACTAGCTGAACTGTAGCTAAAGTCACTCTATGCTCTAATGTACACATTACTACCTCAAATATAGTCTCGAGGTGCTCAATCCATTGTTCAGCTTCCCCCTCTTTTATACACTATCATCAAACGTAGGTAGACTGAACCTTACAAAGGTATTTTAAGCTTGATCAATAAATGGGTCAGTAACAACTCTCGCAGCCTATCTATTTGAGGCTTGAGATAGTTTGGGCTTGCTGTGAGCTTCCTTAGGTACTGGTCTATCTTGACCTCCTCTTTCATTTTCTTGTTCTCTACCCCTCAGCAGTACATCATGATCTCACACTATTTGCATGATGTCGATCATCTTGTCTCTTAACTCTTTCAACAAGCCATCCCTTCTAGTAGCTTGTTGAGGCTCATTCGATTGAACCTCTAGTACAAGCTCATCCTCAACTGGACATCACAATACCCAAGTACTTCTTAAAGCCTAAGTACCTCTTCTTCTCATTTTCTCCCCTTCTAAGGATGAAAGTAAATAAGGTTAAGCAAAAGGGAAATGATAGGTATAATGAACAAGATATAATTTGTCAAGGTCTAGGATGAAAGTAACAAACAATCACAGTGACCAGATCTTGAAACTCAAGAAATTGATAACAACTATTTGTAATGCCCTCAATGACATTACCATACAACCCTCCATGCAATCTGTAATGCCCTTACTAATATTACCATGTAACCCTCCATAGATTCTAATAATCCTTCTAGTCATTTATTTCAAAAGCTTGGGATCCCAAGACAAACATTTCAAAATCTTTTCATAAAAATACTCAAACTACAAAATACTATACAGCGGAAGCACTATGCCTTAATACATCAAAGTAAAAAACAAAACATATTCAAATTAACTAATTCAAGCTAAATGAAGGCCCATGCCTGCAGCTCATACCACATGCGCCATGGCATGTGCTACAGAGACCTCAGCTGCATGCTCAATGCCATACACTATAGTATGTAGTCCTTTGTTAACACATGCACTGTGGCGTAAGTATCATAATCTGTAACATCTCAAATTTCTAATCATGTGTTAATGACTAATTATGGAATAAATTAGTAAATTAACATAAGATTAGTATTCTGGATAGTGAAGTTTTATATTGACTCTTTGGGATATTATATGAATAAATATGAGTGAAAGAATGAGGTTTCGTGGTAGAGTGTATGAGTACAGTGAGGATTTCCCTCACTGTGCCATGTGCCACTATAGAAGATAGATGCGCCATGGTGCATGATGCAAAACTTTGATAAGTGGCTTTGTGGAACAGCTTGTAAAACAGAAGGAGAAACATAGTTAGAAGTGTCAAACATGGAGAAGGTTCTAACCTATGCTAGGGCAAGTGATATCAAGAGAAATGGTGACAGTTCTAGCTTGTTACTTATTAGTTAAGTCTTATAATGCGTTAACCTCTAATTCTACACTGTATTCTTAGTTTTAACTATTGAGAAATTGAATTTAGAAGTTTTGAGGAGATAACTTCTTACCTTATAGTAATAGAAAGGTTCTTAGAAACTAAACTAGTACTTTGTGACAGGTTTAAGTCGGAATGATAAAGCTTTGAAGCTATAGGCATAATGTGCCCTAAATTATAGAGAGAGTAGTAAGAGAAGATTTGATTGTGAGGAAGTTGATGCATGATGAGAATGGTAATTGGTCATGGTATACATGACTATAACCTTCCCTATATATCTACTCAATATAGGAGAAGATTATAGTGTTACCATAAATTTTACAACAATCGGTAAATAAATGTTGTTTGAAAAGCTTGGGCCCAAGACTTATTTTACAAATCTATCCAAAATCACAATACAATCAAAGAAAAACATAGTGGAAGCAACAAGTAGTGGACATAACCTCATTTTAATGTATGCATTTTCATCATAAAATTAAGGCAAGATTTGGTTTATGTGCCGTGGTGTGCAGTACGTGCGTTGCAGCCTATGGCATAGAGCTACACACTCAATTTTTTTGTGTCATGAACCGTGGCATATGACACCATGCGTTGCAGCATGCCTGTCTAATTTTTTGCTATCATTTTAATAGCAAAAATGATGAATTTATAGTATGCGTCGTTTTCGCATATGACATCTGATTGGAGTCATTCAAGTGCCTACACAAAGCTTAGCTCATCTGATAACTAATGAGTTAGGTTTGGACACGATCTAATAGTTCAATTAAAATTTGGACACCCGGGTGCAAAAGGTCACGTTTTTTAAAAAATTTACACACCCAAGCACTTAAATCAATCTCTTTCACTCATTAGACCTTACTAGGCCTTGAACTAAGTCTAAAAGATCAAATATACTTGATTGACAATAAAATATCTCAATCATACTCATATATCAAAATTTGACCCTTCTACGCCAATTTCCACAATACACTAACTTTACACACTTTGCCATTTCTTAGCATAACTTAGCCCACTTGGCTATTTCTTAATACATTTATACATATTCATGTTCATAATATAATTTTAGCCCCAAAATTACTCATTTCATCATACTTTATCCGTTGGCTTAAGATTCACCAACACACATTCATTTTGACACAATATTCTCAAATCATAACCCCTTGTTTCAATCAACACATATACACATAATTGGACTAGATTTCACAAAATCCCTATTCAAATCATGCATGCAACCTTATGGCAACTCATTTATACTAGTATATACAATCTCAGTTTAGTTCATTACACAAACTTAAAGTATAAGGCTTCACAACTTAAGCCGATCTAGACTTTCTTTCCTTGCCCTGATCACTGCTTAATCCTATAAACATATAATCACGGGAGTGAGATAAAAAGCTTAGTAACAGAATAACTCACTCTTATTGACTATCTCATGCAAACAATATGGAAATAAGCATAATATATCATTAAAACCTCATAATATAGCATTTATATCATGTATCTCATTTCATTATCAACTTTTCATCAATCACATATTATTTCATGTCATCTCAAAGTATATCTCACAGTATTACATAGTATGCTAGCATGATCACTACCAACTAAACCTCTAAATCACCCCAACATAAAACCATAGACTCACCTTAGACCAACGTGTACTCTCATTGGCCTTGAGCTCACCTGCAGTGGTAGAATCACCCGGTCAAAGATGTTCTAACACATAATATGGACTATGGTTTCTCCTAATATACACAATATGGCATCATTGACTCTAACACTATATCATAAAGATACTAAGAAATCTCTCATCTCCAACACTATAACTCAATAGGTACTAAGGAGATCTTGTCTAACACTGCACCTTTCAAGACACTAAGGAGAATTGTTTCTAATAGCACACCTTATCAGGTACTAAGCAAAACCTTGCTATATGGTCTGTATCATCTCTTACACTCAAGTGAACTCCCACCCCTATGACATGCTTTCCAAACCATTTAAGGTTCCCATTTACCATTTCACACTTTCTACACATAATATATACAAATATTACTCTATACTACAAAACACACATTTTAATGCTTTATTTTAACCAAAAGCCATTTCTCACAAACAATCACTTAATGCTATAAAATATGCTTAGTTTAAGGACCATTTCATGCACTACATAACATACTAACATACATTTACAATAAATAGTCAAACAAAGGAAGTTATTTAGTTACCTCAACCCTTATATCACTAGAAAAGGTTACCCGTAGATTTCAACTATCACACAAGCTTATCTCAATCTTCCTTCCTCTACTCACACATCTAATATGCTAATCTGAACATATTTGGCACATTTTAGTCATTTAGTCCATTTTGACCAAAAACTAATTTTTTTACTACTTAGGGCTATATTTATATTTATATAAACTCTTTTTCATTTATCCATTCTAAATCTATGACTACCCAATTACTACTTTGCATGACCTCAATTGATATTATTTTACTCAAATCAAATTTTTAACCTAACTTTCTCTCTCTAGGGGCTAAAATTGAGCTTGTGGTTTCTATGCTCTACCGTTCAGCTTTAAACTAGTCCAAGAACCTTTTTGTTACTATTGAGCAAGAATCAAAACCCTCTAATTCCACCAATTCAATTTCCCTATACTCATTTTAAAGAATTTTTTGTATAATGGAAGGTAAGAGTTTTACATAGCTTACTTGACAAGTTATTGATCCAAATTACCTTCCAATGACCTGAAATGGCTTGACTTAGCTTCTTAACCCTTCACCTCTCCTCTCTCATGTGCTTCTCAAATTTTTACTTCTAAAAATAACCCAATTTCATGACTTAAGAAGTGATTTTCTAGTCTATACACAGCGACGCGTGGTACAGTAAGATTTATTCTCATCACGCGCACTTGCTTTGACCTGAAACATACTCCTCTCGCACCGACAAATCAAATCATTAGGAATCATCTAAATCTCTAATCCCACACTAATTACCATCCTCCTTCAGTTAACCACTAAACTTGAGATTAAGAAATTCAGGATGTTACAATGATCAAGTGTGAATTACGAAATGGATAGTGATTAGGTACTTAATTGTGATAATTGGTACTTTTTTCAATAGTGAAATTGACTTTGGATGTCAATTTTGTGTAGATTCTATGTGTTGATGCTCAAATAGTGAAGAGAGATTCAAGTAAGGAAATTACACAAGTAACCCTTTTATCGGACATAAGGGTTAAGGAAACTGTTATACCTGAAAATGCGATGCGGACGGCGCGCGCGAGCGAAGGTTTCGACTTCTAAAAGAAGACTAGAGAAATGGGAGTCGCCACCATGATTTTGAGGTAAGTCTTAGGAAAACCATTTAAAAGAGGATAAGGATGGTCTGTGAAAATAAAGAATAGGTTTGGGAGTCGGTTGAGTATAGGAAAGGTATTAGGCACCCCACAACACCCATTCGTGAGAACGGTTACCTGAAGTTTGTTGTGCTATATTAATATAGTTTTAAAATTATTTTTAATTATTCCTTTTATATTTATATGTTTGATAAAAAATGATAGGAATTAGGTAAGAAATGTTTATTTATTTATGAGGGAGGACTTGACTTAGCATCCAACTCTAAGGCTTACATACCCTGTGATGGGAATCAAAGTCCACATAGTTCGGGCTTAAAAGTTTATTGGTGAAAATACTTTTGAAGGGAAATTAATTAGAAATAATTACCATTTTGTAAATAAAACAATTTCTGAAATTTTGATATATGTGTTTTAAATTACAAAAAGTAATTTTAATTTAATTATTTTCTTAATTTTTGAATTTTCGAATAAAGAGGAAAAGGGTTTAAAATTATTGTTTTTTTATGTTTTATGATTGGGAATTTTAACTGCTATACCTGCAGAGCCTTATTGGTTCATATGGTAATGCAATTATTCTAAGTATCTGCGGAGATTCCGAAATCTCACACGATAAAAGAATTTTAAAATTTAATTTATTTATATTTTTAAGTGTTAGTAATAATTTATTTAAGTATGTACATACATGTTTTTAAAGAATTTTAATCATCATACCTGCAAAGCCTTATTAGCTTGTATGGTAATATGATTATCCTAAATATCTGCGGAGATTTCAAAATCTCACACAATAAAGCAATTAAATTTAAATACATCTTTGATTTAATTAATTTAATATATAATTTATATGTATATATTTTAAAAACTTAATTGTTATATCTACAGAGTCTTATTTACTTATACGATAATACGATTATCTTAGAAGTCTATGGAGATTCAAAAATCTCACATGACCAAAAGATGTAATTGGTAAATATAATTATAATTTAAATTCATTAATTTAATTAATTAAAATTTTAAAAAAAAATTTTACAAAATTTGTTTATATAAATTGCTCTACGAAGATTCTTGAAATCTCACGTGAGACTTAAATATTTATTATAAAAAAATTAATTTTAATAATGGGCCTTTAGAACCCATATAAATACCTACAAAATTGATCCTCATACATGCAAAATCTTATTAATTTTCACGGTATGAGATCATTTTAAATGCCTGCAAAAAGTCTCAAAATCTCCTACTTCAAGTTTTAAAAATTGATATTTGTGATTAGTATATGAGCATAAAAAAAATATGTATATTCAAGAATTATTCATTTGAATATAAAATTCACAGAAGCAATTAATAAGGAGTAAACCATTTCTGCTTCTGACTAACTAGGCCATATTACCTTAAATGCTTGGCTTAACTCTTCAATGATATTCAAAAGGAAGCAATATTAAATAATATGAAGCAGCAATGTTATTTCATTAAAATGGGAAAACCAAGTATATAAGTCATGTAGCAATCACAATATTATTCTCACAAGTAAAGCTCCTAATTTTCCCAAAAATAATCAACATGTCCCTTCAATAAAATAACAAGAAGCAGCTTGGTCTATATATTTTTGTTGGTGCTAATATGAATCTAAATCCAATTTCAATCTATGTCTTGGAACAACAAGTTGAATCTTACTTGAACTATATGGAGAAAAATAATCAACCATCATACTAATTACATATTATGATAGGTAAGAATAGTAAGATCAAAGAAACACCCAACCATCTAAAGCTCATCATAACTCATGAGCACCCAAGAGATTTAAGCTGACCAAATCATAAACCAATCTCACTCAATATGTAGATAGCAATTAAACAAAAATATGACAATTCAAGGGCCAAGGGTTAAACTTTTAATGATCAACTTTTATATTCCCAAAAAAAATGAAAGGATAGGAGATGTAAATTACCAGCCAATTAAAATAAGGAATGAAGCCAATAATCCTCATCACGGTGAACCTAGTATCAATTTTATCCTTGGTGAAATCACTATTCCCCTCTTGTTCACCATCAAAGACTATGTCTATTGAGCTGAACCATCCTCTTCCTTTTTTCAATCCCTCTTCTAGCTGCTACTCCTCACCCATTCTCGGTCTCCTTTCTTGCTCTTGCTTTATTTTTTAAGTCTCCTCCTTCTCTCAGATTCTCAGTCTCCTTTCTTTCTCCCGCTCTGTATTTTTTTAGTCTCCTCCTTCTCTCAGATTCTCAGTCTCCTTTCATTCTCCCGCTTTGTATTTTTTTAGTCTCTCCTTCTCTCAGACTCTTAGTCCTCCCCTTCCTCACTTGGCCTCTTTCTTCTTCTCACGTTCTCTTTTCTTTCTGCATCTCTGGCTCTCTCTCTCTCTTTTAATTTCTCTTCTCACTGTTTGTGGTCTCCTCCTCGTTCATTCTCATCTCCCTTCTTTTCACACAAGTGCTGCATTTAGGTGTTGTGTTCAGTCCTCCCCTTCCTCACTCGGTCTCTCCCTCTATGCTTTATTCTTGTCCCTTTCTCGTCTGTCTTTGGAGTCTTATTCCTCAAGTTTTCCTCCTCTCTTCTCTTCCTCAATTTTCCTCTTAGTTCCCTCCTTCCTCTAGTTTTTTCTTCTCTTTCTTTCTTCTTTTTTGTTATACTTTCTTCCTTCAGTCTCTTTCTCTCAGTCTCTGCTATTCTTTCTCTCTCATTCGTGCTCTTTTTTTTTCATTTTTTGCCACTAGCCTCTTTTTTCGTCTCGATTTTTTTAGTTTTTTCCTTGTGTTCTCTTTCCTCTTAGTGCCCTTCCTTCCCTTGTCTCCAGACCTCCTTAAAGCAAATGAAGCTTGTGTGTGAGAGTTGTTTGCATGCTTCCTTTCTGCTCTATTCTTCTCTCCTTTTCTCTTCTTTTTACTGCAATGTTCATGCGTGCGTCTCTGGCTAAAAGTTTAACATGCTGCCTGCTTTGCTCTTAGCTTCTTTTCTCTATGCCTTTTGTGTATGTGGGGGTGTTTTGCTCTATGAAGCTTCCTTTCGTGTATGTGTGTGCATGTTCTGCTCTATGCTTCCTTTCGTGTATGTGTGTGCATGTTTCTCTGTGCTTCCTCTGCTCGTCTGGTGTTTCAGAATGAAGGACCAGAATAGATGGTTAAACGCTAGAACCTTCAGTTTTTACACACACATATTGATATATATATATATATAACCATTGTTTTTTAGTTGTTTTTTTTTTGAAAAATAATCCTTAAAGGATTGAATTTTCATTTTTTTATATTTATTATATTTTTAGTTGTTATAATAAGCTAAACAAATAAAATCCTAATCAGCAGATTATAATATTAAACCCTATTAATTAAAATGTTTTTTATTTTGAAAATATAATCCTAAAAAGGATTAAATTTCATTTTTGTATCTTTATATTTTTTTTTGTTATTTATTATTATTTTTATTAAATTATAAAAAATGTCCGGACAAAATACAGTGTTCACAGTTGCCCCTCGTTACTTGTTTCTTATGTAAGTATATGAGAAAAAGTGTATTTTTGAATTCTTACATAAGTGACAAGTAAAGATGGAAACATGTACTTTAGTCGGCCATACAATACCTATGAAAAGACCAAATTGCCCTGACACGACAAGATATGATTAAATGCGAGACTATCGCATAACAAACACAATGACATGATTTTTTTTTAGCAATGTGATAAGGTAATGTGATACAAATGAAAATGATCAATTGACAATAATCTAAATACAATACAAGACTATTGGATAACAAACACAGTAAAATAATGTTTTTTTAGTAATATGATGCAAATGAAAATGATCAATTGACAAAGATCCAAATACAATGCAAGACTATTGGATAACAAACACAGTAAAATAATTTTTTTTAGCAATATGATGTAAATGAAAATAACCAAATAACATAAAAGAATGCAAGACTATTGGATAACAAACAAAAAAAATAATTTTTTTGATTTTTTTTTGTTTTAGCAGTGTGATGCAAATAACCAAACAACATAAAAGAATGCAAGACTATTGGATAACAAGCACAATAGAATGATTTTTTTTTGTTTTGGCAATGTGATGCAAATGGAAATGTCTAAATAAAAATATAAAAAGATGTTGCAAACAATTGACAATAATCCAAATAAAATATATTTTGATCAAATGTCTCCCTTCATTAGATTTTTAAGTGAGAATTTCATGAGATGATATTCTTCTCTTAGAAATAAATGAAGAAAGAAACATGTATTTTGTTGGGAGGGGCAAGACTTTTATGAAAACCTAGATCCTTTGATTGATAGGCACTTGTCTTTACAAGGCTGCAAGCAGATAAGAAATGCCTACCCATATACGGCTTTTGGTTAATGCCTATCTTTACAGGGCTTTAAATGGTAAGGAAGTGCCTACCCAAGTAAGGCTTTTGGTGAATGCCTGTCTTTACATGGCTTTAATTGGTAAGGAAATGCCTACCCAAGTAGGGCTTTTGGTGAGTGTCTATCTTTACAGCACTTTAAATAGTAAAGAAGTGCCTACCCAAGTAGGGCTTTTAGTAAATGCCTGTCTTTAGTACCTACCCATGTAGGGCTTTTGGTGGCCGCCTGTCTTTATAGGGTTTTGAACGATAAAAGAGTGCCTACCCAAGTAAGGCTTTTGGTGAGTGCTTGTCTTTACAGGGCTTTAAATGGTAAGAGAATGCCTACCCATGTAGGGCTTTTAATGAGTGCCTATCTTTATAGGGCTTTAAATGGTAAGGAAGTACCTACCCAAGTAGGGCTTTTGGTGAATGCCTGTCTTTACAAGGCTTTAAATGGTAAGGAAGTGCCTACTCAAGTAGGGCTTTTGATGAATGCTTATCTTTACAAGGCTTTCAATTGTAAAGAAGTGCCTACCCATGTAGAGAATTTAGTGGGTACTTGTCTTTACAGGGCTTCGAATGATAAGGAAGTACCTCCCTATGTAGCGCTTTTGATGGGTGCTTGTCTTTATAGGACTTTGAATGGTAAGAGAATGCCCACCCAAGTAGCGCTTTTGGTGAGTGCCTGTCTTTATAGGGCTTCAAATAGTAAAGAAGTGCCTACCTAAGTAGGGCTTTTGGTGAATACCTATCTTTACAAGGATTTAAATGGTAAGGAATTGACTACCCAAGTAGGGCTTTTGGTGAATGCCTGTCTTTATAGGGCTTTCAACTGTGAGGAAGTACCTACCCATGTAGGGCTTTTGGTAGGTGCCTATCTTTACAGGGCTTTGAACGGTAAGGAAGTACCTACCCATGTAGGGCTTTTGGCGAGTGCTTATCTTTACAGGGTTTTGAATGATAAGAGACTACCTACCCATGTAGGGCTTTTGGTGGGTACCTATCTTTATAGGGCTTTAAATGATAAGAGAGTACCTACCCATATAGGGCTTTTGGTAGGTTCCTATCTTTACAGGGCTTTAAACAGTAAGAAAGTGCCTACCTATGTAGGGCTTTTAATGAGTGCCTGTCTTTACAGGGCTTTAAATGGTAAGGAAGTGCCTACTCATGTAGGGTTTTTGATGAGTGCCTATCTTTATAGGGCTTTGAACAGTAAGGAACTACCTACCCATATAGGACTTTTAATGAGTGCCTGTCTTTAGAGGGCTTTGAACGGTAAGGAAGTGCCTATCCATGTAGGACTTTTGATAAGTGCCTGTCTTTATAGGGCTTTGAACGATAAGAAAGTGCCTACTCATGTAGGGCTTTTAGTGAGTGCTTGTCTTTATAGGGCTTTAAACTGTAAAGAAATGCCTGCCCATGTAGGGTTTTTAGTGGTTGTTTGTCTTTACAGGGCTTTAAACGGTAAGGAAGTGCCTACCTATGTAGGGCTTTTGGTGGGCGTTTGTCTTTACAGGGCTTTGAACGGTAAGAGAGTGCGTACCCATTTAGGGCTTTTAATGAGTGCCTATCTTTCCAGGGCCTTGAATGGTAAGAAAGTGCCTACCCATGTAAGGCTTTTGGTGAGTGCCTGTCTTTACAAGGCTTTAAAGAAGTGTGCCAGTCGACGCTGGGCTTTAAGGGCATGAGAATAGGTTTCATCTTACATGCAAAATATGAGAAACTAATAAGTAAGGTTTGTTATTTCTTCTCTTACTTCCTTGGGTTCTATAAATTTTTGTTTTGCGCCAATCTAAAGGGTGTACTCTCTATGGCAACGCATGCAATAAGGTGATGTGCAATGCATGATTTTTTTTATTTGCCCCAATATAAATAGAGGCAAATTTTTTTGTTGAGCATGTAATGGATGGAAGATGCGTAATGCTTGATTTTTTTGATCAAAAGTTCAATTTTTTCTACCTTCAATTTAAATTGTGGCAATTTTGATGCAATGCATGTCATAAGTGATATAGAAGAGTGAATGATTTACTTTTGATTTGCCCCAATCTGAATTATAGAAAATTTTTTTATATGAAGCAATGGGGCATAATGCATGATTGACTATTTTTTCAAGAGTTCAACTCCTTATTTGTCCCAATCTAAATTGAGGCTTACTCTGATGTGAAAGATGTAATTTTTTAATAATTTTTTTTAATTTTTTTTCAATTCATGTGAAGATATGGAATGCTCAATGCATTTGAAATTATAAAATGTATTTCTTTTTATTTGTAGGATTTTGATGCAAGAGGGGAACAAAACTTGAAATTAGCAAAATGCTAGGGTTCTCTTAGTCATTTGCAACAAGAAAATTATTGGTCTCCCCAATGAAATTGCAAGTCAATAACTCAACAACTTTTGCCATAAGAATTGGACATGAAGGGGTCACACTTTTAGATATTTAAAATCATTTTTGCTCCTATATTGAGAATTTTCAAGGCAATTTGTTTACCCATATGAAATGCTTGTTGGACATGGATGTTTCATCTTGTCTATCTTTATCATCAATGTTTGTATAATCAATAAGTAAAATTGGCACTGATTTTTATTTAACAATGTCAATGTAAACAATCATTGTAAATAAAAGGTCATATCTGAAAAGGAAATAGAGTGGCCAATTAATGGAATGTTGGGAAGGTTTAGAGGCATCTCCATTCAAGGTACAAAAAACGTATGGAGAATAGGCATCATGTGGGTAAGACAAAGTGTGAAGTGAAAAGTGATGGAATGGTAAAATTAAAGACCACCCAAATTTTGTATAATGGGTCTTTGGATAGTATAGAGATGAAAGGGAATAAATATGGAAATTAAAAGAAGGGTCCCCTCTTTGTTTTGTATGTCCTTTTGAAAATGACACAATTTTTATAAGTAAAAGATCTCATGTTGAGTTATAAGCTTGCCCCAATTTCAGCACTCTGCATCTTGGAATGATCTCCAATAAGAAAAATACCCCAATTATATTCGAGCAAGTCAAATCTCAATGAGGACTTATAGGGTCTGTAACGTGACTTGGGTAAATTGGCTCATAAAATAACATGATATTTGGCTCAAAAGTTATGTGCCTTTATGTAAATTCTTCCTTCAACCCTTTCTTTGTCTACTCTAACATAAAATTATGCTAAAATTCACCTAACAAGAGAGGATACTTAGGGATTATGATGTAGCAGAGTGGGATAAAATTACGGGTTGAGGATGGAAAGGATGTGATGGTCTAAAAATATGTGTAAAATCACAATGAAATTTTTTGACATGCAATCTTACAAGACTTGACATTTCTATAAAGTTGTCATTGGAAAAGGAAGAAAAGTTCTCTTCTATTTCTTCTTTTTCTTTTTCTTCCTTCATGCTTTTTTTCAATTTTTCTCTTCATGTCCCATTCAATGAGTGAATGCTAGTGGAGGGATAATCTTTTTTTTAGCAATAGGAATACTTTTTTTCTTTTTTTCTTTTTGTTTTTTTGTATTTATTCTTAGCTCTTAAGCTTTCCTTTCATGAGCTTGGAAAATGGAAAGAAATTATTTGCATGGATAAATCTGGAGGGTTCAAAAAAAAGGTTTCAATTGGGTGAAAGAAAGAAGGTCTTGATTCTCTCTTGAAATTTGAAAATTCAATATAAACATATGTTCGAGTACCAAACCTCGATGATATTTGTAAATAGGTAAATGAAAGAAACACTATTCTTGGCTCAATATAGGTGACTAAGGGAAATTCCTTCAATATTTAGGAAAAGAAAAAAAATGCCTCATATCTTTGACTTAACTTGCTAATGAAGCATGCTATCTTATCTCTCTAATTAGTTTCTTTTTATATTTATTTCTTTTTCTCTCTTTTTTTTTTCCTTTCAATTCATTCACTTTGCTTTATATTTTCATGAATTAAGGGCATTTTTTCCAAATTGATCTTTTTCATATCTATTGTGATTTTTCATTGGGAATACCAAACATTAAGGGGGTAATGCATAGGATAAGAGAAGTTTTATGGTCAAAGGGGTAGAACAAGCAAACAACAAGGGTGTCAAATGGAGAAGTATGATTACGACATTGACAAAGTTAAACAAAATCATTTCCAATGATAGAGTTTGACCATACAAACATTACATAATGAAGATAACACATGTTAGAAACAATACCTTTGAATTCTCTCTTCAATGGTGAATGATCTTATTGATGAATGTGACATTTGGGCTTGATTCTTCTATCCCCTCTCTTTATTTTTTTAATCCACACAACTTGATCAGAAAAACTATATGCCCCAAGTAAATGCTAACATCCACATTTACCATATCATTTTTTGTGGTCAAGGCAAGGGTATGAAAGTATATTGTGAAATGTTGATATGCTTTGAATGGATGAGATAATGACAATAGGCAAGAAGTGAGAAAATTACTGGCATTGTGGCAAGTAAGGTAGGGGACCTTGACCTTCCCATGTAAAGGACCCAAAAAAATCCCATATTTTAAAAATTTCAAAGTCTTTTATCATGGCATGTGATATGAAAATGCATGGATGAAAATGCATTTGTTTGCCATATATGGCCTTGCTCTGATAGATGATTATTGTGGAATCAAGTGTGGGGTCGGGATATAAAGATGTAAAGTATAGTATCAATTTATTTACAACTTTGCGCTAGTGTAAGGGACAAATTGAGAAGAAAAAAAATTGAATCTCACTCGGAGATGTAAGGTTTGTGATCGAATTGGAAGAAATTCAGATATCATTTCCACTGCTTGTCTATAAAAAGGGTTAAATAAGCAAGTGCGCTTACTTATGCTTACCTGTGCCTTAAACCTTTATGCTAAGGAAAGCACAAGATGATTCGGCAATCCTTATAAAAGGGTTTGGATATTAAAAAAATTGTAATTTTACACACTGTCTTAAGTGATTACAAGGCTACCTTATTTATGCCAACAAAAATTTCTTTCCTCCATATGCTTATTGCATTATAGGGAAATGGAAATAACTATTAACCTACAAGGGACTAAAATCCCCACATGACTAAAGTCATGAAAGTAATAGCCTTATAACTTGTTATTATTTTTTTTAAAGAAGGAAAAAAAACTAAGGATAGTTGGTTTTCAAACATTCATGCACAAGAGTCAACTAATTCTTGTTAAAGAAAGCTTAATTTTTTCATTTAGGTAAATGAGAAATTTCCAATCTCCTCTAGGTGCTTAGTGCACTATAGGGGGAAAGGAGTAACAATTAGCCTATGAATAGTCAAAACTAATACATGGCTAATGTTTTACTTTCAAAATGAAATGTGTTGTTTTACCCTTCAACAAGAAAATTTGTTTAACGGGAGTTAGCTGACAAAATGCATCAACTCTTCAATGTTATGAAAAGAAATTATAGTCACTAGGGTCAAAGACCCATGGGCAAAGCTTAGTTATTTAATGCTAATGCCATCCTTGTGACATAATAACATTGATCAGTACAATGACATTCAATACCCGCTCTAGCATAAGGTACCCAACAGCTGTTTTCCTTAAGGTAGTATGTACAAATGATACATCATGATGATGATAATGATGCAATAAAACATGCTCTCATTTTGTGTCCTATTTAGAAAGCTTAAGTCTGTTTATCTTTATAATCATCAGGTATGAGCTAAAATGATTGGCCACTAGCTTTTATCTAAAACATGTAGCTTCAAGATAGATTAATAGTCTTGATAGATAGAAGGTCCCCAAGATGCCTTCACCACACAGTGAAGACCTTACTTAATAATTTTGACCCTCCAAGAACATAAGCTCTTCAGGGATTAAATTTACTGAGTAAGTAACAGTTTGGGTGAGACATTCATACTAACCTTTGTGAGTTCAAAAACTCTTCAAGGAAACCACTACTAACCTCCACTAACTTATGATACTCACAGACTCGGGTATAGGGCCCAAAATGTGTGTGTTGAATTGTGTGAGTGCACAATGTGTGATAAGAGCATGCAAGCATGTTATCTTATTCCCATATGCTACCCAACCCTCATCTGTTAATTAGATCAAACAAAGAGGCAATTATATGTACAAATAAAAGTCTTCTATCCTAGAATTTGTTCCACATGTTATCTATCCTAAGAGATGTTATAAAAAATGGAGAGATAAGAGGAAAAGAGGGAGGAAAGGCACACACAAATTAAAAGGGATAATAATAATAATAACATATTATATTTAGAGCACAATAAACTTATATAGGCTTAACTCTCTAACCTGTCCCCAGTAGAGTCGCCAATTGTCACACCCAAAAATGTGACCTAGACGGCGCGAGAGCAGAGATTCTGGCCTTTGAAAAGAAGACCGAGGAAATGGGAGTCGCCACCAAAATTTTGAGAAAAATCTTGGGAAACTGCTTAATGGTGGATAAGGATGGTTTGCGAAAATAGAAAATAGGTTCGGGAGTCAGTTGAGTGTGGGAAAGGTATTAGGCACCCCACAACACCTGTTCATTAGAACGGTTACCTGAAACATGTTGTGCTATATTAATGTGGTTTTAAAATTATTTTAATTAACCCTTTTATATTCATGTGTTTAATATAAAAATGATAAGAATTAAGTGAGAAATATTTATTTATTTATGAGGGAGGACTTGACTCAGAATCTGACTCTAAGGCCTATGTACCCTGTGATGGGGATCAAAGTTCACGTAGTTCAAAAATAAATAAGTAAATAACTAAAAAACTGTGGTTAAATATGTATGTGTGTGTGTGTGTAAAAACCAAAGGTTAAACGCTGGAATCCAGCGTTTAACCTTCGGTTTCCAGCGTTTAACCTTCGATTTTTACACACACACACACACAGATATATATATATATATATATATAACCACAATTTTTTAGTTGTTTATTAATTTTTTTTGAAAAATAATCCTTAAAGGATTGAATTTTCATTTTTTTATATTTATTATATTTTTAGTTGTTTTAATGAGCTAAATAAATAAAATCCTAATCAGCAGATTATAATATTAAACCCTATTAATTAAAGTATTTTTTATTTTGAAAATATAATCCTAAAAAGGATTAAATTTCATTTTTGTATCTTTATATATATATATATATATATTATTTATTTATTATTATTTTTATTAAATTAAAAAAATGCTCGGACAAAATACAGTGTTCACAAAAATTATATAGTTTATTGTGTTTATTAACTATTAGAATTGTGTAGAATTAAATACAAAATGATAATTTGTTGTTTTATGAGTTTTATGCATGACTTGACATTATAAACGATTTTAGCATGAAAAGTTGATTTGTAAAATGAAATTTGAAAGGTAGTTGGTTTTGATATATATATATATATATATATGAGAGGGAGTTGGCTTCAACTGCTTAGGATTAATGTCGAAAGGGCACAGGTAGTTCGGTGAATCAAATCATGCCTTAGTTTATATTTTGTGCCTGTGGAGGTATAAGTGGGTATAAGGTTTGCTTGTGAGCTAAAGAGTGCTAAAGGGCTTTTTGTTAGTCAAGAAAGGCCATACTGGCCTATGTCATGCATTCATGCATTTGAAATGGCTAAATTATATACTATGTTGAATCTATTATTTGTTTATTCAATTATAGCTTACTTGATAATAATTAATGTAGATTTCTCTATTACTAAAACTGTGGTTATCTCACCCCATTCTTTTCAATATTTCTAGGTCCAGGTAAAGGAACCAATGGTGGACTGGGAAAGGAGCAGAGCTATGGTTTGTTTGTGGATTGTAAAGAATTGCAACCCCTTTCTTTTGAGCAAATCTATTGTAATGTATTTAGGATTAGGGTGCCAATAGGATGTAATTATATATATATATATGTGAGTGAGTATGTGTGGATTGCTTGGCTTGTGTATGAATTTTTTTCTACTTGTAGACTTGTAGCTAGGAAACTTGGTTATGGTATGTGATTTTGATGGATTTATTTAGTAGAATAAGTTTCCACTACAAGTAGATATTTATTTTGATATATATGAGATTCTACAAGCAAATGCAAAGTGGTTGCATTGCAAATGGTGTGCTATAGGCAAACATACACCTTAGATAGAGAGAGTGGGTACATGGACCCCATGAAAATCTCTGAGCCAAGTAAAAATATTTAACGTGTGTATTCATATGTATATATGATATTTGAAATAGTTTTTAGCCACTCTTGTGTGATTTGTAAATTTTGGGGGCATAGAGTCCATTTTAGGAAATGGCACCCAGGTGATCAAATTTTAATATAAGAGTTTTTTCTATTATTTAAATGTTCTATCAAGTACTCCTAGTCCTATTTGACATGTCTAAAGTATCCCCACAGGTTTGTGACCATTAGCATAAGATTTGGACAATTTTGAAAATGGTTTTTACCAAAAAGCTGCACTTTTGCATTCGAGTGTCCAAATTTCAATTTGACTGTTGGATTTTCTTGAGATTTTGGTTACAAGTAAAACATTTTATAATCTTCATGTGGGCTTTGGAATCACCTCAATTGGACATCTTACGGAGAAAGGGTGTACTCTTGAAGTTGGTCCGGAGGTGCTATCATGACAACTATTTAATGCTGTCATGACAGCGAAGTTGCTAAATTACAACATGCATGAATTTTGATCCAACCATTGGATCTTTTTAAAATTTGGTACACTTGTATTAGCCTTTGCATGTGACGTGTGGGCTCTAGAGTCACTCTAATCGGAGATCGATGACAAAATGGTGCACTCCAAAAGTTGGTCTGAATGTGTTGTCATGACAGCAAAAATGACAAACTTGTAACGTGTCTAATTTTTAATCCGACCATTAGAGATTTTTGAAATTTGGCACACTACTGGTAATCATTAAGAATGATGTGTGAGCTTTAAAATTACTTCAATCAAAGACCGGACAATAGAACGGTACCTTGTAAACTCATGTTGCACTCTTAACTCAAATTTTAGCTCCGCTACTGCCCAACATAGCTAGCTGCCATGTAAACTCATGTAACTGCAAGATGTATACTTAGAGACCTAAAGATACAAGCATGAATTCTCAAAAGAAAAACCAACACTAGCTTTTTTAAATAAAAAAGTATAAAGAAATCTTCCTAAAGCCATAATCAAGGTTGATTAAAAAGGGAGTTCAACATGTCAACTCAACTTCATTTTTAGGTTGCAAATCAATCAAATGAATGATGAAATATTTATCGATCATACCAAGTACACCAAGGAGTTGCTGAAAAGGTTTGGCTTTAGCAACTAAAATTCAAGCATGACTCCCATGAGTTCTCTAATTAGGATGGACAAAGACGAAAATGAGAAGAAAGTAGATCAAGCAAAGTATAGACAAATGATAGAATCTTTATTGTATCTCATTACTAGTAGATCTAACATTATGTATAGTGTTTGCATGTGTGTAAGGTTCCAAGCTAATCTAACAGATTCTTATCTACATGTTATGAAGAGAATATTTAAGTATTTGAATGGAACAGCACAACTATGACTCTAGTTTTCAAAAGGAGGAGAAGATGAGCTAATAACCTACTTGAATGCTGACTATGTTGGCTACAAAACTGATAAAAAAGAGCACAAGTAGAACTTGTCAATTCTTTAGAGGCTCTTTCATCTCATGGTTTAGCAAGAAGCAAAAATAATGTTTCACTATCTTCATGTAAGGCAGAATACTTGATTGCTAGAAGTTGCTATACAAAAGTGCTATGGTTGAAGCAATAATTAGATGACTTAGGAGTGTATCTTAAGGAAGTCCCTATCAAGTGTGACAACATAAGCACAATCAACCTAGTCAAGAATCTAGTTCAACATTCAAGAACAAAGTACATTAATGAAAGCATCATTTTCTTAGAGATCATGTGCAAAAGAAGGATATCATATTGGAATGTATGCCCACAACTGAGCAATTAGCAAATATCTTCATCAAACCCTTGGCTAAAGAACAATTCACTATCATAGGAAGAGAATGGAGAATGATAAATCCTAATGAGTTGAAATGTATTCTTAAATCCTAAAGTCATATTTTAATTCCTCATTTTAATATGTCACACATTACTAGTTTAAGCTTTAGAGTGGTCTTATGATTTTTTTTTTATAGGAACTCACTTTAATCTCCAAGTGTCTTATTCATTTTAAGATGAATTCTATATCCTCCAAATACATGAGAAGACTAACAGAATTACCATAACAAACCACCATTCTATAATTAAATGTTTTATTTGAAAAGCTTGGGCACAAAACTTATTTCACAAAATCATCAAAAATCATAGTTTATTAGCGAATACATAACAAAAATAATTCACACATTTGTATAACTCATAATAGACTCAACCCAAAAGCATTTCCATTCTAAATGCACGCATTTACATCACAAACTGAAGTTGGGAATTGGTCCGTGCACCACAACATGAAATACGTGTGCCACGGCATGTGGCATAAAGCCACACGCTCAGCCACAAAATCAGGTAGCATCACTAGGAGCCATGCCTTGCCAGAAAACCTTAACTAATCGTATGGTTTTACTCTTCAATTTCTTCTCTTTTACATCAATAATTCACTCTGGCTTAGCCTTATAAGTCAAATTCTCTAAAGATCAATCTCCTCCAGTTCTATCACATGTTAAGGATCAAGTTTGTACTTCTTGAGTTGTGATACGTGAAACACGTCATGCATATCAAATAATTGCAGTGGCAAAGCAATCCTGTAGGCAATAGTCCAATCCTTTCTACAATCTCGAAAAGACCAATGAATCTAGAAGTCCACTTCTTGGCTTTTATTAACCTCCTAATTCTTGTTACTGGTGTAACACTCAAAAATACATGATCTCCTACTAGGAACTCTAATAGCCTTCTACGCCTATTTATGTAACTCTTCTGCCTACTTTGAGCCTTCAACAAATTTTCCCTAATCAACTTAATCTTTTAAGTCATCTAATCCATAATATTGGGTCCCAACATACTCCTCTCACTCAACTCTATCCAAAAAAGAGGTGATCAACATTTTCTCCTATGCAATGCCTCATTTAGTGCCATTTATATACTGGAGTGATAACTGTTGTTGTAAGCAAACTTAGCCAAAGGGAGATGGCTATCCTAGCTACCTTTCAACTATAATACACAGGCTCTCAACATATCCTCTAAGGTCTATATAGTCAGTTCTATCTGCCTATCCATCTGTAGATGATATGTCATACTAAATCTCAGCTCAATACCTATGGCACATTGCAAAGTTCCCCAGAACTTGGAAGTAAATCTCATATCTTTATCAAATACTATACTCTTTAGCACACCATGTAGCCTCACCACTTCTCAGATATAAATTTGTGCCAACTTTTTTAGAGAATCACTAATTCGAATGGCCAGAAAATGAGCTGATTTCATGAGTCTATCAACTATAACCTAAATAGCATCATGTCCTGATTGAATTCTTGGTAACCCAGTTATAAAATCCATGAAAATGCTATCCCACTTTGACTTAGGAATATCCAATGGTTGCAACATTCCTGTTAGTCTTTAGTGCTCTATTTTAAACTTTTGATAGGTGCTCTATTTTAAAATGCTATCCATGAAAATAGTCTTTAGTGCTTCTTGGCCTTCCCTTGTCTTTTGTCTTCTTGTACTCTTTCTCCCAACTCCTTGCCACTCCTCAATGTGATAGCATTAAGATTAGCTTTAGGATTAGCAACGGTGTTGGATGGTAATGTAGAGGCTTGAGCATTGGCTGCACTTAATTGGTTAGCAAGCATATTCATTTGAGAAGTAAGGGCATCAATTTTAGAGTTCATGTTCTCACACTTGTTACCCATACTCTCTACCTTGTTCCCTAAGCCATCATACATGTTTTTATACAAAGAGTTCATTTCAATCAACTGCTTACGTAACACATTCACATCATTAGAAGAGTTCGAATTAGAAGAACTCTCAATTGGAACAAGCCTCCTATCACTATAAGAATTAGAAGAAGGTGTAAGAGAATTACCACTTGGATTGTAGCTTTGACAAGAGCTACCTTGAGACAAATGAGTTGGAGGGTCACGGCCAAAGGTGTTTAGATAGGATCCTCTTTGTTGATTGTCTTGTAAAGCCACATTTGGATTTGAATAGGAGAAATTAGGATGGTCTCTCCATGAAGGGTTGTAAGTATTAGAATAAGCTCCTTGCCCTTGCCTCCCACCATAGGATTGTTTTCCATTGTAGATAGCATTTACTTGTTCAAACTTAATAGGACAATTGCTTTCTACATGCATAGGTGAGTCACAAAAAGTACAAGAATAAGGGACAAGTGCTTGAGAAGTACTTACATTGCTCACTTGAGATATTTGTGGAGCCAACATTCTCCCAATCTTGGCAGCTAGCAAGTCCACATATGAATCATTAAGAACTGAGGAACCTACCATATTCACATTTCTCTTTTCCCTTGTAGAGTATTGAGCACCACTTGAAGCCATCTTGTCAATTAGTTCCCAAGCCTTTAAGGAAGTGAGGTCAATCAAGCATCCACCACTAGCGGCATCAATGTTAACTTTGTCTCTTGGAATCAAGCCCTCATAGAAATATTGGACTAAATTCTCACTAGAAATTTGATGGTGTGGGCATTTAGCCAAAAGGCCTTGGAATCTAGTCCAATACTCATAGAGACTCTCATCCTCTCCTTGTTGGACCCCATAGATTTGCTTTCTCAAACTGGTGACCTTGGAATTTGGAAAGAATTTATCTAAGAAGAGTCTTCTTAGCTCGGCCCATGTGCTCACTTTCACATAAGAAGGGTAGTTGAAATACCACTCCTTTGCAAAACCTTCAAGAGAAAATACAAAAGCCTTAGCTTGAACATCATCAACATTTACATGCATAGGCTTCATAGTATCACAAACCAATAGGAAAGTATGCAAAAACCTATGGCAATCCTCTCCCCGTAACCCATGAAATTTAGGCAATGCATTAATCAAAGAGGATTTAATTTCAAATTGAACATTAGTAGGAGGAACATATAAGCCATAAGGATTATCATGCCAATTAGGTTGAGTTAATTGCCTAATGCTCCTCTCCTCTCTAGGGTTATGCAAGCCTTCAAATTCATTATTAACATGGCCATCATCATGCAAATTCTCATTCCCATTCCCATAGCCCTCATTATGCACATGCTCATGTCCTAAGATACCTTCCATTGTTGAATTACAAACCAAATGAGAATCAAGAATAGGTTGTGATCTTCTCAATCTAGAAATAGTTCTTTCAATTTCTAGATCTAATTCAACAAAAGAGGTATGTTTTCTTCGGGTCATGCACTAATCAAGCTCAAGAAAATTAAGAACAAAGAACAAACTAAACTAAAATGCAAATCAACATGAAACAATTCAAAACACACAACAGCAAGAGAAATAATTTTTTTATTTTTTTATTAAACTCAATAGCAACAAAATGAAAAAAAAAATAACACCAAACAAGTAGAAAGAGAGTTAGAAATGCTCAATCAAGAAGCTTTGGCAATTCTGGAATTCGCACAGTAGGCTCTCTGGAGACAGTGAACTTGTGAATTTTCTATCAGCAAATCCACATGATAAATTCCCCTGAAACTTTTATGAGAAACACAAGAGATATACAGGAAAATTATATAAAACTTTTAGATTAAAAATCCTGCCCAATCGTTCCCAGAATTTTTCACAAGTTGGTCCTCAAGTCTGGAGAAACAGGATTTCGTCTAGAAGACCTTCAGAGCTTCTAACAAACTTTCAAATAGGAAAATGGAAAAATTGAAGAAAATCCTAAACACAAGAAACAAAGATAAGACAGCGATAAGAAAAATGAAACTGGAATCAATCAATTTGAACGCACAAAGAGGAAGATATGCTAACTCAAAATTGAAACAGGGTTTTGGAAATCCTCTGTAATGGCTCCCTGGACCTTGTTAGATTGTAAAATTTCCACAGGACACTTCCCACGTCCAAAATTGACCAAACCAATTTTAAAGTGAAGCTAGGATATAGAGCTTTCAATGAAATAAATTTCAAGTTCAAATTCCCTCAGACTCATTCCCAGTTAATTTTTCAATTTCAGACAGAGAAACTAGAAACAGAGTATTTTCAGCTCTACACCAAACCAACGAAAATTGCATTAATTTTTTTTTTCTTTTTCAAAACAGAATAAAACACTCAAAACACACAAAAAACACTAAACAAACACAAAACAACCTTAGAATTAAACTTAAACCATTCCCCGGCAACGGCGCCAAAATTTTGATAGGAAATTAGTCGCTTATCCTCAAAATTATACTAAAACTAACCCTAATGCAATATAGGGCCAACCCTAGGTCATCTCCCAAGGAATGGTTTTAAGTCTAATTGAAAGTTATCTAGTGAAATAAATCAACCAAAGTTTGTAGGAATTTAGTTATCTAGCTAATTATCTAAACTAATTACCTAATATGCAAGTAATTAAAATGCTAGTGAAAGTGAGTGAAATGAACTTCCCTTTTTACAATAATGGAACCCTAGAGATTAGTTGATTTTGGACTCATTATCTTCTCATGATTAGGCTAAGTTTAGCTTCCCTTTCCTCTTGACTAAAGCTGTCATGACTTAAGAAAATTATCCTAAGCCAATTAACCTAATTAGCTAACCTCCCTAGGTCTTAGATTAAAGTCCCTAGTT
Organism: Prosopis cineraria; assembly: GCF_029017545.1. NCBI lineage: Eukaryota > Viridiplantae > Streptophyta > Magnoliopsida > Fabales > Fabaceae > Prosopis > Prosopis cineraria. Next base: position 19,752,720 of record NW_026555336.1, on the reverse strand, counting down.
CAATTAACCAATTGGTGAAGACATTAGCCAAGTGATTCATTCAAAATCCTCTCTCAACAGCCATGGTCAAACACATAAATTGAGCAACCACAAGATTATGTCAAGTTACTCAACAACACAAGCATTAACACCACAAGATTATGCAATATTAACACAAGAAATTCACTAATTGAAAAACACAAGATTATGTGCCAAACAAAGAGTGGCAAAATTCAGTCATGGCTGTCCAAGGAAGAAATTAAATGAAACAATCCTCTCTCTTTACATCAACATCAAATTCAAATTAGAATTTATAAGCTAAGATGATTAGACCCTAGATTAAGGAATCTAACCATCTAGTAAAAAGAGAAGAGGATAGGAAACAAAAGAACTTAGCCAATTTGAAGCTCAAGACTCATCCTCCATCTTCATCTCTCTAGGATTCCACAAAGAAACTTAGCCAATCTTCATCTTCAAGAACCCTAGTGATTGCTTGTGAAGGCCAAACTCCATAGCTCTTGAATGATGGAAATGAGCTTCAATCCTTGTGAAAATGGAAGGGATGGAACGAAAATGAAGAGAGGAGAAGAATGTATGAGTTTTGTGGAGGTTTGGTGGCTGAAAATGGAGGTTAGGGTGCTGGAAAATGAAGAACAAAAGAGAGAAAATGAAGAACACTATGAACAAGAGAGAGAGAATGTGGAAGATGAATGAGATATGTGTTGGATCCCATTTGGGACTTAAAATGGCGTGCTCCTTGGTGTCTCCCATCAGCTGAAGCTTAATTAAAATAAGGAAAAAGAAATTAAAATGTAAATGGGAGCCTTGTCACACTTGCAAGGTGGCAACTTCCTATTGGTTTGTAGATGATTCCAATGTGTGCCTAATTTTCCATGTGTCATCCACATCATTTTAGCTGATTTAATCCCTCAAAATAATCATAATTCACGTGCAAACCATCAGCCATTGTCCTCAAGGAGTGTTGACCTCAATTGCCCAATTGATGCACAAGTCACATGCCACCTATGTCACATAAATCACATAATTCAATTAAATAGCATATGATATAATAAAATCTAATTCATGTCCAGAATTAAATTCATAATTAGAAGGGAGAATTTATTAAATTAATCAAGTTTCAGGCTGCACAAAATTATATAAAAATTTTCACACAAAGGCAAACCAAAAACTAGGACAAACTAAGACACTTAAGAAAGTGTTGACTTTTTTATTTAATTACTCTCAAACTAAAATGAATTTTAAAAATATAATTTCACCATTCATCAACTGGACATAAAATGCACTTTGTCAATTTTTCTTGTACATTTTCTCAAAAGTTCATTTTTTGGACCAAAATGCCCCTAGTGCACTGATCTTAGAAACTTAGGCAAAGTTCCAAATCTAATGCAATGTGTGCACTTGAAGGTGATAAATCATTAATAAAATGGTCCTAATTGACAAATAAAAGTGGGTAACAAATGTGTTCTATCAATAGGTTAGACACTGTATTAGAAACTCCATAACATCTTTCTTCATACTAAGCCACTACTAATACCGCCTCACATCCTAGTACATCTTTGTAGCTCCTAGATAGATTGTATACTCACTATAATGAGCCTCATTCAAAATCACCTTTCCTACATCAACATCATTAGGCACACAAATCCTATCTTAGTAAACCACAAACCCATCATTGAAACTAAAATCAACAGCTTGATCTGCTTTAATTTCCTTTCTAATTCTCAAAAGACTCTTTTAGTTGTGCCATTCTTAACTCCTTTCAAAAATCATTGCTAATCTCTATAGAATAGGCACTAACTAATGCCTTTAGTGGTGTAACCTGCTGCGACTCAAGAAATGACTCCATGAATTTGTACTCCTTAACCATAAGACTTGCTACATGCAAATTCTTTCGGCTTATTAGCTTTACCTGGATGGTATTTCAATTTAAAGTTATAATCCTTAAGAAGCTCCGTCCATCTCCTCTGCCTTATATTTAGTTCCTTCTAATCCACTATGTATTTCAATCTCTTATCGTCGGTGAACATAGTGCACACTTCACCATACAAGTAATGGTGCCAAATTTTTAAAGCAAATACCACTGCTGCAAGCTCTAAATCACGCATAGCATAATTCTCTTCATGCAGTCTCAATTGTCGAGAAGTATAAGATACAAATTGACTATCTTGTATCAAAACACATTCAAGACCTCTCAACGACTCATCCATATATACCTTATAAGGTAACCTTGGATTAGGGATAATCAACACCGGTACTGTGGTTAACCTTTCTTTCAGATGCTGAAATGCTACTTCACACTAGTCATCCCACACATAAGGCTAATCTTTCCATGTTAGCTTAGTTAAAGAAGAAGCTATCTAGGAAAATCCCTAGATAAATTGTTGATAATACCCAACTAGTCTCAGAAAACTACGTATCTCTTTGACTGAACTAGGATGTTCTCACTTTAATACTGCATCAACCTTGTGTAAATCCACTGAAATCCTATCCATAAACACCACGTGCAAAAATTGAACTTCTCTTAGCCATAACTTATACTTACTGAGCTTGGCATACAACTTCTTATCTCTCATAATCTGAAGCACTGTCCTCAAATACTTCGTATGTTGCTTCTCGCTCTCCGAATATATCAAGATGTCGTCTATAAACATTATTGGCACATTGGTCAAACCAAATGGCATAACCAAGAACTCATAATGGCCATACTATGTCCTAAATGCTGTCTTAGGAACATCTACTGCACTAACTCTCAACTGATGATACCTTGAACTTAAGTTAATCTTAGAAATGATTGAGGCACTAGCCAACTGATTTAAAAGATTGTTTATCTATGACAAAGGATACTTATTCTTCACGATCACCTTGTTCAATTGCTGATAGTCTATTCAAAAACATAGACTACCATCCCTTTTCCTTACAAATAATACTAGTAATCCCTTAGGTGATATACTCGATCTGATGAATTCCTTCTCTAATAAGTCATCAATCTGCTTCTTTAACTCAACCAATTCTAATGGTGACATTCTATATGGGGCCTTTGATTTGGTTCAGTTTTAGAAACCAAATCAGCTGAGAACTCAACTTCCTTTCCAAGAGGTAATCCAATCATTTTATCAAAAAATACCTCAAGGAACTTACTTACTACCCTAATTTTCTCGATTTCATTATCATACATAGTACTAGTTGTAAAAAATACCATATAGGCATCATAACCTTGCTAGATCAACTTCTCCACAATTACTACCGGATCAAATTCCATGTGTTCTTACTTGATTCATTTCATCACAAAAACATACAATCAGGCTAGGATTCCATAAAAATCATTATTCAAGTCATGCATTCAACCCTATGGCAACTCATATATACATATATACACAAATTTTTAGTTCAGTTCATTACACAACTCCATGTATACACAGCTTCACAACTCAAGCCAATCTAGACTCTTTTCCTTTGCCTTGATCACTTCCCAATCCTGTAAACATGTAACCATGGGGTGAGATAAAAATCTCAATAATAGAATAACTTACTCCTATTGACTATCACATGCAACAATATAAAAATAAAGCATATTATATCATTTAAATCTCATTAAAAGTAGCATTTATATCACATATCTCATTCCTTACTTTTTTCCACTTTCACATATCATTCCATAATATCTCATAGCATGATCACAACAACTAAACCTTCAAATCACCTCAACATGGAACCGTAGGCTCGTCTTAGACTAATATACACTCTTATTGGCCTTAAGCTCACCTGTAATGGTAGAATCACCCGACCAAAGATGTTTTAACATACATATAGACTATAGTTTTCCCCAATGCACATAATAGGACATCATTGACTCCAACATCGTATCATAAAGACACTAAAGAGACTCATATCTCTAATATCGCACCTCAATAAGTACCAAGGAGATATTCTCTAACACCGTACCTTGTAAGGAACTGAGAATTATTTCTAACACCACAAAAAACCTTACCATATGGTCTTTATTATCATCTCTCCACTCAGGTGAACTCTCACCGCTATAATCATGCTTTCCAAACCATTTAAGGCTCCTATTTACCTTTTTACACATTTTCTTACATATAGCATATATATATTAACATATAATTTGAAAACACCTATTTCAATGCTTTTATTTGTTCAAAAGCTTTCTCACACAATATTCACATAATGCTAAAAATCATGCTTAATTCAAAACAAGTTCATGTACTACATAGCATACTAACATACAGTTACAATAAACAGTCAAACAAAAAAAGTTATTCAATTACCTCAATCCTTCTGTCACTAGAAAGGTTACCCATAGATTTTAACTACCACAATAGCTTATCTTAAGCTTCCTTTCTCTACTCACCCATCCAATATGCCAATCTAAACATATTTGGTACATTTTAGTCATTTGGTCCATTTTGACTAAAAACTTATATTTACTACTTATGGCTATATTCATCTTTAAACTCTTTTTCATTTACCCATTCTAGGTCTATTACTACCTAATTACTACTTTACATTACCTCAACCAGTCTTATTTCACTCAAACATGATTTTTGCCCTAAACTTTCTCTCTGTAAGGGCTAAATTGAGCCTACAGGTTTAAAGCTCTGTCGTTTATCTTTAAACCAATCAAAATGTTCTAATTTAACTCCTAAGAACCTTTTTATTACTATTAGGCAAGAATCAAACCCCTCAAATTCTGCCGATTCAGTTTCACTATAACTTATTTTAGAGAAATTTGTGTAGAATAGAAGGTAAGAGTTATTCATAGCTTACTTGATAAGTTGTCAATTAAAAGCACCTTCTAATGGCCTAAAATAGCTTGCTCTAGCTTCTCAACCCTTCTTTACTCCTTCTCTTGTGTGTTTTCAAAATTCACCCCTTTGAAATTTATGAAATTTCACGACTTATGAAGGCAATTTTTAGTCCATGTGCCATGATGCATATATCACAAGCCGCGACACATAGTACAGTCAGATTTATTCTCACCATGTGTACTTGCTTCGACTCAAAATGCTCTCCTTCCACCCATACCTAGTCATACAACATACCAAGTCAAACTATTAAGTAATCATCTGAATCTCTAATCCCACAATAATTACTACTTTGCCCTCAATTAACTACTAATATCAAGATTAAGAAATTCAGGATGTTACATCACTCATTACTAGTTCAAGCTTTAAAGTGGTCTTATGATTTTTTTTTATGGGAACTCACTTTAATTTCCAAGTGTCTTATTCATTTTAAGATGAATTCTAAAGAAACTTTCATTTCAGGCATGAAATGAAGTGGTAACACTCATAAATTAGGGTTTCAAAAGACTAGCATTTGAGTTTGAGCTATTTCAAGCATGATCTTAAGCTTTAAACGAGCATGAAAAGGCACATAGAAGGCAAGGTAGTCTTTAGAAGCCATTTCAAGTATATGGGTGGACAAAACATGCTTGATTTGAACTCTCTAGAGATTGTCCTTTGAAATCGCAAATCATTTCACATGGGATGTTAAAAAGAGCACAAGCGTGAAAAGGATCATAAAATACCACATTAGAAAAATCATCTATTTCAAGCATGGTCCCTCAGAAACTTCAAGCATGAAGTATATCGTAGAAAGCTACCTTAGAAGACTTGTCCATTTCAAGTGTGGTGCCATTGGAGAATCAAGCATAAAATAAAAGCCAGAATGCATGCTCTATATCAAATTGCCATTTTAAGCATGTTTTTAAGGGTAAATCAAGAGTGATTTTGGTATAGATTTAAACACTTTAAAGTGTTTGAAAATTGCATGTCTATTTCAAGCATGAAATGGAATGAAACCATACATGATTTAGCCTTCATAGTGGATTGAAGTCAAAAGACATGTGAACCATGCCAAAAACATGCTTGAATATATATGCCTATATATATTTATTCATTGCATAACTCTGTCCATTTCTTGTGTTCTCTTTAATAGTTATAAAACTAATTATTGATTACTTTTCAACTCCAAACTTCTCTCTAAATGTTTTGAGTGTTTTCTAGGTTTTGAAACACATTACTAGTTATCTCTAAACCATTCTCTTCTACTCCAATTCTCTCTAAAGCACATATAATTCTTGACCTAATCTTTCTACCTAAAACTTACCTGTGACTAGCAAAATAGCACGAATAAAGAACATAGATAACAAAGGTGATGTATTATTTAGAAAGAGAAAAAGAATTAAGGAAATGATTGAGGAAGCTAGTGTCTCATCTTCACAGTCAATGAAGAAGAGTAGAACACTAATAAAAGGAAAAGAATATGTGATAAAACCTCATAATGTGTGCCATGGAGTTGCAAAACAAGCTAAATAGGAAAGAACTAGAAGAGAATTTACTAATGATGGTAGTAATATACCTCCAAGAGAAATGACAAAAGTTCCTTCTACTAATGGAAAGCTTATAAAACCTAAATTCAAGGCAAACTTCAATAAATATTTTTCCAATGCCATGATAGTTGAAGACCACTTCACAAAATATGACTTATTTATGAAGGGTCATAATTTTGATATAGATGAATATGTGAAGTAATATAAGAGGTTGATAAAGCTCGAATTGGAATACTCCTCATAAGTCATCAAGGCTTTATGTGCCATCTTTGGATGAGATAATGGTAAAAAAAAAAACTTACAAGGTACGAGTGAGAAATTTCCATATGTTTCTCACATGAAAGAATCTAGCACATATCCTAAATATAAAATTTGATCCTCATGCTATAAAGGTACAAGAATTTGGAATATCAACTCAAAAGGATGCAGTAAGGTTTCATACTCTGGAGGAGAGGTACATAGAAACCTTTATAGTTGATAAAGTTCCTGACAATGTCAAGCTTGAGTTCATCTTTAGACGAACAAGCTTTCCATTTAAGCATGGAATGCTTGCCTATGTGGTGGCAAGGTTCTTTGTGAACAAGCGAACAACTTTCAAAACTTGTAGTGAATTTGAGACAAAGATGATGATACAATGATAGAAGGAGAAAAGATAAACATGTGTCATTACATTTTAAGTAAGATGTACTGTGTGTTAAAGGTAAACACTAAGAAGGAGAGAGAGAAGTAGGAAAGAAACTTGTTATTTCCCAATGTAGTCTCAGCTATTTTAAAAAAGATTCAATGTTAAATAGATTGAAGGAATAGTGAAAGAGCCTGAGGAATTTAGAGATACAACTTTCTTCATTATGGTATTCAAGTTGGAAGTACCAACTTTGTGCCCAAAGGTAATAAAGAGGATATTGCAATTCCACCTCTAAAGAAGAGAAAGCAAAAGAAGAAGGTTGTAGAGCAAGTACCTTCAACATCTCAAGCCCTTTCGAGCACCCCAATTATAACTTCTTAATTTTTGTAATCCTGTAATTAGCTGCTAATCAGGAGTAAAATAGTAATTAGTGAATGATTAAAGATTTGGATGATTAGTTGATGGTTTATATCTTTTGGATGTTAAATGAATAGATAAGAGTGGAAAAACCATGTCTCAAAGCAAAGCGTGTACATGCAGTGAGGATTCTCCTCATTGTGCCAGGCACCACAGCTAATGCTGTCGGCACCGTGATACATAGACCAAAAAGTAACTTAATAAGCCGTGAAATTTCATAAGAGCTCAGAAGGGAGGAAGAAAAACGTGAAAGGGAGAAGAGAGGAAGCTAGGGTTAGCTAAGGCAAGCATTTCCGGAGCATTGGAAGACAATTCTAATCAGTAACTTATTGGGTAAGCTTTGTACGACCCTTACCTTCCATTCTACCCGAATTTCTCTTAATATGAGTTATAAAGAAATTGAATTGGGAAAATTTCAAGGGTTAGTTTCTTATCCCATAGTAATAAAAAGGTTCTCCTTAGTTAAATTAGAGCTTTATAACTGGTTTAACGTTGAAGGATGGATCTTTGAATCTGTAAGCTCAATTTGGCCCTAATTTAATGAAAATTAGGGGTGAAAATTATGTTTAAGTGAAATGGGATTGTTTGAGGTTATGTGAAGTGGTAATTAAATGATAGTGAACCTAAAATGACTAAGTGGAGATGAATAAATGGCTAAGTGTAGCTTTAAGCAACAGTTTAATATTTTTGGTCAATTGAATCAATTGACTAATTATGCCAATTGTGTGTAGATTAGCATATTTCATGTGTGAGTTGAGAAAGGAAGCTTGTGACGAGCTATAATGGTAACTGAAATCTATAGGTACCTTTTCCTATGACTGACGGATTAAGGTAACTGAATAGTTTCCTTTATTTGACTATTTATTATAACTGTATATGAGTATACTATCTAGTACATGACAATAGTTTTAAAATTAAGCATAATTTATAGAATTTTGTGAATGTTTCATGAAAATGGATTTTAATTAAGATGGGTTAAAACATGTGATTTCATACTTTATATGTATATATATGCTGTGTATTTTGGATACATGTATGGTGGTGAATAAGAACCTGTGAATTGGTTCAGAAAGCATGATCATCAGGGTAGAAGTTCACCCGTAGTGTGAAGATGTAGAGAAAGATCATATGGCATTATTCTCCTTAGTGTCCAATGGGGTGTGGTGTTAGAGAATTGTATCTCCTTAATGCCTTTTGTAACATCCCAAATTTCTAATCCTGCATTAGTGACTGATTAGGGATTGAATTAATGATTTAATGTAGGATTAGAATTTTGTATAGTGAAGTAATATTTTGACATATTTGGATGATATATGAACAAATACGAGTGGAAGAGCAAAATCCTAAAGTAGAGCGTGTGAGCATAGTGAGGATTTCCTTCATTATGCCACATATCACGATGCATCTACCCCTCGGCGCAGTGCATGGTGCAAAATTTTGATTAATAGGGACGTGTCTAGCTCGTGAAACAAAAGGGGAGAACGTGAGAGAAGGGTTCTAGTGTGGAGAACAGTAAGGGATGTGTTAAGGCAAGCAAAATCAAGAGAAAGGATGACATTTTTGACCTGTTACTTATTAGGTAAGTCTCATACTGCCTTAGCCTTCGATTCTACCTTATTTTCTCATAGTTTTAACTATTGAGAAATTGAATTCAGGAGTTTTAAGGAGTTGATTTCTTACCCTATAGTAATAAAAAGGTTCTCCAAAACTAAAATAGTACTTTGTGATTGGTTTGAGTCAAAATGATAAAGTTTGTAACTATAGGCAAGATTTGCCCCAATTTAGAGAGAGTAGTAAGAGAAATTTGGCTAGAAAAGGTTAGAGCTTGTAATGAGGGGTGATTAATAGTGATGCATGTAATTGAGTATGAATTATGGATTTGATAGTGATTAGGTGTTTAATTGCAATAATTGGCGCTTTTTGTCAATAATGAAATTGACTTTGAAATGCTAATTCTATATAGATTCTAGTGTGTGACAAGTAGATAAGCGAAAAGAGATTCGAGTAAGGAAGTTACATGGGTAAACCTTTTTATCAAACAAAAAGGTTGAGATAATCATATAGTTGTTTATGTATGTTTGTTAACTATGATAACTATGTAAAAGTAATTATATAATTGTGATTTTGTTGAATTCTATGCATGATTTGATGGTGAAAATGATTTTAACATGAACATTAATTTGTGAACTGAAATTTGAAAGCTTATTGATTTCAATTGATATATTTATATATGTTATGATATATATATTACGGAAATGTGAAGGAAAGTAGTGACAATTTTGAAAAGAACATGATCATAGGGGGTGGGAGTTCACTTAGGATATGTGCGGATGTTTGTGTGTGGAGATATATGAGTGAAAAATCTATATAGTCAGGCTAACACTATGGTACATCTGGTGCAGCATTATACATGATGTTACTATGGGTAATCTAGTACAGTATATTATAAGACTGTTACCATGGGACATTTGGGCAATCTAACAACTCTCTAGTGCCCATTAGGGTGCAGTTAGGAGTCAATAATGCCTCTATCACAAGTATGAAGAGGGAAACCATAGTCCATAGGTAGGCTAGATTACCTTTGGCCAGGTGTTTCTACCATCGAAAGTGTACTCAGGTCAATAAGTAGTTGATCTAGTAGAACCTATGGTTTTATGTCGGGGAGTATTGGAGGTTTGATGGCTAAATAACCATACTAGTGTGTATTAGTATGGGATTGCTATGAAAGGATGAAATTAATTCATGTTTTGATGTCTGTGTGTGTGTGTGTGTGTGTGTGATATTTCCTTAGTTTTTAATACTTTACATGGTTATTTGTGGCAATAGTCATTAAATGAATTATATTGGTTACTAAAATTTTTATCTCACCCGTGGTTATTTACATTTTTCAGGTTTGGTACTAGTGGGTCGAAGGGAAAGGACAAAGGCTGAGTTGGTATCTCTCGCCTAAGTTTTTGTAAGAATTGGTGTAATGATTTCGTGTGGGTGCTTGAATCACCCTAATTGGGCATCAGATGTGAAATTGGCACACATTTGAAGTTCATACCAGAAATTTGCATTTTGACAGCTATTTCTGGTGTGTGCACCGCGGCACATGTACTCGTATGCCACAGCGCACGTATGCTGCGATGCATGGCATGGAACAAAACGGCTGTGGTCTCTATGCCACTTGCCGCAGCATATATGGCACAAGCTGTGGCACACGGTGCCAAACTTGACTTTGTTTGTTGTGTTGCACATATGTTCTTTATCTTTGATGCACATAAACTTGTTGTTTCTGCTGTGCGTAACATTTTATGATTTAAGTAAGTTATAAAATAATTTGTGGAAATATTTTATTGGGATTCCAAGTTTTTCAAAGTTTCAAAGTAAATGATTTTGAATTGATTAAGATTGATTATAGTGGAATGCATGGTAATGTAGGTAAAAGGCATTACAATAAAGTTGGTATCAGTTTCTCAAGTTTTGAGACCTAGTCGTCTGCTTCTTTGTCATTCATCCTAGACTTGGCAACTTATATATTGTTCATTACACCTTTTCTTTCCCTTTTCCTTACCTTTGTCTTCCTTTTATCCTTAGCAGGGAAGAAAATGAGAAGAAGAGGTACTCGAGCTTCGCGTAGCACTCAAGTGTCATGGCATCTGGTTGAGGATGAACCTGTGCCTGAGGTTCATTTAGATGTGCCTCAACAAGTCGATAGAAGGAATGGCTTGTTAGAAGATGAGGGATATGATGATCGATATTTGGCAGACAGTACGAGATCATGATGTCTTAAGAGATCAAGTAGAGGAAAGAGAAGCTCGAGAAAGGCTAGTACTAGAAGAAGCTCATAGCAGACTTGAGTCACCTCAAGCTTCAAGTAGTAGATAGACGGTGGGGATCGCTGCTGACTCATCTATCGATCAAGCTTGAAAGACATATGTGAGGTTCAGTCCACCTATATTCGACGGCAGCATGAGAGAAGGAGAAGCCGAGCAGTGGATTGTGTGCCTCGAAATAATATTCAAGGTGGTAACTTATAGTTTAAAGCATAAGGTGACTTTAGCCACGATTCAACTAGTCGGAGCAACTAAGAGATGGTGGGATTCAGTGAGACCGACTGGTGTGTGAGATATTCTTAGGAAGAGTTTAAGAGGTGTTATTCGACTATTACTTCCCAGCTTCCTTTTGTACCGAGAAAGAGGAAGAGTTCTATAGGTTCAGGCAAGGGGACTTAGATGAAGAGGAATTCATTAAGAGATTTAATGACCTATCAGCCTATTCCACATATATACAACACCACAATGATACCAAGTAGAATGCAAAGTTATTCCTAGAAAAGATGCGTCTAGAGTACAAGCAGCAAATTGCTCTGTTCGACATTACTACCTATGAAGACATATGCCATAAGCTGAGAACAGCCGCTAGAAGAGACAAAGAAGCAGAGGCTGAGAAGAAGAGGGATAGTAATGGAAGATTTACACCTTCTCTGGGTCTATCGGGTGGTGTATCAAAGAAGGCCATCGATGGCTCAAGCAGTTCTAGAGCTTCAGGGAAGAGAGGTATTTCTAAAGGTTCTCAGACCCAATCAGTTCAGAGAAGATCAGTATAAAGGAGTACTGGGGTCAGAATTGGGCCTCCTCAACCTTCAAGGCAAGCCTCAAACACACCAGCTCCTACTTTTAGCACTAGAAGGTCATCCCAGTGTAGTATCTGTGGTAGATTCCACATAGGAAGATTTTGGTCCTATTTCAAGTATGGGAAGCCAGGCCATATTGCCAAGTATTGTCCCAAAGGTGGAATTGAGATGATAGAGTAGCAATCCATAGTTTTAAGACAAGTATTTACTTTAACTCAGGAAGAGGCCAAAGTATCTCCAAACCTAATTAAAGGTATTATTTCTGTCCGCGGTAATAAAATAGAAGCGTTGTTTGATTCGAGAGCTACACATTCTCTTATCTCTGAAGAATGTGTCGATAGATTGAAATTAAAACTGAAAGAGTTACCTGTATTAATTAAATTAATGACACCCTCCAGATCCTCGAGTATTACTAGCAGAGCATGTCAGAAAGTTGAAATTGTATTTGAGGATCAAGTGTCTGTGATTGATCTAATTGGCATTTTCATGAAAGGGATAGATGTGATAGTTAGCATAGATTGCCTAGCAGCTAATAAAGTTATGCTAGACTATGCCAGGTGTAACCTTCCTTATATCTACTCAATACAGAGGAAGATTATAAGAGTTACCACACCAATAAATCAATTACAATAATCAAATCTCATTTGAAATGCTTTGGCCAAAGACTTATTTTGTAAAACCATTCAAATCATAATACAATTAGAGAAATATACAGTAAAAGCAAATCATACATCTCCTTAATGCATAGTAGACACATCTCATTTCCATTGCATGCATTTTCATCACAAAATAAAGATGGGATTTGGTCTGTGTGCCACAGCATGTGGCACAAAGCCACATGCTCAACTTTTTTGTGTCATGCACTATGGCATGTGACACTATGTGCTGCCGTGTGCCTATCCAAAATTCTACTGTCATTTTGACAGCAAAATTGATAAACTTCTAGTATGCGTCGTTTTTACATATGATATCCTATCAGAGTGATTCAAGTACCCACACATAGCTTAACTCATAAGCTAACTATAAGATAGGTTTTGGACATGATCTAATGGTCCAATCAAAATTTAGAAACCTAGGTGTAAATAGTCACTTTTTTTGGAAAATTCACATATCCAAGCACTCAAATCAATCCCTTTCTCTCATTAGACAACACAAGGCCTTGAATCAAGTCTAAAAGGACCTAATATACCGTATTGATCACAATTTATCACAATCATACTCATATATCAAAATTTGACCCTTCAACAGCCAATTTCCACATTTCACAATTTCACACACTTTGCCATCTCTTGGCATAACTTATCCCATTTTGCTATTTCTAATCACATTCATATATATCTACAATCATAATATAATCTTAGCCCTAAATTACTCATTTTATCATAATTTATCACTTAAGTTTAAGATTCACTAATACAAATAACCATTTCAATACAAATATACTCAATCATAGCCCTTAAGTTATTTCATCGCAAATACATATAATTAGGCTATGATTCCACAAATCCACTACTTAAAATATGGATGCAACCCTATAGAAACTCATTTACACATATATACACAAGTTAGTCAGTTCATTACACTAACTTAGAGTTCACACAGCTTCACAACTTAAGCCGGTCCTGACTCTCTTTCCTTGCTCTGATCACTTCTTGATCCTATAAACATGTAATCATAAGGGTGAGATAAAAATCTCAGTAATAAAATAACTCACTCCTATTAACTATCACATACAACAATATGAAAGTAAAGCATAGCATATCATTTAAAACCTCATTAAAATAACATTTATATCACATATCTCATTTCCATTCCTTTTCACATAACACATATTCATTCTTAACTTTTCATCATTCACATAAGATTCCATATCATCTCATAGCATATCACAGCATCATATAGCATGCTAGCATGATCACTACCGACTAAACCTCTAAATCACCCCGACACAAAACTACAGGCTTACCTTAGGCTAATGCATACTCTCATTGGCCTTAAGCTCACTTGCAATGGTAGAATCACCTGCCAAAGATGTTCTAATACACATATAGACTATAGTTTCCCCCAATACACATAATAGGGCATCATTGACTCCAACACCGTATCACAAAGGCATTAAGGAGTCTTTCATGTCCAACACCGCACCTCAATAGGCACTAAGGAGATCTTCTCTTAACACTGCACCTTACAAGGCACTAAGGAGAATTGTTTCCAATACCATACCCTATCAAGTACTAAGAAAACCCTGCCATATGGTCTTTATCATCTCTTTTACTCGATGAACTCTCACCCCTATAATCATGCTTTTTGAATCATTTAAGGTTTCCATTTACTCTTTTACTCATTTCTCAAACATAACATGTATATACAATACATTCCATTTAAAATCACAAATTTCAAACAAAAGCCATTTCACACAACAATCACACAATGCTATAAAATATGGTTAGTTTAAAAACCATTCCATAAACTACATAGCATACTAACATACAGTTACAATAAATAGTCAAGCAAAGAAAGTTATTCGATTACCTCAACCCTTGTATCACTAGAAAGGTTACCCATGGATTTCAATAACCTCAACCACTTATCTCAAGCTTCCTTCCTCTACTCACATGTCTAATATGCCATTCTAAACACATTTAGTGCATTTTAGTCATTTGGATCATTTTGACCAAAAACACATTTCTACTACTTAGGGCTATATTTATCCATAAATCTTTTTCATTTATCCATTCTAGGTCTATTACTACTTAATTATTACTTTACATCACCTCAACCAGTCTTATTTCACAAAAATCAAATTTTTTCCTTAAAACTCTCTCCCTCTTAAGTCAAATGGAGCCTATAAGTTCAAAGCCCTACCATTTAGCTTTAAACTAGTCATAAAGCTCTAATTTAACTTCTGAGAACCTTTTTATTACTATTAAGCAAGAATTAAACCCCTCAAATTCCACCGATTCAATTTTTCTTTAACTTATTTTCAGAGAAATTTGTGTATAATAGAAGGTAAGAGTTATACGTGGCTTACCTGACAAGTTATCAATTCAAATGACCTTGTAATAGCTTGAAATACCTTACTCTAGCTTCTCAACCCTTCTCCTCTCTCCTCTCTCCTCTCGTGTGTTTCTCAAAATTTCACTTCTGAAAATCATCAGATTTCATGACTTAAGAAGTAATTTTTTAGTCCATATACCACAGCGCATGCAACATAAGCCATGAAACATGGCACAGTAGATTTATTCTCACTACATATACTTGCTTCAACCTAAAATGCACTCCTATCACCCATATCTGTTCATACATCACACCAAGAAGTCAAATCATCAAGTAATCATCTAAATCTCTAATCCCATATAAATTTTCACTTTACCCTCGATTAACCACTAATCAGAAGATTAAGAAATTCAAGATGTTACACTAGAAAGCTAGTTTCTTTGCCAGTATTGTTGATAGAAACTAGTTCTACTGAGCATCCCAAATTTCTATTAGTTGTGCAATGTAACATCCTAAATTTCTTAATCTTAAGTTTAGATGTTACCCAAGGGTGAAGTGAAAATTTAAGTAGGATTAGAAATTTAAATGATTAATTAGTACTTTGACTTTTATATATGTTGTATGAATAAATATTGGTAATAGGAGTACATGTCAAGTTAAAGCAAGTGAACATGGTGAGAATAAATCTCACTGTGCCATGCGCCGCGGCTTGTGCTGCATGTGCCACAGCACATGGACCAAAAAATGACTTCTTAAGTCATGAAATGAGGTGATTTTTAAAAGGGAAAAATTGTGAAACATATAAGATAGAGAGAGGAGAAGGGTTGAGGAGTTAGGTTAAGCCATTTTTGAGTGGTGGAAGTGATTCAGATTAGTAACTTGACAAGCGAGCTATGTATAAGTCTTACCTTCCATTCTACACAAATTTCTCTAAAAATGAGTCGTAGGAAAATTTAATCGGTGGAATTTAAGGAGTTTGATTATTGCCCAATAGTAATAAAAAGGTTCTTAGAAGTTAAATTAGAGCTTTGTGACTGATTTAGAACTGAACAGTAGAGCTTTAAACTCGCAGGCTCAATTTTAGCCTTTAAAGAGAGAAAGTTAGGGCAAAAATTTGAGCTGAGTGAAATAAAACTGGTTGAGGTAATGTAAAATAGTAATTGAGTAGTCATGGACTTAAAATGGATAAATGAAAAAGAGTTTATGGATGAATATAGCCCTAATTAGTAAAGATAATTTTTTAGCCAAAATGGACCAAATGATTAAAATGTGCCAAATGTGTTCAAATTGGCATATTAGACTCGTGAATAGAGAAACAAAACTTGAGAAAAGCTTGAGTAATAGTTGAAATCCACAGGTAACTTTTTTAGTGACAGAAGGGTTGAGATAACTGAATAACTTTCTTTATTTGACTGTTCATTATAACTATATGTTAGTGTGCTATGTAGTATATGAAATGGTTTTGAACTAAGCATGTTTGATAACATTGAGTGATTGTCATGTGCGAAAAGACTTTTATTTGAAATGAGCATTGAAATGAAAAGTATTATTTGTATATAATGTGCAAGAAAATGTGATATGGTAAATAGGAACCTTAAATGGTTCGAGAAAGTATGATTATAAGGGTAGGAGTTCACCCAAGTGTAGGAGATGATAAAGACCATATGCCAAGGTTTCCTTAGTACCCTGTTAGGGTGCAGTGTTAGAAACAATTCTCCTTAGTGCCTTGAAAGGTACGGTGTTGGAGAAGATCTCCTTAGTGCTTATTAAGGTATGATGTTGAAGATGAGAGACTCCTTAGTATCTTTAGGATACAGTGTTGGAGTCAACGATGCCCCATTATGTGTATTAAGGGAAACCATAGTCCATATTCTACATTAAAACATCTTTGGTCAGGTGATTATACCATTACAAGTGAGCTCAAGACTAATGAGAGTATACATTAGTCTTAAATAAGCCTATGGTTTCGTGTTGGGGTGCTTTAGAGGTCTAGTTGGTAGAGATCATGCTAGTATAATATGCAATATGATGAAATATCTTGAGACGACATGAAATCCTTTATGATTGAGGAAATGTTGAGAAAGGAAATGAAACATGATATAAATTCTATTTTATGAGATTTTAATGATATACTATGTTTACTATCATATTGTTATATGTGATAGTTAATAAGAGTGAGTTATTCTGTTACTGAGATTTTTATCTCACCACCATGGTTACATGTTTACAGGACCGAGAAGTGATTAGGCTAAGGAAAGAGAATCTGGACCAGCTTGAGTTATGAAGCTGTGTACTCTGAGTTTATCTAATGAACTAAATTGAACGATTGTATATATAAATGTATATCAGTTGCCATAGGGTTGCATGCATGTATTGAACTGAGTTTTAGTGAAATCAAGCCTGATTATGTGTATATGTGTTGTTTGAGATAAGGGGGCTTTGATTTGAATATGTTTGTGTTGAAATGGTTGTTTGTGTTGATGAATCTTAAGCCAAGGGATAAATTATGATAAAATGAGTAACTTGGGGGCTAAGGTTATATTGTAAATATGATTGAATATGTATGAGTTGAGAAATAGCCAAGTAGGTTATGTTATGCTAAGAAATGGCATAGTATATGAAATTAGTAAATTATCAAAATTGGCCGTAGAGGGATCAAATTTTGTTATATAAATATGATTGTGATAAATTTATTGTTTCTCCTGTGCATAACATTTTATGATTTAAGTAATTTATAAAATGATTTTTAGAAATCTTTTATTAAGATTCCAAGGTTTTCAAAGTTTCAAATTAAATGATTTTGAATTGATTAGAATTGATTGTAGTGGAGTGCATGGTAATGTCGATAAAGGGCATTACACCTTTTGAGGTGCAATGTTAGAGATTATCTCCTTAATGCCTATTAAGGTGCGATGTTGGAGATTCAAACTCCTTAGTATCGATGTGATAAGATGTTGCAGTCAACGACACCTCATTATGTGTATTAGGGGAAACCATAGTCTAAAAGTAAGATAGAACACCTTTGGCTAAGTGATTCTACCATTGAAGGTGAGCTCAAGGCCAACTAGAGTATATATTGGTCTAAGGTGAGCTTATGGTTTCAAGTCGGGATGATTTAGAGGTTTGGTTAATAGTAATCATGCTATATGTGAACAAGTAGTGACAACTGGTGAATATAGTGGTGAAAGAAGTGAAATGATTTATATAGATGAGATTTGAAGTGAAACATATGTTATATGTTATGTTAAATGGTATACTATGCCATAATTTCATATAGTTGCATATGATAATAGATAGTAAAGTTATTTTATTACTAAGATTATCATCTCACCCCTGTGGTTACATTTTTTATAAGATAGAGTAGTGAGTTAGGTAAGGAAAAAGAGTCTGGACCGACATAATAATGCTGTGGCAATGAAAGCTCTGAGTTTGTGTAATGAACTAAGATTTAATGTGGAAAATATGTATATAAGTTTCCATAGGACTTGTATGCATGTTTTGAGTTGTGAACTATTGAAAATTTTAGTGAATTTATGTAACTCCTAGCCTATATATGTGAATATGTGGTGAAATAAGTAATATGGGCTAAGATTTAATTGTGTACATATTGAAAATATGCTAGTGGTGAAAATGAAGTGAGTTTATTGAGAAATTGTGGAGATTGTGGCCTAAAGTGCATTATTGCACTACGTAGTGAAAATTTTATATTTTTGAAAATGGGCCATTGAATGGCCAAATTGTGATATACATGTGTATATAATATATAATATGGTCAGTCAAGTGTAATAAGTCCTTTTGGACTCGATCGAAGGCCTAAAATGGTCTAATAAGATAATAGGATTTATTTGAGTGCTTGGGCATATTAAATTTTTGTAAAAAGTGACTTTTTGCACCTAGGGGTCTAAATTTTGATTGGACTATTAGATAGTCTCCAAACATGTCTCATTAGTTAGCTTATGAGTTAAGCTTCATATGGGCGCTTGAATCACTCTAATCAAACGTTGTATGTGAAAATGGCACATACTGAAAGTTTATCATCTATGCTGTCAAATAATATCAATAGAATCAGGCATGTGTACTGTAATATCCACCTTGGCATTACCAAAATTCACCACACAATCATAACAAAAAATCATAATTAGGAGCAAGGATTGCTCCTAAGTTCACATTATATATAAGGGTTAAAACTAATAATCCTTTAAAAATAATCGTGGAATAATTAGGATCCCATAAAAATCCTTCAAATTGATAGTTTGAGCTCAAACTTAATGATTTATATAGGTATTAGAAGCATAGAAAAGTTTTGGGAAGTAAAACACTTCAAAATAGGGCTAAAAATGTCATTTTTGAGTGTCTTGGTCTATACACCATGGCTCATGGTTTATGCACTATGGCATGTGGCACAGAAAGCCAAGTTTGCTCATTGTACTATGCACCGTGACTTGCGTGAAATGCGCCACGACACACGTGTCCATTTGAACGCATTGCTGTCATGATAGCTTTTCTAGATAAACTTTGAACGCGCACCATTTTTGCATCCAATGTCCGATTGGAGTGATTCAAGTGCTCACACGAAGCTTATTCAATAAGCTAACTAATGGTATAGGTCTCATTATGATCCAATACTGTATGAGAATTTTAGATGCTCAGATGCAAAAGTCAATTTTTAAAGCGATTTTCAAGTATCCAGGTACCCAAAACTCATAACTTATACCATTAACCCATTGTAAGGCTTAAACCAAGTCCAATAGATCAAAATACACTTAAATGAGCATTCAAACACATGAAAATATACCAAACACAAAATTTGACCACTCAATGGCCATTTCACCTAATATGGCCAAAATGCACAATCAACACTACATGTACTATTTGGCCTCTATTACCACACAATACACTACAAATATATTGTCACCACATAGATAAAACATTCCTTGCACTTGTAATAGCATTTTAGCCCATCACCACAAAAAATTGCCACATATTCACATCATATACAATATTGGGTTAAAATACAAAATAATATAGTCTGAAACAAGTGCAACCAATCAAAATGATATGCATTCCTGGTTGGCAACATATAATATTATCCGTATAAGTTTATGTACACCACTCAAACTAAAATCGGGCATTACTATTTGATGTACCAAATCTACTAATCCTTGCCAGATTCCTTTCCTCGCTCAATCTCAACAATAGAACCTGTAAAAATGATAACCACTAGGGTGAGATAAAAATCTCAATAACTAAGATAATCTACATTATTGATTAACATGCCAAGTTATAAATAAGCCTTAAATCAAGTAAAATGAGCACAATATATATAATCACCATAAGTTACATGCATGATCCCTAACCAT
Organism: Prosopis cineraria; assembly: GCF_029017545.1. NCBI lineage: Eukaryota > Viridiplantae > Streptophyta > Magnoliopsida > Fabales > Fabaceae > Prosopis > Prosopis cineraria. The sequence goes on along the minus strand of NW_026555336.1, from coordinate 19,732,351 downwards.
CTGGTCCTTTAATACTCCCGACCGAACTGGTAGGCTATTTTACAGGATCAAACCACATGTATGGTCCCCAAGCTCACCATTCATGGTAGGACTACCCGGCCAAGGTGTCTTAAACCACTTCTGGACTACTAGTTCCCCCTATTATAAGTAATTGGGGTGTCGTTACTCTAACATCGCATCCTACAGATGCTAGGAGCATGTTCTCCAACTTTGCGCCCTTTTGGGTACTAAGGAGAGTAAGTCTCCAACACCACACCCATTTTCAGGCATTAAGGAGAGTAAATGCTGTACTTGGTATCCCGAGATGCCAGCAATGTCATATGGACTTAATCTTCACTAACTCCACTAGGGTGACCTCCCACCCTCTAATATGCCATAATTCACTACATATCCCCACTTGGCCATGCATAAACAATTTTCCAAACAAATATAACAAATCTTACCATTTACTTCAAAAATATAGAATTTCACAAACCAATACTCCACTCATTTTCTAAAATAGTTAACCTTTAAAGAATTTATACATATATACTCAACAAATCATAGAAAAGCCACTTGAGAATAACTTATACAAGGTAATAAATAATGCAAATTATCTAGATACTTCAACCCTTTTGTTACTAAAAGGGTTACCTGTGGTATTAAATCTCTTCTTGTGTCAAGGTAAGTCTTCCCACACCACAATCTACATCAAAAAGTACTATATATTAATTTTCAATTAGCACAAGCACTATTAGCCACCAATAACCTCCCAATTCTCCCACTTTTCACTCATATTCTCAACAAAAAGGCTTGTTAAGATTAAAATTTGTTCATACAATCCCTTTAAGCCTCCATCTAACTCTCTCACAATATAAAACTTAATATCTCAACTTATCACACTTTAAAATCCCATGATCAAGTTAGGGCTTCACCTAACTTTCACCAAACAATAAAGTAGCTTCATATTACCACATATCCAAGATTAATAAACCTAAATCAAACCTTTAGAGTCAATAGGAACCTTCAAAATATAGACTCATGGCTTAATCTAATCAAACTAAATTCTCCCTCTTCCAAATCCCATGGAAAATGAGATGAAAAGGTAGAGGAAACGTAGAAAACTCACTCAAGAGTTTGAAGGCTCAATTTATTTTCAAAATCCTCCCAAATTGATGCCCTAGAAGTGCCCAAAGTTTCCCCCTTTGTGTTCTAGGTTTTCCACCCTAAAATCTGTCAATTTCTGATGATTTGTGAAATTTTAAGTTGCCTGCTGTGCCGTGTGCCACAGTGCACACCATGCAAGCCGCGACTCACGATGCTACAAGCAACAAGTGAATTTTGCTCCCCCTGATGCCTCCCAACTTGATCCTAACTCAATTTAGAGCCAAATATGACCCAAAAATCTAATTAGCAACCCCAAAAACATAATTAAATAAATTAATCATATTTTTAACTAATTTATCCCTTAATTAATCAATTTTTTCCAGATTTAAAGTTTTCTGATGTTACATGCACTGCAGCACATGACACAAAGAAGGTCTAAGCATGTGGCTTTGTCCCTGACTAAGGTTATCGCTACCCTAGTAAAAAAATACTAAGCTACATTAATGTAGTACTAGTGTGAACCTAGGTCGATCTCTATAAGGAGGCTTAGTTAGAAATTTAGGTTTGAAGTATGTTACAAGTTAAAAAGTGTTTAGGATAGATTTAAACTCAAAACTAATTGAGCTATTAAACCTAATTTTAAAATGAATTAAGTGGACGTGTGAAAATCTATTAAAAGTAGGAACTCCTATGTGAAATTGGTCACCTAACCTTGTTTGATTACAACCTAGCTAGTTTGGTTTCTTCTCTTTTCTCTTTGGTTTTAGTGACTTAGTTATATTAACTAAGACTTAGCTAATACCTTGACCAACCCTAATCCAAGATTATGATCTTAGAGTGAACCAAAGTAAAGTTAGCTTTAAGCCTAACTAAAGTGTTACAAACATGAGTCAATTAGGTCAAGCACATATGATAGAATCAACATGCTCAAGATTATGATTCATGAAGATATTCACATGCATTCAAGTTGGCAAGATTATGACAAATAAGAAAATATGTTAAACTCATCAAGCTAACCAAGATTATGAATCAACTTGAAGAGGCCAAAATCTAGAGTTCAAAGTAACAAAACTCAAGTAGCAACAAGCATCTCCTAATCATATGAATCATCACTTGAAATCACAAGATCAAAGAGTCATACTTATTTGTAATTCTAGAGAGAGAAAAGTAGAGAGAAGAAATTCAAAACTAACTAGAAAATAATACAAATTCAAGGTTTCTTCCTCTACATAATAGCCCCTTCAAGAATTTAGCCTTACATCTTCAAGTAATCTCCAAGTTGAAGCTCTAAAATTTTGGCTCCTTTTCATATGAATTTTGCCTAAATCAAACAAGGTTTGATCCTTCTAAGAGCTATTATATTTTGTAGAGGAGGAAGAGAGGAAGAGAATGATGGTGATTTGGTTAAATTTGAATGGTTAGATTGAGAGATATAGAGGAGAGAGAGTCGAAGTATAGGGAGAGAATTGAGAGAAAATGAAGAACATTATGAATAGGTGAAAGAAAATGAAGAAGATGAGTGAATGGGTGTTGGATCTCAATTGGAGAGCTGAATGGTGTGTTCAAGATGTTTCCTATTAGCTAATACTAATTAAAAAAATAAGAAAATAAAATAAAAAGGAAAATGGGAGCCTTGTCACACTTGCAAGGTGGCAACTTCCTATTAGTTGGTAAATGATTCTAATATGTGTGTAATTTTCAATGTGCCATCCACATTTTCAAGCTAATTTAATCCCCAAATAAAGCTTAATTCACGTGAAAATCTTCAGCTTTGATCTTAAGGAGTGTTGACTTCAATTGCCCAATTGATACACAAGTCGCATGCCACCTATGTCACATAAATCATATAATTCAATCAAATAGCATGTGACATAATAAAATCCAATTAATGTTCTGAATTAAATTCATAATTAGAAGGGATAATTTATTAAAATAACAAAGTTCTATGCTGCACAAAATTATAATAAATTTTCACACAAAGGCAAACCCAAAACTAGGTCAAACTAAGACACTTAAGAAAGTGTTGACTTTTTTATTTAATTACTCCCAAAATAAAGTGAATTTAAAAAAGTATAATTTCATCACTCATCAACTAGACATAAAATGAACTTTTTCAATTTTTCTTGTACATTTTCTCAAAAGTTCATTTTTGGACCAAAATACCCCTAATGCACTAAACCTAAAAACTTAGGCAAAATTTCAAATCTAATGTAATGTGTGCACTTGAAGGTGATAAATCATTAATAAAAGAGTTCAAATTGAAAAATAAAAGTCGATAACAAATGTGTTCTATTAGTGCCACATGCCGCGGCTCATGGCCCCTAATCTGACCTTAATTCTTGTTTTTGAAAGAATGCAAAGACTGATATGAATGCGTATGATATATTTTTGCTGCACATTGCTCTAATATGCTATGATTTTAATAATTTTTCAAAATAAATCTTGGGCCCAATCTTTTCAAACTTATTGATCAATTATGTTTTGAGTTTTCGAGTATTAATTAAGTTAATCCTTTCCTATATCTTGAGGAGATAAGGAAGGGTTACACTTATCCCTCAAGGTGATATGTCTAATGCTTTTCTTTAAAAGATTCTAAAAGGTATTAAAGGAAAATTGGACCAAGCAATGATACACTTGAAGAGTGACATTACTGGACTTGGAGAAATGATACTGTACTTAAATGGCAAACTACACAAGATTGTGCAACACTTGGGCATAACAAAAAAAAAATAGAATGAAGGTGCTTGTAGAAGAATGGAAGCTGGGCCCTCAATATTCAAAGAAGGGTCTATACATGAGTTCTCCTTATCATTAACCTTAAGAACTCCTATAACCTGACTAAAAATAAAAACTTGATTAAACCTTGGTACCCAATCACCATCATACTCACCGCTCCAAATGCCTTTACCTCTTGAAAAAAAGCAAGAGACACTTGACCAAATCCAAAACTTACTTGAGCCAAAAGCTAAATCTTTTAACCCATAACAAGAGACTCAACACACAACCTGAACAATAATGTCGCACCCAAAAAAAATGCGACGCAGACAGCACGCGAGCGGAGGTCTCGGCCTTCGTGGCGGGAACCGAACGGAACAAGGAGTCGCCACCGAGATTTTAAGGTAAATCTCAGAAAACCGTTTAATGGAGGATAAGGGTGGTCTACATAATCAGAGAATAGGTTCGGGAGTCAGTTGAGTATGGGGAAGGTGTTAGGCACCCCACAACACCCGTTCGTCAAAACGGTTACCTGAAGTTTGTTGTGCTCTATTAATATGGTTTTATAATTATTTTAATTATCCCTTTTATATTCATGCGTTTGATAAAAATGATAAGAATTAGATGAGAAATATTTATTTATATATGAAGGAGGACGGACTTGACTTAGAATCTGACTCTGAGGCCTATGTACCTTGTGATGGAGATCAAGGTCCACGTAGTTCGGGCTTAAAAGTTTATTGGTAAAAATATTTTTTTGAAGAGAAATTAATTAGAAATAATTCACCATTTTGCAAATAAAACAATTTCTAAAATTTTGATATGTATGTTTTAAATTACAAAAGGTAATTTAATTTTAATTATTTTCTCCATTTTTGAATTTTTAATAAAGAAAAGAAAGGGTTTAAAATTATTTTTCTTTATGTTTTATGATTGGAAATTTTAATCGCAGTACCTGCAAAACCTTATTAGTTCATACGGTAATGTAATTGCTCTAAATATCTGTGGAGATTCTGAAATCTCACACGATAAAAGAGTTTAGCAATTTAATTTGTTTATTTATATTCTTATGTACATTTTTAAGTGTTCATAATAATTTTTTAGCATGTAGATACATGTTTTTAAAGAATTTTAATCATCATACCTGTATAGTCTTATTGGCTTATACTGTAATATGATTTATCCTAAATATCTGCGGAGATTTTAAAATCTCACACGATAAAGGAATTAAATTTATTTAAATACATCCTTAATTTGATTAATTTAATATATAATTTATATATATTTTTTAAAAATTTAATCGTTATATCTGTAAAGTCTTATTGACTCACGCGGTAGTACGATTATCTTAAAAGTCTACGAAGTTTCAAAAATCTCGCATGACCAAAAGATATAATGGGTAAATATAATTATAATTTAAATTCATTAATTTAATTAATTAAAATTATAAAAATGTTTTTTATTTTATTTACAAAATTCATTTATTTACCATGTAAATTGTGAATCACGATATCTGTGAGGATTTATTATCCTACACGATAATGTGATTAATTTAAGTCTCTACGAAGATTCTTAAAATCTCACATGAGACTTAAATATTTAGTATCAAGAGAGAATTAATTTTAATAATGGCCTTTTGGAACCCATATAAATATCTACAAAATTGATCTTCATACCTACGAAATCTTATTGATTTACACGATATGAAATCATTCTAAATGCCTACGGAGATTCTTAAAATCTCACACGACAAATAGATAATTGAAATATTTGCATTTGCAGTCGGTATATAATATTGTGGTTAACTAAACAATTCATACAATAAAGGTAATGGAAAGAATAAAAAAATAAACTATTTTGACAATTTACTATTCTTAACTTGAGGGTATATTCTAAAAAAAATCCAGATTTAGCATATACTTTTAGCAAGATTATAACCATGATAGACGTGACTTCAAACCACAATCACCCCACAAAATTATCAACAATATTCTCACAAGCTCTCTGTTTTTTATTTTGTCAAATACCTCTCAGATATGTTATAAATTCTACATAAAAACATTTAATGCCTCAACATATATCTGGATCAGTCTGCACTCATAATATCTACTAAATATATATATATATATGTTCATTGTTCATCAATGAATCCAGATCAAGGGAGATGGTATAACTTAAATATTACCTGATTTAACTGCTATTGACTACATTTCGAGTTGCCACAGCCTATGATTCCAGTGTGGCCCCATCATTGCCCTTATCTTCTTTAACCTCTACACTGCTTCCTTTATATGTGATTACTTTGCCTGGTGACCTTCTTCCAGCTCTTTATAGTATTCATCAAGCTCAGATACAAGCATGTTATCACCAAAACCTGAAGTAGTTCCATGAGGTGTTGCATTTTGAATGATAGGAGGAGTATTCTCTGGCATTCTCTTAGGTTGTAACCATGGAAATGGAGATAAAGCAATCATAGTGGAGGGAGAGAGACTTAGCATCACAGAAGAGGAGGGTGGCCTAATAGCTAAAGTGTTACTAGAGTTAGAAAGCCATGAAGGAAGCATAGCTGGTGCATCAGTGAGAATAAAAGCCTCGTTGGAGGCAGCCATAAAGTAGGATGGGGAATTTGCTAGTGTATGCTTCGTTCGCATTGCACATAGTCTCACACTTTCACTCTCCTCTTCCTATTCTACTTCTTTCTCTCACTCTCTAGCATTATGCATTTTTTTCGTCATCCCTCCTTCTCCTCTCTTCGTTTCTTTTTTCTCTCAGTCTCTGTTTTCTTTTCAGCAAACTCCCGTTCCTCTCACTCTCGTGTTCTTAGCTCGTCTTTATTTTTCTCGGTCTCCCTCTTTCCTATCATCCTTGGCTCTTACTTTTTTTTAGTTTCGGATCAGTCTTCTTCCTCAGTGCTCCCCCTTTCTCTCTATCTCGGATCCATCTCTTATGCTTTGTTTTTCTGATGTGTTTCTTGTCCGTTTCCCTTCCTCAGTTTTTTTCTCTTCTTCACCTATATTCAAGCTTCTCCCATTTCCTACGTTCGGTCACTGCTCTCTCTTTATTTTTTATGCTGTGTTTTTTTGTTCTTTTTTCTGTCTGGTTTTCTCTCTCCAGTTCCAATTTTTCTCTCAGTCCCCTCGTCCGTTCCCTACTGTCTATTTTTTCTGTGTGCATGCTGTGTTCTCTCCTTTCTTCTAGTTTTTTCTCCATTCTCTCTCAGACTTGCTTCCCCTCCGTTATTATGTTTTTTTCATCTCTTTTATGCTCTGCTTTCTGTTTTCGTGTGGCTATGTGTTTTTCCTTTTTCTGCATTTTTCTATGCTTGTTTTCAGCTGGCGTGCAGGTGTTGCATTTTTGCTCTATTTCATCTCACTTTTTCCTTGCTGTAACATCTGCTTTCTCTGCTATTTCATGTATGTGAGTGTGTGTGTCTTTGCATGGCTACCTTTCTGTGTGTTTTTCTTGTGTGTTTCAGTTTTTTTCAGCGCACACCTCTGCTTCTTCTGTTTCTATTTTCTTTCTGGTTTGCTTGCTGTCTGTTCCTTCAGTTTTCTTTCTGTGTGTGAATTCTTGTCCTTGCGTGTGTGCTGCTCTACTTCTTGCTTTTCCTTTCTTGTCTATGTCTAACCGAGTGGAGAGATTTTGGAATATTATTTTTAAAAAAAAACTATAATTCTTTTCTTTTTTTATTATGTTTATTAATTTCTGAAATTAGATTAAGACACAAATATTTTTGAAAATATAACCATAAAAAAGGATTAAAATTTTTTCATATATATATATATTTTTGAACTAAAAGAACTAAAACCTAACCAATAAAAGATTATCTAAAATAAAATTAAACCCTATCAATTAAATTTTTTTTGTTTTGAAAATATAATCCTAAAAAGGATTAAATTTTATTTTTGCATTTTTATATTTTTGATTATTTATTATTAAATTTAAAAAATTTTTGGACAAAATATGGTGTTCACAAATAACCTATGTTTGAGTCTCAACCTATAAACCAAAGCCATTAACAAAAGATAAACTTACATTCATCTATTTAATGGCATGCTTGAACCACGACTACCTCCCTCACCAAAATCCATTAATACACCAACATTCACAAAAGCTTGCAATGAAGACACTATTGATATAACTGCCAATAACCTTGTTAGGATACTCACAGCCGATGTTTGTGAACCAAGAACACCCTCTTCCATGCTAGATCCCTTAACCTCACCCTCAATTCTTCATAGTGCTCAATCTGTTACAAAAACCTTTCAAAGGAAGAAATCTCACCCTAAGTCCAAAACTCACAAACCTCATAAAAAGCCTATCCCTATCTTGGTTGAGAAGACTATCTATGAAGAAGGGGCTGCCTTAATTGAATAAGGCTCTTAACATATTGCTATTGAAGGCTAATTGAATTTTGAGAAAAGGCAAGAAAAAGCACCAAAGGAAGTACTAGCTATTGACCCTAAAGCCCTTGAGCCTATCCTATCATGGATCCCTCTAACACTTTTACTTGGACTATGGTCTTCACACAACCCTTTAATCCTAACCACCCTAAGCCTTTTCTTTCTCCTCATTTTGAATGGTATGACTATGGTGGTGGTAGTTTGGGAAACCATTACTATATTGCTTGCTACACTTCATATAGTAGCAATTCGCGAAACTACTACTAAGGTCGGTAACGGTTTATACTATATTTTATTTGTAGTAAAACACTTTAACCCAAAAAATAATATATTTTATTCAAAAATATTATAATTTGTAAGAAATATAAAATCAATTGAGCAAATTATATATTAACTCCCTAATAACTTAAAGGGAAAATGACAATTAAAAACTCGATAAAAAATTAATGAAAAATAAAAATGTTTAAGTAGTAAATTCTTGAAGTTTAAATCATAAATTATAGTTATTTCATATGTAAAATGTCATTCATATTTTTCAAGGATCCATATTTATCATTCACCCTAGATTAAATTTTTACATTTTTTAGAGTACTTCAACAAAGCCAATCTAATAGTTTGTGTGGTGGTTGTGTGCATGTGGTGTGGTGGTTGTGTGCTTGCATGTGTCTTTCATCTACTTTTTTAATACAAGGCCATAGAAAACTATGTAAAAAGATTAAAATCTAATCATGTCTAAGGCCAAAAGGGTTGTACAATCTTACGGCGATTTATCAAAGATCTGAATATCAAAGTTGTTGCGTATTACTTGGTGAGCCAAGAGATCAACGCATCTATTTTCTTCTCTATTGACATAGTCAAAGGTGACCACCCAATCCCCCATAGTGAGATCTCTTATCATCTTGATAATGTCGAATAAATGGTGATTCCCTGGGTGGTTATTACTAATAAGAGATAGCGCCTCTATTGAGTTCGAGTAGACATTAACTTTGAATAATCTCTCATTCCAGCAAAGGTTAAGTCCTTCAAATATTTCCATAAGTTCTGCCTCTGTGCTAGGATGGTAACCAAGGAATTTTAAAAATCCTTTAATCCAATTCCCTTTATCATCTTTGATGATGCCTCTATAAGCAGGAGCGCCATAGTTGTTAATAGAGCCGTCTGTGTCAAGTCTAATCCAACCATGTTTAAGTGGACTCCATTTGGTATCATAAGTAGCATCTCCTTTATTTAGTTGATTGAATTTAAATAGAAGCTTGAGATCATTGTTGATTTGTTCAGTACTGGAGAAAGCAATGTCACTGTTTAAGGCCTCGTCATTAGAGTAGAGTTTCTTACATCTGCTTTTTCAAATGTTCCAACAAGTTTAGGTGAAAAGTATTTGCTAAGTTATTCTTCTTGTATTCGATCTGCCTACTCCATTTTTTGAATTCTAATTTATCCAGTCCTGCAAACCAAGAGAGAAAAAGATGTTAAGTTTTGTAAGATTAACCAACTTTTCCCAAACATCTTTATCTTCTTTACAATCTCTTAAGATGTGAATATAAGAGTTAGAAGAATTACAACTAAAGGGGCAGCTGCTATGTTGGGAAGAATGAGTGTGTAGCCAATTCCAGGTAGCTTTCTAAAGAAAATATCTAATTTTTTCATATGTAGGCCATTTCTAAATGTTAGACTAGATCTTAGAATGATTTTGGTCATTGTAATTATCCATTGCTTTATAGGCAGATTTGATAGAAAAATTATCATCAGAGGACGCCCTCCAAAATAGAATATCTTCTCTGTTGATTAATGGTCTGCACAAGCAAGATCTAATTGATGATGTTAAGATGAAGATAATGACTTAAAAGGTTAATATTCCATAGTCTTTCATTGTTACAAAAGTCATAAACTCTTAGTGTGAAGAATAGAATCTGCATTGGGGAAAGCATATTTAACAAGGGGTTATGGGAGTGGAGATCATTTGTCATACCAAAAGGATATATGATCCCCTCTACCTATCTTCCAACCAACATGCAGCACGAATTTATCCTAGACTTTGCAAATGCTACTCTAAATATATAAACAAGAGTTAGGTTTAACCACTATTGGAATTTTGGGTTTGTTGCATTTGTATTTATCTCATAAGATCCACACCCCAAGAAAGTCAGGTTTGGTGATAAGACCCTAACAAAACTTCATGATGAAGGAAATATTTTGAATTTTGAGCTTCTTAATGCCAAGTCCTCTATCTTTTTTATCCATGGTAATGCAGTCTCAAGAAAGTAGATGATGTTTTTTGTTACCATCAAACGAATCCCAAAGGAAATTTCTAGAGGTATTTTCCAATTCTAATAAAACATTGTCTGGTAAAAGCATGGTTTGCATGATATAGCTAGGAAGAACCAAAAGAACCAATTTGATAAGAATAGATTTCCCAGCCATATTCAAATAGTGACTTTTCTAGTTTGCTAATCGAGAGTTCATCTTATCAAGAAGAGGGGCAAAAGTAAGCTTAGAAGCCTTTTCATGAATAATAGGGATTCCAATGTATTTTTCAAGATTTCCTGTGAGAGGAATTCCTAACTCATGACTAATTTGCATAGCTCTATTAATGTTGACATTCTTCAACCAGAAGAGTTTAGATTTATTGGTGTTTATCTTCTATCCATAAGCATTGCAAAAATCCAAGAGGCACTGTTGCATGACTATAGCTTGTGATAAAGAACATTCTACAAAAAGAATAAGGTTATCAGCAAAGAATAAATGAGAGATAGGAGGCCCATTAGTTGTTAGTCTAATTGACCTCCATTCATTATTATCAATGCTATAATTAATGTAATGGCCTAAGCGTTTAATGTAAAGAAAAGAAAAGATAAGGAGAAAAAGGATCCCCTTGATGGATACCACGTGAAGGTGTGAATTCCTTAGAAGGATCTCCATTTCAAAGGACATGCATTCATGCAGTAGAGATGGTTGCTTGGATTAATGTTCTAAAGTAACTATTAATCCTAATAGAATTAAGAGTGTCATCAATGAACTTCCAAGATAATATGTCAAAAGCCTTCTCAAGATCGACTTTAAGTGCCATGAAACCCTTTTTTCCCCATTTTATTCCTCATGGTATGAATGAATTCTTAGGCTATTATAATATTATCACTACTTTGATGCCCTTGTATGAAACTACATTGATTATCATTGATTAAGTGGTTCATACAAGTACGAAGATGGTTGGAAAGAATTTTAGTGATAATTTTATAACTAACATTGCAAAGAGGTATCAGATGAAAGTCTTTTATGTAAGAGGGATGATCAATCTTAAGGATCAAAGTGATAAAGGTGTCATTAATCATTCCAATAGTTTTTGGCTCTTTGAAGACCTTTTTGACTATTTTGATGATACTATGTTTTAAGTCATCCTAGTATGTGTGGATGAATCCCACATGTATTCCATTAAGTCTAGGGCTTTGGAAGCTTTTATGTCAAAAGTTGCATTTTTGATTTCATCATCAGTAACCTCTCTATGTAAAGTTTGAAGTCGGATGAATAAGAGAGGTGGAAAATTTCTGTCGGTAATAAGAGAAGGTTTGGTATTGACATCTTCCTTGAATAGGTTGTTAAAATAGGAGGCAGCCATGTCTTTCAATTTGCTCTAATCCTAAACCTAAGTGCCATCTTCATCTTTAAGAAATAGAATTTGGTTTCTTTTCCGTCTAATAATAGATGTAGCATGAAAGAATTTAGTATTTTGATCACCCTACTTCAACTACTTGCATTTAGATTTTTGGAACCAAATCAGCTCTTCTTGTAATAAGGCAAGGTTATAATCATTCCAAAGAGATTTTTCTAACTTCCTGAGAAAGTAATTATCTCTATAGTTTCTCTTCTTGTCAATCCCTTCCAAATGATGCAAAATTCTCTTCTTTTTAAGAGAAATATTTCCAATTTTGTCTTTATTCCAATTAGGAGCAGAGTTAGAAAATTTAGTTGTCCCTTATATCCAATTGTCAGTTATCCATAAATCTTTAACCAACAGATGAAAAGAATCTTCCAACGTCCAAGTTGCATGACAGCGAAAGGGTTTAGATTTATGGTCATGATGATCCTTCTTCTCAAGTTGAATTCTAATTGGTCGATGGAAAGAACCATATTTGAGAAGATGGAAAGTATCAGCCTAAAGGAATTTGAGTCTCCAATTAGTATTGCAGAAAGCCCAATCTAATTGTTCTTTGATTTTACCATTTTCCCAAGTGAATCTTTGATAATCCTCATCTAGTAGATCATCATCCAAAAATTCATCATCATAATTTCCATCATTATAGTGGCCTTCTGCATTAGGACCTGAAGAAATAAATTGATGTTCCATAGTAGTAGTGACATTGAGTTGAGTTTCTAGAATGACAAATTGACTATCTATAGGGTCTAGTAGTTTATTTTGTTTGAGTAATAGATTGGTAGGAATTTGAGAATTTTGCTCAAGATTTTCAGAGTGAAGGCTAACAGCTCCTAATATGTTTAAATCCAGTGCATATATGTCCTTATTTTTTTCACAACTTCATTAGCAAGGACATGCTCAATAGTAATTTCATTTTTAGGCCTTTTAGAGATAATTAGATTTCTTTTTCTTGCTTTCACAACATTATGGATCATTTTGGTGGGCTTATGATTGGCGTTTTTGGGCTATAGGTCCATTGAGCCATTTTTGTCAAGATTAATGGCATTTTAGCTATCCCATGAAAAGCTAGGCCCAGATCTATTCTTGCTAATCTTTCTAGCCTCTCTTATTAATCCCTTTCCTTCAGCATTTTGGGCCTCTACTTCTTGGTCCTTTAGTCTTGCCCTTTTAACACCAAAGACATCTTTCTTTTTCCAAATCTATTTAATAGGTTTTATAGGTGAGGTCGGCTTAGTTATACCATAGTTGGTAACAGAGCCATCTCTTCCCTGCTCTTCAGTGTTGTGGTTGAGCTCTGCAAGGATGTTGTATCTCATTCTATAAGATGGCTTAAGACCTTTGTTGTGATATGATGATCGATTAGCCATTGGGTTTCTCGAACTCTGTGCACTCCTTATGCATTTGGACTCTCATCTGAATTTCATGAATTCCCTAAATTCTTCTTCCAGCAAATTCTGGTAAGATTCTGGTGAGCCCCCAGTTTCATTATTTTCTTTTCTTCTTTCTCTACTACGATCTTTAAGAACGCCTGAATCTTATTCATTCTTCTTTTTAGGTTGATTTTCAGCAATCCCTTTAGCTCTTTCTGAAGTTTTGTTCAATGGATTATGGGGGCAATTAGTCTTGTTATGACTGTAACACCCACAGCCAAAAAAAATTAAATTTAAACTCTCGTACTTGACGTTATAAAGTTCATCTCTAATTAATAATCTAGGCACAAGTTTCATTTGGAGATCAACTTGTACACTGATCCTTACAAACTTGCCTCTTTTATTTTTTCCATTTTCATCTGTAGGGTTTGATTTGGATAAAGAATTGAAGTCCACTTTCAGAGTTTTTCCTATGCAGTTTCCTAATCTCCAAAGAATTTCTCTATCGTTGCATTGTATTGGGATGTTTGAGAGTCTAACCCATAGATCAATTTTGCCTAAAATGTTAGAGTTTGGGTTAAAGCTAGGATACTACCTCTGAACAAGGATACAGTGATCAAATATTGTCCAAGGACCACTAGTGAGGATTTTGTCATAAGCAGATTGGTTTGTAGTTCTAGTAATATAGTAACTATTAACAAGGTCAATCAATTCAAAGTCTCTGAGTTGCCACATTCTTGCTAACTTGGGTTTAACAGATTTAGGATTGAGTTGTAGGCCTAGTGTGTTGATAATAGTTGCATCCATCCAAGGTAGACAAATTTTCTTTGATTCATCATTGGAGATTTGAAGACCATGATATTGATCCATCAATTTCTTAGTTCTTTCTGATGGTGACCACTCTTACTCTAATTCTTTAGGTAGAGCTTCACTTCTATAGGTATTGTCTCTCCCGGAGGAAATTCCATAACATCTGTTATAACCAATCAAGGACTCTTTATGAGAAATAGGAATTCTAGCCCCTTGAATCTCTATAGATGTTTTGTTTGTCTGTGCATGTTGTTCTGAAGCATCATTTATATGAATGTCCACTGGTTGCTCTTGATGTTTGTTTCCTAGTAGCTCAAATTGGATGTAATTGATCTGTTGCATTTGCTGTTTGGGTTGCTGAATTGAATCTGACCCTTTGTCTATCATTTCATGATCAAGTTTTGAAATGTTTCTGTTGAGTAAATCAGTCTCTTCCTTAGAATTAGGAGGATTCAAACTTTTTTTTTTAAGATGGAGGTGTTGAGAAGATGAAGTTAGGTTCAAGATTGTGATTAGATTCATGGCAAGCATGAGGTGAAGAAAAAATTGAGGAAAATAAGCAGAAGATGAACCTTCTCTCTAAAAAACTAGAGAGAAGGTGGAGCTTCTCACTCTAAATAAGACTTTAGAGCAATTGGTATTGTTTTTTTTTTTTTTTAAGTGCTTGTTCAAGGTCAGATTCGTCTCTTTCTCCCATCTATTGTTTAACATTTCGTATTTCATGCGCTTTTGGTAAGAGAATCAGCACAATTTCATGCGTGCAGTATGAGACTGCCTTTAAATTCAACATTTTGTTTTTTTGGTGAACTTTAAATTCAATATTTCAAATTAGAACAACCATTAAAAATCTATTAGAATTCTATTTTGAAACGTTATGATTTGAATGTAAATTAAATAATTCGTGATTAAAGTAATATGTTTTGAATTTTATAAATTAAATTAATTTGTAAAAGAATATAGTAATGAATCTTATAAATTAATATTTAAATTTATACAGATTAATATTCAAACAAAATATAAATTGAACTTAACATAAAAAACTAATGATTAATCTTCATGCTCCTCAATATGTATCTTCATTGTTTTTTTTTTAATAAAATTATATTTTATATTAGTAGGATCCCAAGAACTCAATTCAGGCTTAAAGAGCTCTTGCAAAGTTACAATAAAAATTACATATAGTTAACTGTAAGGTCCTCACATTGGTAACAAAACTTATAATCTTATAAGTTATTAGTCAAATTCTTATCAATGTACCAATCTTTGTTAACTAACTTCATTTTTTTAATAATTATGTGCAACAGGTTGTCAACCAATGGAACAGCAACTAGACCTTTTGTTGTTTAATTCTCAATATTACTATTTTCTCTATAAATATAATTTATTTTCAATTTTAAATACGTCTTTCTAATAATTATGTGCAACAGGTTGTAAACCAATGGACTAGTAATTAGACCATTTTTTGTTTAATTCTCAATATTACTATTTTCTCTATAAATATAAGTTATTTTCAATTTTAACTGCGTCTTTCTAACCAAAAAAGATTAATAATTTTTTTGTTTATCTATAATTAATATTATCAATTGAAAATCTAATTCTTTTTATACTCTTTAAATAAGGGTATTCTTTTAAAAAAAAGTATTAAACATATAATAAATTCATGAAGAATAACGTATACCTAAAATCAAACATCCTTGTCAAACGTGAATTGTATTTAAGAACGCTGTATAATATGCAACTTTAAATAAATTATGAGTATAACTTAATTTTCTTAACACTTATTGTGACACATGAATATATGATCATATGAAGATGCAATGCGAGCACACCTTGGGTTTGTTGATTTTATATAAAATTTTAAGTTGGGATAATAGAACTTGTAATTCTTTAAATTTGATTCACTTATCAATATAGTTCTTCAAATTTAATTTTTATCAACTTGATCATTTATGTTTTTTAAATTATATAACATGCTAGTCCTTTAAATTTTAAAACAAAAATTAACTTTTAAATTAATCTAATGTATAAAGTATATTAATGATTTCGCATATTTATAAAACTAAATGAAAACAAATTAACTACTCTTACCGTTAAAAAATATAAAGCATTTTTAATTGAATCTCACTGCCCAATAAAGTAGTTACTTACTTTCAAACTAATTTTATGTTTTCATATTTACCTCTATTAAATACCCTACAATAAATATAAAGTTATTATCAATAGAAAAATTTTTTTTAAAAAAATAATGATTATACCTCAAAAAATTAAAAATATCTTACATTTTGAAACATTCAACTCTTCAAAAAATATCACATATTTTTAAATGGAAGGAGTATCAAAATAATTTAATTTTTATTAATTTAGTTCTTTACTTAGTTTTTTATTATTTTTTTCTTTTGTAAAGTTTTTCAGTCTACTTTTTTAACTACCTAAGTAATTATACTTCTTTTCATTAATGTTATCAAAATTTTGTCATCCATATCAATAGATTTAAGTAGTTTTACTTCATCTTTAAATAAAAAAGATTAAATTGATAACTAAAAAAATTTAAATAAAAATTAATATAAATTAAATTTAAGGGACAAAAATCAGTAACCGAGACAAGCCTTAGAGATAAAATGTTTGATTATCCCTAATGTTAATTTAATCTCTTAATTTAATAAATTATTTTATAAGTTATCTAACCTTAACATCTTTAAATTTATTGACGAAAAATGTTGACGTTGTAATTTCAAATAATAATGAAATTTATTGGATAACACTATGAACATAATTGGTCCCAAAAAAAAAAACACACTATGATCACATATATAACATTGATTTTTTGAACAAAAAAAAAAGTTAACACGTATTATAAAATAAGAAAAAATGACAATAAAATATTACTAAATTATATAAATAATAATTTAATCCCTCAAAATGTCATAATTCTATTAAAGTTCTTAAGAAATTTTTTATCAATAAATTTTAAATTAAAAATATTATTTTAATTTTATTAATAAGTTATAATTTCTTGTTCAATTCTTACATTTCTTTAAATAGAAGTTGTGATTTTTTAAACAAAAATTATGAATGAGTTTTGTTATTTTAAGAATTTATTTTTCAATACTAAAAATTACACTTGATAAATTATAATTTCTTGTTTAACTTTTACTATTTATATAATAAAATTTGTTATTCTTTAAGTAAAAATTATGATTAAAATTTATTTTTTAATAATAAAAATTACATTTAACAAGTTATATTTTTTGTTTAATTTTTATTATTTATAAAATAAAAATTATAATTTCTTAAATAAAAATTATAATTGAAGTTTATTATTTTTAATTAAAATAAAAAAATGTATTTTAAAATTTATAACATAAAAATTTTTAAATACTTTATTAAAATTATAATATTTTAAAAAATTAAATTGTTATTATTATCATTTTCTCTTAAAATAATTGAAATACTGAAAATTAATTTGTCCCATTCCCTCTCTCTGTATCCGTACGCCTCCCATGTCATTCTCTATAAAGCCTAAGCCCGTTGTAGCCATTTCCACTGAAACAAGCTCTCTCTCTCTCTCTCTCTCTCTCTCTCTCTCTCTCTGTGTGTATATATCTATATAACGCACCCCCTTCTGTTTCCGAACAAACCAAATTAAGCTTCATTTATAGATTCTCTCTGGTTCTCTGATATGGGATTTCCGGTGAGTTGCGCCGAGCTCGTTTTCCCGAAGCTTCTCATCCAGATCCTTGCCGTATTTGGATTCCTCAGAACAATCACATCGTTCCTCCTTCGCTCCGTGGGCCTCCCCGATTTTCTCGAACCGGACATTCATTACTTCTGGGATTCTCAAGAGAACGCGTATTTTTACCCTACCCGAGTGCCCGAATTCGAGTCGGCGAGCTCGGTCCTGATCCGAGAGATGCTGCCGGTGGTGAAGTTCTCGGAGCTTGAGGCGGCGCCGGAGAGCTGCTGCGCCGTGTGTCTGTACGAATTCGACGGCGACGATGAGATCCGACAGCTCACAAACTGCACGCACGTATTCCACCGAGGATGTCTAGATCGTTGGATGGGATACGATCGGAGAACGTGTCCGTTGTGTCGAGCACCGTTCACACCTCACCATATGC
The DNA here is from genome assembly GCF_029017545.1 of Prosopis cineraria. Lineage (NCBI taxonomy): Eukaryota > Viridiplantae > Streptophyta > Magnoliopsida > Fabales > Fabaceae > Prosopis > Prosopis cineraria. The sequence goes on along the minus strand of NW_026555336.1, from coordinate 19,714,197 downwards.
AAGCAGCTTTTAATCACTCTCTCTGGGCTGCTTCTGGTATACCTGAATTTTACCCAGAATCTGATTCTGAATTATTATTATGATCTTTCTTCTTTGTAATGAACTGTTGATTCTTGTCTTCATAATTCCCTGGAAGCTGAGATCTGGGGATGGGTCATCGATTCATCATTCATCGATGATGTATGCGTATGTGTGTATTGTGTATTATGTATATGTATACCGAGAAATAGAGTACTAATGGAGTGGATTAATCAGTATGAAGTTGGGGGTTCTCATTTCAGAATACGGGTTCGGATCCGGTTTTTTATCAATGCGGGTTGATTTTTTCTTTTTTTTGAATGGAAAAGTTAAAAGCATAACTAAGCTAGCAGCAATACACGTGTAAAACCAAACAAATGAACAGAAAATCTTTGGTCGACTTCCACCCTTAAAGAAAAGTTGGTTGTTGATCAAAGATGTACAAAACATTATCAAGGAAATGTCAAGTCCTAACTAAACAATTAGCATTTATATTAGCTTCCTTGTACATGAAGTTGAGTGAGGCATTTCAATTCCTGTCCAATAATCTTTTAGACTCATCAATGATTACTTATTAAGGATGGTTAGAGGTTCGATCCCTAGTGTGGGTTGATTTGCAAAATAAGAAATATCATCTTCAATTCTAACTAATGCAAATTGATTTTTTTTTTTTAAATAAAAAAGTCATGGCAAACCATTCAGGTATAACAATTAAATCATGCCAAAACGTGAAAAAATTTTACAATCAACATGTGAACAACAAAAATTGTAGAGTCTAAATTTTCACTCAAAGCCTAATTAGCAAGCCAATTGACACACTTGTTCATTTTTCCAAAGGTATAATTGAAAGCTATAATCCAATTTCTCATAGCAAAATTCTTGATCTTGTTAACAGTATCAGAGGAAGGATGATTTTAGGTGAAATTGTGTTAAATAAGCAAGAAAGTGTCAAGGGAATCCAAGAAGATTACCTTTGGTAAATTTGCTATTCCAAAATTGTGTTTCGCAATAATGTTGGGATAATAAATGAGATATTTAGAGAAATCTTTAATTCAATTTTCTTAATCATTACAAATGAGCCTTTCACAAGCAGCAACACTATTGATGTCAACTGAGTCATTAATATCGAGTCTAACTTATCCAAGAGTTAGTGGGAATCATTTTGTTTAGAATCTATCATAATCCCAAGACATGCAATTAAGTCTTAATTGAAGGTTGACGTTATTGATTATGTTTTTGTTACACAAGAAGGTGATGTCTCTAATAGGAGAGTCTTATTCAAAATAGATTGATTTATATATTTCCTTCCACATATTCCAATACAAGTGAGTGGAAAAATCTTTGCCATTGAGTTCTTGTATTTGGTCCTCCCACATCATTTTTTACATTTCAAAGGATCCAATCTTGCAAGGAGAGATAAAAGAAAGCATTAAGTTTAGATCCTTTGACAAGTTTCAACCATATCTCCTTAGATTTAGTACAATACAAATTGAATTAAAATTGATAGGGCCAAAAGAGTGTTGAAGTTCTCTCAATATTTTTGTTTTATATATATTAATTTAGGCAAGTATCTAGGAACTACATTATACTTCCACTAATTTATACTAATTGTTTAGGTGGAAATTTATAACTCATTTTTCCAAATATAAGTACTTTAATAAAAATAAAATTTTATTAATCATACTTGTTTTGATATTATCCTTCTTTTTTTTATATTCTTTCTCTTCATTTAAATTTTTATTAATAATATTATATTAAATGAATGGTATTTTTAAATAATTATTTTTGTACTTTTAAAGAAATGTAATGTGTATTTAACAAATTTTATTAATCTACATAATTTCATCAAAACAATATTTTATAAATTAAAATGGAAGAGAAAGATCGGAAGAATTAAAGTGGCGATTAAAGTTCTTCTAATAAATATTTGATGTGATTGGTTGGTAATATATATATATATATATATATTTAAGGTGATGGCATCCTTTGACAAGAATGCAGGGAGAATGAAAGAGGAGGTTCTAAAAGAATTAATTAATTTAAGTTAAGTCTCAAGTTTTAAATTTTAAAAATTTGTAATTCAATCTCTTAATTTTACAATTCTGTTGTGATGAATTTATAATTTGTATTCTAAATTTTAACAAACAAAATAAATTTTTTTATTCTTCAACTATATTAAAATTTAAAAAATAAATTACAAATTCATCATAATACAATTGTAAAATTAAAAAATTGAGTTGTAAATTTATAAAGTTTGACAATTGAAACCTAACTTAAATTAATTGATTCTTTTGGGATCTTTATATCATTTTTTCAATTCTCTCTCAACATTCAACATGTTTTTATGATAGATATCTCTTTGGGTCCCAGCCAGAAATTATTAATTAAGTGGAAATTTTGAAATGGAGACAGTATGGGAGGATTACACTTTGGGACATATACATTAATTTACTTTCAGTAAGAGACAAGAAAAAAAAAAAATCAGTAAAAGACTTTGATCCCGTGATAATAATGTAAATTACATAACTACCCTTTTTTTAAAATGTTCTGCTTAAATTTTGAAAGATTGGCTGTAAATTATTGTATGAAAAGTAAATTGCGGAAAATGAATATCAAATCCTTGCAACAAGCCGTCCTAACTTTCTATGTTAAAAGTTGGAACATAAGGTACAAAAATTCATGTAATATGTCAATTTTTGAAAACTTAGTGTGAAATTCCTTAAAAATATGCATTAGGATTTTTTTATTTTAATTTTTCTTATTAAAATTTAAAATATTAGTTGCACATTTTTCATATACCAATTGTCAATTTTTGAAAGTCAGTATAAATTTTGGAAGCACTTGTTGTACAGAGATTGGACACTTATCTTCTGCAATTTATTACTAACTATATATATAATAATTTGTAATTAATCTTTCAAATTTTAACTTGAAACATTAATTTTAGGGAAAAGTAATTAGGTAATTTTATGAGATTATTAAGGACTAAAGGTTTATTGGATTTTCAAACAATTTTGGTCTGAAAACTGAAATTAATTTGATATATTAGTCCCAAAATGTCATTCGCCTAAAGATTATTAATAACATAGTACATTTTGATATGTGGGAAGGCGACGGGTATGCATGTAGTTGATTGCAAAATTTTGTTGATCTACTTTGTTTCCTATTATTGCATAGGAAATTAGGTATAGTAGGAGATGTTAATGTGTAAGTAGGGTACTTGGTTTGACTCATTAAAGGAATCAAATTAGTTTATCTTGAGATCCCGGGTCTGATTTTTTGGAATATACAGCTATGTTAAACAAACAACACTGAAGGCATTCCTGAAATACTCAAAGTTACCATCAGTGAAAATTCCACATAGAGAGTGTTTGAATTAGGCTGGACAGGTAATAGCATAACCCAGGTTGGGGTATATCATTGTTTTTCTTCAATTTTAAGCAGTTTTTGAATTAGGGGTACTTGCCTTAATTTTGATAATTTTCTCAAACTTCACCCATTAAAATTTTCTTATAACAAAGGGCATAATAGAAAGGGAGCAAATATTGTGTCCGAATGATTTTATGGTCAAGTCACAGGAAGAACTCGAAATAAATTAATGGAGAAAATTTTTTTGGATTTTTCTTGCGGGATACGGGAATTGATCTTGTCTTTATGCTGTGAAATATATTTGTTTTGGTTTGTGGTTCATTTAATTTCATCCAAAAATCAAACAAACGTGCACTTAATTAGGATAAAATATTTTATAATTGACATTCTAAAATTGACGTGGTTTTAAATTGTTTAATCTCAACTCAAGACAGCAAGTATGACTATATGTTACAAATTTTGTTTCGTCGAAGTAAAAGTCACTATGAGGAATAGTGAAATTAATTAATTATATTTCGTTCTATATGACACGAGCAGAAATGTACCTGCAAAACTGACGAAACCTAAAAGCTAAACATGACGGGCGAAGGGGAAAAAGATAATTTTTTTTCAATTTATTTTGTTAAGTGATTTTGATTAGCTTATTAAAATAAGTTGAAAATAGTTTTTCCCCCTATACAATTGTTTATGGTTACCTTATGGTTTCCTAACAATTTCCCCACGTGTTTAACATAATATATATAAATCAATTTTTAATTAAATTTAAACAAATGAGTCATTAATATATACACACATTTAGCCATTAATGGCATCCGTGGCAGAGCTAAGAATATGAGTAAGGGGTGTAAAATATTTAAAGGCAGGGGATGCAAAGTATTAATTAAAAATTTAAATTATAGAAGCTCTGCTCTTTTTGCTGCGAGAAACTGTCCAATCGCTGAGATTACAAAGTAAAATCTTTTATAGAAAGAATTTCAATAACTTTACTCTCACAAAAATAAGTAATTTTTTTCTAAAATATCTTCCCAACTGTAATCTTTTCACTTTTGAATGAGTAATTTTGTAGTAGATATTATTTGTTGCAATGTTTGACAAAATTTGTTAGTAATTTCATAATTCTTTAATCAAATGTAAAATGAGAGTTGTTAGAATTTGAATTTGCATGATTTCTACCCATAATGAGTCATCAGTGGGATTTGCAATAATTTTAGTCATAATAACTTGACTAGAATTTGAAATTAATTTGATTAATTTTTTATTGTCATCTTGAAAGGGAAACAATTCTCCACCATAATGATGATTATTCTAATCAGCACATTTCCTTCATAATGAGATGAATTAATGCTAATTCAATCTTTCTTTTATACGGAGATCTCCCTTTACTATAAATAGTGATGGAGGTATGACATTCAGAGTGAATAGTTTTCTAGTTCACTCTTCCACTCCTCTTTCTTTTCAATACATCTTCTGTGCATTACAATCTAGACACTATTAGGCTAAACTTGTAACATCCTGAATTTCTTAATCCTAAGTTTAGAGGTTAATGTAAGGGTAAAGTGAAAATTAAAGTGTGATTAGAAATTAGATAATTAATTAGTATTTTACTTGTTTGTGTGTTGTATGAACAGATATAGGTGATAGGAGTGCATTTCGGGTCGAAGCAAGTGCGCGTAGTGAGAATAAATCTCACTGTGCCACGCACTATGGTTTGTGTTGCATGCGTCGTGGCGCATGGACTAGAAAATCACTTCTTAAGTCATGAAATGAGGTGATTTTCAGAAGGAAAAATTGAGAAACACATGAGACAGAGAGAGGAGAAGGGCTGAGGAGCTAGGTTAAGTCATTTTGGAGCGGTGGAAGGTGATTCAGATCGGTAACTTGCCAGGTAAGCTATGTATAACTCTTACCTTCCATTCTACACAAATTTCTCTGAAAATGAGTTATAGAGAAATTGAATCGGTGGAATTTGAGAAGTTTGATTATTGCCTAATAGTAATAAAAAGGTTCTCAAAAGTTAAATTAGAGCTTTGTGATTGGTTTAGAGCTAAACAGTTGAGTTTTGAACCCACAGGCTCAATTTTAGCCTTTTGAGAGAGAAAATTAGGGCAAAAATCTGATTTGAGTGAAATAAGACCGGTTGAAGTGATGTAAAGTGGTAATTGGGTAGTCATGGACTAAAAATGGATAAATAGAAAAGAGTTTGTGGATGAATATAGCCCTAAGTGTTAAAAATGAGTTTTTAGTCAAAATGGACTAAATGACTAAAATGTGCCAAATATGTTCAGATTGACATATTGGATTTGTGAATAGAGAAAGGAAGCTTAAGAAAAGCTTGAGTGATAGTTGAAATCCACGAGTAACATTTCTAATGACAGAAGGGTTGAGGTAACGAAATAACTTCCTTTGTTTGATTGTTCATTCTAACTATATGTTAGTATGCTATGTAGTGCATGAAATGGTTTCGAACTAAGCATGTTTTGTAGCATTGAGTGATTGTTGTGTGTGAAAAGACTTTTAGTTAAAATGAGTATTGAAATGTGTGTTTTGAAATGAAAAGTATTATTTGTATATAATGTGCAAGAAAATGTGATATGGTAAATGAGAACCTTAAATGGTTCGAGTAAGTATGATCATAGGGGTGGGAGTTCACCCAAGTGTAGGAGATGATAAAGACCATATGATAAGGTTTCCTTAGTATCCTGTTAGGGTGCAGTGTTGGAAACAATTCTCCTTAATGCCTTAAAAGGTGCGGTGTTGGAGATGAGAGACTCCTTAATATCTTTGGGATACAATGTTAGAGTCAACGACACCCCATTGTGTGTATTGGGGGAAACCATAATCTAGATTGTGCGTTAGAACATCTTTGGTTGGGTGATTCTACCACTATAGGTAAGCTCAAGATTAATGAGAGTGTATATTGGTCTGAGATGAGCCTATAGTTTCATGTCGGGGTAATTTAGAGGTTTGGTTGGTAAATATTATGCTAGTATAGTATGCAATATAATGAAATATCTTGAGATAACATGAAATCCTTTGTGATTGAGGAAATATTGATAAAGGAAATGAGACATGATATAAATACTATTTATGAGATTTTAATAATATATTATGTTTACTTTCATATTGATGCATGTGATAGTCAATAGGAGTGAGTTATTCTGTTACTGAGATTTTTATCTCACCCTCGTGGTTACATGTTTATAGGACCAGGAAGTGATCAGGCTAAAGGAAGAGAGTTTGAACCAGCTTGAGTTGGGAAGCCGTGTACTTTGGGTTTGTGTAATGAACTAAACTGAACGATTGTATATATAAATTTATATCAGTTGTTATAGGGTTGCATGCATGTATTGAACTGAGTTTTAGTGAAATCAAGCCCGATTATGTGTATATGTATTGTTTGAGATAAGGGGGCTTTGATTTGAATATGTTTATGTTGAAATGGTTGTTTGTGTTGGTGAATCTTAAGCCAAGGGATAAATTATGATAAAATGAGTAACTATGTAAATATGATTGAATATGTATGAGTTGAGAAATAGCCAAGTAGGTTATGTTATGACAAGAAATGGCATAGTATATGAAATTAGTAAATTGTCAAAATTGGCCGTAGAGGGGTCAAATTTTGTTATATAAATATGATTTGATAAATTGTGGTCAATCAGGTGTATTAGATCCTTTTAGACTTAGTTCAAGGCCTAGTGTGGTCTAATGAGAGAAAGGGATCGAATTGAGTGCTTGGGTATACAAAATTTTTTAAAAAAGTGATTTTTTACACTCAAGTGTCTAAATTTTGATCAGACCGTTAAATCATGTCCAAACTATTTCATTAGTTAGTGTACGAGCTAACCTTTGTGTGGGCGCTTGAATCACTCCAATTGAATGTCATATGTAAAAATGGCATACAACAGAAGTTCATCATTTTTGCTGTCAAAATGATAGTAGAAATCCAGACAGGCACGCCGCGGTGCATGGAGAGACATGCTACAACACATGACACAGACAGGGCGAGCGTATGGCTTTATGCCGCATGCCGTGATGCACTGACTGTCCACCACGGTGCACGTACCAAGTTTTAGTTTTTATTTTGTATTAAAATGTATGCAATTGAGATAGGAATGCTAGTAAGGTATATCCACTATGTATTTGAGAAGTGTATGATTTACTTCTGCTGTGTTTTCTTTAATTGTATAGTAATTTAATTGATTTTATAAAGTAAGTCTTCGGCCGAAGCTTTTGAAATGAAATTGATTGTGATGAATGTTAAGAGGTAGTGGTAACACTGTAATCTTCTCTTATATTGTGTGAAAATATGAGAGGAGGTTACAAAACTCATGTGGGTAGTCGTGTAGATTCTACTATGCTTGAATTTGGTAAGACTCTGACCCGACTAATTTATATGATTTAATATTTATTTAATATTCCTTAAAAAATAAAATCAAATAATATCAATACTTTACGAGCATATATATCATCATCTCATTAAGAATAAATATATCATATAATAACTACATCTTTAAGAATAAAAAAAAGAAGAAGAAAACTTAGGTTCACTCCCTCAGATTCGTAATTTCTCTTCTCTAATCTCTAGTTCTCTTCTATCTTCTCTTCTTTAATTTATGATATTTCCTCCACAGCCCAGGCTCAATCTCTAATCTCTTCTCTAGCTTCTGCTTCTAGCTCTAGTGATCCAACCTTTAGCATCAAGATTGGAAGCTTATGAGTCATGACATGATAGCGTGCCAATAGCTCTAGCATTTTGCTTCGAGATTGTGAACTCATGTTAACATGCCTTTGCCTCCAACTCCAGCAGTCTAGGTATCTAGTCTTTGGCATCAAAATCCCAAGCACCATTGACAAATTAATGTTTTATTTATATATTTGTGTATATAAATATTATTTTTATTTAATTTTTATGTCATTGGTTTGACCATTGGTCTAACCGGTTGAGTTGGGGCATAAAGGTGCTCTAAAGTAGTCTCTTATGCCCACACCATGTCCAACGCCCCTCACACGACCTGAATGCTCTGATTTTCCTATTGGAATTGTCAAGATATCATTTCTACCCTCTAGAATGAAACTTCCTTAGGCTTGTTGCTCCTTAAGAGCATCTTGTAACATAAAAATAATAATCTTAACTAATATTATATACAATTGTATAGAAATTTAAAGGGACAAGAAATAATAATATTACTTACAATCCTCTCAGCAATCTCGCGCGCCATCTCGTTTGTATAGCCTTTTTTACCTCTTTTTTTTTGTATTGGTGTCCATATCTCATTTCTCCTCTCAGGAGACAGGGGATGGTAGAGAAAGGAGTATGGAAGGATCGAACTTAGCCTTTTCTTCTCTCTTCTTCTATTTCTATACCATCAATATATTATTAGCCCTAGCATAACCCCTACGAGATAGTGTGTGGGGGTATTGATTCTGTTGAGCAATTTCCTACCCTTTAGCTCATTTTTCCTGTTAAAAAAATGAATTTTAAATTTTATAGTTGAAGTAAATCTAAACAAAACTTAAATCAATTAGAAATCAACAAACTAAAGCTTTTTTAGAAGTTCGAATCTTGACAAATTCTTGCCAAGTATCTTCATCAAGGAATTGGTATGTGTCGAGAGGATTAGGATGAGCTTGACCCTCTGGCACCTCGATTTGGATATATCTACTAGCAAGATCAGTCTTAAAATTTCTCTAACGTATTCCACAGTAGGAAATCAACTTGTGCTGGCAATCTTGATTAGAAGGAATATTATACGTGAGCTGCAATTAAAACACAAGATGATAATCAGTAATTTAACAATGATATATAACTACATGCATAAATTAATTACATACATGAATACTTTCCCATATCTAGTCCTTCATGCATTCTGGCACATTAGGCTAGTCCTCAAATATAATAGGGGGCTTGGTACGAGATAGGAGGCTAATAAAACTAAGAAACTTGACCTTTTGTTCCCCTATTAGATTTCATCTCTGATCAAATCGGATTGGTAACCTGTGCCCAGCACTCCTACTTAACGTCGGATCTCTCAATCGTGTGCCACTTCTACCTCTCCTCACAGATTGGCTCTCATTAAGGGTGCCCTGACTCGACTCATCACTAAGTGGCTGGCCAGTAATGGGCTAGCTCTGACTGTCATCACCATGTTCACTCTAATTCTCCATGTTCCTATTAATTCATATAAATTAAATTAATTAGAAAAATAAACAAATATAAGATAATTATAAAACATAATATAAATTTAATTAAACTTAGAAAACATACTTTAATTTAAAAACTAAATTCATATAGGGATATTCTTCCATATCCCTTCATGGTGATCACTTCTTGTGGCATGTTCGTCATTTACTTCATCTACTACATTCATAATTGGTAGCCCCGATGAGAAAGTAGGGGTTTTAGAAATATCGAAGCTTGATTCTTAATTATCATCACCATCAATCACCATTTTTCCTTTGAGTGCTATTGACTAAGTTTTATTTTCTAGATTTGTCACATAGAAAACTTGTTTAGTTTAGTCTACCATGATAAATGGCTCATCCCCGTAAGTTAGTTTTTAAGATCAACTATTGTAAATCCTAACTTATCATCACGAACACTGATGTCAACCCATTTGCATTTGAAAATAGGAACTTTAAATTTTATATAATCAATCTCCCAAATCTCTTCAATAACCCCAAAATAAGTCCTTGCTACTATTTTAGGTTTCTTATCTTTTGAGGTAGAGAAGTGAATGGCTTCAGCCACTATCATAATCCCACTATTTTACACTGTACTCTTTTCATCGAAGGACTTTGTATAGAAAGAATACACATTAATATCATACGCACTCCAACATATAACATCAAAGTTAGGACCTCCTGCTAACCATTTAACTATATCAGAAATGCTACTTTCATTCAAAACTTTCTACTTGAACCAATCTACAAAAGTCCTATTATGCTCTTTCAACAACTTTTGTTCAATCATTCTCATTTGACAATTTTTTGCCTTTAGAAGTTCTTTGTGAGATGAAATGTAATCTTTAACTTCATCAATATTATTCAAAATATATAAATGTACTTCTTGCAATTCATCATGACTCATGCTCTTTACTGATACTCCACGTGTGCCTTGACCTAATTGCCTCTTCTCATGATGAGATTTAGGAAGTCCAATTGATTCTGTACTTGACAAATAATTAGAACAAAATTCCATGGCTTCTTCGACAACACATTTTTCAACTATCGATGCTTTAGGTCGATATGGATTCTTGACATACCCTTTTAGTATTTTCATATATCTCTTAACTGGGTACATCCATCATAAATTAATAGGGCCACACAATTTTACCTCCCTTACTAGATGCACTATTAGGTGAACTATAATGTCAAAAAATGTAAGAAGAAAGTGCATCTCAAGTTGGCACAAGATCATACAAGCTTCTTGTTCTAACTCTTTCAGTTTATAAGGATCAATAACTTTACTGTATAAAGTATTAAAAAAGAAACAGAGTCTAGTTATTGTGAATCTTAAATCTTCTTTCAATATGCCTCGAATAGCCAAAGGTAATAGTTGTTGTATCAAAACATGGCAATCATGAGACTTTAAGCCTACCAGTTTCAACTCTTTCATTGACACAAGCTTCTCAATATTTGAAGAATACCCCAAAAGAACTTTAATTCCATGTAAACACTCAAAAAACTTATTTTCTTATACTTGTACAATGTATAAGAGGCTGGGGGACAATAAGTTTGCTTACCTTCTGGTCTCGGGTGTAAATCCTCTTGTATTCCTATTTCTTTCAAATCCAATCTTGCATTCACACCATCCTTAGTCTTACCTGATATGTTCAAAAGCATTCCAATGATACTATTACACACGTTTTTCTCTACGTGTATAATATTAATACAATGCCTTACTTCAAGATTGTGCCATTATGGAAGGTAAAAAAAGATAGACCTTTTTTTCCATATGTTTTTTGCACCAATGTTCTTTTTAGTTTTATCGAAGACAATATTTATGTCTTTCACCCATTCAAACACTTGATCTCTAGTCAAAGTATCCGGAGCATGATTGTGCTCTTAGTGACCATAAAAAGCTTTCTTCAATTTACGTAAGGGTGATCTCGTCTGAAAAACCTTCGATGGCCAAGGTAGACTGTCTTCCTTCCATGTTAAAGTTGATGGTAGTTTATGCTTTCTTCACAAATTGGACAAGCTTTATGACCTTTCACACTATAGCCAGGCAAATTCTCATATGTAGGAAAATCATTTATAGTATAAAAGATTATAGCATGTAACTTAAAATTTTCCTTCCAATTTGCATCAAACACTTCCACACCTACCTCCCACAACACTTTTAAATCTTCAATTAGAGGTCTTAGGTAAATATCAATATTATTTTCAAGTTGTTTTGGTCCTGAAATCAACATGGATATATCATGTACTTCCATTTCATGTATGGCCGAGGTGATTGTTGTAAATCACCAAAAGAACAGGCCATAAACTATTTATACTTCTGAGACTACCATAAGGATTCATTCCATCAGTAGAAAGTCCAAGCCTCAGGTTTCTTGGCTCATTGCCTAATTTAGGAAACAATTGATCAATTTTCTTTCACTGAGGAGAATCAGCTAGATGTCAAAGTTTTCCATCAGATATCCTCTCATTTGCATGCCATATCAAGTTCTTCGCATCATTAGTCCTTGCAAACAAGCACTTGAACCTTGGTATAATTGGAAGATACCATAAGACCTTTGCAAGAGCCTCCTTCTCTTTGTACTGTGGTGCTTCACATTTCGGGCACTTCTCCTCCCCTTCAAGCTCTTTTCTGTACAACACACAATCATTAGGGCATGCATGTATTTTTTATACTTCATACCCATTAGATATAAGATCTTCTTAACATTATAATAATGATTTGGTAGTACATTGCCTTTCGACAACATTATTTGAAGTAACTCTAGCAACCAAGTAAAACTTTGGTCACTTCACTTAGCTCTTGCCTTTAAGGTAACCAGTTTTAACACCCTAGATAACAAACTAAAATCAATGCACCCCAGGTATAGAGGCTTCTCTGTGTCAGTGCACAAGTTACAATATACATATGCTAGTTCAAAAGCTTCTTCCCCAACATTACGGATCATGTCCTCTAACCAATCTTCATTCATATCTATTTCATCATCTAGATTATCAACTTCCACATATTGAGACGTGTTACTATAATTTTTCAATCATTCACTATGCCAAATCCACATCGTATAATTCTTACAAATACCATCACAAATCAAGTGCTCTCTTATTTTAGCAGCACCTAATCTCCTCTCATTCAAGCAATTAACACAAGGACAATAGAACCTTGCACTAATATCAACAGCATTTTTCTTAGCAAATTTTAAAAATTCCTTCACCCTATTATCATACTTATCACTCGTTCGTCTAGCATTCATCCAACTACAATTCATATGTTAACTCCTAAAGAATATAACTAATGTTATTACCTTCAAACAATTTCAAAAATATAAATTCCTAAATAAATGACCACATACAACAAACAACCTGATGAGGCCTTCTTAAAAACTAAATTTAAACAATTTAGAGGGAAGAATGAATTTTAAAAAATTTCAGTAGAGTCTTCCCTAAAACATAGACCTCCCAAGACTTTTAGAAAATTTTAATAGGAAAATTGATAATTTAAAACCAAATTAATGATCACATGCAACAACCTAAGGCTTTATGAAGCCACTAACAGCACTTCTAATAACAATCAATATCAATAACAACTAAATTTAAATAATTTAAGGGAAATAATGAATTTTAAAAATTTTAGCAGAGTTTCTCTTAAAATTGGACCTCCTAAGACTTTTAAAAAATTTTAATAGAGAAAATTGA
>NW_026555336.1:19612140-19700837 GCF_029017545.1 Prosopis cineraria | reverse complement strand
TCAATCAGGTGTGTATTGTCTAATTGGACGTGGTCAAGGCCCAAAAAGTGGTTAATGATGTATGGTTTTGAATTGAGACGCTTGAATGGCAAATTTTGACTTAAAAGGGTCAAAATGCACTAAGGTGTTCAACTTTTAAATGGGGTATCAAATTGAAATGAAACTAGTCTCATTAGTTAGATTTTGAAACAAGCTTCGTGTGGATGCTTGAACCATCCTAGTCAGCAGACATCAGATGCAAAAATGCCACACATCTAAAATTTACACTAGAATTTTGCATTTTAATAGCAAACTCAGATTTGTATACCGTAGTGCATGTATTTGCATGCCGCAGCACACATCATAAAGAGTTAAGTTGTGGTCTCTGCACGAGTAATTGTGTGGTGAATACTTGATGAGTTGCTCGAGTTTTCATAGTTTTGAGCTTAGGTACAACTTTGGACAGTGTGGTAATTGGGAATGAATTTTAACTAAACACTTGGTTAATTGTTGAGCTAAGCTAGTAAGGTTACCTAAGGGGCTTGTAATAGCACTTAAGAAATTGAATTAGTGAAGCTAGGTTGCTTGAGATAGTTTTCTTAAGTAAATACATTTTTCAACCAAGGAAGAGAAGTTGAGTAAGCTGCCGTAATTAATTAGAGACTAGGATTCTTCCATTAGTAACACCCTAGGGTTCTTATTTTAAAAGGGAAGTCCATTCCATTCATAATTAGGTTTAGTTTGTTATTTTAATTCACTAATAAGTTAGGTAACTAGGTAATCAAATTTCCACAACTTGGGCGATTTATACTATTGGATAACCTTTTTGAAAATAAAACCATTCCTTGAGAGATGACCTAGGTTAGCCCTATGTTACATTAGGGTTAATTTAGTTTTATTTTGAGGGTTGAGTGATAGACCGATCAAATGGTGCATAAGTTTTGTTTTGAAGCTCTTGACAAATGCTTAAAAGATATTTTCATGTTTAGTAACTCATTTGCTACCAATCTTCCATTTAGAGGAAAATTTGCTGTGTTAAGTAGAAACTTTAGGTAGATCCTTCTTGTTATTCTAGGTGGATCATGAGAAGGCATTACTTTTATTCCATCAACTCGGACGTTTCGGACGTTTAGGATAACTATCAACTTCTTTTACTAAGAAGAAACATGATATTTATGGCAACAAATAATATATCATCTAACAATGCTATTCAGGATTTTACTGACTAGATTATCTTAATTGATTAAAAGAATTACTGTTGAAGTTAATGAAGGAACTATAGACATTAAGATCTCAGTTGATTTGTTACTAGATAATTCAAATAATCTAATAAAGTCTATTTTTGATTCGGCTTTCTCAAATTTCCTTAACAATGTCCATAATTCTTTATATTTTAGAGATAGGGCTATTTTAGTCTTTATGTTGACTATGGTTGAAGAAGTAAATAAGTACATGTTGTCTATGATCCTCAGAGAGGAGGATGTATACTTGAGTTTTGATAGTGTTGTGAAAGATGATAGGACATGAATTCACTTGTGACTTATACTATATAGATTTTATAAATTTAATTATAATGTTTGGCCTCTTGAATCATGAATAAGACTGAAAGTTGATGCCCCAATTATTTTAATGTGAAACATTGATAAGTCTATTGTAACATTCTGAATTTCTAATCTTGTGTTATGACTGATTAGGGATGAATTAGTGATTTAATTGATGTGGGATTAGGGTTCTGAGTGGTGAAGTGTTATATTGACTCATTAGGATGTTATATGAACGAATATGAGTAGAAGAGTAGAGTCCTAAAGTAGAGCTTGTGAGCATAGTAAGGATTTCCCTCACTATGCCATGGGCCATGGCGGGTGATAGATGTGCTGTGGCACATGGATCAAAAATTAGATTAATAAGGATGTGTCCAGCTCGAAAAATAGAAGGAAGAAATGTGGGAGGAGAGGTTTGGTATGGAGAAGAGAAAAGGTTGTGTTAAGGCAAGCTACATTAGGAGCAAGGAGGATAGTGTCTCCGACTCGTTATTTATCGGGTAAGTCACATACTAGCTTAACATCCATATCTACCCTATTTTCTCTTAGTTTTAACCAATGAGAAAGTAATTCGAGAGTTTTAAGGAGTTAATTTCTTACCTGGTAGTAATGAAAAGGTTCTTAGAAGTTAAACTAGTTCTTTGTAATTGGTTCAATTTGAAAGGATAAAGTTTTGAAACTGTAAGCAATAATTGCCCTAATCTAGAGAGAAAGTAGTGAGAGAAAATTACTAGAAAATATTAAAGCTTGAAATGAGGGGTGTATTAATGATAATGTGCATAATCAAGTGTTAAATGTGGTTTTGATAGCGATTAAGTTTTTAAATGCAATAATTGGCACTTTTAGTCAATAGAGAAATGACTCTGAATGCCAATTCTGTGTAGATTATAGTGTGTGATACATAAATATGAGAGAGGAGCTTGAATAGGGTTGAAGTTATGCGGGTAACCCTTTCAATTGAACAGAAGGGTTGATATAACTATATAGTTTATTATGTCTATTAAATTATAATTATGTAGAAGTAAATATCAAATGATAAATTGTGAATTTATGAGTTTTATATTTAATTGTTATTGAAATGGTTTTAGCATGAATTTTGCATTGTGAAATGAATTTGAAATGTCATTGATTTTAATGAATATATACATATATGATATGGAAGTATATATGTTGTCAAAAGGTGTGTAAGTAGTAAAAGTTATGAAAGAGCATGATCATGGTGGTGGGAGTTCACCCAGGATATGTGGGGTTGTGTATGTATGGAGATATGTGAGTGTAAAATCCATATGGTCAAGTTGGCACCATAGGGCATTCGTGTAGCATTATGTGGGTTGTTACCATGGATAATCCGGTATAGCATATTATGGGACTATTACCATGGGATATCAGGGTAGTCTGGTAACTCCTTAGTGCTCGTTAGGGTGCGGTTAGGAGTCAACAACACCTCTATTACAAGTGATTGAAGAGGGAAAACCATAGTTTGTAAGTGGATTAGATTACCTTTGGCTGGGCATTTCTACCACCGAAAGTGAGCTCGGGTTAACAAGTGGTTGATCCAGAAGAGCCTATGGTTTCATGTTGGGAAGCTTTGGAGGATTGGTGGATAGTTGATCATGCTAAGGTGTAAAAGTATTTAAAACGTGATTCATATGCGAATGTGATAATTCAGTATTGATATATTTTGTGTGTGTGTGTGTGTGTGTTTTATAATGATTTCAGTTACTTTGGCATGGTTATTTGTGGTAATAGATATTTAATGAGCTATATTTGGTTACTGAGATTTTTATCTCGCCTGTGGTTATTTACATTTTTCAGCTTCTGGTACTAGTAGGTTAAAGGGACAGGATATAGACTGAGTTGATATTACTCACCTAAATCTTTGTAAGACATGGTGTAATAAATTTAGTTGATGTTAGTCTTGTATAAGTATAAGTTGCCATAGGATTTGTACATGTGCATAAGATATGATTATGATATGTTTTGTGATTTTGAACTCCCTAGCCCTTGTACATGTGTGACAGATGAAAAGATTGGAAGGGCTAGTAGATAGATGTAATTATGTGTGAATATGAGATGGGTGAAGGTTATTTATAGTGTTTTGGCCATATATGAGATTAAAAAAATAAAATGTGAATTTAGCCCAAGGGAGAAATGGGTGATTTACAGGCCAAATTTGTGCATGTGTGTTATATTGTGCATGTGTATGGTCAATTAGGTGTGTTTTGTCCATTTGGACTTGGTCAAAGCCCAAAAAGTGGCTAATAACAATTGGTTTCAAATTGAGACACTTAAGTGATAAAACTTTGACAGAAAATAATCAAAGTGCACTTTAGTGTCCAATTTTTTATAGAAATATTGGATTGGGGTGAAACCAGTGTCATTAGTTAGATTTTAAAACAAACTTCATATGGGCACTTGAACTATCTCAGTCAGACTTCATATGTGGAAATGGCGTACATCTGAATTTCGTATCAGAAACTGTCATTTAATAGCAAATGTAATTGCATGTTGCGACACATGGCACAAAGCGAGCAACTATGGCCTCTGTGCCACATGCTGCGGCGCATGTGGCATAAACTGTGGCGCACGGTGCCAATTTTTTCTTTATTTTTTAGTTATACACATGTTTTCTAGGTCTCTGATGCACAATACTTTATTGCTTTTGCTGTGTGTAATAAATTTTTATTTGTATAAATTACATAAATATTTTTGAAATTTTTTTATAGGGATCCCAATGTTTTCAACAATTTCAACTCAAATATCTGAAGTAATTAAAAAGTTCGTAGTAGAGCGTATGGTAATGTTAGTAAGGGCATTACATCTATGGGGTTGTGTAGTAGTACATGTCTCATAGTTACACGATTAGAAAGCATGTTATTGAGGCCTAAAAGTGTTTGAGTCGACTATAAAGACAAAAGTATATATACAACACATTGCTATGTATCCAACCAATTTTAGGTTTCTATTTGCTATAAGAAGGATGAAATTTTCCATTATATTAGCCTTTGCAATGACCTTTAATAAAAGCCAAGGCTAAAGCCAGCGTAATGTTAGTTTGTACTTGCCTCATCCTATTTTCATGCATAGCTAGTTATATGTTGTTATTTCTTGTGTTCGAGGCATGAAGGTTTTAAAAATATTGGTTCTTGATAAGGATGATTGATCCATAGACCACAGATAGAACTTCTAATTTTTTTATAAGGAAGTATTCGATAATTTGATATAATTAATTATGAATTTTAGTTAATTTGCTTCCTATCATATCCATTCACACCACATTCATTTAGCTTTTACATTTACTTAACTCTAATCTGCATATTTAACATTAAAAATGATAATTTTATAGTCCCATTATGTATATGATGAGATAGAGTATTAGAGACAATATGCTATAAGTTATTCTTTTGAGAAAGATTTTTCTACACGATTGACATTTATTTATAAAAACTTTAGCATCAGACCCATGCAGAGCATGAGTACTTTACGAGTTATTATTAGGGTTAAAGTGTATTTCCCCTTTATACTTTCCTTTAAGAAATGTTGGATACCCTTTACTAATAAATGGTGCATTTTTCCCCTAAACCAATTTTCAGAGGAGGACATACTAATAAATGGTGCATTTTTTCCCCCAAACCATTTTCCAGAGGAGCAAAAGTCCTCCTCTGGAAAATGGTTTGGGGGAAATGCCCTACTTATTAGTACAAGGTGTCCAAAGCTCATCGAATGAAAGCACAAGGAGGAAAATACACTTTAACACTATATATATATATATATATATCTATTAAGGTGGAAGGACGTTGAAGTTTTTTCAAAGGAAGAATTGCCAAAAAAGACCTGACTAGATTTGAGTTTTTTGAGAAGGACCTACGTCAGATTGTCAAATAAGGTCTTTTACTACTATTATTTCTAAGTTTGAAAATGACTAATGAAAGAAAAAGAAAAATAGGACAAAAGTAGAGCTTTCTTTACATGTGCCATACTTGAGTATGTCTAATAAAATAGCCATAGCTATGGTCAAACCAAGTTCATGACTTTTTAGGAGAAAGAGAGGGAGTTAGGCTTGGATCTAAGAGGCTTTATGACCGCTACGAGCTCGACTACACGATAGGTAAACTTCCTACTTTAATCCTGTTCCTTTCCTCTTGATTTTCTTCAATTTTTGTAAGAGGAAATTTTTGAAATTTGATTCAAAAGGCTTTATTCTTGTAAGCTTTAGTTTCCTTGGGTCCTTGGGAGGTTGTTTTGAGTTTCTACATGATGCCCTAAGGTTTTGAGCAGGTAATTGGATGAAAAATGGAGTCATAGGGCAAAAGTCAAACCCCAAGAGGTTGGGTTTTGCTCCTCAATGATTTAAGTCTATTGATTTAGTTATAATTTTGCTATTTGAGCCCAATAACATTTAAATTAAGGCCTAGTTTTCATTATAAGGGCTAATGGTGAAAGTTGGTGACACTAAGTGAAGGTTTTTAATTGATTAAAAATCATATAAATTAGAAATTAGCCTAGTGAAGGCTAATAAATAGTTTTAGTGGTTAAGTGATACTATGTGAATGGTTGGTTTAATATAGGACCATTAGGATGGATTATGACTCATTGACCTAAGTTGTGTGGTATGAGTTATAGTCTTCATTAATGCTATTTGTCATGATAAGTGATATGGATTACTTATATATTGTAGGAATTGTTGGTAGAACTTATTGAGAAGTTAAGAAACAAGCCAAGTCCTATTTTGTACAAGAGGAACCCTTTTGGTACCAAGGATTGAGGTAATAGGCAAATTTTATTTTTATTTTTTGTTTTAGCTATTTTTGAGTAGATAATATTATCTAGCATGCATTACATGTTTTAAATAATTAAATGCAAATAAAATGTATTTTAGAAGGGTTTATGGGTATTGCTTTAATAATAATGCATCTATATTTACTATCTATTTAATGATGATGTTACTTTTGGAAATAAAATTATTAGCATGCATTGTGATCATAAAAAATGAGGGAGTTGCACTTAGGGAAGTGCAATTAGGTTTGGTACCTTAGATAGGCTAAGGAACTACTTAATGAGTGTTATACTACCTTGAGTGTTGAAGTGATCAATACTCAGGAAAGGTAAAAAAAAGGGTAGGAGGCATGATCTTAGTGGGAGCTTACCAATGGGGAGATGTGGTCTTGTGATATTATATGGCTCACTGTTAGTACTCAGTATTGCCTTTCGTATTGTGGGCTCAATACACTAAAGTGGTTAGTGGATTGACAATGGGAGAGGGAATCCGGCATATGAAGTGTGAAGTTGAGTGCCTAGGCCAAGGTAGCTCTCACATGGAGAGTAAGTCAGGCTGGCTCTGGGAAGGAGTTAGCTTTGACTACTCAGGATTCATATCGAAGGAGCACAAGTAGTTCGGTAGATCAAATCATGCCTTGATTTATATGTTGTGCCTGTAGAGGTACAGTGGGTACAAAGTTTACTTATAAGCTAAAGAATGCTGGGGCATTCTATTGGTCAGGAAAGGCTATATCGGCCTATCTCATACATTCAAGCATTTTAATTGGTTAATTATATGTTATTTTGAATCTATTATTTATTTACTTGACCATGGCTTTCCTTGTAATAAGGAATATCGATTTCTCTGTTACTGAGATTGTGGTTGTCTCACCCCTTTCTTTACAATATTTACAGGTCCAGGTGAAGGAACCAGTGGAGGATGGGGAAAGGAGCAGAGTTAGGGTTGTTGTGAATTGTAAAGAACTGCAACCCTTTTCTTTTGAGCAAATCTATTGTAATGTATTTAGGATTAGGGTGCTAGTAGGATGTGATTATATATATGCATGGGAATATATGTGGATTGTATGACTTATGTATGAATTTTTGTTTGCTTGTAGACTTGTGGCTAGGAAACTTGACTATGGTGTGTGGTTTTGATGGATTTATTTAGTAGACCAAGTTTTCACTATAAGAAAATATTTATTTTGGTATATATGTGATTCCACAAGCAAATGCAAAGTGGTTGTATTGCAAATGGTGTGCTATTGGCAAGCATACGCCTTGGATAGAGAGAGTGGATGCGTAGGCTCCACGGAGATCTCTGAGCCAAGTGAAAATATTTAGCGTGTGTATTTATATGTGTATATGATATTTAGAATGGTTTTGGCTACTCTTATTTGATTTGTGAATTTTGGGGACTTAAGGTCTACTTTGAGAAATGGCACCCGGGTAGTCAAATTTTGATATAAAGGTTTTTTTTTATCATTTAAATGTTCTATCAAGTGTTTTTATTCCCATTTGATGTGTCCAAAGTGTTCTCATAAGTTTGTAACTATTATAATGAGATTTGGACAATTTTGAAAATGGTTTTTATCAAAAAACTGCACTTTTGTGTTCGGGTGTCCAAATCTTAATCCGACAGTTGGAATCACAAGTAAAACCTTTTATAAGCTTTGTGTGGGCTTTGAAATCACGTCGATCGGACACCGGATGGAGAAACGGCACACTCTAAAATTTGGTCCAGAGGTGTTGTCATGACAGCAACAGTGTTGATGTTGCAACGTGCACGAAATTCAATCCATCCGTTGGATCTTTTCAAAATTTGCTATGCTAATAGTACTCTTTAAAATTGACATGTGGGCTTTAGAATTGCTCCAATCAGAGGTCGGATGATGAAATGGTGCACTCCGAAAGTTAGTCTAGAGGTGCTATCATGACAGCTAAAAAGCTATCATGACAGCAAAAATGACTAAATTTGTAACATATTTTAGCTGTCATGACAGCAAAAAATGATCAAATTTATAACATATCCAATTTTTAATCTGACCGTTAGATATTTTTAAAATTTGGTGTACTACTAGTAATCATTAAAAATGACGTGTGAACTTTAAAATCACTTCGCTCAAAGGTCAAATGGTGGAACGGCTCCTCTCAGAAGTTGGCTTGGGAGGGTTGTCATGACAGCATCTTTTTATCCCACTTTTGTCTAGCTTGCTTCCGTGTGCTATATGTAGAACCTATAAATTTTACTAAATGTTTTAAATGTTTATTTTGCGATGGTGTATTTGTTTATTGATTTAAATGATTTGTTACCTAAGTTGGTTTTAGGATCAACTCCTTAATCATACTTAGCTTGTTTGAATTGTGTGATTTTTTGGATAACACTCAAGGAAAGTGTAATAGGGTTGGCATAGCCATTTGGGCCTATTAGACCTCCTAGTAGGTTTAGAATGAGGCTTAAGGAGTTATTAGGCTGTCTTTAGACCAAAATTATGGGCTTAAGTAATGTTGCCTATTTTAGGCAATTTGCCACAGTGGATGGTGCTATGCGCTATGAAAAACACTGCATAATTTTAAATCTTGAGTTTGCATGATGAAAATGCAGACTGGAGAGAAATTTGAGAGAGGTTAAAAGAAGTGAGTAAAGCTCTACTAGGGTTTCATTAAGGAAGCCTTTAGAAGTTATTTGAAGCTTCTAAATCATTGGGTAAGTCTCTTCTCTTCTTCTTCTAACCCTTCTAGCTCTCTTTTTTTGGTTTAATTATGGGAGGTAGAGGTTGTCAAAAATGGTAGCAAAGTTTGGCTAATCTTATGACTTTAATGAAGCCTATGGATGTTAAAAAATTTTCTTAACCTTGCATCTTAGTTGTTGGGAACAATAAATGCTATTAATGAGGGTTTTAGTTTTAACCCTAATGCTAAATAGTTAAGTCTAAGCTAACAAGAGTAAATAATAGTGATTATTATTCTTAATGGAAGTTGAATAAACTAATGGGACTAGGTTTTGGGTCTAGTTATAGTTAATCATGCTTAATGAAGGTATTAGGCCTAATCATGATTAAAGATTAACTAATGATGATTAGTCATTAATGCTATTTTTAGATTATTATTGCAAATTGATTGTGCTCAGGGATTGTGTTTGAGAAGGATCCCTAATCTAAAGTTAACTTTTAGCTGGTATCCCAAGATTGGAGGTAATCGGGAATTTAATAGTAAAGTACCATTATGTCTACAATTGTAAATTATGAAATACTATTGATAATTTGTAATGAACAATATGGGTTTGTGGTTGATTCTGTTGGCTTTGAGTTAATGCATGGGTTAAGAAGCATGCCTTATTGTGATAGAATGCTTGGTGATTATTTTTTTATAGATGATATGTGATATGAAAATATGAAATGTTAAGTTTGGATTGCCTTATTGTGATGGAATGCTTGGTGATTATTTTTATATAGATGATATGTGATATGAAAATATGAAATGTTAAGTTTGAATTGCCTTATTGTGATGGAATGCTTGATGATTATATTTTTATAGATGATATGTGATATGAAAATATGAAATGTTAATTTTGGATTGGCTATGAGATGATTATGTTAACATGATGAGTTGTTGTAAATTATGATGTTGTATTAGTTTTCATAAGCATGAAAGTTTTAGAAATTATGAATATGTTGAGTTATCATGATATGCATATGCATACAAATAGGAGAAATGCATATAAATTATTGGTTCAAATGTTACAAGTTAAGAAGGGTGTTCAAATGATCAAACTAAGTTTACAATACAACAATAAATGTTTATGAGTTTTAGTTTTAATTGGAATGAAATGAATGATGATAATGAATTGAATCTAGAATTGAATTAACATAAACAATCTCAATTAACCTAATGTAGAACACCTAAAGAACCTTCAAGTGTAGTAAATCATTGAATCCAATGTTCACTTAAGAATTTAGGTCAAGTATATTAAAATTAATAATGTGATTAGCCTTGTTCTTTACCACTTAATTTAGACCAAATCTAGTAGTGGAAAAACCAATTAAACTAAATTCACAGAACTCATATGGATCTAGCTCAAGCTCCAATAAAAATCTGAACAAGAAAAGAAAGAACACATGAACAAACTTAAGAATACTCAAATGAGTTTATGAATTCTAGCACTGAAACACATTATCAAACTTCAATTCAACATCTATAATCTCAACTAAACATGTAATTGGAATAAAAACCTAAAATCTAATCAGATCACAAATTTCAAAATCCACAAGAAATAAGAAGAAATCATGAAATTAAGAAAACAAATAAAGAATACAAATCTGGAAAACTCAAAATGCTAAGTCATCTTTCTCGGAGCTCAATGTAATTTAGCCTTTCATGCTCCTCTCCATCACTTGGTTAAGTTCTTGAGCTTGAGATGCTTCTATGGATGAATGAAGATGAGGAATATCAATTTGGAATTGAGGCTATGCTAAATGAAATTATGGATCTGAATGAAGAAAGAAGATGAATAAAATCTGAAGGAAGGAAAGAATGGCTGGGCGTTATAATGAATAATGGAAGATGAGGGAATTAGATCTGGACTTATGAATTTCTTAGATGGATGAATTGATGAATGAAGCTAAATGAAGAAGGAATCATGGATGCAATTCTAGATTAGAGAAGAATGAATGAAGATGTGGCCTATGATGGAAGAGGAAGAGAAATGAAATTTGGACTTGTGAATTGGATGAGGGAAGAATATGGTGCCAATTGTTTTGTGAGCAATCTTGACTTTTGAAAATGATCTTAGTTTATGCATTTGAGTTTGAACTCTTGAGATGTTGCTTTCTTTAGTCCAAATCTGTTTTGAATCAAGAAACTATTTGGTTAAGTGTAATTAATTAAGAGAGGCAAAGAAATAAACCAAATGGAAGGGGCCTTCAACCATTAAGAATTCTATGTTCCCTAGTTTTGTTAATCGTCTAGAACTTATTTTCTCTTACTTGAGGCTACACTTGTACATAGGTTGTAGGAAAAGTGATTATGGCCATCATTAAGTGCCTAAGGCCTTTTAGCTAACCTTGATTACTTGATTATTGTAACACTTGCCTTGAGTGTTATCCAAAAATCACATAATTCAAACAAACTAAGTGTGGTTAAGGAGTTGATCCTCTAACCAACTTAAGAAATAAATAATTTAAAACCTTAAAAATAATTATAGGTTCTACCTATAGCGCACGGAAGCAAGTTAGACGAAAATGGAATAAAAAGATGCTGTCATGACAGTAATTTATTGCTGTCATGACAGCCCTCCTGGGCCAACTTCCAGGAGGCGGTGTTCCATCATTCGACCACCGATTGAAGTGATTTTAAAGCTCACACGTCACATTCAAAGGATACTATAAGTGTACCAAATTTCAAAAAGATCCAACGGTCGGATTAAAAATTAGACATGTTAAAAGATTGACTATTTTTGCTGTCATGACAGCTAAAAAAGCTGTCATGACAGCACTTCCGGATCAACTTCCGGAGTGCACCATTTCATCATCTGACCTCCGATCGGAGTGATTCCAAAGCCCACATGTCACTTTCAAAGAATATTATTAGCATACTAAATTTTGAAAAGATCCAACGGACGGATTGAATTTTGTGCAGGTTACAAAATCAACACTGTAGCTGTCATGACAGCAATTTAATGCTGTCATGACAGCACCTCCAGACCAAATTCCGAAGTGCGTCGTTTCTCCGTCCGATATCCGATCGATGTGATTCCAAAGCCCACACGAAGCTTATAAAAGGTTTTACTTGTGACCCAAATTTTAGAGAAATCCAACGGTCGGATTAAGATTTGGACACCCAGATGCAAAAGTGCAGCTTTTTGGTAAAAACCATTTTCAAAATTGTCCAAATCTCATCCTAATGGTCACAAACCTGTGGGAACACTTTGGACACGTCAAATATGATTAAAAACACCTGATAGAACATTCAAATGATGGAAAAACCCCATACATCAAAATTTGACCACCCGGGTGCCATTTCCCAAAATGGACCCTAAACCCCCAAAATGCACAAATCATACAAGAGTGGTCACAAATCAATCCAAATATCATGTATTTATATAAATATATATGCTAAACATTTTCACTTGGCTCAGAGCTCCTTGTGGGGCCCACGCACCCACTCTCTCTATCCAAGCTGTATGTTTTCCCATAGCACACCATTTGCAATGCAACCACTTTGCATTTGCTTATAAAATCACATATATATCAAAATAAAGATCTGCTTGTAATAGAAACTTGGTCTACTAAGTAAATCCATCAAAACCACACACCATAACCAAGTTTCCTAGCCACAAGTCTGCAAACAGACAAAAATTCATACACAAGCACACAATCCACACATATTCACACACACACACATAATCATATCCTACTGGCACCCTAATCTTAAATACATTACAATATATTTGCTCAAAAGAAAGGGGTTGCAGTTCTTTACAAATCACAAGCAAACCCCTAGCTTTGCTCTTTTCCCCGTCCACCACTGGATCCTTCGCCTGGACCTAGAATATTGAAAAGAAAGGGGTGAGACAACCACAGTCTCAGTAACAGTGAAATCTATATTGATTATTACAAAGTAAGCCATAATTAAATAAATGAATAATAAATTCAACATAGTATATAATTTAGCCATTTAAAATGCATGAATGCATGACCTAGGCCGGTATGGCCTTTCATGACCAACAGAATGCCCCTGGCACTCTTTAACTCGCAGGTAAACCTTATACCTACTTGTACCTCCACAGGCACAAAACATAATCTAAGGCATGATCTAATCCACCGAACCGCCTATGCCCCTTCGACGTGAATCCTGAGCAGTCAAAGCTAACTCCCTCCCAGAGCCAGCCCGACTTACTCTCCATGTGAGGGCTACCTTGGCCTAGGCACTCAACCTCACACTTCATATGTCGGATTCCCTCCCCCACTGAGAGGTGTCGAACACTCAATACACTAACCACTTTAGTGCACTGAGCCCACAATACGTAAGACAACACTGAGTACTGACAGTGTGCCATAGAATATCAAAAATCCACACCTTCTCATTGGTGAACTCCCACTGAGATCATGCCTTTTACTCTTGTCTACCTTCCTGAGTATTGACCATTCAACACTCTAAAGTAGTATAATATTTATAAATCTCATTTCCATAAAAACATTGTTATTAAACAATTAGAAAACATATTTGCACTATAATCAAAGTAGTACCCCATAACCCCTTATAAAGCACATTTAATCTTTTAAAACATGTAATGCATGATAACTAGTAATATTTATTCAAAAATAGCTAAAACAAAGTAATAAGAAATATAAATTCCCCTGTTACCTCAACCCTTTGGTACCAAAAGGGTTCCCCTTGTACAAAATAGGGCTCGGCTTGTTCCTTACTTCTCAATAAGTTCCACCAACAATTTTCTACAACATATAAGTGATCCACATCACTTATTATGAAAAATAGCATTAATGAAGACTATAACTCATACCACACAACTTGGCTCTATGAGTCATAATCCAACCTAATGGTCCATATATTAAACCAACCATTCACATAGTATCACTTAACCACCAAAACCATTTATTAGCCATCACTAGGCTAATTTTCAATTTATATAATTTTTTATCAATTAAAAACCTTCACTTAGTGTCACCAACTTTCACCATTAGCCCTTATAATGAAAACCAAACCTTAATTTAAATCTTATTGGGCTCAAATAGCAAAATTATAACTAAATCAATAAGCTTAAACCATTGAAGAGCAAAAACCCAATTTCTCAAGGTTTATTTTGTGCCCAAAACACCTCTTTTCATCCAATTATCCACTCAAAATATTAGATCACTATCTAGAAACTCAAAACATGCTCCCTAGGATCCAAAGAAATAAAAGCTTACAAGAATAAAGCCTTTGGGATCAAAATCCAAAAATTTCCTCTTCCAAAAATTGAAGAAAATCAAGAGAAAGAGAAGAGGATTGAAGTAGGGAGTTTACCTATCGTGTAGCCGAGCTCGCAACGGTCGCAAAGACTCCTAGATCCAAGTCTAACTCCCTCCCTTTCTCTTCTCTTCTTCCTCTCTCCCTCTCATACGTTTCCTTTCCTTTCCTTTCCAACTCAATTTCTGCGTTTCTGCATCAATTTGGGTCTTTAAATTGCTGGTCAAAAAGTTTGGGGAAAATTACAAGAAAGGGCCCAACATTTTTTATTATTGCACAAAAGCCCGGGTCAACTTTGGTAATTTTTCCCATAGTTAAAAATAAATAAAACCAAACTTTTGCTTAGTAAAATTCAAACTCTGGGCCTCTATTAAATTATTCTAAATTTTAATTTAATTATAGATATTTTATTTTATTTTTATTTATTTTTTTAAATAAATTTGAGTCTTAAAATTTTTAGGATGTTACAATTATCCCTTGCTGAGTCAAAGAGAGCCTTTCTTTATTTTGTCATTTTCAAACACTTGATCCTAATTTGGATAGATTGCATGAATTTTCATTTGGTATGTTTCAATATGCATTAACTACTTTGAGTTAAACTTACTAGATAACATTTATTGGGATCCATTTCATTTATTAACATTGGCCATACCATTCCATTTTATGATTAGGAACATCTTTTAAGTTATACCCAAGCATTGGAAGCTATGCCTTGAGAAGTGAAACAAAGAGAAAGGGAAAACAATGAGAAAGGGCAAGAGGAAAAGAAAGAAAAACATAGAAATAAAAAAAGAAGAAAAAGATTGTAAGAAAGAAAGAAGGAAAAAAATATATTAGAAAAGAAAAGATCCAAAGTGGATCAAAGAAAAGAAAAAGAAAGAGTTTGAATAAGCAAGCTTAAATGGGTTTGTCATTTGATTCACTTGTTCCTATTTGTAGAATCTCACTTCGTTTCTACCTATTTCATTGTTGGCTATTTCATCACCCCATTCATAATCCCTATATGTTATTTACTTGGTTTAGTCTTTAGTAGTCTTGTATATTGTGCATACTTACATTGTGGTCAAGACAAGTTTCTTGAGCCAATCCTTACCCCTTCACATGCAAATCTAAATTTACCCTTTATTGAGCATATTAGATCCTTTTAAAGTCCATATGATTCTTGAGAACCTTTGCATCTTAATAGTGTAGAAATAAGGGGATTACAAGCTTATAGTAGGATGACTTGCCAAGGAACTTGACTAATATATATGTACCCATATACACCAAGTGATAGAGAGCAAACACTAGTTCGGTGAGTTTTCTCTTTGAAATTACATTCTTGCAAATGGTTTACTTGTGAAGTATTAAGGTTTTATCTAAAGATTGTAACATTGACTTAGTTCTTGTGAAAATGCATTTACTTTGAGAATTTGATTTACTCTTGATAGCTCACAAAACAATTTTTTTGTCAAAAACACACTTTCTCACAAAATTTTTGTTTTCAAAAACACACTTTCCCCCATATATAAAAAATGCATTATCTTTAATGTATGAAAACATATGATAGAAAGAATGAAATTAAATCTATAATTCATGTCAAAGTGTGTGAAAGAGTGATATTTTTTTTTTCAAAAAACAAAGTGGAAATAGCAAAGAAAAACAATTAAAACCAAAACAAAACCTAAAAGATAAGAAAATATTTTTATTTTTTTCTTTTTGAATTTTTCTACTAAATTAGGTCATATCTCCTCACTATACTTTAACTCAAAAAGATATTCAAAAACACAAACACAAGCAAAGTATGGTATACCACATGTGTGCATAAGTAACAGCAAGCAAATCCAAAAAGTGCTCCACTTGTGCAATTTGTGAATAACCAAATCAATCAAAAGGGAATACGAAGGAGAGATACAATCTTTATAATAGAGGGCCTCAAGTTGGAACATCCTCTTGTGATCTCTTTGATGGGTGCCCTCATTTCTTAAAGAAGAAATCATAAGCAAAGTATAGAGATGTGATATAAAAGCATCCAAGTACGTAACACACCCAATGAAATCTAACAAATTCAAGTCATCATATAATAAGCAATAAGTGATAGGCAAATCAAAAATCACACCCCCACACTTGAGGTTAAGCATGTGATTACTTCTTAGTAAATGTATGTGAAATGTAAATTTCCTAACTAAGAACTCAAAGATGGCATCATAAATATAATCATGTAAGCTCACAAAATAAAACTCAACTCTACCAAGATGGGGAGGAGTAAAATCATGCAAATAAATGCCTAAATCATTTTCAGCTCCCAAAATCATATCAATAAGTACATATAAATCAAAAGAGCTAGGAGCTAAAGGCAATATAGAATACATGATAACATCAATTGAATCTTTATAATTAAACAAAAAGGATTCATACTCAACATCATCCAAAGTGCAAATCATATCATGTGAGTTAGAAGAATGAAAAACATGAAAGTGTAAATCCTCCATTAATCTCAGTTACTTTTGCACTTTGATGGTCAATGTGAGTCATAACCTCCCTCTCCAGTGCTTTTGCTTCACCTAATGAACCAGGGCCATTAAAATGTTGTGCACTCTCAATGCCATAAGCAAGGGAAGAATCAAACTTTAAGAAAGACTTAGACTCATCATCCTCAAGTGTGATGCCTAATGGTGTATGATCTTCACCCAAAGGTGTTACAAAACCCATAACACCATGTTCTTCTTCTTTCTTTGACCATTTAACACCGGAAATAGCAAAAGAAGAACTCTCTTCTAAGGATGGAGAAGGATTAGGTGCAGTTGAACAAAATGCATCAACAATTCTAGAATTAATCAAATTATCACAAGTCAAGTAATGTGGAGGCATGTCATATGAAAGAGATAAACTAGAACCATTATAATATACCAATGCACTACTATTACTTGACTCAATCAATGGTGCACATGAAATTATAGAATTATCACTCAAATCATTAACTTCATCGAAGGCAATCTCATCACATAAAAAAGCAATAGTATGATCTTGAATAGAAGTAGAAGTGTCATGTGCTTCAGTGTGGTCAATAAAGGATGAATCATGCATATTAATTAAGTTTTCATGTTCATGTGAATGCAAACTATCATGCACTTTCAAATTAGATAGAATTGAACCCATATTATTGCAATTCACACAAGTAAAATCATGAGTGCATGAACAAGCAGAACTAGGCAAAGAATCATCATCATCTAAAAACACTTAGGTTTTAGATACATCCCCAACATTAGCAATAGGAGGTGTGACAAGAGGAACATGAAGACTTGATTTCTCTTGAGGAGGTTGAATTACATCTTAGAGAACTCTCCCACTATTTTGAGCTTGAAAGATATTATTATTATTCCCAAGTTGTTGAACAACCATCTCTATACTTTCTTGCATTGATATGATATTCTCCATCCTTTTAGGAATAATTTAAATTTAGAATTAGAATTAGAAACTTGAGGATCAATTTTTTAACTAAGATCTATCATAGCATTCCCTAACTTCTTAAGGCAAGAGTACAATTGCTTATTATCCCTACTATCTTGAATAGGGAAGGGTTGATTCTCCTCTTGATTGCCTCCACAACTAAAAATAAGATGTTGCATCTAACTTGGATTGTAGTTACTCCCATAATTAGCCTTAAATAAATTTCTTCTCCCTTGATTGTTTTGAAAGTTGTAGAGTCTTTATTATTGATAAAAAACTCGAACATCATGATTTTCATAGGCATACATGCAACTAGAGGTGGTATGTATGATAGAGTTGCAAATCCCACAACTAGAAGTCTCAATAGCCTTATGTAACATCTTGAATTTTTAATCCTACGTTAATGACTGATTTGTAGATGATAAGTGATTTAATGTGGGATTAGGATTTTTGATAGTGAAGTATTATTTTGAACCATTGGGATATTATATGAACAGATGCGAACTAGAGAGTAGAATCCTAAAGCAAAGTGTGTGAGCATAGTGAGGATTTTCCTCACTGTGTTATGCGCCGCGGTGGGGGATAAATATGCCACGGCACGTGGTGTAGAACTTTGTTTAATGGGATGTGTCCAACTCATGAAAGATAGTAGGGAGAACAAGGGAAAGTGGGTCTAGCATGGAGCAAAGTAGAGCATCTACTAGGGCAAGTATCATCAGGAGCAAGAACGGTGTTTCCAACTTGTTACTTATTGGGTAAGTCACATATTAACTTAACCTCTAAATCTACCCTACTTTCCTCTTAGTTTTAACTAGTGAGAAATTGAATTAAGGATTTTTAAGGAGTTGATTTCTTACCTTATAGTAATAGAAAGGTTCTTCAGAACTAAACTAGTACTTTGTGATTGGTTTAAGTCGAAATGATAAAGTTTTGAAGCTGTAAGAAAGATTTGCCCTAATTTAGAGAGAAAGTTGTAAGAGAAATTGGCCAGAAAATGTTAAAGTTTGAAATGAGGGGTGATTAGTAGTAATATATGTAATTAGGCGTGAAATGTAGATTTGATAGCAATTTGGTGTATTATTACAATAATTGGCACTTTTTGTCAATAGAGAAATTGACTTTGAATGCCAATTTGTATGTAGATTCTAGTGTGTGATGAGTAGAGAAGTGGAGAGAGACTTGAGTAAGGAAGTTACACAGGTAAACCTTTCTATTAGGTAGAAGGGTTGAGATAATCATATATTTTATTGTGTTTATTAACTATTATAATTATGTAAAAGTGAATACACAAAGAGAAATAGTGGTTTATGAGTTCTTATATATGATTTGTATTGAAATGATTCTAGCATGAGTATTAGTTTATGAAATGGTATTTGAAAGGTTATCGATTTCAATTGAAATATATATTTATGATATGAAAGTATATGTTGTAAAAATGTGGATAAGTAGTAATAATTATGAAAAAGCATGATCATAGAGGGTGGGAGTTCACCCAGGATATGTGGGGATGTATGTGTGTGAAAATTCATATGATCTGGTTGGCACCATAAGATATCCGATGCAGCATTATATGGGCTGTTACTATAGATAATCTGGTACAGCATATTATGGGACTATCACCATAGGATATCTGGGTAGTCTGGCAACTCCTTAGTACTCATTAGGATGCGATTAGGAGTCAATGATACCTCTATCACAAGTATGTGAAGTGGAAAAACTATAGTCTATAGGTGGGTTAGATTACCTTTGGTTGGGTGTTTCTACCACCGAAAGTGCACTTAGGTCAACAAGTGATTGATCCAGGAGAGCCTATGGCTTTGTGTTAGGGATCATTGGAGGTTTGGTGGGTAGATGATTATGCTAATGTGTATTCGTGTGAAATTCATTTGAAATGATGTTATGGCTTCATACTTATATATATATATATGTGATATTACCTTAGTTTTGATACTTTAGCATGGTTATTTATGGTAATTAATAGACATTAAATGACTATATTGGTTATTGAGATTTTAATCTCACCCATGGTTATTTACATTTTTCAGCTTTTGATGCTAGTGGGTCAAAGGGAAAGGATATAGGCTAAGTTAGCATCTCTCGCATAAGTCTTTGTAAGATATGGTGTAATGATTTGTAGATTGTTAACCAAGAATGTCTATAAGTTTCCATAAGATTCAACACATATGCATAAATTTAGATTTGTGGTATGCTTGATGAATTTGAGATCCCTAGCCTAGTATATGAGTGAATGGTAAAATGAATGAATGGGCTAGTGGATGATTGCATATGTATATGAACATGTGCAGTGTGAAATGGATAGATAATGATTTGGCCATGTATGAGATTATACAAATGAAAATGTGATTTTGGCCTAAAGTGTGAGATGGGTGGTTTATAGGCCAAATATAAGTATGTGCGTTATATTGTGCATGTGTGTGGTCAATCAGGTGTGTATTGTCTATTTGGACGTGGTCAAGGCCTAAAAAGTGGCTAATGACAATTAGTTTTGAATTGAGACACTCAAGTGACAAAATTTTAGTAGAAAATAGTCAAAACACACTTGGGTGTCCAAATTTTGATAGAAATATTAGACTGAGATGAAACTAGTATCATTAGTTAGATTTTAAAACAAGCTTTGTGTGGGCACTTGAACCATCCTAATTGGACATCGGATGTGAAAATGGTGCACATCTGAATTTTATATTAAAAACTACCATTTGAATACAATTTCAAGTGTGTGTGTCGCAACATATATACCAACATGCCACGGCGCACAACACAGAGCAAGCGATTGTGGCCTCTATGCCACATGCCATAGCGCATGTGGCATGAGACGCAATGCACGGTGTAAAATTTCATTGTTTTTCTTATATGCTCATGTTTCTTTTAGATATTCAATACCCAAATACTTGTTGCTTCTACCGTGTGTTGGGTTTAATAACCCAAGTGAATTATAAAATGATTTTTTGGAATCTTTTCTTGGGATCCCAAGGCTTTCAATGTTATCAAAATAAATGATTTTGATTTTGATTAGGATTGATTGTAATGGAGTATATGGTAATGTTGGTAAAGGGCACTACACATTGGAATTGAAGGAAACATGAGGATGAGATGGGCTAGCAATGGACCTCTTTAGAAAAACAAGTTGAGCATAAATGTTCTCATATTGAGCATTAGGCATGTCATAATTATTAGCATGTTATCTAAAAATTAATAAATTGTTAACCAAAGTGTCTAAAGAAGAAGAAGATGCCCTTGTAAGTTCCATAAAAGTTATACAGCCTGCAACACTCAAGAAATGATACTGGAATAAAGGAAAATCAATAAAACAAAATTAAGCAAAAATCTGGAAAATTGAAAAAAATGAAACACACTAGAATAATATTTTTGTGAAATTTTTTCGAAAGTCAAAATGACAAAATTAGCAAAACCTTCAAAACTAACAAAATGAAGCTAAGATACTGAAATTAACACCTAAATTTGTTTCAACAAAATTTCCAAGTAGGGAAAAAAGATAGGCTCATCCAAATTTAGCCTTGTCTTTGTAGAGTGTACATTAAAAGTCAGTGAAGGACATTGTGTGCTTCTTGGATGTGCAACCTCTGGTCCAAACTCATGTTGCTCTGAAATATTTAACTAAATCTCTAACATAGCAAAGGTTATACATTTCAAATTTCAGACCAAAATTCCTACCAATCCTTCCCAGTATTGTCTTAAAATTTGGGTCTGCAGCATTAGAAATTCTAGTGAAGCTTGTTCACTAAAGAAAGAATTCAACTAACTTAATAGATGAATTAGCAAATGTGTTCAACAAAAAGGTTATTCCTAAGATAACTAGGAACACAATAAACTAAGAATGAGCTCAAAATGATAAGTATGGTGAAAATTATACCTGTCCAAAATTCATGCACAAATTCTGGGAAGAACAAATTCACACAGCTTGCTAACCAGTAAGCTTTACTTGGTAGATTTAGAACCCACGTCTAGAATCAATGTTGTAAGGTTAAAATCAATAGCAACTTGACTAATTAGATAACCAAATGCTCAAATAAAATGTGTCAGCCACTACAAGTGCTAATTCTAGAATTAACACAAAATGCAAAACAAATTAAAATGGCAATTGAATCAAGAATATATATGGCAAGTTGCTCCCTGGCAATGGTGCTAATTGATGAAACCCTAAGTCACTTTAAGCCATCAAATAAACTAGAATATAGTTATGAGCATTCTAGGTCATCTCCCTCGAGAGCAATGTATAAAATTTCTAGTTCAAATGCCAACAAGTTAAAGAAATGAAGATATGATTCAGCTATGTCTAAATGCAAAAATTAGATGTTTGTAATTTCTGATTTAAATGTGATGATGTGAATGAATGAGATGATGAGTTTAAGTTAGAATCTCTTGTGATAATCCTTTAATTCCAGATTTGAAACCACATAAGTAATTACAATTAGCTTAATGAAAAACACTCTACAATTAGCTTAATGAAGAACACTCTAAAATTTTCAAAGTTTTTTGAATCATTGAATCCAATGATCACTAAAAAGTTTAAGCTAAGTTAATCAAGATTAACAAAGTGATTCAACTTTGTTCATAGCCACTAAAGTCAAAGCAAATCAAGTGGTAGAAAAATCTTTCAAACTAAATTCATATAAACATACATGGATCTAGTTTGAAATATAAAGAAATCTAAACAAGAACTTCAAGAACATATGAACGCATTCAAGAACATTCAAATGAATTCTTAAATTTCAAAATTGAAACACAATATTAAATCTCAATTCAACATCCACAATTTTAATCGAAACATGAAACTAGAATCAAAATTATAATCCAACCAGAACAACAATTTCAAAATCCTAAAAAGAAGAAAAAGAAATTATAGAATTGAAAATACAAGTAAGGAAAACAAATCTGAAAATCTAAAATCACAAGTTCATCTTTCTTGAAGCTCAATGAAGAATCAGCCACTCATGCTCCTCTTCAAGACTTTGTTGAGTACTTGAGCTTGAATGGCTTCCATGGATGAATGAAGATGAAGAACAAAATCTAGAAATTGAGGCTGTGCTAGATGAAATCTGGAGCTAAATGTGGAAGGAATCTAAACATGAATGATGATAAGATGGAGAAGAAGTTAGATGTATGAATGATGAAGGGAGGAAGAATCAAATCTGGAAAAAATGGTGAAGAAAAATGGACGAAAATTGAGAGAAAATAAAGAGGAAAAATCTGGAAATCTGAAGATGAAAAGTGATGAATGAATCTAAAAATGAAAATAAAGGCTTATATAGGTTTGGAAAGAAGGTGATAAAGCCAAAGTAGATGGTGACAATAACAATGCAAAATCTAGATCTAAAATGGCTAATTTCCAGTTGGAAATGAATTATAACATCGCTAGAAAAATGATCAAAAATGGCATATAAATGCTGAGCATATGAGCTAGAATTAAAGCTTGGAACATGTGACATAAGGTGCAAGAAATGTGATTCATTTAGACTCCTCTCCAGCTACCACCTCATCCCCTTTTGGATTCAGCTTCAATTCACGCCTAAGTGTTGATTCATTGCCTTGATGATGATGTCATCCAATGCCTCTTGCTATTATTTAATTAACTCTTCCCAAAATAATATAGAATATTGTGCCACAATCAGCCTTAAATAATTCCTAGAATTGACGCCATTTTTATTCCTTTCTTTATCTTTTATTTATTTATTATCTCATCTAATTCTCCTAAATGAATTGACTTTAATCCTTGATTCCAAATTTACCCTCACAAAATCTAAAAATAAAAAACACAAAAACTAAATAAATCTTAAAAAGAGAATTAAAAAGGAAAACAAGAGAATTAAAGCCCAAGATTTCAATTAGGGTTTGAAAATGTCAAAGCAACTATCAAGTAGCATTATTAGGGTTCATATAGTCAATATGTAAAAGATAACTCAAAATCGAGAATGAAACCCTAATATGTACAATTTGATGCCAAAAACCAAGTGTTTTAATATGTAAAATATGTGATAGGTCAATTCCCCCACACTTTTATTTTTCTCTCTGGGCAAAACTCTCTAAAAACTTATAAACAAAACCACACAAAGATGCAAGCTCTCAAGAGTAAATCCAATTCTCAAAGTAAATGCACTCAATCAAGAACTAAATCAATGTTCCAATCTTTAGAGAAAACCTTAATGCATGACAAATCAACCATTTGCAAGATGGTAATATCAAAGAGAAACCTCACTGGATTAGTATTTTACACTCAAGCACTCAGTGTATAAGGGTACATATATCACTCAAATTCCTTGGCAAGTCATCCTACCATAGGCTTGTAATCCCCCTATCTCTCCACTACTAAGATGCAAAGGTTCTCAAGAATCATATGGACTGTTTCAAGGATGTAATGTGCTCAATGAAGGATAAACTTAGATTTGCGTGTGAAGGGGTGAGGATTGGCTCAAAAAACTTGTCTTGACCACTATGTAAGCATGCACAATATATAAAACTACTAAAAACTAAACTAAATAGATAACATATAAGGATCATGGATGGAATGATGAAATAGCCAAGAATGAGATGAACAAAGATGAAGTGGAAATCTACAAATATAAATAAGTGAATCAAATGATAAACCCAAGGAAGCTTGCTTATTCAAACTAAACTCTTTCTTTGCTTTTCGTTGATCTACTTTGGATCTTTTTTTTTTCTCAAATATATATATATTTTTCTTTTTTTCTACAATCTTTTCTTCTTTTCTTTCTATGTTTGTTTTTTTTTTCTTTGCTTATTTCATTTTTTTTCTCTTTGTTTCACTTTCAAGGCATAGCTTTCAACACTTGGGTACAATACAAGAGATGTTTGTAATCATAAAAATAGAATGGTATGACTAATATGAATGAATGGAATGGATCCCAATAGATGTTATCTACTAAGTTTAATACAAAGTAGTCAATGCACATTGAAACATACCAAATGAAAATACATGCAATCTATCAAGAAATAAAGGTCAAGTGTTTAAAATGACAAAACAAAGAAAGGCTCTCTTTGGCTAAGCAAGGGATAATCAAGTAATCAAGGTTAGCTAAAAAGCCTTGGGCACTGTAATGATAGCCATAATCACTTTCCTTACAACCAATGCGCAAACAAATAGTTTCTTGCTCCAAAATAGATTTACAAAAGTTCTAGAGAATCAACAATACTAAGGAACAAAGACCCTCAATAGTTGAAGGCCCCTTCCATATGTTTTACTTTTTGCCTCTCTTAATCAATTACACTCAAATAAATGGTTTCTTGCTTCAAAATAGATTTAAACTAGAAAAGTAACATCTCAGGAGTTCAAACTCAAATGCAAAAACTAAGATCATTTTCAAAACTCAAGATTGCTCACAAAATAAAGCTTTTTTTTTTCAAAAACATACTTTCCCCCATACTTAACCAATGCATTATCCCTAATGCATGCAAACACAAGATAGAAAGAATAAAGCTCAAATTTAGAATTCATGTAAAAGTGCAAGAAAAGAGTTGAATTTTTGAAAACGAATACAAAACAACCTAAACAACAAGACTCAACAAAAACCAAAACAAAATGTAATGTATGTTTTTGAAATTTTTTTCTATTTCTATTGAATTGGGTTGCATCTCCCCCCATACTTGAATCTCATAATGATATTCATAAACACAAACCCAAGTAAAGTATAGTGTACCGCATGTATGCTTAAGTGACAACAAGCAAATCTAAAAAGTTCTCAACTTGTGTGATTTATGAACAACCAAATGAATCAAAATGGAATAGGAAGGAGAGATACAACCTTTGAAAAACTCAGGGAGGATTTGTGTAGTAAAGGGCCTCGAGTTGAAACTTCCTTTTATGATCTCTTTGATGGGTGCCCTCATACCCTAAAGAAGAAATCACAAGCAAAGTGTAGATATGTGATATAGAAGCATCCAAGTACCTAGCACTCCTAATGAAATCTAGCAACCTCAAATCTTCATATAATAAGCTAGATGTGCTAGTCAGCTAAAAAAAAAAAGACCCCCATACTTGGGGTTAAGCATGTGGTTAGTTCTTAAAGGAAGTATAAGAAATGCAAATTTCCTAACTAAGAACTCAAAGATGGCATCATGGATATAATCATGTGAGTTCACAAAATAAAACTCAACTCTGCCAAGATGGGGAGGAGTAAAATCATGCAAATAGATGCCAAATGCCTCTTTAGCTCTTAAGCTCGTATCAATAGATGCATAAGAATTAAAACTAGTATAAGTGAAAGTATCAATTGAATCCTTAAAATCACAAAAGAAGGATTCATGCTTAAAATCATCCAAAGTGTAAATCATATCATGTGAGTTAGAAAAATTAAAAACATGAAAGTGCAAATCATCTGTGTTAATCTCAGTTGCTTTTGCACTTTAATGGTCAATGTGAATCTTGACCTCCCTTTCTAATGCTTGTGATTTACCTAATGAACTAGGGCCATCAAAATGTTGTGCACTCTCGATGCCACAACCAAGGAAAGAATCAAACTTTAGTAAAGACTTTGACTCATCATCATCATTAAGTGTGACGCCTAATGGTGTATGATCCTCATCCATAGGAATTGTAAAAGCCACTACACCATGTTCTCTTCTTTTTTCTTTGGCCCTTTAACACTAAAATCAACATAAGAAGAACTCTCCTCTAAGGATGAAGAAGGATTAGGCACACCTGAACAAAATACATCAACAATTTCAGAATTAATTAAATTATCACAAGTCAAGTAATGTGGAGGTATGTCACATGAAAGAGATGAACTAGAGCCATCATAATGTACCAATGCACTACTATTACTTGACTCAATCAATGGTGCACAAGAAATCTTAAAACTGATGCCCAATTCACTAGATTCATCCAAAATAAGTAAATCACTCAAGGAAGCAAAGGTATGATCATATGAAGAAGTAGACATAACATATGCTTTAAATGGAGTGATAGAGGATAAATCATAAATGTAAATCATGTTTTCATCCTCATGTGAATGTAAACTATCATGCTTTTCTAAACAAGCCAGATTCAAAGCAACATCTTTGCAACTCACACAAGTAAAATCATGGGTAAATGAACATGTTGAACTAAGCAAGGAATCATCATCATCCACAATCACTTAGGTTTTAGATATACCCCCAAGATTAACAATAGGAGACGTGACATGAGGAAAATGAGGAAGACTTGATCTCTCTTGAGGAGGTTGAATTGTAACATCCTGAATTTCTAATCTTACATTAATGATTGATTGTGGAACAAATTAGTGATTTAGGGTGAGATTAGTATTTTGGGTAGTGAAATGTTATATTGACTCTTTGGGATGTTATATGAACAAATGTGAGTAAAAGAATGAAGTCTCGGTATAGAACGTGTGAGAATAGTAAGGACTTTCCTCTATGTGCCATGCATCACAATGGAGGATGGATATGTGATAGAACACATTTGTTACCCACTTTTATTTATCAATTAAGACCATTTTATTAATGATTTATCACCTTCAAGTGCACACATTGCATTAGATTTGGAACTTTGCCTAAGTTTCTAAGATCAGTGCACTAGGGGCATTTTGGTCCAAAAAATGAACTTTTGAGAAAATGTACAAGAAAAATTGACAAAGTGCATTTTATGTCCCGTTGATGAATGGTGAAATTATATTTTTAAAATTCATTTTAGTTTAGGAGTAATTAAATAAAAAAGTCAATACTTTCTTAAGTGTCTTAGTTTGTCCTAGTTTTTAGTTTGCCTTTGTGTGAAAATTTTTATATAATTTTGTGCAGCCTGAAACTTGGTTAATTTAATAAATTCTCCCTTCTAAATATGAATTTAATTCTGGACATAAATTAGATTTTATTATATCATTTGCTATTTAATTGAATTATATGATTTATGTGACATAGGTGGCATGTGACTTGTGCATCAATTGGGCAATTGAGGTCAACATTCCTTGAGGTCAATGGCTGATGGTTTGCACGTGAATTATGATTATTTTGAGGGATTAAATCAGCTAAAATGATGTGGATGACACATGAGAAATTAAGCACACATTGGAATCATCTACAAACCAATAGGAAGTTGCCACCTTGCAAGTGTGACAAGGCTCCCATTTACATTTTAATTTCTTTTTCCTTATTTTAATTAAGCTTCAGCTGATGGGAGACACCAAGGAGCAAGCCATTTTAAGTCCCAAATGGGATCCAACACATATCTCATTCATCTTCCACATTCTCTCTCTCTTGTTCATAGTGTTCTTCATTTTCTCTCTTTTGTTCTTCATTTTCCAGCACCCTAACCTCCATTTTCAGCCACCAAACCTCCACAAAACTCATACCATTCTTCTCCTCTCTTCATTTTCGTTTCATCCCTTCCATTTTCACAAGGATTGAAGCTCATTTCCATCATTCAAGAGCTATGGAGTTTGGCCTTCACAAGCAATCACTAGGGTTCTTGAAGATGAAGATTGGCTAAGTTTCTTTGTGGAATCCTAGAGAGATGAAGATGGAGGATGAGTCTTGAGCTTCAAATTGGCTAAGTTCTTTTATTTCCTATCCTCTTCTCTTTTTACTAGATGGTTAGATTCCTTAATCTAGGGTTTAATCATCTTAGCTTATAAATTCTAATTTGAATTTGATGTTGATGTAAAGAGAGAGGATTGTTTCATTTAATTTCTTCCTTGGACAGCCATGACTGAATTTTGCCACTCTTTGTTTGGCACATAATCTTGTGTTTTTCAATTAGTGAATATCTTGTGTTAATATTGCATAATCTTATGGTGTTAATGCTTGTGTTGTTGAGTAGCTTGACATAATCTTGTGGTTGCTCAATTTATGTGTTTGACCATGGTTGTTGAGAGAGGATTTTGAGTGAATCACTTGGCTAATATCTTCACCAATTGGTTAATTGAACTAGGGACTTTAATCTAAGACCTAGGGAGGTTAGTAATTAGGTTAATTGGCTTAGGATAATTTTCTTAAGTCATGACAGCTTTAGTCAAGAGGAAAGGGAAGCTAAACTTAGCCTAATCATGAGAAGATAATGAATCCAAAATCAACTAATCTCTAGGGTTCCATTATTGTGGAAAGGGAAGTTTATTTCACTCACTTTCACAAGCATTTTAATTACTTGCACATTAGGTAATTAGTTTAGCTAATTAGCTAGGTAACTAAATTCCTACAAACTTTGGTTGATTTGTTTTACTAGATAACTTTCAGTTCGACTTAAAACCATTCCTTGGGAGATGACCTAGGGTTGGCCCTATATTGCATTAGGGTTAGCTTTAGTGTAATTTTGAGGATAAGCGACTAATTTC
Organism: Prosopis cineraria; assembly: GCF_029017545.1. Taxonomy (NCBI): domain Eukaryota; kingdom Viridiplantae; phylum Streptophyta; class Magnoliopsida; order Fabales; family Fabaceae; genus Prosopis; species Prosopis cineraria. The sequence continues at coordinate 19,671,844 of NW_026555336.1, read as the reverse complement.
ATATCAATATGCCGCAGCATATGGTGTAAAACTTGATAAAGTGGGATGTGTCTACTTGTGAAAATTAAAAACAGAAGTAGAGAAAGAGAGTATGAGAGTGGAAAAGGAGTTACCTCTACTAGGGCAAGCAAAATTGAGAGTAAGAGTGACGTTTTTGACCGGTTACTTACTAGGTAATTCTTGTACTGCCTTAACCTCTGATTCTACCATATTTTCTCTTACCTTTAACTAGTGAGAAATTAAATTCAAAAGTTTTAAGGAGATGATTTCTCACCCTATAGTAATAGAAAAGTTCTTCGAAATTAAACTAGTACTTTATGACTAGTTTGAGTCGGAATGATAAAGTATTAAAGTTGTAGGCACAATTTTCCTTAATATAGAGAGAGTAGTAAGAGAAAATTTGATTGTAAGGAAGTTAATGCATGTTGTGAGTGAAAATTGGGTATAGCACGCGTGTGTGAATGCAAATAAAGGAAATGAAAGTGATTAGGTGCTTGATTATTATAATTGGCACTTTTTGTTAATGGTGGAATTGACTTTGGGTGCCCAATTGTGTAGATTATTGTGTGTGACATGTTAAATTTGGAAAGGAGTAAAGTAAGGTTTTGAGTACACAGGTAACCTTTTCCTTATGAATAGAAGGGGTTGAGATAACCATATAGTTTATTATGTTTATTAACTATTATAACTATGTAAGAGTAAATATGAACTTGTTTTTTATGAGTTTTATGCATAATTGAGCATTGTAAATGGTTTTAGCATGAAATTAAATTTTGAAGTAAAAGTTGATGATTTCTAAGCTTTGTTTGAAATATGTGTGTGTGTGGTGGAAATTATGGAAAGAAAGTAGTGAAAATTGTGTAAAAGGCATGATTATAGGGAGTGGGAGTTCACCCAGGATATGTTGAGATGTGTATATAGAGATATGAGTGAAAAATTCATATGGTTGGGCTTACACTATAGGACATTTGGTGCAACATATTATGGGCTGTTACCATGGCTAATTCGGTACAGCATATTATAAGATAGTTATTATGAGACATCCAACTAGTCTAGCAACTCCTTAGCCCTGTTAAGGTACGGTCATGAGTTAACGATGCCTCTATCATAAGTATGTGAAATGAGAAAAATCATAGTCTATAGATGTAAAAAGTCTACTTGTTACACTGGGTGTACTGGAACTTGGTGTAAAAAGTGGGCTTTTACACCGAGTGTCTAGGCACCCGGTGTAAAAAGTATTTTTTAAAATTCTTCCTTCCTTCCTCCATTTTTATCAGCTCCCTCTCCTCCTTATTCTCGCGCCCTCCCCTTCATCTCCCCTTCCTTCACCAACCCTCTCCCCTTCATCTTCTCCCTCGCCGGCCCCCCTCCCCCCCATCCGCCTAGCCCCCTCCCCATCCTCCTTGTCCGTCGAGCCACCTCCCCCTCCCCCTCGTCCCGCCTCCCCCTCCCCTCCTCCCCTCGCCGCCCACTCCCCTTCCCTCTCAGTCCGCCTAGCCCCCCTCCCCTTCGTCCCGCCGCCCTTTCCCCTTCCTACTCCCCCTTTCTTGGCTGCCCCCCTCCCCCTCGTCCCCTTGCCCACCCCTCCCTTTCCCCCTCCCTCAGCCGCCCCCTCCCCTATCCCTCCCTCTTGCCCCCTCCACCACTCCTTCTCCCTCCCTCTTAGTGTTGAACCGTTGTTGCAGCTGCCGCCACCCAGATATGTGTTGAATATAAATTTTTAAATTTTATAATGCTTAAGTTTAGTTGTTAATGATATTGATTGTTGCTGGGAGTGCTGTTAGTGGCTTCATAAGGCCTCAAGTTGTTGTATGTGATCATTTATTTGGTTTATAATTGTCACTTTTCTCTTGTAAATCTTTTTTAAAAGTCTTGGGAGATCTAATTTTTAGGGGAGATTCTGTTGAAATTTTTTCAAATCTTAATTTAATTAGGAACTTAGTTTCTTGAAATAGTTTGAAGGTAATAAAATTAGTTATATTCTTTAGAAGGTGACACATAGATCCTAGTTGGATGAATGCTAGATGAATGAGTGACGAGTATGATAATAGGGTGAAAGAATTTTTGGAATTTGCTAAGAAAAATGCTGTTGACAATAGTAAAAGGTTCTATTGTCCTTATGTTAATTTTTTAAATGAGAGGAGACTAGGTGTTGCCGAAATAAGAGAGCACTTAGTTTGTGATGGGATTTGCAAAAATTATGCAATATGGATTTAGCATGGTGAACGATTGGAAAATTATAGTAAGACATCTCAATGTGTGGGAGTTGATAATCTTGATGATGAAGTAGAAATGAATGAAGATCGATTAGAGGACATGATCCATGATGTTGGGGAAGAGGCTTTTGAACGAGCACATGTGTATGATAACTTGTGCACTGATGTAGAGAAGCCTCTATACCCAGGGTGCAATGATTTTAGTTTGTTACCTGGGGTGTTAAAACTAGTTACCTTAAAGGCAAGAGTTGGGTGGAGTGACCAAAGTTTCACATGGTTGTGAAAGTTACTTCAAATAATGTTTCCGAAAGGCAATGCACTACTAAATTGTTATTATGATGCTAAGAAGATCTTGTGTCCAATGGGTATGAAGTATAAAAAAATACACGCATGTCCTAATGATTGTGTGTTGTACAGAAAAGAGCTTGAAGGGGAGGAGAAGTGTCTGAAATGTAAGGCACCACGGTACAAAGAGAAGGGGGCTCCTATAAAGGTCATATGGTATCTTCCAATTATACCAAGGTTCAAGCATTTGTTTGCAAATACTAATGATGCAAAGAACTTGATGTGGCATGTAAATGAGAGGCTATCTGATAGAAAACTTCAACATCCAGCCAATTCTCCTCAATAGAGGAAAATTGATCAATTGTTTCCTGAATTTGGCAATGAGTCAAGGAACTTAAGGCTTGGACTTTCTACCGATGGAATGAATCCTTATGGTAGTCTTAGTAGTATACATAGTTCATGGCCTGTTCTTTTGGTGATTTACAATCTATCACCTAGGTTATACATGAAATAGAAGTACATGATGCTATCCATGTTGATTTCAGGACCAAAACAATCGAGAAATGATATTGATATTTACCTAAGACCTCTGATTGAAGATTTGAGAGTATTGTGGGAGGTAGGTGTGGAAGTGTTTGATGTAAATCCGAAGGAAAATTTTAAGTTACGTGCTATGATCTTTTGTACTATAAATGATTTTCTTGCATATGGAAATTTGTTTGGTTATAGCGTGAAAGGTTATAAAGCTTGTCCAATTTGTGAAAAAGCACAAACTACCATCAACTTCAATATGGAAGGAAGACAGTCTACCTTGGCTATCGGAGGTTTCTTAGACGAGATCACTCATATCATAGATTGAAGAAAGCTTTTCATGGTCACCAAGAACATAATGATGCTCCGGATGCTTTGACTAGGGATCAAGTGTATGAACGTGTGAAAAACATTAATATTGTCTTTGGTAAGACTAAAAAGAATACTAGTGCAAAAAGCATATGGAAAAAAAGGTCTATCTTTTTTGACCTCCCATATTGGCGCAATCTTGAAGTGAGGCATTGTATTGATGTTATGTATGTAGAGAAAAACGTGTGTGATAGTATTATTGGAATACTTCTGAACATACCAGGTAAGACTAAGGATGGTGTGAATGCAAGATTGGATTTGAAAGAAATGGGAATATGGGAAGACTTACACCTAAGACCAGAAGGCAAACGAACTTATTGTCCCCCAGCCTCAAGAACTGACAAGTCCTATTTGTGCTCTTTCTATCTATCTTGTATCCACCATGATCAGCATCTGACTAAGTAGTCAACTTAGTCTTTCCTCCTTTAGGGAACCAAAGTCCTAGCTATGGTGTTCCATTTAAATATTTAAAGATCCTTTTCATAGCTTTTATGTGAGATTCCCTTGGATCAGCTTGAAATCTAGCACACATATAGACATTGAACATTATGTAAGGTCTACTGGTAGTTAAGTAAAGCAGTAATCCAATCATCTGGCTAAATTTTGATTGATTTTCCTTCTTCCCTTTTTCATCCTTATCCATCTTAATTGAAGCACTCATAGGTATGTTGCTTGGATTTGAATTTTTGAATCCAAACTTCTTCATTAGTTCATGAGTGTACTTGGTTTGGCTTATAAAGATCTCATCCCTCATTTGCTTGATTTGTAATCTGAGAAAGAAGTTTAACTTTTCTATCATAGACACCTCAAATTTACTTGCATAATCTTAGCAAATTTTTCACAAAGAACTTTACTAGTAGCTCCAAAAATAATATCATTAACATAAATTTGAACTACAAGGATATCACTACCTTGAGTTTGATGGAAAAGAATTTTATCCACCATTCCTCTTTTGAAGTTCTTATTCAATAAGAAGGTATTTAACTTGTCATACCAAGATCTTAATGTTTGCTTCAGTCAATCCAATGCTTTCTTCAATTTGTAAACATGATTTGGCATTGATGGATCCTCAAATCTTGGAGGCTGTTATACATAAACTTTTTCAGTGATTAGCCTATTCAAGAAAGCACTGTTAACATCAATTTGATAAAGTTTAAAGTCCTTAATGCAAGTAAAACCAAGTAAAAGTCTAATGACCTCAAGTTTGGTAATTGGGGCAAAGGTTTCATCATAATCAATATCCTCTTATTGATTATAACTTTTAGCTACTAGTCTAGCCTTATTTCTTACCATAATACCAGTTTTATCAAGCTTGTTTTTGAAGACTCATTTCCTCCCAATTATAGGATGATCACTTGGTCTAGGTACTAAGTCCTAAACTTGACTTCTCTCAAACTAGTTTAATTCTTCTTGCATTACTATAAGCCAATATTCATTAGATAAGGCTTCTTTAATGTTAGAAGGTTCAATCTTAGAAAGAAATGCACTAAAATGGCATACTTCTCTAAGTAAACCTCTTATTCTAACTTTATCACTAACTTCTCCAATGACTTGATCAATAGGATGTAACTTGCTATATCTCCAACCTTTTGGAAGATCATTTGTTTGTCAATTTTGATTGTTAGTCATGGTATCATTGTTGGTTTGATTTTCCTCCTTTTATATTCAGTGAGAGACCATAAAGAAGATTTATGGTTTCCTCTCCTTGTTCTTATTTGACAAGGATTCATCAATCTAACATGAATTGACTCTTCAAGGGATAAGGTTCTTTTGTCAAAGACTAAAGCTTTACTTTTATTGGAATAACCAAGAAATACAACTTTATCACTTTTAGAATCAAACTTATCTAGATTATCCTTACCATTATTGAGCACAAAATACTTACAGCCAAATATGTACAGATATAAGATGTTATGCTTTCTTCCTTTGTAAAGCTCATACGGTGTTTTGTTCATAATGGGTCGAATATATGCTCTATTAGTAGGCTATGCTCATGGAATCTACCTAAAAATATTTTAGGAGTTTGTTCTCATTCAACATAGTTCTTGGAATTTCCTTTAAGGTTCTATTCTTTCTCTCTACTGCTCCATTTTGTTTAGGTATTCTAGGAGCTAAGAATTCATGACTTATTCCCTATTCTTCACAAAACTCAATGAAGTTTAAATTGTCAAATTCTCTACCATGGTCACTTCTTATCTTCATAATTTTCAAACTCTTCTCATTTTGTACTTTGGCTACAAATGCCTTAAAATAATCAAAGATTTGATCCTTGTGAGACATGAAGATAGTCTATGTGAACCTAGAATAATCATCAACAATAACAAAAGTATAGAGATTATCCCCTAGGCTTTTTACCCTTGAAGGACCAATTAAGTCTATATAAAGCAACTCAAGAGGCCTTAATGTGGATACTACATTTTTGTTATAAAATGTAGTCTTGACTTGTTTTCCTTCCATACAAGCATCACATAGCTTAGCAGCTTCAAATTTAATCTTTGGTTGTCCAACGACAAGATCCTTCTTTACAAATTTGTCTAATTGCTTCATATTGACATGATATAATCTCTTGTGCCACATCTAACTCTCATCATTCACAAAGATTAGCCACTTTGTATTTAGTACGTCATCATCACAAAGATTGATTGAGTATACATTTTGAACTCTTTTTCTTTCTAAGATTGTTTTTCCTGATAATTTATCTCTCATAATGTAATGCATTGAATTAAATATAACCTCATAATTTTTATCACATAATCAACTTATGCTTTAGAGGTTATGTCCCAAACCACCAACGAAGTAAACATTATCAATGCATGGAGAGTTGGAATTGTTCTTACCAACCTTACCTATATAAGGATTCTACCCTTTTCATTGTTTCCAAAAGTGACAGTCCCATCATCTTTGGTTTCTACCATGTATATAAATATAAAGCTATTACTAGTCATGTGCTTGGAGCAGCCACTGTCTAGATACCATTTTTCATTTATGGCTCTCCTTGTTACCTGCAAAAAGATCATGTTTTCTTAGGTACCCAAATCTATTTAGTTCTTGATGGGTTAGTAGACCCTTTTCGAACCTACTTCATATTTTCATTCAATCCTTGCTTCTTATGGATGCATGACTTAGTCATATGCCCTTTCTTATTGTAGTAGGAACAAGTGGACTTGGTTGAGTTAGTTATAGTGGTAGAAACAAAGAAGTTCTTATAATACTTTTATTTTTGATTAGGTTTATAGCCTATACCAACTTTATCAAAAACACTTCTTTGTTGGCTCAAAATTTTGTCCAGATTATCTCTACCTTTAACAAATTTTATACGAGTATTTTTCAAATCCTCTTTTTCTAAAATGTGAAAAAATTAACACATTGAGTTTCTTTTTCTAAAATATAAATATTCTTCTTTAAAGCTTTATTTTCAATTTTAAGAATCACATTTTATTTTTTAGAAATATCAAGCTTCTTTTTGATTTGAGTAAGATTTTTTTGTAAGAAGAAAAGATTCATTGTGCAACTCTTCAAAAATAATTTTTAATTCCTCAAAAGTAAAATCAAATTCAGAGTATGAGTCTAAGTCATTTACCTAGTTGAGATTACTCTTGGACATCAAACAAAGATTTGCCTCTTCTTCTTCTGTGGATTCCTTATCGTTGTCACCCCAAATTGAAGAGAGATAAGTCTTTAACTTTTTTTTGTCATATTTGTAGCTCTTGCTCTCTTGTTTTAAAGGACAGTCAACCTTAATGTGTCCTGGCCTTTTGTATTTGTAGCAGATGATTTCATTTTCTTTCTTCTTTAGAACTTTTTGCCAAATTTTTTCTTTCCAAAGAATTTGCCAAACTTCTTGACAAACATGGGCATTTCTTCATCATAGTCTTCACTATCAATGGTCTCAGGATCAAAATCTTCCTTTGTCACTTTTAAGGCTAGTGACTTCTTCTTTTAGCATAAATAGTCTTCCTTCATGCTCGACAAGACTTCTAAATAGTACTGCCACATATCTCATGGAATCACTTTTTGCTTCTTCAATAGTAGTAATTTTAGGTTGCTATTCAGTCAGGAGACTTCTCATAATTTTTCTAACTTGCTCCTTCTTAATACATGTTTTTCAAAGTATTTCAAGCTCATTCATCATATGTGTATATCTAACTTCCATTTCCTTAATGCTTTCTCTAGGCTTCATTTTAAACAGCTGATACTGCTATGCTTATTTTGTTCTCTTTGACTCCTTCAGTGCCTTCATAAGCAATCTCTAGAGCACATTACTGACACAGAAGTACTCTTATTGACTCAAGGCACTTGTAATGATTAATTTTGCCTTTGAGTTGAGCAACACGAGTTTTTCTTCATTTTTTGTAATTTCACTCTTTTCTTTTCTTATAAGTTGTCCTTCTAATATGTTATAAGAAATGTAAGGACCACTCTCAATAATCTCCCATAGATCAAGGTTTAAGGTCTTAAAGAACAATCTCATCTTGCTCTTCTAAAAGGAACAGTTTTCACCATTGAATCCTAGAGACCTATTAATCTTACCACCTTTTAGGAGAACACTGTCACCAAAACCAGCCATAGGATCCTCTTAGACTATTAAGTCTTTAATCAAGAGTCCAAGCTTTAATACTAATTGTAGGATATGCTGGCACCCAAGAAAGGGGTGAATTGGGTGACACTTAAAAACTTTTGAAAACTTAAAAGAATGAAATGCTTTAGTATGATAGAAGAAGATGAGACACACAAGATTTATACTAGTTCAGCCCCAAACTTGGCCTACGTCCAATCCTCAAGATCATACTTGAGATTTTCAACTAAATTCACAAGCTTCAATGGGTGTTTGCCACCATAGTACAACTCACAAGCCTTAACTCATCTTAAATCAACTAACAAACCTTGCTACAATCCAACAAGTTGTTATAATTACTTGAAAAAAACCTTTTTAAAATTTTAGATGAATGAAAATTAACTTTCACAAAGAGACTCTCTTAAAGAGTAGATAAATTATAGTTGAAAGCTTATAAACTTGTGAAAACTTTTTCACAATTCCTTTCAAGAATGATGAATGAATGCAAGATGTTTAAGCATAATTGAAAAGCTTTTTAAATGATTAGATAAAGTTCCCTCAAGAGTCAAAAGTTCTTATTCAGGCTTGAGTTGAATCACATATATAGTTTTGGTGGTTGATAGACTATTGGAATAGTGTTTCTAGCTGTTGGTGTAATTTCTTGCAAGTGACTTGTCGAATCACATGTGAAATTGCTCTCAACATGTTCCAGATATATGTATGTGGTAAATCATGTGTGAACCTTATGATCTCTCATACATGGTTTTGCATATGTAAATGTGTGATTAGTTCTATGTGCAAAAACTCACATGCGAACCTTCAGCTTTCACACGTGGTTTAGCTTGTAGACAACCAACACTAGTTTTGTGTGACAAATTTTGCATGCATACAACTTGCTATCATGCTGATATAACACATTTGTTACCCACTTTTATTTGTCAATTAAGACCCTTTTATTAATGTTTTATCATCTCAAAGTGCACTCATTGTATTAGATTTGGAAAATTGCCTAAGTTTCTAGATTCCATACACTAGGGGTATTTTGGTCCAAAAATGAACTTTTGAGAAAATGTACAAGAAAAATTAAAAAAATGTATTTTATGTCCAGTTGACAAGTGGTGAAATTATATTTTTAAAATTTATTTTAGTTTGAGAGTAATTAAATAAAAAGTCAACACTTTCCAAAGCGTCTTAGTTTGACCTAGTTTTCGGTTTGGTTTTGTGTGAAAATTCTTATATAATTATGTGCAACCTAGAAATTGGTTAATTTAATAAATTTTCCCTTCTAATTATGAACTTAATTATAGAAATTAATTATATTTTATTATATCACATGCTATTTAATTGAATTATGTGATTTATGTGACATAGGTGACATGTGACCTGTGCATCAATTAGGCAATTGAGGTCAACACTCCTTGAGGTCAATGGATGAGAATTTTCACATGAATTATGATTATTTTGAGGGATTAAATCAGTTGAAACGATGTGGATGACACATGAAAAATTAGGCACACATTGGAATCATCTACTAACTAATAGGAGAGTGCCACCTTGCAAGTATAATGAGGCTCCCATTTCCATTTTAATTTATTTTCATATCTTTTAATTAAGTTTCAGCTAATTCCAAAATTGAATTGAGCATGCCATTTACACCCTCAAATCAGATCAATTATCATCTCATTTATCTTCCACATTTTCTCTCTCTTATTCTTGGTGTTCTTCATTTTCTCCCCTTCTCTCTTCATTCCAGCACACATCCAGCCATATTCTTCCATATTATCACCATCAAATTAATTCAATTATTCCACCATTCTTCTCCTCCCTCAAGGCCAAACCCACCCCGAACACTTGGAAGAAGAGTTGAGCTCAATTCATCAAGCTCAATAGAGCATGTGCCATGACTACTTAATGTTCATAGTGGAAGCAAGATTTTCTTGATGTTTTCTAGCTAGAACCTTCATGGAATCCTAGGGGATAATTAATGGAAGAGGACTCTTGAAGTCTTCACTTGACTAAGCTTAACTATTTTTTTCATCTTGTTTCAATTTCATTACAATACTATGACTATTGTTGATTATAGTTTAATTTGACTTTAGTTTCATAGTTATTTGTAATTTGTAATGTTGAAAAAAGATTTTTTAGTTGAATTTCAAGTTCTCAATGCTATTGGAATTTTGGCCTCTTAGTGTTTTTACATGGTAATATGTGATTTCAATTGGAGAATGTCTTGTAGTAGCTTAGTGTGTAATTGTATGGTGAATATTTGATGAGTTACTTGAGTTTTCACAGTTTTAAGCTTAAGGACAACTTTGGGTAGTGGCACTTAGGAATGAATTTTAGTTAAAAACTTAGTTAATTTTAGAGCTAAGCTAGTAAGGTTACCTAGAGGGCTTGTAATAGCACTTAGGAAATTGAATTAGTGAAGCTAGGATACTTGAGATAGTTGTCTTAAGTAAATACATTTTTTAGCCAAGGAAGGAGAGTTTAAGTGAGCTGCCATAATTAATTAAAGGGCTAGGAATCTTCCATTTAGGACACCTTAGGGTTCCTACTTGAATAGAGAAGCCACTTCATTCACAATTAGGATTAGTTTTCTAATTTAATTCACTAGATAATTAGGGTAGCATTTGTTAATCAATTTCAAACTTTAGGTGATTTATTTCACTAGATACCTTTAAATTAGACTTAAAACCATTCCTTGGGAGATGACATAGGGTTGGTCCTATATTGCATTAGGGTTATCTTTAGTTTAATTTTGAAGGTAAGTGACTAAATCCTATCACATGCATAAAAATGCTTACAAAAAGTTAAGGTTATATCTGTGTAACAGAACTTGCGTGGAACCTCTACGTTCTCACGCTTGAAATGGCTGGCAGAATGCCACTCTTAGTTTTGTAATCATCAAAACATATGATCCAATACTTTTCACTTATTAATTTAGGGCTAAACTAAGCATACTACTTAAAAGCTTAATCATTAACTCCCAAACTAGTGACAAAGCCTTAGTTTGATTCTTAAGAATCTTTTTATTACCAAAAGGTAAGAAATCCACCTGTTAAAACTTCTCGATTCAATTTCTCTATAACCTAAACTAAGAGAAATTAGGGTATAATTGAATCTTAAGGTGGTATGAAACTTACCCGACAAGTGAGTAGTCAGAAATGTTTGCCAAGCTTCTAAAATTTGTTACCCTAGTATAGGCTTGGTCCTTCTCTTCTCTTGTATTTCTCTTCCTCTCTCACTTTTGATTTTGTGCCTAACCTTACATGTACTTATCACTTTTTTGTGCCATGCATTGTGACACATGAAAATATGCGGTGACATGTGGTATAGTGAGAAAACTCACACTTAGCTTGCACGCTTCGATCTACAATGCCATTCTTCCACTCGATCCAATTCATTCTACATCTCAAAAAGTCAAAACACTAATTTACCGTTCAAATCCTAATCACTCACCAATTTACTAATTTACCCCTAATTAGTAATTAGTTTTAAAATTAGGAATTCAGGATTTTACATACCACAAGCCACCTTAGATGGTGTTTAAGACGCGACATACAAGTCATGTGTCACTGGACATGGTGAATAGCTTTTAGCCACGGAGGATGCCCACAATTTTGTTAAATAATGTTTCTGTCCCTGTTTTCTTTCCTTTCTTAATGCTAGTCTTCTTTGTAACATCCAAAGTTACATAAATTAGTTGTTTAGTTAAAGTAATTATGTTTCTAAGCTATTAATTGATATTTTGGACTATAGACAGCTTTAAGATTAGGCTAAGGTGAAGAGTGGAGAAGATTAGAGTCAAAGAGTGAGAGCTTAAGTGAGAAGTGTCTCTGTGGCACAATGTACCATGGTATATGGATAAAAAATTTAACTTTAAAGAAGTAGGTCACCTTGTGAAATTGGAAGAAATGCATACAGAAACACGATATAAGAGAGGAAGAAAAAGGGCTCTCTACTAAGGTATTAATTTGTGGGCACTTGAGAGTCAATTCTAAACTATTATCTTTCAATTAAGCCTTGTGCTTCCTTCCTATCCTTATCTACTCTATTTTCTCTTGGTTTAAGAGGTGATAAGAAAATAAGTTGAGCTTGTGGAAGGATTTTATCTGACCTAATGACTATTATAGAGTTGTTAGAAGTTAAATTAAGAGTTTGCATTGGGATTGATGGTTCTTGATTGTGTTTGGGGCTTTGGTTGAATTACAGCCTCAAATAGAAGGTTTTAAGTTATAAAAACTTTATATTGGATTTAGTTGGGCTAGTGGATGTGGTATAAAGCTTGTGGAGGTTGATTAAGACCTAGAATTGTCTAATAATAGAAGTTAGAAGTTTAAGTTAGTCTATTTGTGTTATTAAGTACTTATGTTAAATTCAGACATTAATATATAGTGCTTAATCTTTTTAATTGACATGGCTATAGTGTTAATTAAGCAGTTGAAAGTGCCAAGAGCGATACATACCATGGGCAACCCTTGTATTTAAAGGGTTGAGGTAATTGGATAATATATTCATGCTATTTATTTGCTTGTTTAACTATTTACAAGTTGTTTGAGAACTTAAATACATTATATTTTATGCTTGTATGATTTTAGAAATTGTAGAGTAAGAAAGGGAAAAGCTTTTGAAAAATAACATGCTTTTATTAATTGTATTGTAATCAAAAGCTAGATGATAAAGAGGTATGAATATAATAAGTATATTGACTACATTATGTGATCATCATAAGCATGATAGTGAGGGTGGGAGTTTACCCTAGGCGGAGTAGTGTTGAAATTCATATGGTCGAGTTGGTACATTAAGACATCCAATGCTGTGAACATGTTGTGGATTTTTATCATGGGACATTTAGGTAGTCACAACATGAATATGTGCTCCTCAGTACCCAAAAGGGTATGATATTGGACTAAATGACACCAAATTATATGTACAATAAGGGGGAGTCTGTAGTTCGAAAGTGGGATAAAATGCCTTTAGTCGGGTAGCTTTACCATGAAAGGTGACATCAGATCAACTTACTTGGTTTTGATCCAGTATTGTAGCCTATAGACTTAGTTAGAGGTTGACGCAAAGGTTTGGGTGGATATTATGATCATACATACTATATTTTGAGTTTATATTGGAAATTGTGTTAAATATCCCAATTTACATACTTGTTTATTGTTGTGCTTGTTAATAGATAGTTGTGAATTATTTTAGTTACTAGGACACCCATGGTTACTATTTTCTAGGTGCAAATTGAATCCCACAAAACACTTAAATAAGTGAACACAAGAACAAAAACAAATTCTTAAAATTGCCAACTTAAGAGTCAATGAATCTTCACCTATCCACTTATCAGATCAATTGCAATTGAGAAAGAATTGTGTACTTCACAAAGCATGCCTTTACTAAAAGTCTACTTCAATGAGTAACCTTGCAAAGGATAAAGTGTATGAACTCTCAACTCTTAAGTGTTTAGGGTTTATATATTTTTCACTTAAGTTCACTTATCAATTACTTTACTATAGGCTTGTAATATAATGCCCTCATTGACATTACCAATCAACCTTCTATGTGATCTACTATATAAAATTAAAATGTCTTTGAAAATTTGGCATCCCAACATAGACTTTTGAAAATCTCTTTATAAAACAGTTTAAGTTATTCCAAGCAACACAAAGCAGAATCGTACAGTTAGGACTAGATAAATCTCAAGGGGTACAAACTCAAAACATTAAAATCATCACAAATTTAGAGCCGTGCGCCATGGCTCATGCCACATGAGCCACATCATGTGGCATAGAGTCAGAGACAGCAATACTTTATGTCATGTGCTATGGCACACACCAAATTCTGCTGTTTAATAGCAGTTTATGGTATGAGCTTTTGCATCTAATGTCTGATTGAGGTGATTCAAGTGTGCACACAAATCTTGTTTGACAATCTAACTAATGACACTAGTTTTATTCAAATTTAGTACTTTATTTAAAAGTTGGACACTCAAGTGTATTTTGACTATTTTAAGTTAAAATTCGCTAATTGAGCATCACCATTGGAAACCACAAGTCATTGCCACTTATAAGGCCTTGACCATATCCAAATGAACAAATTACAACTTATTGAGCAATTATATATAAAATATTATACAGATACACAAATTTGGCCTATAAACTGCCCATTTCAAACTTTTGGCATAAATTTCATTTTCCATCTATTTTCACAATATTTGTCAAATTCTCTATATACAATACATATGCAAACGATAAACTCACTAACTCATGCCCTTCCAATGCATGTTTAACTACAAAAGGAAAGTATACCAAAACTCACACACATACACAAACATTCACAACTATATAAGTGTTTTTTCATAATATTAATTCTCAAGGCAATTTATACAAATGTTCACAATTATTAACATACAAATTAATTACATCTTACAAGGCTTAGAAAGAAATCACCATTCTCAGCTTGAATCTTTCCCTTTAGCACCATTACTACTAGAACTTGAAAAAAATGTATGTAACACTTGCCCCTAGTATTATCCAAAAATCACTCAAGTCAAACAAACTAAGTATGGTTAAGGAGTTGATCCTAAAACCAACTTAGAAAATACACTATTTAAAACACCAAACAATCTACACAATAGCAAAACATACATTTAAATTAAATTTTTCTTTTAGAAAAGTTTGAAGAATTATGATATAGTGCATGGAAGCAAACTAGGCAAATAGGGGCATTTAATTGATGTCATGACAACCCTCCTGGGCAAACTTTTGGGAGGCACCAATTCAACATTTAGCCTCGATTGAAGTGATTTCAAATCTCACATATCACTTCTAATATGTATTAATAGTGTTCTGAATTTTAAAAAGATCTAATGGTTAGATTAAAATTTAAACATGTTACAAATTTGTTCATTTTTGCTGTAATGACAACACCTCCAGACCAACTTTTGAAGTGCACCATTTTATCATCTGAACTCTGATCCGAGTGATTTCAAAGCCTACTTGTGACTTTCAAAGATTACTACTAGTGTACCAAATTTCAAAAAGATCTAATAGCTGGATTAAAATTCGTGTGTGTCCCAACATCAATACTGTTGCAGTCATGACAGTACCTCCAGACCAAATTCCAAAGTATGCCATTTCTCCGTCCGGTATCCGATCAATATGATTCCAAAGGCCACAAGAAGTTTATAAAAGTTTTATTTGTGACCATAATTTTAGAGAAATTCAATGGTCGGATTAAGATTTGATCATCTGGATGTAAAAGTGCAGTTTTTTAGTAAAAACCATTTTCAAAATTATCCAAATCTCATCCTAAGGGTCATAAACTTGTGAAAACACTTAGGACACGTCAAATAGGACTAAGAGTACCTAATAGAACATTCAAATGATGGAAAACCCCCATACATCAAATTTTTACCACTCGGGTGCCATTTCTCAAAATGGACTCTAAACTCCTAAAATGCACAAATCATATAAGAGTAGTCAAAAATCAATCCAAATATCATGTATTTATATAAATGCACATGTTGAACATTTTCACTTGGCTCAGAGATCCCCATGGGGCCCACACACCTACTCTCTCTATTCAAAGTGTATGTTTGCCTACAATTAACAATACAACCACTTTGTAATTGCGTGTAGAATCACACATATTCATATATATGCACCAAAATAAACATTTGCTTATAGTGAAAACTTGGTCTATTAAATGAATCCATCAAAACCACACACCATAAACAAGTTTCCAAATGCAAGTCTACAAGTGGCAAAAATTTATACACAAGCATGCAATCCACACATATGCACATATATGTATAGTCACATCCTATTAGCACCTTAACCTAAATACATTACAATATACTTGCTCAAAAGAAAGGGGTTGTAGATCTTTACAATCTACAAGTAAAACCCCAACTTGGCTCTTTTTCTCGTCCACCACTGGATCCTTTGCTTAGACCTATAAATTTTATAAAGAAAGGGATAAGACAACCACAATCTCAGTGACAGAGAAATCAATATTCCTTATTATAAGGAAAGCCATAGTCAAGTAAATAAATAACAAATTCAAAATAACATATAATTAATCAATTAAAATGTTTGAATACATGAGATAGGCTGATATGGCCTTTCTTGACTAACAAAATGCCTCTTAACACTCTTTAGCTTGTAGGTAAATCTTATACCCACTGTACCTTTACAGGCACAGAATATAAACTAAGGCATGATTTGATCCACCGAATCGCCTATGCCCCTTCGATGGGAATCCTGAGCAGTCAAAGCAAACTCCCTCCTAGAGCCACCCTGACATCCTCTCCATGTGAAGGCTACCTTGGCCTAAGCACTCAACCTTACACTTTATATACCAGATTCCCTCCCCTACTGAGAAGTGTCGAACACTCAATCCACTAACTAGTTTAGTGTATTGAGCCCACAATATCAAAGGCAACACTGCTTACTGATAGTGAGCCATAGAATATCACAGTTAGTGTATTGAGCCCACAATATGAAAGGCAACACTGCGTACTGACAATGAGCCATAGAATATCATAAGACCACATCTCCTTGTTAGTGAACTCCTACCGAGATTATACGTCCTACCCTTTTCTACCTTTCCCGAGTATTGTCCACTTCAACACTCAAGGTAGTATAATACTCATAATTCTTCCATTAAGCAGTTCCTTAGCTTATCTAAGGTACCAAACCTAGTTGCATTTCCTTAAGTACAACTCCTCGTTTTTCATTATGACAATGCATGCTAATAATCTTATTTCCATAAGTAACATTATTATTAAATAGATAGTAAGCATATATGCATTATTATTAAAGCAATATCTCATAAACTCTTCTAAAAACATTTTATTTGCATTCAATTATTTAAAACATGTAATGCATGCTAGATAATATCCTACTCAAAAATAGCTAAACAAAGCAATTTAGCACACAAAATAGAACTAACTTTTAGTCCGTGCACTGCGGCATGTGGCACAGAGCAACACGCTCGCCCTGTCTGTGTCGTGCGTCATGGCATGTGTCACCATGTGCCGTGTCGCACCTGTCTATTTTTTTGCTATCATTGTACCAATTTCTCATATGACATCCAATCGGAGTGATTCAAGCGCCCACAAGAAGCTTAGCTTGTATACTAACTAATGAGACAAGAACATGATCTAATGGTTCGATCAAATTTGGACACTCAGATGTAAAAAGTCACTTGTTCTAAAACTTTTGCCCAAGCACTCAAATCGATCCTTTTTTCTCATTAGACCATACTAGGCCTTGAACTAAGTCCAAAAAGATCTAATACACTTGATTGACCACAAATTATCACAACCATTCTCACATATCAAAATTTGACCCTTCTACAGCTAATTTCTACAATTCACTAACATAACATACCATGCCATCTCTTAGTATAACTTAGCCCACTCAGTTATTTTTGAACTCATACCTATGTAATCATATCAACAATACAATCTTAGCTCCTAAATTACTCATTTCATCATAATTTGTCCCCTGGCTTAAGATTCACCAATCATAATCACAATCCAATCTTAGCCCTTAAATTACTCATTTCCTTATAATTTATCCTTTGGCTTAAGATTCACAACGTATAATCATGCAACACAAACATATTCAAATCAATGCCCCTTTGTCTCAAACAACACATATACATATAATTCAGGCTTGATTTCACAAAACCTCAATTTATTACATTCATGCAACCATGTAAACTTATATATACTTATACATACAATCTCTCAATTTAGTTTATTACACAACCTCAGAGTACACGGCTTCACAACTCAAGTCGGTCTAGACTCTCTTTCCTTAGCTTAATCACTTCCCGATCCTGTAAACATATAACCATGGGGGTGAGATAAAAATCTCAGTAATAGAATAACTCACTCCTATTGACTATCACATGCAAAAACATGAAAGTAAACATAGTATACCATTAAAACCTCATTAAGTAGCATTTTCATCACATATCACATTTCATTTTCCACTTTTCATCAATCCTAAAGGATTTCGTGCTATCTCAAGATATTTCATTGTATCACATAAAATACTAGTATGATCTCTACCAACCAAACCTTCAAATTACCTCGACATAAAACCATAGGCTCATCTCAGACCAATTCACACTCTCATTAGTCTTGAGCTCACCTGCAGTGGTAGAATCACCAGGCCAAAAATGTTCTAACTCATAATATAAACTATGATTTTCCCCTAATACACACAATGAGGCATTGTTGACTTTAACCCATATCAAAAGATACTAAGAAATCTCTCATCTCTAACACAGTACTTAATAGGCACTCAGGAGATCTTCTTTAACATAGCACCTTTCAAGGCACTAAAGAGAATTGTTTCCAACACCACACCTAATAGGGTATTAAGAAAACCTTGCCATATGGTCTTTATCATCTCCTATACTCGGGTGAACTCCTACTACTCAGATCATGCTTTCTCGAACCATTTAAGGTTCCCTTTTCACAATTTACTTTTCTTATCCATAACATATATATATATATATATATATGTATGTGTATATATATAGCACTTTACATTATAAAACACAATGTCAATGCTCATTTCAACTAAAGTTGTTTTACACACACAATCATTCAATGCCACAAAACATGCTCAATTTAAAACTAGTTCATGCATTACATTGCATACTAACATACAGTTATAACAAATAGTCAAACAAAGAAAGTTATTCGATTATCTCAACCCTTATGTCACTAGAAAGGTTACCCATAGATTTCCAATATCATACAAGCTTATCTCAAGCTTTCTTTCTCTACTCACTCGCCACAATATGCCAATCTAAACACATTTGGCACATTTTAGTCATTTGGTCTATTTTGACCAAAAACTCATTTTTACCATTTAAGGCTATATTCATCTGTAAGCTCTTTTGCATTTATCCATTCTAAGTCCATAACTATCTAATTACTACTTTACATTACCTCAACCGGTCTTATTTTACTCAAGATAGATTTTGCCCTAACTTTCTCTCTCTAAAGGCCAAAATTGAGCCTTTCAGTTCAAAGCTCTACCGTTCTACTTTAAACTAGTCACAAAGCTCTAATTTAACTTTTAAAAACCTTTTTATCACTATTAGATAAGAATCAAACCCCTTAAATTCCACTGATTCAATTTTCCTGTAACTCATTTTTAGAGAAATTTGTGTAGAATGGAATACGTAGCTTACCTGGCAAGTTACTGATCTGAATCACCTTCCCCACCGCTCCAAAATGACTTAACCTAGCTCCTCAGCCCTTCTCCTCTCCCTGTTTCTTGTGTTTCTCAAATTCTCTTCTCTAAACTTTTCTAAAATTCATGACTTATGAAGGTAAATTTTGGTCCATGTACCGCGACACATACAGCACAAGCCACAGCTTGTGGAACAGTGAGATTTATTCTTACCATGCACACTTGCTTTGACCCAAAACACACTCCTATCACCCATATCTGCTCATATAACACAAACAAGTCAAAATACCAATCAACCATCTGAATCTCTAACCCCACTTTAATTTCTATTTCACCCTTAATTAACCTCTAAACTCAAGATTAAGAAATTCAGGATGTTACACTGCACAACTTGGGTCAATGAGCTATAATCCATCTCAATGGTCAATGTATTAAACTAACTAGTCACATAGCATCACTTAATCACCAAAATCATTTATTAGTCACCACTAGGCCAATTTCAAAACCATACAATTTTTTATTAATTAAAAACCTTCACTTAATGTCACCAATTTTCATAATTAGCCCTTATAATGAAAACTAAAGCTTAATTTAAATCTTATTAGATTCAAATAGCATAATTATAACTAAATCAATAGGCTTAAACCATTGAGAAGCAAAACCCAACCTCTTGGGGTTTGACTTTTGCCCTAAAACTCCATTTTCAATATAATTGCCTGCTCAAAATATTAGAGCACTATATAGAAACTCAGAACAACCTTTTAAGGACTAAAGGAAACTAAAGCTTACAAGAACTAAGACTTTGGGATCAAAATCAAGAATTTTCCTCTTCTAAAAACTCAAGAAAACCAAGAGGGAAGGAAGAGAATTAAAGTAGGGAGTTCACCTATTGTGTAGTTGAGCTCGCAAGGACCGCAAAATCTCTCAGATCCCCTCTCCTCGTCCTCTCTTCTCCTCCTCGTCTCTCTTAGTCTCTCGGTTTCTTGTTTCTCTAATTTTTTTCATTTTCCCATTTTAAATTTCAACTTTTGTGTTCTATTTCAATTTGAAAACTAATCCTAAAAACCATTCGAGAAAATTACAAAGAAGGGCCAAATATATTTTATTATAGCACAAAAGCTCGGGTCAACTTTGGTAATTTTCCCATAGTTAAAAATAAAATAAAACCAAAGTTTTGTTTTGTAAAATTCAAACTTTGGACTTCTATCAAATTAATCTTAATTTTATTTTTTAAATAAATCTGAGTTTTAAAAAATTCAGGATGTCACAACATAAATAACCACAAGTGAGATAAAAATCTCAATAACCAATATAGCTTATTGAATGTTCATTCATACAAATAACCACATACAAGTAAACAAAATCAAATAATAGTATATATTAATCAAAACATAACTTTTTTCTTTTTAAAACATCTCACACAATCACATGTACTAGTATGATTATCTATCCACTGATCCTCCAAAGCTCCCCGACATGAAACCATAGGCTCTAATGGATTAATCATATATTGACTTAAGAAAATGTTTAATGGTAGAAACACTCAGCTAAAAGTAACTTATCCCACCTACGAACTACGGTTTCCCTCATCTCTCACACTTGTGATAGAGGTGTTATTGACTTATAACCGCACCCTAACGAGCACTAAGGAGTTGCTAGATTGCCCGAATATCTCATGGTAATAGTCATAATATAATGTTACACTGGATATCCTATAGTGCCTTTTTGAGTCTTGAGATTTATGTTTACGCTTTCGTTAGCCCTCTTATTTAAATATGCTTTTGACAAAGTTAGGATCCCACATTTTGAAAATGAATTGAGGGTTGTTACTTTGATATTGTATTGTGTTATGTGTGAATGTGATGGTAAAGTTTGGATTAGGTAAGGGACTTTACAGCGATACTTATAACTAGAACTAGGTAAGTATTCATGCTCTAATTATATTCTTAAATAGACAGTAACTAGGCAATAACAATAATGTGATGGTGTTTTACATGCTTGGTTTAAGAATATGTACATAAGCCCTTACTACTAGGTAAGTATTCTTGTTACGCATTGTTGGTGTCCTTTCTAGTTCTTGGCAAGTTCATGTGATGTTAGAAAGTTAATTTTAGTTGTTTCTAATACAGGAGGTATAATAAAAAATTAACTAATCTTATTTCTTGTAAATTATTAGTAGGGATATTCAGAAGATCCTAACTGAGAGGACATCCTAGTTCAACATCATCTTAGATGATGTTTCAATTACTAGCCTAACCTTTGGAAAGAAAAAATTTCAAGTTTTAAGAGTGGAAAAGGTTGAGCAAGACAAAATAAGTGCTATAATTAGAGCACATGTGAGATGAAACTCCTAGTTCCATAGATGAGATAAAAAAAAAGGAGTGGATGGGGAAGCATTATCTAACACAACTCTAGAAGACTAATTAAAGGTGCCAAACATTGATCAAAGTTGAGGTTAGATGATGAACTATCGTGAGGAAGAGTAATTGCATGGCATTATTACTTCAAACACCTTTTTAATGTAGGGGAATAATTAAAAAGTTATATTCCTAACTATTGGTTACATGTTCATTTTAAAACTAAAAGTGTTGTATTTTATGGAATTAGAGAGTCAATCCAAAATTTATATTAGTGATTGTAATTTTTATGATTAATAATAGTTTTTTGTCATATTATTGTGTAACAAATTTTAAATTTGTTGATTTTTGTATTTTTAATATTTAAAATAAAAAATTAATAGAAATGAACTATATATAAAATAAAAAATAATAAAACTATTTTATTTGACCCTAATTTTAAACAAGGGTCAGATAAAGTCATTTTATTTGACGGTTGTTTCAAAGAAGTGTCAAATAAATTGGCATTATTTGACCCTAATTTTGAAATGATCGTCAAGTAAAACTACTTTATTTGACAGTTTTTTAAAACAACTGTCAAATAAAGTGACTTTATTTAATGGTTAAAAAGCGTTAAAAAAGGGTCAAGGCTATAAATGACGCTGCCTTACTTGACTATTGAAAATCATCAAGTAGGTTAAAAAATAACCGTCAAGTAAAGCCTTTTTTGTAGTAGTGGTCTTAGCCATTATGCATTGATTACCTACTAAAGGATACAAACCACCTTTCTCAAGCTTATTTTAGTCTAAAGTAAGGCACTCATTAGAAATGCAAGTAAACTACTATTCAAGTTCATCAATATCAACAAGCTCATATGAGAAAGTGTCATACATATTGAGTAAAAATGAATCAATATCTAAACAATTTTGACACTAGGAAATAATCACACAAGAACAAGTTAATGAAGAACTAGAAAGATATAGGCTATAAGTTCTAGAGGAGGAATGCATACCTGTAATGTAGTACCAAAGGATATGTCAAATGCAGAAACTTAATCATAGGGTCAGACTTAATTCTTTAACTCACAGTAAATACACAAACGAAAAAGAGATTTTGAACAGGAGAGTATATGAGAGGCTGTCTCTAGAAAAGGCTCACACTGAAAAAGAAAAATGCACTTAGTTATCTTGAACCCTAAACTAACCCTCATATATGCGTTGGTTTTGGATGTGGGAGGTTACTCAAAAATTTCATCCAATCTAACAAGTTAAACAATAGGGATAACCTAAACTCTTTCATATTCATGGTAAAGCCCCAAGGGCTTATATATTGGGCCAATCCACTAAGGTTGGATTACATAATAGCTCCCATTCACACTTGATAGATAAGATATCATAGTTCTTGCTTCTTTCTCTTTCTTCTTTCATATGAGGTGCTTTGTCTTGACCGCATAGGCTTAACAGCTCCATTTTGGGTGTTACCAGGAATCCTATTTAGGATCAACACAAATAACCCTATAGTTTCATTTACTCTTAATTTAATTTGTGCCTTAATGTCTTAGATTTACTAATGTATACTTTTCTCATTATGATTGATCTAATCCCCCTTGAGTTATCTCTTAATTGCATAGTATCCATATTTATGAATCAACACATTGTTTTATAAGGGACATGTTTTGAATACGAGCAAGGATGTGTATATTAAAGGTAATCTTCCTTTTGCCCATATATCACTTTGATAGGAAACAATCACTTTCCTAACATGATACCTTTAGATCACATCAATCATGACCATAGGATGTATGTTAAAGTAGCAAACACTATTACTGGATAGCCTACACCCAGGGGGTGAATTGGGTGATACTTAAAGATTTTTAAAAAAACAAGGAGCAAAGAACTTAAGTATGAAGGAAAGAGAGATGAAACACAAAAAATTTATCTTGGTTTAGCCCAAACTTGACCTATGTCCAGTCTTCAAGATCACACTTGAAATTTTCAACTAAATCACAAGCTTCAATAGGTTCTTGCCATTATAGTACAACTCACAAGACTTAATTAGTCTTAAATAAACTAAAAAACCTTGCTACAATCCAGCAAGTTGTTACAAACACTTGAAAAATACTTTTTCAAGATTTCAAAAGAATAGAATAAACTTTCATAAAGAAACTCTCTTAAAGAGTGGATAAATTACAATTGAAAGCTTACAAACTTGTGAGAGCCTTTTCACAATTATTTTCAAGAATGATGAATGTTTAAGCATAATTTAAAAGCTTTTTAAATGCTCAGGTAAAGAAAAGTTCACACAAGGATAAAAAATACTTGTTCAAACTTGAATTGTATTACATATATAGTTTATGATAGCTGACAGATCGTTTGAATAGTGTTACTAGCCGTTAGTGCAATTTCTTACGTGCATCCTATTATATCACACATGAAATGGCTTGTGTCAAGTTCTATATATGCATAGATCACAAATCAAGCATGAACCTTAGGGTGTCTCACATATGGTTTAGAGTATATGAACATGTAATATATTCTGTGTGCAAAAACTCACGTGCAACCCTCTTACTCTCACATGTGGTTTGGCTAATAGAAAGCCAAAACTAGTTTTGTGTGACAAATCTTGCATGCTACCAAATTTCCCTCACATGTGATTTGGCTAGAAGAAAGTTAAGCCTAAATCTGTATGACAAGACTTGCGTGGAACCAACATGCTCTCATGTGTGATTTGGCTAACAGAATGCCAAAGCCAATTATAAGCAACAAATCTCACATTGAAGTAACATAATATTATGTGTGAAATGACTTGTTTCATACCCAAACCATTTAAGAAGATAGATCACACATGAAACATAACACTCATACATGAAATGGCAAGTTGCAAAACTTATGCCATTCATGAATACATATCACGCATGGAACTGTTATGTACTAAAGCAAGATTTTTCATAATCAAGAGATATGGAATTATGAATCACAGATCACGCATGTATACATCTTAAACAAGGATTGACAAGACTCAAGACTTAATTTTGGCAAAGTGTGTTTAAACAAACTAATGCAAAATCATGCATGGTTACTATCTTCTCTCACACATGAAATGAAACTTGCCAGAACCTAACAAAACACAACTTGACAAACCTTGTGTGTAGACTAAAGGCTTGCTTGTGTGATTTGGAACACATAAGTAATGTCAGTGCATAAGTGATAAATCACGTATGGATCACTTCCTGGTTCTTACGTGAAATGTTAGTTGGTATGCCTAACTTGCTAAATCATGTGTGGGACCATATAGAATCATGTGTGATATTGCAGACAGTGAAAAGTCAAACTTCTATGAACCACTATAAGCTAAAATGACATAACTTACATACTTGAAAGTACAAATTAAGGTGAGTCTTAATATGCATAAATGAGACTTATGCATTTATTTTAATGATAATGAAATATGATTAAGCTCTCAAAGTTTTCACATTGAATCTAAGGGAATTAAATGACTTATCCTATAGTTTTTCATTTTCTCTTAATTCTTCATGCTCTTGAGGCTTTGTCTTTATCCATTATTCTTTATATATTTGCACACATAATAAATACCTTTTTACTTGGATTTTAATAATCAAAACACAATCTAACAATTGCCCCCTTTTTTATGATGACAAAACCTTAAAATCAAGGTTTTTAGTTTTGTTCAATACAAAGCTCCCCCTTAATTAGATATAAGGTATAAATATTAACAGTGCAGAATCAATAAACTTGCAATCAATAACTTGAGCACATGAATGAATAACTTAGAACATTTCATTGATAAAAGATAAAGTACAAGGCATAGCAAAACATTTTATCAATGAAAAACACAAAACCTTTACAAAATACTTCTTCTTAAGGATATATTCTACAACTCCTCCTTAAATCTAGCCTATCTCTCTAGTGTATCTTCTCCCCCTTTAGCATCATAAAAAGATGTAGGCCTCCCCAAGAGAGAGGAAACTCGATGATGAGATGGGCTTTTAAGACCTCTCTATCAAATAAAGGATCTGGATTGAAGGGTTGAGTAGATAGAACCACTACCTAGGTGGAAGAGTCATTTAGATCCATAGATGGAATGGGATCTAATACAGTAGCTAAGCCATCAGTAACTCAAGGAGAATCTTGAGGAAGCTTAGGATCAATGTCTTCAATCTAACCTTCAGTAGTCAGAGGGACTTAAGGTTGATCTTCAGTTCTATGGTCCTCAAATTCTATAACAATTGTTTCCTTAACAAGTTAGCAAAAGGAAGGTTTGGTTTGTTTATGTTTTAGGATGGATTTCTTCCCCTAAAATGCTTTGTCACTAATTAAGCAAAGGAAATAGCTGGTGAAGGTATAAGCATAGGCATGGATGAAGGTGTAGTAGGCTCTCCAACATTTTAAGTGAGTTTACTAATAAGTTTGATAACACTCATGTCATTTATATCTTCATATAATTCCTCAAAAGTTAGGTTACTAGTAGATTTTTTTAGAGAGGGAATGTGAGGGATTGGCATGCCATCAAAGGGACAGATAAGCTTAGAAGTTTCTTGATGGCTCTAGGATTTAGTTTAGGAGTCTGTTTGATAAGCTAAATCCTAGTGATAAGTCACATTTATTACATACTTTTACTTGTTATTATTGACCAAAAATCATCTTATATTTTCCCCAAATTGCACATGTATTCATTAATTGTGAAAATTTACCTAAATTAGGATTCTGTGCATTAGGGACATTTTAGTCATAAAATTGCACTTTTGAGAAAATTAGTCAAGCTGCATTTTTAGTTCATAAGAAAAATGTTCTAATTAGATTTCTTAAACTCTTTTTAAATTAAGAGTAATTAATTTCATAAGTTAACAATTTTTGAAAGTCAAAGTTTTGGATTGACTTATTCTCTTGCACTTAGGTTAGGTCATTGTTATGCATGTGACACTTACAACTTTTGGGATATTTGGCATGCCCCTTTGCCTCTTTTTGATGTCATAATTGGTTTTATTATTTAATTTATATTGTGCCACATATTTAGGAATTAATTTTAATTGAAAAATATAAATTTTATCCATATGCTTTGAGCTTTGATCTTGTGTGTCATATTTATTTGTATGGGCTTACAAACCTTGGATTTGGCATATGAGGACCATTGGATTAGAATACTAGATGATTCAATAGGCAAAACACTTGAGTTTAGGTGAAAGTACAAGCCTTACATAGTCTTGCACATATTGTACCACACTTTTATTCTACTCACTCTCTCTCCCTTAATTTCCCATTGTCTTTAGCTTTATTTAATTCAATTTTTAGACCATTTTCATTTGAATTTTTGTTCATTTTACCATGGTAAATAATAAAGTTACCTTAGCTCATTTTTTACCCACTTACTTAACACTAGAGTTGGGCCTTCCACCCTAAACTTAAATCAAACTATCCTAATTTCATTTTCAGCATTCATTCTTCCATTCACTCTCAATTTTTAGGCTCCACCCTTCTCCATTATCTCTCTATTGTTCTTTATGTTCTACATCTCCATCTCACCTTTTGTCCTCCATATCTCATGATCCAACCATGAAAATCCTTATCTAACTCTTCCATTCTTCTTCCACCTCACTCTTCAAACCCTAAACTTTATTTTCTTGATTAGGCTTTAAAATCCTCAAGGTGTTCATGAGTATGGTTTAACTATGGTTGAAGGATTGTGCTTAAATGGACTCCAAGATAACTAGAAGCTAAATCTACAAGGAGTGCTAAAAGGGAAGGATGCTAGAAGAGTCTTGAAGTGTCTCAAGGAAGGTTAAGGGTTATGGCCACTCTCCATTAAACAAAAGTTGATGTAATCTTGTTCTTAAAATTAAGAGCATTGTTATATCTTATTTTTATTAGCCAAAATTGGTATTTAACTTGTTGGTTTAGTTCTTTTTTCCCACTTGATTCCCCTTTATGTAGTTGCTAGAAATTTTCTCCAAGACATTATAATTCATATAAATATATATTTTATCTATGTTAAATGTGTCTTAGATTGGATACGTGTTACATCCCAAAAATTTTAAGACTCAAATTTATTTTAAAAAAAAATAAAATATCTATGATTAAATTAAAATTAAGAATAATTTGATAGAGGTCAAAAGTTTGAATTTTTCTCAGTAAAAGTTTAGTTTTATTTGATTTTTAACTATGGAAAAAATTACCAAAGTTGACCCAGCCTTTTGTGCTATAATAAAAAATGCTGGGCCCTTTCTTGTAATTTACCTTAAAGTGTTAGATCAGCAATTTGAAGAGCAAATTGGACACAGAAATGAAATAGAACAAAGAGTAAAGGAAAGAAACGAATGAAAGAGAGGAAGAAGAGAGGAGGAAGAGAGAGTGTGAGGTTCGGTTCCAGGAGATTGTGAGCTCTTGTGAGCTCGGTTACATGATAGGTAAACTTCTTACTTCAATTCTCTTCATTCCCTCTTGATTTTCTTCAATTTTTGTAAGATAAAATTTTTGAAATTTGATCCAAAAGGCTTTATTCTTGTAAGCCTTAGTTTCCTTAGGTCTTTAGGAGGTTGTTTTGAGTTTCTACATGATGCGTTAATGTTTTGAGCAGGTAATTGGATGAAAAATGGAGTTTTAGGGCAAAAGTCAAATCCCAAGAGGTTAGGAATGGATTTTTAGGGCAAAAGTCAAATCCCAAGAGGTTGGGTTTTGCTCCTCAATAGTTTAAGTCTATTGATTTAGTTATAATTTTTCTATTTGAGCCAAATAAGATTTAAATTAAGGTTTGGTTTTCATTATAAGGGCTAATGGTGAAAGTTGGTGATACTAAGTAAAGGTTTTTAATTGATTAAAAATTATATAAATTGAAAATTAGCCTAATGATGGCTAATAAATGGTTTTGGTGGTTAAGTGATACTATGTGAATGGTTGGTTTAATATATAGACCATTAGGATGGATTATAACTCATTGATCCAAGTTGTGTGGTATGAGTTATAGTCTTCATTAATATTTGTCATGATAAGTGATGTGGATCACTTATATGTTGTAGGGATTGTTGGTGGAATTTGTTTAGAAGTTAAGGAAAAACCAAAGTCCTATTTTGTATGAGAGGAAACCCTTTTAGTACAAAGGGTTGTGGCAACAGAAAATTTATATTTTTTATTATTTTGTTTAGCTATTTTTAAATAAATATTATTAGCTATCATGCATTACATGTTTTAAAAGATTAAATGTGCTTTATAAGGGGTTATGGGGTACTACTTTGATTATAGTGAAAACATGTTTTCTAATTGTTTAATAACAATGTTTTTATAGAAACGAGATTTGTTTGTATGTATTGTAATCATAAAGAATAGAAGTTGCGCTTAAGGAAGTGTAACTAAGTTAGGTACCTTAGATAGGCTAAGGAGCCGTTTAAGGGAGATTTATAAATGTTATACTACCTTAGAGTGTTGAAGTAGTCAATACTTAGGAAAGGCAGACATGAGTAAAAGGCATGATCTCGGTGGGAGTTCACCAATGAGAAGATGTGGACTTTTGATATTCTATGGCATACTACCAGTACTCAGTGTTTCATTATGTATTGTGGGCTTAGTGCACTAAAGTGGTTAGTGTATTGAGTGTTTGACACCTCTCAGTGGAGGAAGGAATCTGACATATGAAGTGTGAGGTTGAGTGCCTAGGCCAAGGTAGCCCTCATATAGAGAGTAACTCGGCTAGCTCTAGGAGAGAGTTAGCTTTAACTGCGCAGGATTCACGTCGAAAGGGCATAGGTAGTTCGGTGGATTAAATCATGCTTTAGATTATGTTTTGTGCCTGTGAAGGTACAAGTGGTATAAGGTTTACCTGCGAGTTAAAGAGTACCAGGGGGCATTCTGTTGGTCATGAAAGGCCATACCGGCCTATGTCATGCATTCATGCATTTTAAAGGGCTATATTATATACAATGTTGAATTTATTATTCATTTAGTCGATTATGGCTTACTTTGTAATAATCAATGTAGATTTCTCAGTTACTAAGACTGTGGTTGTCTCACCCTTTTCTTTTTAATATTTCTAGGTCCAGGCGAAGGAACTAATGGAGAACGGTGAAAGGAGTAGAGCAAGATGTTGTTTTTGAATTGTAAAGAACTGCAACCCCTTTCTTTTGAGCAAATCTATTGTAATGTATTTAGGATTAGGGTGCCAGTAGGATGTGATTATGTATATATGTGTGAGTATGTGTGGATTGTATGGCTTGTGTATGAATTTTTGTTTGCTTGTAGACTTGTGGCTAGGAAACTTGGCTATGGTGTGTCGTTTTGATGGATTTATTTAATAGACCAAGTTTTCACTATAAGCAAATATTTATTTTGGTATATATATGATTCCACAAGCAAATGCATAGTGGTTGCATCGCAAATGGTGTGCTATGGAAAAACATACACCTTGGATAGAGAGAGTGGATGTGTGGGCCCTACAGAGATCTCTGAGCCAAGTGAAAATGTTTAATATGTGTATCCATATGTGTATATGATATTTGGAATAGTTTTTGGCCACACTTGTGTGATTTGTGCATTTTGGGAATTTAGGGTCCATTTAGAAAATGGCACCCGGATGGTCAAATTTTGGTATAAAGGGTTTTTCTATCATTTAAATATTCTATCAGGTGTTTTTTAGTCCTATTTGATGTGTACAAAATGTTCTCATAAGTTGTGACTAATAGGATGAGATTTGGATAATTTTGAAAATGGTTTTTATCAAAAAACTGCACTTTTACATCCTTGTGTCCAAATCTTAACATGACAATTTAGATTTTTTCTAAAATTTGGGTCACAAGTAAAACCTTTTATAAGCTTCATGTGGACTTTAGAATCACGTTGATCGGATACTAGACGGAGAAACGGGCATTCCAGAATTTGGTCCGGAGGAGCTGTCATGACAGCAACAGTGATAATGTTACAACATGCACGAAATTCAATCCATCAATTAGATTTTTTCAAAATTTAGTATGCTAATAGTACTATTTAAAAGTGACATGTGGCCTTTGGAATCGCTCTGATCGGAGGTCGGATAATGAAATGGTGCACTCCAGAAGTTAGTCTGAAGGTGCTGTCATGACAACTAAAAAGTTGTCATGATAGCAAAAATGACCAAACTTGTAACATGTCTAATTTTTAATCTAATCGTTGGATTGTTTTAAAATTTGGTACACTTATAGTACCCTTTAAATGTGACATATGAAATTTAAAATTACTTCGATCGGGGACCAGATGATAGAACGGTGCCTCTTAAAAGTTGACCTGGGAGGGCTATCATGACAGCAATTTAATACTGTCATGACAGCATCTATTTACCCCGCTTTTGCCTAGCTTGCTTCCATATGCTATAGGTAAAACCTATAAATATTTAAAAACAAAAGGTTTTAAATGTTTATTTTGAATTGTGTATCTGCTTAGTGATTTAAATAGTTTGTTTCCTAAATTGGTTTTAGGATTAACTCCTTAACCACACTTAGTTTATTTGAATTATGTGATTTTTAGATAACACTCGGGGCAAGTGTTACATTATGCATAAATATGTTTGGTTAGTGTTTGATAAAATATCTTGTGTGTAAAATTATACATTAGACTTATCATAGGTCGAGCTATACATAAGGGCAACCTAAAGGGACTTTTGATCACTTTGCACTTAACTAAGAAATTGATTAGGGACTTGTACAAAATTATCCAAGGACTTGATTAATTAAATTGGTTAGGAAGGCACGCTTATGTAAAATTGTGTAAGGGATTTAATTTGGGTCAAGAGAGTGAAAATTAGCTGAAGCCTAATTAAAAAAAGTAGATAAGGAATCTAGCATTTCACAACTCTTAGGACTACTTTAGAAATGGTTAAAACACTCCCATTTTCATTTCACTAGTTAATTATGTTTTTAATTAAATCTGTCCACTTAGTTTAATTAGCTAAAATAAATTAACTCTTAGTTAGTTTAGCTCACTAGTTTAGCCTTAATTAACCTAAGTTAGCCTCCTCAGTGAGAATGACCTAGGTTGCTTAGCTTAGCTATTTTAGAGTGTAAGTGACATATGCTCTCAAGATTTGGCATTATTGCCGGGGAGGCAAGGGCTAGGTTTATTTAGGCTTAATTAGTTTTTTTATTTCGTTTTTTTCTTTTATGTGTTTTTCTGTGTTTTTTTTATTTTCATGAATTTTCATGTGTTTTGTTGGCTTGAATTTCGAAAAGAGCTTAAAACTAATTTTCTCTATTTCTCCATCTTTCTAAGTGAATTTAAAATTTTTTTCCAGAACTGCTTTGTAAGGGAAAAATTCTCAAATTTGGTAGGCTGAAAGGTTATTGTGTTATTTTTCCTAAATTTTGTGATTTTAGGATTGTAAGTTTCTCTGTGCACATTTTTAAAGCCAACAAGGTTAACCTGCCTGTTTTGGAGAAATCCAAAGCACTGAGGAAATTTGTATGGTGCATATCTCTATATAATTATCCAAATTGGATCATTCTTTTCACATTGTGTTATTTGTTATCTTAGATATAACTTTTGCACTAAGTGTTTTCAGTTTTAAAGTCCTCAATATTTTTGAGTTGGCCAGAAAAGCTTACTAGGTCATTTTGGAGGAAATTCTGTCTCTAATATGCTGAAGCCAAAGTTCAACAAATTACTGGGAGGTTTCTGTCCAGCCAAAAATTTTAAAATTTCAGTATGTTGTTGCTATGTATCTCCCCTATTTGGTTGTAATTGTTCATGTTTATTGGACAAGTGGATTACTCTGGGGAGGTCGGACAAGTTACTTGATGCAAAAACAAGACACATTTTCTAGCATTGAAGCTTCATGAGCATTTCTAAACTACATTCATATTAATTTTGTTTGTGGACCTTGTCTAGGTGTTAATGGTGTTTTTTCTTACTTGTGAATATTTTTTTCTTTGTGTTTAGTTTTTAAAAAAAAATTACTTTTTTTTTTCATTTTCAACTTTGAGTCTTCTTTTCTTACTTGAATCCCAAGCAAATTTTGTTTTGGATTAGTTTTAGGTTTTTTCTTTCTTTTGAGTGTTTCTTTTTATTTTCCTTTATGCTTTCATTATATTGAGTCATTAGTTCTTACTTTTTGTTTCTCTTCTAGTGCATGACCTGTAGGCATCTTAGGGTTTCACTTGATCCTGAAATTGAAAGGACCTTACAGTAAATTAGGAGAGAACAAAATTTTCTTGCTTTTAATTCTAATATGGAAGATCCCAATTTTAATGGTTTAGGACAGATTGGTATGCCTCACAATTTTAACAATGAAGTGCAAAACCCACCCCAAAACCTTGTTCAACAGGGGGCTCAAATGCCAATGTGGGTGCACCTATTATAAATCAAGGGCAAGGTTGAGTTGCTCCTAATGGCAATGGCAATGGATAGCTCTACAATAATGGGGTGAATGGCCATCAAGAGATTTAATTTAATATAGAGGAAGAGGGACATCATAATCCCCTCCATGAAGTCTCGATTAGGCAATTGATTACACCCATTTGGCATGATAATCCATATGGTATGTATGTTCCCCTAAATGATGTGGGCTTTGAAATTAAGCATTCTTTTATGCAATCATTGCCAAAATATAATGGATTTCCTAGTACGGACGTTCAAAGATTCTTACAGTCCTTATATCTTGTTTGTAACACAATGAAACCAATAGGGGTACATGTAGATGATGTCTAAGCTAGATTGTTTGTTTTTTGTCTTGAGGGTAAAGCCAAAGATTGGTGCATGAATCATCTTTATCATATTAAGGTGCATATATGGGACTAACTTAGGACACTATTTCTTGAGAAATTTCTTCCGTATTCTAAATTTTCTAGCATGATAAAAGAGATTATCAGTATGGTACAAGGCTTTGATGAGCCTTTCTATGAGTACTATACTAGATTTCAAGGATTGCTAGCAAAGTGTCCTCATCATCAAGTACCTAGCGAGCCTCTTGTGCAATATTTCTATGATGTTTTAGTAAATAGAGATAAGATCATGATAAATGCTGCTTCAAATGGTGCTTTGGTTGACTTGTCACCTAATAGAGCTTGGGATTTGATAGAGAAAATGACTTAATGTGGTGCCCAATTTGGGACAAAAGGGTCTAAGGTAGCTTTGATTAACACTAGCCCTCTTATCATGAGCCCTTCTCAAGTTGATAAAATAGCCTATAAGGTTAGCAAAATGTTTGGTCTAACATTTAATGCTAATGTAGCTAATGTGTCAAATATGAATGTGCCTCCTAATACTTGTAATGCCCTTAACACCCTTGTCTTACAACATTTGTAATTCTTCCATGCATGTAAAGGCATGTTGCCCTATGCAAGACAATTCTACTTGTGATGTGAATGCTCTTTATAGGGAAAACCAAGGTAATCAAGGAGGACAATATAGCAATACTTACAATACAAATTAGAGGACTCATCCCAGTCTTTCTTATAGAAATCCCTATGGAGCTTTACAAGAGACAAATCAGGGAGGATATAACACTAATCAAGGTCGCAACACTCGTTATGGTCAAGGTAATAATTCCACATACTATCAAGGCAAAGGTAGTACTTCTAACCCTCCAAACTTGAATAGGAAACTTGTGCCAATTGATGGTCCTTCTTCTTCTTCTCAATTGTCTACTAATTCTAAGTTGGATATTATTATTAATGAGATGAAGATTGATAAGCAAAATTTTAATATACAATTTGCATAACAATAAGAGTTTTATGCCATCGTCTCTATTAGGCTTAATAAGTTGGATGAAGTGCTTAATGCACTTTAGTTCTTCTACTAATCAAGTTGCTTCTTCTAATGCCCAATCCCTTATACTCCCTAGTAATATTGTGGTTAATCCTAAAGCCCCTATAAATGCAATTGAACTTAAGAGTGGTAAAATGGTTGGTAATGATGGTGGTGATGTTGTTTTGAATGATGTTGTTTGTAACCCTCCCCTATGTCCACCAAATATAAGAAAAGATTAACTTAATCACCACTACACAAAAATAAAATCATAATTAATCACTTTGTTTGACAAGCTTAGGCCCAAGACTTGTTTTGCAAAATTAAACCACACGCAATGGAAACAAATTATATACATTCATAACAAACATTGCATGTATTTAAAACAAATATTAAGGTCAAATTAGGGACCATGAGCTGTGGCGAGCAATACATGCTCTGTAGCATATGGCACAGAGCCATACGCCCTGACCATTTCTACGATATACGTTGTGACATAATGTATAATACACCGCGGCACACATACCAGTTTTTGCAACTATCATTTGACAGCTCAAATGACAAACTTCCAGTGTGTGCCATTTTCACAAATAACATCCAATTGAAGTGATTCAAGTGCCCACAGGAAGCTTAGCACATAAGCTAACTAATGAAATAGTTTAGACCTGATCTAACAGTCCAATCAAGATTTGATCACCAAGGTGCAAAAAGACACTTTTTCTAAAAATTTCGCGCATCTAAGTGCTCAAATCGATCCTATTATCTCATTAGACCATTCTAGGTGTTAAACCAAGTCCAAAAAGACCTAATACACCTAATTGACCATAATATATCACATTTATATACATGTATCAAAATTTGGCCATTCAACAACCATTTCCACATTTCACACTTTAACATAAACTGACTTGTTTGGCCATTTTCACTATAATATCACAACAAAATCACACCTTTACATATTCACCACATATTCACCACTAAATCTTAGTCCATACAATTCATTTCACCATATATTTTCACATATGGGCTAAGATACACTAAATTACTATAGTTTTTCATACAATTCACAATTCCAAACGTACATGCAATCCCTATGGCAACTTATATATATAACATTCACATTAGATTAGTTTATTACACAAACTCGAAGACTTTACAGCCTCGACACACTATGCAGGTCTTAATTCTTTCTTTTTGCTTGGCTCACTATTATGACCTATAAAAATGTAACCATGAGGTGAGATAATAATCTCAGTAACAAAATAACTCTCTACTATTGACTATCACATGCAACTATAAGCAAGTATAGCATAATATACCATTAAACATAGAATATAATATATGTTTCACTTAAAATCTCATCAATATATTGTCTTTTACCACTTTTAAACTGTAATCACCACATTTCATCGCTTTTCACCACTTTACTAACATACAATATGATCACTACTGACCAAACCTCTAAATTACCCTGACTTGAAACCATAGGTTAGCTTTAGACTAATATACACTCTCATTAGCCTTAAACTCACTTTCAATGGTAGAATCACCAGGCTAAAGGTGTTCTATCTCACTTCTAGACTATGGTTTCTCCTAATAGACAAAATAAGGTGTTGTTGACTCCAACACCACATCACATCGATACTAAGGAGTCCAAATCTCTAATACCATACCTCAATAAGCACTAAGGAGATAATCTCCAATACTGCACCTCAAAAGGCACTAAGAAGATATAAATACTCCAATACCACACCCCATCGAGCACTAAGGAGAATGCTGCTATATGGTCTTTCTCTGCACTTCATGTTATGGGTGAACTCCTACCCTTATGATCATGCTTTCCACATATACCACACTTTAATCTTTTTAAAACCACACACATATATATAATCTCAAAACATGAAAATTTCAAAAATTCAATTTGTAGAAATCATTTTCATGCAATAAACATACAATGCTACAAAACATACTTAATTAAAATAGATTCATGCATTACATAACATACTTTCACACAGTTACAATAAATAATCTAACAAAGGAAGTTATTTAGTTACCTCAATCTTTATATCACAAAAAAGGTTACCCGTGATACTTTCTCATTTGCTACTCATCTATACTAAATCCTCTTATCACTATACACGAGGATTATGCCAATCTACACACAATTAGCATAACTAGTCAATCAATCTAATCGACTAAAAACACATAATTGCTACTTAAGGTTATAATTAACCATTCAATCCTTCTGACTTATCTAATCTAAGTTCATTGCCACTCAACTACCACTTTCTATCATGTCAAATGATCCTATTTCACTTAAACATGATTTTTATTGTAATTTCTCTGTAGGTTTAGTGCAAATAGAGCATACAGCTTTAAAGCTCTATCATTCAATTTCAAACCAATTACAAAGCTCTAATTTAACTCCCTAGAGTCTTTTTATTACTATAGGGTAAGAAACAAAACCTTAAAACTTTCTCAATTCAATTTCTCTATAACTTATAGTAAGAGAAATTATAATAGAATTAGATATAAGGATTGTATGAAGCTTACCCGATAAGTTATTGATCGAAGATACCTTCCAATGCTCTGAAAACCTTAGCCCTAACCAACCTTTGCTTCTTCTCTTCTCCCTTCACGTGTTTCTCTTCTTTCCTCTTTGCCCTCACCAGCTGATCTATGACTTTTAAAGTCATTTTCCAGTACATATGCCATGGTGTGAGCAGCTTTAGTAAGGAAAATCCTTACCCATATCTATTCATCAACATCTTAATTATTAATTCACTCTTAATTAATAGCTAATTGCTGGATTAGAAAAATCATGATGTTATATTGTTGATGCTGAAAAATATGAAAAAAATGAGAAAAGTATGATAATTGATGATCCTTCTTGCTCTAATATAGGTAAAGATAGTTCTGATGATAGTGATAATGATACAGAGCAAGTTTTTGAGGAACCAATGACCAAAAATGGCCAAGATAAGCTAGTGGAAGTGCTGGAAAAAAATTCCAACACCACTATCTATGCTAAAAATCATTCGGCCAATGCTCAAAAAGGGGAAGAAAAGGCTTAAGAGGATGTACAAACAAGGAGATAGTGAGGAAGCTTCCATTTCCTCAGGCCCAAGTGCCTCATCCTCTAAATTTTAAGAATGTGAATGATAAGGAAGTAATAGACTTCTTTAGTAAAATTCAAGTAAATGTGCCTTTGTTGGATATTGTGAAGAACTTCCCTAAATGTGCTAAGTTCCTCAATGATTGTTGCACTAATAAGAGGAAGATTCTTCCTAATACTAGAGTATAGTTACCTCATTCTACTAGTGCAATCATAAGGGTTGTGGGGAAGATATCTTGATCTTGGGTAGACCCTCTATGAGGACTGCACATACCATGATTGATATGGATAAAGGGACCTTGATTTTAAAATGTGAGGATGATAAAGTTAACTTCAATATCTTTGAGACAATGAAAAGACCTTTTGAGGATTTTTCCCTACTTGATATTAATGCCATTGACACTTTCTTTGATGAAGCTATTAAGGAACAAGCATTTTCCCAACTTGATCATGAGTCTATACTTGCTACCACTTATGTCCCTTGCTCTTGCATTGATGCCTATGTGTGCCAAAATTGCTTAAATGTTGATGCATGCTTGCAAGATACCTTGTCTCATGAATTGTCAAATGATAATAAAATGTCTACTATGCTTGAAATTCATAGGCATGAGGAGGGTATTGTTTCTTGTGATGTAGGTATATACCTTAAAGGGGCTAATTCTATATAATTTTCTCTACTTGAGTTTGATGTCTAATATAATGCCCTTGCTAACATTACCATACACTCCACTACAAAAATCACCAATTACTTCAAATCTTTGAGTTAAAATTGTTGAAAACATCGGGATCCCAATAAAAGATTTCAAGAGAACATTTTATAATCATTTAAGTTAATCAACCATATACACGATTGCATACATAACGGAATCATATAGATTTGGTGCTTCAAAGGTCAACAAAACATGTGCATCACTTAAAAATATAGTAAAAATTGCATTGCACACCACAGCTTGTGCCCTATGTGCTGTGGCATGTGGCACAGAGGCCACAATCACCTGCTCTATGCCATGCACCATGGTATGCGGGTACATGCACCGCGGCGCACACACTTGAATTTGTTGTCAAATGGCAGTTTCTAATACAAAAATCAGATACGTGCCATTTCCACATACGAAGTCTGATTGAGATGGTTCAAGCGCCCATATAAATCTTATTTTGAAATCTAACTAATGACACTGGCTTCATTCCAATTCAATTTTTCTATCAAAAATTAGACACTAAAGTACACTATGACCATTTTCTATCAAATTCTTGTCACTTAAGTGTCTTAATTCGAAACCGATTGTCATTAGCCACTTTTTGGGCCTTAACCAAATCTAAATGGACAAAACACACCTAATTAACCATACACATGCATAATATAACACACATACACAAACTTGGCCTGTAAATTGCCCATTTCACATTTTGGGCCAAAATCACATTTTTACTTTTCTAGTCTCATATATGGCCAATCACATTATAAAATCTCCAACCATTTCATATACACACATAATTACATCCCTCCACTAGCCCTTTTAGTCATTTCATCATTTGCACCCATGCAAGGCTAGGGTGTTTGAAATCACAAACCATACCACAATCATATATTATGCACATGTACAGATCCTATGGCAACTTATACGTATATAGACTAATATTAACCAAATTCATTACACCATATCTTATAAAGATTTAAGCAAGAGATATCAACTCAACCTATATCCTTTCCCTTTGACCCACTGACACCAAAACCTGAAAAATGTAAATAACCACGTGTGAGATAAAATCTCAGTAACTAAATATAGTTCATTAAATGTCTATTAGCACAAATAACCATGCTAAAGTAATTGAAAACATTATATAGCACGCGCGCGCACACACATATATATAAAATATCAATACTAAATCATCTTTTTCACATATAAATCACATTTCAAATGCTTTTACACCACAACATGATCAACTATCTACTAATCCTTCAAAGCCCCCCGACACGAAACCATAGGCTCTTCTAGATCAACCACTTATTAATCCGAGCTCACTTTCGGTGGTAGAAACACCCAACCAGAGGTAATCTAACCCACCTATAGACTATGGTTTCCCTATTCACACACTTGTAATAGAGATGTCGTTGACTCCTAACTGCACCCTAACAGGCATAAGGGAGTTGCCAGACTGCCTGAATGTCTCATGGTAACAGTCCCATAATATGCTGTACCCAATTACCCATGGTAACAGCCCGTATAATGTTGCACCGAATGTCCCATAGTGCCATCCTGATCATATGAATTTTTACTCACATATCTCCACACACACAACCCCATACATCCTGGGTGAACTCCCACCCCCTATGATCAAGCTCTTTAACAACATCCACTACTTATACACTTTTTCACAACACACACACACACACACATATATATATCCATTGAAATTGATAACTTTTCAAATTCATCTCACAATGCAGAGTTCATGCTAAAACTCTTAAATTCACAATTTAATATTTAACATTCACTTCTATACAGTTATAATAGTTAAAAACATAATAAACTATATGGTTACCTCAACCATTCTGTTTATTAGAAAGGGTTACCAGTGTAACTTTAACCCTATTCAAGCTCCTTTCTTGTAACTCGTGCAACATACACTATAATCTACATAAAAATTAGCATTCAGAGTTAATTTCTTTATTGACTAAAAGTGCCAATTATCACATTTAAGCACTAAATCATTATCAAATCCACATTTCACACTCAATTATGCACTTACCACTGATCACCCTTTATTTCAAGCTTTAACATTGTTTATCAATTTTTCTCTCACTACTCCCTCTCTAGATTAGGGCAATTCTTGCCTTAAGGTTCAAAACTTCATTGGTTCAACTTTAACTAGTTATAAAGCACTAGTTTAACTCCCAAGAGCCTCTTTATTACTATAGGGTAAGAAATCAACTCCTTAAAACTCTCGAATTCACTTTCTCATTGGTTAAGATTAAGAGAAAATAAAGTAGATTTAGAGGTTAAGGCAGTATGTGACTTATCTGATAAGTAAGGAGTTAGAAATGCCATCCTTTCTCCTGGTTTAGCTTGCCCTAGCACAGCCTTAGCTCTTATCCACACCAGACCTCTCCTTCTATGTTTCTCCCTTCTATTTTTCGAGCTGGACACATCCTTATTAATCTAAATTTTGCTCCATGCATCGCGGCGCATCTGCTAGCTGCTGTGGTGTAGGGCACAGTGAGGAAAATGCTCACTATGCTCACACGCTCTACTTTAGGATCATACTCTTCTACTTATATCTGTTCATATAACATCCCAATGAGTCAATATATCACTTCACTACTCAAAAGTCTAATCCTTACATTAAATCACGAATTCATCCCTAATCGGTCATTAGCACAGGATTAGAAATTTGGGATGTTATAGTTCTCCCCTCCTTTTAAAAAATTTTGTCTCCAAAATTGAAACAACCATTAACTCACACTTACTTAAGGGAATAACTGAGGGTATAGCCATCTTATCTTAGCTTTTATCTCCCAGGTTGCATCACCAAGAGTCATACCCTTCCAAAATACTTTCACCAGTCGAATAGCCTTATTTCTTAGTTGCTTATCTTTCACATCCACTATTTGTTCCAGTTCTGCTCCATAGGTCATATTTTCTCATAATTATACTTCTTCAAGCTCAATCACATGAGAAGGATCTGGTAGGTATTTCTTGAGTTGAGACACTGGAACACATTATGAAGCCCAGATAACTGTAGAGGTAAAGCAATTCAATAAGCAACTAGTCTGATCTTCTCCAGGACTTCGAATGGACCTATGAATCTAGGAGTCAATTTCTTAGCTCTAATTGATCTCTTAATTCCTGTTACAGGCGTAACTTTAAAAACACATGATTACTTATCAGAAATTTCAATGGTCTTCTTCTTCAATCAGTATAGCTCTTTTGCCTACTTTGAGCTATCAATAACTTCTGTTGTATCAACTCAATCTTTTGAGTAGTTTGATCCATAATATCTAGCCCTACTATACTTCTTTCACTCAGTTTGGTCCAACACAAAGATGATCTACACTTTCTTCTATATAAAGCTTCATATGGAGCAATTTGAAGGCTGGAATGATAGCTATTATTGTATGCAAATTCGGCCAATGGCAAATAGCTATCCCAACTACCACACAACTCTAACGCATAAGATCGCTGTATATCTTTTAGAGTCTGAATGGTCCATTCTATTTTTCTATCGGTCTGAGGATGATAAGCAGTACTAAACTTCAAAGTAGTACCTATGGCTCTTTGTAATGCTCCCCAGAACCTGGATGTAAATCTTAGATTTCGATCAGAGACTATTTCCTTAGGCACTCCATGTAAACGTACAACCTCTCGGATATAGGTCTCTGCTAAGTTCTCTAAAGAATCACTAATCCTAATAGCTAAAAAGTAAGCTGGCTTAGTCAATCAATCAACAATAACCTAAATAGCATCATATCCTGATTGAGTTCTTAGCAATCCAGAAATGAAATCTATGGAAATGTTGTCCCATTTCCCCTTAGGTATTTCTAATGGCTGTAGTGTCCTAGCCGGCCTCTGATGTTCAATTTTCACTTTTTGGCAAGTCAAACACCGTGCTACAAACTTTGTCACCTCTCTGTTCATTCCTACCCACCACCAATAACTCTTAATGTCCTGATGCATCTTTGTAGCTCTTGGGTGAATAGTATATTTACTACAGTATGCTTCATTCAAAATCACCCTTCTCAAACTTCATCGCTAAGCACACAAATTCTATCTCGATAAACTATAAATCTATCATCATTGAAACTGAAATCCATAACCAGATTCAATTTAACTTCTTCTCAAATCTTAAGAAGATACTCGTCTTCTAACTGCGCCATTCTCAATTCCTTCCAAAAATCACTACTGATGACAGTAGTATAAGCACCAACTAAACCTTTAAATGGTGTATCCTATTGAGAATCAATGAAAGACTCTATTAAATTGTGCTCTTAAGATCATTAAACCGACTATATATAGCATTTTCCTGCCTAACACATCAGCTACCACATTAGCTTTCCTCGAATGATATTTCAACTCAAAGTTATAGTCTTTAAGCAATTCCATACATATTCTTTATCTCATATTCAATTCCTTCTTGTCCATTAAATACTTTAAACTCTTGTGGTTGCTAAACACGCTAAACACTAACCTGAACAAATAATGACGCCAAATCTTTAGTGTAAAAACCACTGCCCCCAGTTCTAAATCATGAGTCAGGTAGTTCTTTTCATATGGCCTGAGTTGTCTTGATGCATATGCCACCACTCTTCCATCTTGCATTAATACACAACCCAAACCTCTTAGGGAAGCATCTGTATACACCTTATATGGTAGTCTCAGATTTAAAATTATTAACACAAGTGCAGTTGCTAACCTCTCTTTCAGCTTTTGAAATATAGTCTCACACCTATCCTTCCAAATAAAAGGTTGATCTTTCTGGGTCAATTTCATCAATGAGGAAGCAATCTGAAGAAACCTTAGATAAACCTTTGATAATATCTAGCTAATCCCAGAAAACTGTAAATTTTTGTAACTGAACTAGGCCATTCCCATTCCAACATAGCATCAACTTTATGAGGATAAACAGAAATCCCATTTGCTAATACCACATGGCCCAAAAATCTAAATTTTCTTAGCCAAAACTCATATTGAGCTTGGTATAGAGTTTGTTCTCCTTAAGAATCTGAAGGACAATCCAAAGATGTTTGGCATGTTGTTCCTCATCTTCTGAATAAACTAGAATGTCATCGATGAAAACCACAACAAACTAGTCTGGGTTAAAGATACGGTTTATGTAATCCATGAAAACCGCAAGTGCATTAGTCAGACTAAATGGCATAATAAGGAACTCATAGTGCCCATAACACGTAAGAAAGGCTGTCTTAGGTAATCTTTCTCATAAACCTTTAACTGATAATACCCTGACCTCAAGTCAATCTTGAAAAAGACTAAGGCTCCTGCTAATTGATCTAACAGATTATCGATCCTGGATAACAGGTACTTATTCTTCACTGTTATCTTATTTAATTGTCAGTAATCGATACATAACCACAAACTACCATCTTTCTTTCTTACAAATAACACTGGCGAACCCCAAGGTGATACGCTCAACCTGATGAATCCTTTATTAAGAAAATCCTCAATCTGCTTCTTCAATTCACTTAACCCTGAGGGTGACATCCAATAAGGGGCTTTAAAAATTGGTTTTGTACCAAGAACCAAATCTATTGAGAATTTAACTTCTCTTTCCAGAGATAATCAAGACACCTCTTCAGAAAATACCTCAAGAAATTCATTTACTACTCTAATCTTCTTAATACCACCGTCATACACGCTGCTAGTAGCACAAACTATAATGTAGGCATCACACCCTTGCTTGATTAGCTTTTTAGCTTGCACAACTGATAGGAACTTAAGCTGCTTAGTAGAACTAGTTCCTGCCAATAACACTAGCAAAGACACTAACTTCCTGGCACAGTCTAGTGTAGCATTATTAGTTGCTAGCCAATCCATACCAACTATCACATTAATCCCTTTCATGGGAATGCAAATTAGATCGATCACAGATACTCGATTCTCAAATACAATCTCAACTTTCTAACATGCTTGCTAGTAATACTTGAGAGTCCAGAAGGCGTAGTCACTTTAGTTATCATAGGTAACTCTTTTAATTCTAATTTCAATCTATTTACACATTTTTTTGAAATGAACAAATGTGTAGCTCCCGAATCAAATAAAGCTTCAATTCTATTACCACAGACAGAAATAATACCTTTAATCAGGTTTGGAGACACTCTAACCTCTTCTTACGTCACAACAAATACTCGTATTGGAATCATAGCACATTGCTCTACCATTTTAACTCCACCTTCAAAACAATATTTAGCAATATAGCCCGGCTTCCCATACTTAAAACAGGACCAACATTTTCCTACATGGAATCTGCCACAGACACTATACTGGGGTAACCTTCCAGTGCTAAAAGTAAGAGTTAGTGTATTAGAGGCTTGCCTTGAAGGTTGTTGAGGCCCAATTCTGACCCCAATACTACTCAGTATAGATACTCTATGAACTAA
Organism: Prosopis cineraria; assembly: GCF_029017545.1. NCBI lineage: Eukaryota > Viridiplantae > Streptophyta > Magnoliopsida > Fabales > Fabaceae > Prosopis > Prosopis cineraria. The sequence goes on along the minus strand of NW_026555336.1, from coordinate 19,627,388 downwards.
TTGAGTCTAAGAACCTCTATCAAGGCTCCTCTTCTCATAAGCTCCATAATTGCTTGAGCTATACACGGGCTTCTTTGATACGCCACCCGACGGACCTAAAGAAGGTGTAAATCTTCCCACACTATCCCTTTTCTTCTCAGCCTCTCTTCATAGCTGTTCTCAACTTTTGACACATATCCTCATAAGTAGTGATATCGAACAGAGCAATTTACTGTCGATACTCTGGATACATCTTCTCTAAAAACCATTATGCTTTTTACTTAGTGTCATTATGATGCTGCAGATAGATAGAATAGGCTGATAAGTCATTGAATCTTTATGAATTCCTCTTCATCTAAGTCCCCCTGCCTAAATGCATGAAACTCTTCCTCTTTCTCAACACGAAAAGATGCTGGGAAATAATAGTCAAAGAATACCTTCTTGAATTCTTCCCAAGAATACCGTACACCATCAGTCGGCCTCACTAAATCCCACCATCTCATGGCTGCTTCGACCAGCTGGACAGTAGCTAAGGTCACTCTCTACTTTGAAGTACAGGTCACCACCTCGAATATTGTTTCGAGGTGCTTAATCTACTGCTCAACTTTTCCTTCTCTCATACTACCGTTAAAAATAGGTGGATTAAACCTTACATATGTCTTTTAGGATCAGTCGATAGATGAATCCATAACAACTCCAACAGTTTATCTACTACTCAAAGCTTGAGGTGGCTCAGGTCTACTATGAACTTCTTTCGATATTGGCCTCTCATGAGCTTCTCTTTCCTCTTCTTGATCTCTACCCCGCAATAACACATCATACTATCTAACTGTTTGCTGAATATCAATCATCATATCCCTCAATTCTTCTAACAAGCCATCTCTTCTATTAGCTTATTGAGGCACATCCAGTTAAACCTTAACCACAGGTTCATCCTCAACCAAACGCCTAGATACTCAGGTGCTATATGTAGCTCGAATACCTCTTCTTCTCATTTTCTCCCTTCGCAAGGATGAAAGTAAGAGAAAGTTAATGAAAAGGGAAAGAATAGGTGTAATGAATAATATATAAGTTGCCAAAAACTAAAATGAATGTAGAAACAAAGCATAATTGGATTGAGACACCGGAGAAACTAATACCAATAATTTATAATGCTCTCACTGACATTACCATACGCTCCACTATAAAAATCACCAATTACTTTAAATCTTTGAGTCAAAATTGTTAAAACATTGGGATCCTAATAAAAGATTTCTAGAAAACATTTTATAATCATTCAAGTTAATCAACCACATACACGATTACATACACAACGGAAGCATATAGATTTGGTGCTTCGAAGGTCAACAAAACATGTGTATCACTTAAAAATAAAGTGAAAATTTACACCATGTACCATGGCTCGTGCCACATGCACCACGGCATGTGGCACAGAGGCCACAATTGCCTACTTTATGCCATGCGTCGTGGCATGTGGGTACATGTGACGCGGCGTACACACCTGAATTTACTGTCAAATGGCAGTTTCTAATACAAAATTCAGATGCACAACATTTCTACATACGAAGTCTGATTGAGATGGATCAAGGGCCCACACAAAGATTTGATTCAAAATCTAACTAATAACACTGGTTTCATCCCAATTTGATATTTCTATTAAAAATTGGACACTAAAGTGCGCCTTGACCATTTTTTGTCAAATTCTTGTCACTTAAGTGTCTTAATTCAAAACCAATTGTCATTAGCTATTTTTTAGGCCTTGACCAAATCCAAATGGACAAAACACACCTAATTGACTATACACATGCATAATATAACACACATACACAAACTTGGCCTGTAAATTGCCCATTTCACACTTTGCGCCAAAATTACATTTTACTTTTCTAGTCTCATATATGGCCAATCACTTTATAAAATCTCCAACCATTTCATATACATACATAATTACATCCCTCCACTAGCCGTTTTAGTCATTTCATCGTTTGTACCCATACAAGGCTAGGGAGTTCAAAATCACAAACCATACCACAATCATATATTATGCACATGTACAAATCCTATGGCAACTTGTACGTATACAAGACTAATATTAACCAAACTCATTACACCATATCTTACAAAGATTTAGGCAAGAGATATCAACTTAGCCTATATCCTTTCCCTTTAACCCTCTAGCACTATAACCTAAAAAATGTAAATAACCATGGGTGAGATAAGATCTTAGTAACTAAATATAGTTCATTAAATGTCTATTAGCATAAATAACCATGCTAAAGTAACTGAAAACATTATATAGCACATATATATATATATATAATATTAATACTAAATCATCTTTTTAACATATAAAGCACATTTCAAACACTTTTACACCACAACATCATCAACTATCCACCAATCCTCTAAAGCTCCCCAAAATGAAACCATAGGCTCTTTTGGATCAACCACTTATTGACCCGTGCTCACTTTTAGTGGTAGAAAGAATCGGCCACAGATAATCTAATCCACCTAGAGATTATGGTTTCCCTTTTCACACACTTATGATAGAGGTGTCGTTGACTCCTAACCGTACCCTAATGGGTACTAGGGAGTTGCTAGACCGCCCGGATATCCTATGGTAATAGTCCCATAATATGCTATACCAGATTACCCATGGTAACAACTCGTATAATGCTACACTAGATGTCTCATGGTGCCATCCGGATCATATGAATTTTTACTCACATATCTCCACATACATACAACCCCACACATTTTGGGTGAACTCCCACCCCCTATGATCATGCTCTTTAACAACATCCGCTACTTATATACTTTTTCACAACATATATATATATATATCCATTGAAATTGATAACTTTTCAAATTCATCTTACAGTACAGAGTTCATGCTAAAACTCTTAAATTTACAATTCAATATTTAACATTCACTTCTATACAATTATAATAGTTAATTAAACATAATAAACTATATGGTTACCTCAACCCTTCTGTTCATTAGAAAGGGTTACCCGTGTAACTTTAACCCTATTCAAGCTCCTTTCTCATAACTCGTGCATTATACACTATGATCTACATAAAAATTGGCATTCAGAGTTAATTTCTCTATTGACCAAAAGTGCCAATTACCACATTTAAGCACTAAATCATTATCAAATCCACATTTCACACTCAATTATGCACATTACCACTAATCACCCTTTATTTCAAGCTTTAACATTGTTTATCAATTTTTCTCTTACTAATCTCTCTCTAGATTAGGGTAATTCTTGCCTTAAGCTTCAAAACTTAATCGTTTAAACTTTAACCAGTTACAAAGCACTAGTTTTAGTCTAGAGAACTTCTTTATTACTATAGGGTAAGAAATTAACTTTTTAAAACTCCTGAATTCACTTTCTCATTGGTTAATACTAAGAGAAAATAAAGTAGATTCAGAGGTTAAGGCATTATGTGACTTACCCGATAAGTAACGAGTTAGAAACACCGTCCTTGCTCCTGGTTTAGCTTGCCCTGGCATAGCTTTAGCTCTTCTCCACACCAGACTCTCCTCTCACATTTCTCCCTTTTATTTTTCAAGCTGGACATGTCCTTATCAATTTGAATTTTTCTCCATATGCCACGGTGGATCTACCACCCGCCACAGTGAGAAAAATGCTCACTATGCTCACACGCTCTACTTTAGGATCTTGCTCTTCTACTTATATCTATTCATATAACATCCCAATGAATTAATATATCACTTCACTACTTAGAACTCTAATCCCTACATTAAATCACCGATTCATCCCTAATCAGTCATTAGTATAGGATTAGAAATTTTAGATGTTACATCCAAGAGGTTACTAAGCTATTGGAGGAAAATTTTACACTTAAAACCCCTAAGCTTGTTCATTTTATTAGCATTTTAGAGGAGACAATGGCAAGTAGTGAGGACATGAACAAAAAAAATCAAGATAGCTCATAATTCTTCCATTATTTTTCATGATACTCTTGGTAATAGTTTGTCTTCCTTACTTTTCTTATACTTGTGATGTTAATAATTTATGCATGATTTGTCACGGAACTTTTTTCTCTCAATTGAATTTATTTTCTTTAGACCAAAATATGCTTGAAGAAGGTTCTTTTATTGATTTTATAGGTTTAGAAAATGATATGATTGAGAATCCTCATACATTTGGAGAAATTTTTATTGAAGAGGAAGGGGTCGTGGCTAGTCAAGAAGGAGAGAAACAAGTTCAAGCTTTAGAATTTCAAGATTTACCTCACACAAATGAAGATTTTGTTCTTGATTTTTCTAAGGTCATTTCATGTGATCTTACACCAAATAAAGAAAGGGAGTTATTTAACTTGAATTTTATTAATGGTGCATTAGAATTTTATTAAATAATTTATCTAGTTATTCTCTTGTGCAAGGTTATTATTTTATTACTGATCCTTTAAGATCTTTGCCAATTGAACCCAAGCCTTTAGATGGAATCAAAGGAGGATTCTACCATTCAAGCTTTTGAAAGGGGCATAAATTTCTCATTAGAGATTCCACCTTCTATTTTGAGCCATCATGATTGGCTTTAAGGTCGTATCTCTCTAACTCACACTCTTTGTTTGCTTTAAATATTTACTTAGCACACATGTTTAGCACTCTCTAGTATATGCTTAGTAACACTTGTGCATACATGTGGATCACTTGATTCTTACTTGTGATTGTGCTTTACGGTATCCATTTTGAGATTCAAGTATGGGGGAGATATGATCCTTTTCATTTAGTTTAGAATTAGGTATATTTTCTATTTCTTTTTCAAAATAAAAGGGTTTTTTATTCTTGCATTAGATGTTTAGTTTAGGTCTAGTATTTCAAAAAATTTTCCTCTTCCTTTTGCATTTTTCATGCATTCTTTTGTGAAAACATTGTCTAAGGATATGTCTATGCATACATTAAGGACAATGCATGATTTAAGTGGAGGAGGTAGATAAAAATATTTGATTTTTGCTTTTCATGAGTTTTAAAAACAATTGGAAAATTATAAAAAAATGTGTTTTGTCTTGGGTTATTTAAGAAACTAGTTTCAAATTTTTAGAACTTAAACTCTTGAAATGTTGTTACCTTAGTTGTTTTACTTTGTTAAACAAACTTTCTTTTAGATTGTGTACAATTAATTAAAGAGGCAAAAACCCTAGTTGAAAGAAGCCTAACACTTTTATGCGGTTTGTCTTAAGCATTTGTGCCCTTTAGAACTTGTTTTTTTCCTCTTAATCAAGGCTACATCATTGCATTTGTTGTAGGGAAGATGATAATGGCATTCATTAAAAATAGCTAAGAGACTTAAAAGGCCAACATTAATGGATTGATCACCCTTTTGTTAGCCTTTTGAGCCTTTTGTTTATTTTATACATTTCTTAAATACTATCCCCTATTTTACTATGGATTGCATGTATTATTTTGAAGTGTGTTTCAACATTCTCATCTGTCTTTGGTTTAACTTAGTGCATACAATTCATTTTCCTATTCTTCATCCATCTATCATTCCATTTCATTCAAAGAACAAGTGCATTATTTTTCTATTACTTGATACCCAAGATGACTAGGAGAAAAAATAAAAATGAGAAAAAATAATGAGAAAATGAAAAAGAAAAAAAGAAAAAGAAAAGAAAAGAAAGAGTTTGAATAATTGGATTGATACTTGGGTTAAAAGTCACATGTTTTGTTCTTTGCTTTTCACATCCATTCCACTTACATTTTCATCCATTTTTTTTTTATATCCACTTAGTGAAGTCTTAAAAAGATTTAAATTTTATTTCATATTTATATTGTGGCCAAGACTTAATTCCTTGAGTTAAACTCTAGCTTTCACATGAAAATCCAAGAGCATCCATCTCATTACCGCATTACATCCCATTAAATCCATTTAATGAAAACATTTTCATGTTAGTAGTGGAGAGGTAGAGGGATTACAAGCTTATGGTAAGGAATTTTTGCTAAAGACTTTGAGTGAAATTGTTAAACCTTAGACACTTGAGTGCTTGAGTGCATATACTATCCTTATAAGGCTCTTTCCATGAAATTGCATCTTTTTAATGGTTTGCTTATGGTTGATGAGGTATTTTAGCTAGGGTAGCAACATTTCTTATGTTTTTGTGAAAAATTTGGTTGATTTTTAACTTGATTACCCTTAACAAGTTGTTTTTTTTACTTTGTTCTTATTTTGGGATTTTGAGACAGTTTGTTTTTTGTTTTGATTTTGCCTGAAGTGCAACAGATAAGTGTGGAAAAATTGAGAAGTCACATTTATTACACACTTTTACTTTTTATTGTTGACCAAAAATTGTTATATTTTTTCAAATTGCACACTTATTGCATTAATTGTAAAAATTCACCTAAATGAAGGATTTTGTGCATTAAGGGCATTTTGGTCGTAAAATTAAAATTTTGAGAAAATTAGTCAATATTCATTTTTATTCCAAAATAAAAATGGTCTAATTAGATTTCTCAATCTCTTTCTCAATTGAGAGTAATTAATTTTACAAGTTGACAATTTTGAAAAGTCAAAATTTCAAGTTGACTTGTTTTCTTGCACTTGGGTTAGGTCATTGTTATGCATATGTGGCTTATAATTTTTGGGCTATTTTGCACACCCCTTTGCCCTTTTTTGATGTCATAATTGGTTTTCATTATTTAATTTACATTGTACCACGTATTTGGGAATTAATTTTAAATGAAAAATGTAAATTTTATTCATATGCTTTGAGCTTTGATTTTGTGTGTCACATTTATTTATGTGAGGTTTCACAACATGGATTTGGCACATGAGGACCATTGGATTGGAATACTATATGAGTCAAGAGGAAAAATACTTGAGTTTTGGGTGAAAGTACAAGTCTTGTGTAACATCCCAAATTTCTAATCTTGTGTTAATGACTGATTAGGGATAAATTAGTGATTTAATGTGAGATTAGGGTTCTGATTGGTGAAGTGTTATATTGACTCATTGGGATGTTATATGAACAGATATGAGTAGAAGAGTGGAATCCTGAAGTAGAGCGTGTGAGCATAATGAGGATTTCCCTCACTGTGCCACACACTGCGATGGGTGATAGATGCACCACGACACATGGAGTAGAAATCAGATTCATAGGATGTGTCTAGCTCATGGAAAATAGAAAGGAGAACATTAGAGAAGAGATTAGATATGGAGAAATGCAAGGGATCTGCTAGGGCAAGCTAAATCAAGAGTAAGGACGGTGTCTCTAGCATGTTACTTTTCGAGTAAGTCACGTATTGCCTTAACCTTTGAATCTACTCTATTTTCTCTTAGTTTTAACTAATGAGAAAGTGAATTCAAGAGTTTTAAGGAGTTGATTTCTTACCCAATAGTAATAAAAAGGTTCTTTGGAACTAAACTAGTGCTTTGTGATTGGTTGTAGTCAAAACAATAAAATTTTAAAGCTCTAGGCAAGAATTGCCCTAATCTAGAGAGAGAGTGTAGTGAGAGAAAATTTTTAGAAAATGTTAAAGCTTGAAATGAGGGGTGATCAATGGTAATGTGCACAATCGAGTGTAAAATGTGGTTCTGATAATGATTGAATGCTTAAATGTGATAATTGGCACTTTTGGTCAATAGAAGAATTGAGTCTAAATGCCAATTCTGTGTAGATTATAGTGTGTGATGCATGAATTACAAGAAAAGAGCTTGAATAAGGTTGCAAATACACGAGTAACCCTTTTTATCGAACAGAAGGGTTGAGGTAACCATATAGTTTATTTTGTTTACTAACTATTATAATTATGTAAAAGTAAATATCAAATGATAAATTGTGAATTTATGATTTTTATGCATGATTGTTATTGAAATGGTTTTAGCATGAATTTTGCATGGTGAAATGAATTTGAAAATTTACTAATTTCAATGGATATATACATATATGGTATGGAAGTACATATGTTGTGGAAAGGTGTATAAGTAGTGAAAGTTATGAAAGAGTATGATCATGGGGGTAGGAGTTCACCCAGGATATATGGGTTGTGTGTGTGGAGATATGTGAGTGTAAAATCCATATGGTCAAGTTGGCACCATGGAACATCCACTACAGCATTATACGGGCTATTACCATGGGTAATTCAATATAGCCTATTATGGGACTGTTACTATAGGACATCCGGGTAATTTGGCAGCTCCATATTGCCCGTTAGGGTACGGTTAGGAGTTAATGACACCTCTATCACAAGTTTGTAAAGAGGGAAACTATAGTCTATAGGTAGGATAGATTACCTTTAGTCAAGTGTTTCTACCACCAAAAGTGAGCTCGGGTCAATAAGTGGTTAATCCAGAATAGCCTATGGTTTCATGTCAAGGAGCTTTGAAGGATTGGTGGATAGTTGATTATGCTAAAGTGTAAAAGCATTTGAAACATCATTTATATGCGAAAGTGAAAATTTAGTTATAATATACTATATATATGTGCTATATGATGATTTCAGTTATTTTGGCATGGTTATTTGTGGTAATAAACATTTAATGAGCTATATTTAGTTACTGAAATTTTTATCTCACCTGTGATTGTTTACATTTTTTAGGTTCTAGTACTAGTGGGTCAAATAAAAAGGATATAGGCTGAGTTAACATCTCTTGCCTAAATCTTTATAAGATATGGTGTAATGAATTTGGTTGATATTAGTCTTGTATATGTATAAGTTGCTGTAGGATTTGTAGATGTGCATAAGATATGATTATGGTATGTTTTGTGATTTTGAACTCCCTAGCCCTGTACATGTGTGAAAGATGAAATGACTGGTTAGGCTAGTGGATGGATATAATTATGTGTATGTATGAGATGAGTAGAGATTATTTGTAGTGTTTTGGTTATATATGAGATTAAGAAATGAAATGTGAATTTGGTCCAAAGGAAGAAATGGGCGATTTACAAGCCAAATTTGTGTATGTGTGTTATATTATGCATGTGTATAGTCAATCAGGTGTGTTTCGTCGATTTAGACTTGGTCAAGGCCTAAAAAGAGGCTAATAACAATTAGTTTTGAATTGAGACACTTAAGTGACAAAAATTTGATAAAAAATGATTTAAAATGCACTTTAGTGTCTAATTTTTAATAGAAATATCGGATTGGGATAAAACTAGTGTTGTTAGTTAGATTTTAAAGCAAACTTCGTGTGGGTGCTTGAATCATCTCAATCAAACTTCATATGTGGAAATGGAACACATCGGAATTTCATATCAGAAACTGCCATTTGATAGCAAATTCAGATGTGTGCACCGTGGAGTATGTACTCGCATGCCATGGTGCATGGCATAGATCAAGAGATTATGGCCTCTGTGCTACATGCCAAGGTGCATGTGGCATGAGCCGTGGCGTACAATGCCAATTTTTACTTTATCTTTTTTTATGATGTTCATGTTTTCTAGATTTTTGAGGCACAATGCTTTATTGCTTCCGCTGTGTATAATAAGACTTATATTTGTGTAAATTATATAATATTTCTAAAAATCTTTTATTAGGATCCTAATGTTTTCAACAATTTTAACTCAAATATATTAATTAGAAATTTTGTAATGGAACATATGGTAATGTCAGTGAAAGCATTACACCTTATATGGTCTTACACACATTGTGCCATACTGTTATTCCACCTACTCTCTCTCTTAATTTTCCATTGTCTTTAGCTTTATCTAATTCAATTTTTAGACCATTTTCATATGAATTGTTGTTCATTTTACCATGGTAAATAATAACATGATCCTAACTCATTTTTTATCTATTTACTTAACACTAGAGTTAGGCCCTTCCACCCTAGACTTGAATCAAACTATTCTAATTTTATTTTCAGCATTCATTCTTCCATTTACTCTTAATTTTTTAGCTTCTATCCTTCTCCATTCTCTCTCCATTGTTCTTCATCTCCATTTCACCTTCTCTCCACTATATCTCATGATCCAACCATGAAAATCCTAATTCGACTCCACCATTCTTCTTCTTCTACCTCACTTTTCAACCCCTAAACTTTATTTTCTTAGTTTGGCTTCAAAATTCTCAAGGTGTTCATGAGTATGGTTTAGCCATGGTGGAAGGATTGTGCTCAAATGGGTTCTAAGATGACTAAAAGCTAAATTTACAAGGAGTGCTAGGAGGAAAGGATGCTAGAGGAGTCTTGAAGTGTCTCAAGGAAGGATAAGGGTTATGGCTACTCTTCATTAAACCTAAGTTGATGTAATCTTGTTCTTAAAATTAGGAGCATTGTTATATCTTGTTTTTATTAACCAAAATTGGTATTTAACTTGTTGGTTTAGTGTTTTTTCCACTTGATTCTCCTTTGTGTACTTGTCAAAAATTTTCTCCAATACATTGTAATTCATATAAATATATGTTTTATGTGTGTTGACTGTGTCTTGCATTGGCTATACATAAATATGTTTAGTTGGTGTTTGATAAAATGTTTTGTGTGTAAAATTATACATTAGACTTACCATAAGCTGAGTTGCACAAAAGGGGAACCTAAGGGGAGTTTTGATCACTTTGAATTGGTTAGGAAGGCACACTTATGCAAAATTATGTAAGGGATTTAATTTGGGTCAAGAGAGCAGAAATTAACTTTAGCCTAATTAAACAGAGTAAATAAGAAATCTAGCATCTCACAACTCTTAAAACTCCACTTTAGAAATGGGTTAAAATACTCCCACTTCCATTTCACTAGTTAATTAGGTTTTTTTACTAAATATGTCCACTTAGTTTAATTAGCTAAAATCAATCAACTCTTAGTTAGTTTAGCTTACTAGTTTAACCTTAATTAACCTTAGTCTCCTCATTGAAAAATGACCTAGGTTGCCGCTAGTACTATATTAGTACTAACTTAGCTATTTTGGAGTGTAAGCAACATATGCTCTTACTTGGGGTTGATTTTCTAGGTGAAGATGAATGAAGAGCCTTGGTCATGTTGGGAGCTGAGCTTTTATTATTTTTGGGAGGAAGGGTTAATTGGGAAAGGCATACAAAAAGCAGAATGAGGTTAGTCAAATTGGGTTTTGGAAGCTGAAGAGGAATCAACCATGTGAATTGAACCTTCTTTGAATTTTGATGGACCAGCTTCATCTTCTTGCCTTATGCTTCCTCCTTAAGCCTCAGTGATCCTAAGGTGATCCATGATTCTATCTAATTTTCTATTTAAGTATATCATTATAACATCTAAAAGTTGTAAATTTGGAATAAATTGTTAATTAAGGGATAAATTAGTTAAAAATGTTTAATTAATTTAATTATGTTTTTGAGTTGCTAATTGGCTTCTTGGGTCATATTTGGCTTTAAATTGAGTTAGGATGGAAGTTAGATTGAATTTGGTGGCATCGACAGGAGCAAAAGTGAGCTTTTGCTCTCTACATCATGAGCTGCGACTTGTATGTCATGCGTTACGACACATGGTACAATACAGGCATAAAATGTGAAAATAATCAAAAAAAGTTAGTTTTGTAGGTAAAAGCTTGGAACTCAAAGGAGGAAGATTTAGGCATTGCTAGGGCTTCATTTTGGAAGCATTTTGAAGCTAAATTGGGCCTTCAAACTCTTAAGTAAGTTTCTCACCCTTCTCCTCTACCTTTTCATCTCATTTTCATTAGATTTGGGAAGGGAGTAAATTTGCTCTGAATGGAATAAGCTATAAGTCTATGTTTTAAAGACTTCAAGTAAATCTAAAGGTTTGATTTAAGTTTCTCAACCTTGGATAAGTGATAATATGAAGCTTAGTTGTTGTTTGGTGTAAATTAGATCAAGCCCTAGCTTGATTATAGGGTTTTGAAGTATAATAAGTTGAGATATTAAGTGTTGTATTATGATGGAGTGAGAGGGAGGTTTAAGGGGAATGTATAGACAAATTGTAATCTTGACAAGCCTCTTTGTTGAGAATCTGAGTAAGAAATGGGAGAATTGGGATGTTACTGATAGCTAATAGTGCTTGTGTTAATTGAAAATATACATAAAATACTTGCTGATGTAGATTGTGGTGTGGCAAAACTTGCCTTAACACAAGAAGTGATTTAGTCCCATGGATAACCCCTTTTAGTAGCAAAAAGGTTGAGGTAACTAGATAATTTACATTATTTATTACCTTGTATAAGTTGTTTGCAAATTGTTCTTATATGATTTGTTATGTATATATGTATAAATTTGTAAAAGTTAACTATTTTAAAAAATAAGTGGAGCATTGATTTGTAAAATGTCATGTTTTTTAAAGTAAGTAGTGAGGTTCATTCTATTAGTTTAAAAAGTGGTTTATGCATGGTAAAGTGGAGATATGTAGTGAAATGTGATATATTAAAGGGGGAGGTCAGCCTAATGGAGTTAGTGGAGATTAAGTCTATATGGCACTACTAGTACCTCAGGACACTAGGTGCAACTCATATTTCTCCTTAGTGCTTGAAAAAGGGTACGGTGTTGGAGATTTACTCTCTTTAATACCCATAAGGGTGTGAGAGTTGGAGACTATACTCTTTAGCATCTATAGGATGTAGTGTTAGAGTAAAGACAACCCAATTACTTGTAATAGGGGAAACCTGTAGTTTAGAAGTGGTTTAAGACACCTTGGCCAGGTAATTCTACTATGGATGGTAAGGTTGGGGACCATATATGTAGTTTGGTTTTGTAAAATAGCCTACTGATTCAGTTGGGAGTATTGAAGGATCAGATAATTAGCAATCATGCATTTTACTGTGGTGAATTATACATGGTGTGTTGTTATTCTTATTTTAAAGCTTGTTCATAACTTGGCATGTTAATCGATAATGTAGATTATTTTAGTTACTGAGATTTTTATCTCACCCCATGGTTATTATTTTATAGGTTCTACTGCTGAGTTTGAGAAGTAGAAGGAATCAGGCAAGGATTAGCACATTTGCTATATTTTGAATAGTAATGCCCGATTTTGTTTGAGTAGTGTACATAAACTTGTGATATGATATTATATGTTGCCAACTAGGAATGCATGCCATTTTGATTAGTTGCACTTGTTTTATACTATGATATTTTGTATTTAACCCAATATTGTATATGATGTGAATATGTCATGATTTTTATGGTGATGGGCTCAAATACTAATACAAGTGCAAGGAATATTGAATACACGTGGTGATAATGTATATGTGGTATATTATGTGGCAATAGAGGCCAAATGGTACATGTGGTATTGATTTTATGTTTTAGCCATACTAGGTGAAATGGGCATTAAGTGGCTAAATTTTATGTTTGGTATTTTTTTTGTGTTTAAATGCTCAATCAAGTGTATTTTGGTCCATTGGACATGATTCAAGCCTCAAAATGGGTTAATGATATTAGTTTTGAGTTCGATACTTGGATGTTTGAAGATTACTTTAAAAACTGACTTTTACATTTGGGTGTCTAAAATTCTCATATGGTGTTGGATTATAATGTAACTTATACCATTAGTTAGCTTATTGAATAAGCTTTGCGTGAGTACTTGAATTACTCCAATCAAACATCAGATATAAAAATGATGTGCATGCAAAATTCCCCCCAAAAAGTTATCATGACAGCATTTTTGCTATCATGAAAGGACACGTGCACCGTGATAAATTGTGCACAAGCCACGGTGCATGGTATAATGGCAAGTTGGCCATTCTATGCCATATTCCATGGCACATATACTAAAAAACTCAAAAATGACATTTTTGGCCCTATTTTCAAGTTATTTTGCTTCTAAAAACTTTTTCAAGCTTCCAATATCTTTATAAATTATTATGTTTAAGCTCAAACTACTAATTTCAAGGGCTTTTATGGGATCCTAAATATTCTAAATTAATTATAAGGATTATTAGCTTTATCTCATTTGTATTTTACTGTGAACTTAGGAGTAATCTATAACTCCTAATTATGATTATTTGTTTTGATTGTGTGATAAATTTTTGTAATGTCAAGGAGGGCATTACAATCATCATGTTACCAAGGTGTAACCCTCCCCTATGTATACTTAATATAAGAGAAGATTAACAGAATCACTACTAAATACCCTAATCACAAATCAAAGAAATTATTTGAAAAGCTTTCACCAAAGATTTATTTTGCAAAATTATCAAAACCATAATATATTTGAGTAACACACAGTAGAAGAAAATCACAGATTTGTATAATGCACAGTAGACACAACATGTAGGCATTTCTAACTCAATTGCATGCATTCAAATTCATAAAATTAGGTTGGATTATGGGCTGTGCACATGGCGTGCAATACATTAAATATACACATGTGTTTAGTTCATTAATAAACTCAAAAGGGTCTCACAACTATGGCACCACTATACCGATCTATACTCTCTTCCCTTACTCTTATCACTACTTTGCCCTATAAAAATGTAACCATGAGGGTGAGATAAAAATCTCAATTTATAGAATAATCCACTCTTATTGACTATCACATACAACTATATGAAAGTAAAGCTTAATATATCCTTAATAATAACATAATCATATATTCCATTTTAATACATAACCATAAGTGTCAATTCCTTTTGTTTACCATATTTATCACATCTTTTCACCACACTTTCACATATGCAACATATTGCATCCTATAGCATGATCACTATCAACTGAACCTCCAAATCACCTTGACACAAAACTGTAGGCTCACCTTAGACTAGTGTACACTCTCAATGGCCTTGAAACTCACCTTTATTGATAGAATCTAAAATATTCTAATTTTTAATCCTATATTAATGACTAATTAGGAAAGAATTAGTGATTTAATGTGGGATTAGGGTTTTAAGTAGTGAAGTGTTATTTTGACCCATTGGGATGTTATATGAATAGATATGAGTGGAAGAGTGAAATTCTAAAGCAGATGTGTGAGAATAGTGAGGATTTTCCTCATTGTGCCACATGCCGCTATAGGGGATAGATGCCCTACGGCACATAGTGCAGAAATTAGATTAATAAGGACATGTTAGCTCATGAAAACAAAAAAGGAGAACATGAGAGAAGAGGTCAGACGTGGAAAAGAGTGGGAGATCTACTAGGGCAAGCATAAACAGGAGCAAAGATGGTGTTTCCACCTGTTACTTCGGGTAAGTCACGTACTGCCTTAACCTTCGATTCTACCCTATTTTCTCTAGTTTTAACTAGTGAGAAATTGAATTTTGAGAGTTTTAAGGATTTGATTTCTTACCCTATAATAATAGAAAGGTTCTTTAGAACTAAGCTAGTGCTTTCTGACTGGTTAGAATCAAAATAATAAAGCTTTGAAGCTATAGGCAAGATT
>NW_026555336.1:19519225-19612040 GCF_029017545.1 Prosopis cineraria | reverse complement strand
AAAGGAGGGGAGAACTATAACATCCGGAATTTCTAATCATACATTAATGACTGATTAGTGATTGAATTAGCGAGTTAATGTGGGATTTGGGTTTTAGATATGAGATGTTAATTTAACTCATTGGTGGTTATATAATATATATGAGTGGAAGAATGAGGTCTCAAATCAAAGCATGTGAGCATGGTAAATATTTCCCTTACTGTGCCACATGCTACGGTGGAGGGTGGATGCACTACGACGCATGGTGTAGAAATTAGATTAATTGGGATGTGTCTAACTCATGAAAATAGAAGAAGAATTGGAGAAAGGAAGGTCTGGTGTGGTAAAGAGAAGGGTTTCTACTAGGGCATTAGTTTTTAAGAGCAAGAGTAATGTTTCTGACCTGTTACTTATTAAGTAAGTCTCGTACTACGCCTTAACCTCTGATTCTACCCCATTTTCTTTTATTTTTTAACTAGTGAGAAATTGAATTAGAAGTTTAAAGGAGTTGATTTCTTACCTTATAGTAATGGAAAGGTTCTCCCGAACTAAACTAGTACTTTATAATTATTTGTTGAGTTGGAATGATAAAGCTTTGAAGCTATTAGCACAATTTAACCTAATCTAGAGAGAGTAGTGAGAGAAAAATGGCTAGGTAAAGTTAAAGCTTGTGATGAGGGGTAATTAATTATGATACGTGTGATCGAATGTGGATTATGGAATTGATAGTGATAAGGTGCTTAATTATAGAAATTGGCACTTTTTATCGATAGTGAAATTGACTTTAGGTGCCAATTTTGAGTAGATTCTAGTGTGTGAAGCATGAATAAGCGAAGAAAGATTTGAGTAAGGAATTACACGAGTAACCCTTTTTATCAGACAAAGGGGTTAGGTAACCATATAGTTTATTATATTATTAACTATTATGACTGTGTATAAGTAAATATGAAATAGTGAATTTGTGTTTTATGAGTTTTATACATGATTGATATTGAAAATGGTTTTAGCATGACCATTGATTTGTGAAATGAATATAAATGGTTATTGATTTCAATTAATATATATATATATATGTTTATGAAAATTATATGTTATGGAAATGTAAAGAAAAACAGTGAAAATTGTGAAAAGAGCATGATCATAGGGGGTGGGAGTTTACTTAGGGTATGTGGGGTTGTGTGTGTATAGAGAAGTGAGTGAAAAATCCATATAGTTGGGCTAGCACTAGTAGTTTAAGGGTAAAGACATAGGCTGAGTTGTCAGCTTTTACTATATCCTTTGTAAGAATTTGGTGAAATGATCTTTTATTATTAGATAAGAATGTCTATAAGTTACCTTAGGATTCAAAACATGTGCATAATGTGTTGATGTGGTATTTGTTGGTTTTGAGCTCTATAGCCCTTTGTATATGTGTAAATGGTGAATTGATTAAGTGGACTAGTGGATGAATGTGAATGTGTGTTAATATGAGATATACTGGAAGTGTGTGTAAGATTTGGCCTTGTATGAGATTAAGATGAAAATGTGATTTTACTTACTCAAAAGTGTGATACAGGAAGTTTACAGGTTAAATGTGTATATAATGTTATATTGTGTATATGAATGGTCAATCAGGTGTGTATTGTCTAATTGGACGTGGTCAAGGCCCAAAAAAGTGGTTAATGATGTATGGTTTTGAATTGAGACGCTTGAATGGCAAATTTTGACTTAAAAGGGTTAAAATGCACTAAGGTGTTCAACTTTTAAATGGGGTATCAAATTGAAATGAAACTATCCTCATTAGTTAGATTTTGAAACAAGCTTTGTGTGGATGCTTGAACCATCCTCGTCTAGACATCAGATGCAAAAATGCCACACATCTAAAATTTGCACTAGAATTTTGCATTTTAATAGCAAACTCAGATTTGTATACCGTAGTGTATGTATTTGCATGCCACAGCACCAGCATAAAGAGTTAAGTTGTGGTCTCTGCGCGAGTAATTGTGTGGTGAATACTTGATGAGTTGCTCGAGTTTTCATAGTTTTGAGCTTAGGTACAACTTTGGACAGTGGTAATTGGAATGAATTTTAACTAAACACTTGGTTAATTGTTGAGCTAAGCTAGTAAGGTTACCTAAGGGGCTTGTAATAGCACTTAAGAAATTGAATTAGTGAAGCTAGGTTGCTTGAGATAGTTTTCTTAAGTAAATACATTTTTCAACCAAAGAAGAGAAGTTGAGTAAGCTACCGTAATTAATTAGAGACTAGGATTCTTCCATTAGTAACACCCTAGGGTTCTTATTTTAAAAGGGAAGTCCATTCCATTCACAATTAGGTTTAGTTTGTTATTTTAATTCACTAATAAGTTAGGTAACTAGGTAATCAAATTTCCACAACTTTAGGTGATTTATACTATTGGATAACCTTTTTGTTAAAATAAAACCATTCCTTGAGAGATGACCTAGGTTAGCCCTATGTTACATTAGGGTTAATTTAGTTTTATTTTAAGGGTTGAGTGATAGACCGATCAAATGGTGCATAAGTTTTGTTTTGAAGCTCTTGACAAATGCTTAAAAGATATTTTCATGTTTAGTAACTCATTTGCTACCAATCTTCCATTTAGAGGAAAATTTGCTGTGTTAAGTAGAAACTTTAGGTAGATCCTTCTTGTTATTCTAGGTAGATCATGAGAAGGCATTGCTTTTATTTCCATTAACTCTTCGGACGTTTAGGATAACTATCAACTTCTTTTACTAAGAAGAAACATGATATTTATGGCAACAAATAATATATCATCTAACAATGTTATTCAGGATTTTACTGACTAGATTATCTTAATTAATTAAAAGAATTACTATTGAAGTTAATGAAGGAACTATAGACATTAAGATCTCAATTGATTTGTTACTAGATAATTCAAATAATCTAATAAAGTCTATTTTTGATTCGGCTTTCTCAAATTTCCTTAACAATGTCCATAATTCTTTATATTTTAGAGATAGGGCTATTTTAGTCTTTATGTTGACTATGGTTGAAGAAGTAAATAAGTACATGTTGTCTATGATCCTCAGAGAAGAGGATGTATACTTGAGTTTTGATAGTGTTGTGAAAGATGATAGGACATGAATTCACTTGATGACTTATACTATATAGATTTTATAAATTTAATTATAATGTTTGGCCTCTTGAATCATGAAATAAAGCTAAAGTTGATGCCCCAATTATTTTAATGTGAAACATTGATAAGTCTATTGTAACATTCTGAATTTCTAATCTTGTGTTAATGACTGATTAGGGATGAATTAGTGATTTAATGTGGGATTAGGGTTCTGAGTGGTGAAGTGTTATATTGACTCATTAGGATGTTATATGAACAAATATGAGTAGAAGAGTAGAGTCCTAAAGTAGAGCTTGTGAGCATAGTAAGGATTTCCCTTACTGTGCCATGGGCCATGGCGGGTGATAGATGTGCCGTGGCGCATGGATCAAAAATTAGATTAATAAGGATGTGTCTAGCTCGAAAAATAGAAGGAAGAAATGTGGGAGGAGAGGTTTGGTGTGGAGAAGAGAAAAGGTTGTGTTAAGGCAAGCTACATTAGGAGCAAGGATAGTGTCTCCGACTCGTTATTTATCGGATAAGTCACATACTAGCTTAACATCCGTATCTACCCTATTTTCTCTTAGTTTTAACCAATGAGAAAGTAATTCGAGAGTTTTAAGGAGTTAATTTCTTACCTAGTAGTAATGAAAAGGTTCTTAGAAGTTAAACTAGTTCTTTGTAATTGGTTCAAGTTAAAAGGATAAAGTTTTGAAACTGTAAGCAATAATTGCCCTAATCTAGAGAGAAAGTAGTGAGAGAAAATTACTAGAAAATATTAAAGCTTGAAATGAGGGGTGATTAATGATAATGTGCATAATCAAGTATTAAATGTGGTTTTGATAGCGATTAAGTTTTTAAATGCAATAATTGGCACTTTTAGTCAATAGAGAAATTGACTCTGAATGCCAATTCTGTGTAGATTATAGTGTGTGAAGCATAAATTATGAGAGAGGAGCTTGAATAGGGTTGAAGTTACACAGGTAACCCTTTCTATTGAACAGAAGGGTTGATATAACTATATAGTTTATTATGTTTATTAACTATTATAATTATGTAGAAGTAAATATCAAATGATAAATTGTGAATTTATGAGTTTTATATTTAATTGTTATTGAAATGGTTTTAGCATGAATTTTGCATTGTGAAATGAATTTGAAATGTCATTGATTTTAATGAATATATACATATATAATATGGAAGTATATATGTTGTCAAAAGGTATGTAAGTAGTAAAAGTTATGAAAGAGCATGATCATGGTGGTGGGAGTTCACCCAGGATATGTGGGGTTGTGTATGTATGGAGATATGTGAGTGTAAAATCCATATGGTCAAGCTGGCACCATAGGGCATTCGGTGTAGCATCATGCGAGTTGTTACCATGGATAATCCGGTATAGCATATTATGAGACTATTACCATGGGATATCAGGGTAGTCTAGTAACTCCTTAGTGCTCGTTAGGGTGCGGTTAGGAGTCAACAACACCTCTACTACAAGTGATTGAAGAGGGAAAACCATAGTTTGTAAGTGGATTGGATTACCTTTGGCTGGGCGTTTCTACCACTGAAAGTGAGCTCAGGTTAACAAGTGGTTGATCCAGAAGAGTCTATGGTTTCATGTCGGCAAGCTTTGGAGGATTGGTGGATAGTTGATCATGCTAAGGTATAAAAGTATTTGAAACGTGATTCATATGCGAATGTGATAATTCAGTATTGATATATTTTTTGTGTGTGTGTGTGTTTTATAATGATTTCAGTTACTTTGGCATGGTTATTTGTAGTAATAGGTATTTAATGAGCTATATTTGGTTACTGAGATTTTTATCTCGCTTGTGGTTATTTATATTTTTCAGGTTCTGGTACTAGTAGGTTAAAGGGACAGGATATAGACTGAGTTGATATCTCTCACTTAAATCTTTGTAAGACATGGTGTAATAAATTTAGTTGATGTTAGTCTTGTATAAGTATAAGTTGCCATAGGATTTGTACATGTGCATAAGATATGATTATGATATGTTTTGTGATTTTGAACTCCCTAGCCCTTGTACATGTATGACAGATGAAAAGATTAGAAGGGCTAGTAGATAGATGTAATTATGTGTGAATATGAGATGGGTGAAGGTTATTTATAGTGTTTTGGCCATATATGAGATTAAAAAAATAAAATGTGAATTTAGCCCAAAGGGAGAAATGGGTGATTTACAGGCCAAATTTGTGCATGTGTGTTATATTGTGCATGTGTATGGTCAATTAGGTGTGTTTTGTCCATTTGGACTTAGTCAAAGCCCAAAAAATGGCTAATGACAATTGGTTTCAAATTGAGACACTTAAGTGATAAAACTTTGACAGAAAATAATCAAAGTGTACTTTAGTGTCCAATTTTTTATAGAAATATTAGATTGGGGTGAAACTAGTGTCATTAATTAGATTTTAAAACAAACTTCATATGGGCGCTTGAACTATCTCAGTCAGACTTCATATGTGGAAATGGCGTACATCTGAATTTCGTATCAGAAACTGTCATTTAATAGCAAATTTAGGTATGTGCGCCCCGGCGAATGTAATTGCATGTTGCGACACATGGCACAAAGCGAGCAACTGTGGCCTCTGTGCCACATGCCGCGGCGCATGTGGCATAAACTGTGGCGTACGGTGCCAATTTTTTCTTTATTTTTTAGTCATGCACATGTTTTCTAGGTCTCTAATGCACAATACTTTATTGCTTTTGCTGTGTGTAATAAAATTTTTATTTGTATAAATTACATAAATATTTTTGAAATTTTTTTATAGGGATCCCAATGTTTTCAACAATTTCAACACAAATATCAGAAGTAATTAAAAAGTTCGTAGTAGAGCGTATGGTAATGTTAGTAAGGGCATTACATCTATGGGGTTGTGTAGTAGTACATGTCTCATAGTTACACGATTAGAAAGCATGTTATTGAGGCCTAAAAAATGTTTGAGTCGACTACAAAGACAAAAGTATATATACAACACATTGCTATGTATCCAACCAATTTTAGGTTTCTATTTGCTATAAGAAGGATGAAATTTTCCATTATATTAGCCTTTGCAATGACCTTTAATAAAAGCCAAGGCTAAAGCCAGCGTAATGTTAGTTTGTACTTGCCTCATCCTATTTTCATGCATAGCTAGTTATATGTTGTTATTTCTTGTGTTCGAGGCATGGAGGTTTTAAAAATATTAGTTCTTGATAAGGATGATTGATCCATAGACCACAGATAGAACTTCTAATTTTTTTTATAAGGAAGTATTCGATAATTTGATATAATTAATTATGAATTTTAGTTAATTTGCTTCCTATCATATCCATTCACACCACATTCATTTAGCTTTTACATTTACTTAACTCTAATCTGCATATTTAACATTAAAAATGATAATTTTATAGTCCCATTATGTATATGATGAGATAGAGTATTAGAGACAATATGCTATAAGTTATTCTTTTGAGAAAGATTTTTCTACACGATTGACATTTATTTATAAAAACTTTAGCATCAGACCCATGCAAAGTACTTTACGAGTTATTATTAGGGTTAAAGTGTATTTCCCCTTTATACTTTCCTTTAAGAAATGTTGGATACCCTTTACTAATAAATGGTGCATTTTTCCCCCAAACCAATTTCTAGAGGAGGACATACTAATAAATGGTGCATTTTTTTCCCCCAAACCATTTTCCAGAAGAGCAAAAGTCCTCCTCCGAAAAATGGTTTGGGGGAAATGCCCTACTTATTAGTACAAGGTGTCCAAAGCTCATCGAATGAAAGCACAAGGAGGAAAATACACTTTAACACTATATATATATATATATATATATATCTATTAAGGTGGAAGGACGTTGAAGTTTTTTCAAAGGAAGAATTGCCAAAAAAGACCTAACTAGATTTGAGTTTTTTGAGAAGGACCTACGTCAGATTGTCAAATAAGGTCCTTTACTACTATTATTTCTAAGTTTGAAAATGACTAATGAAAGAAAAGAAAAATAGGACAAAAGTAGAGCTTTCTTTACATGTGCCATACTTGAGTACGTCTAATAAAATAGCCATAGCTATGGTCAAACCAAGTTCATGACTTTTTAGGAGAAAGAGAGGGAGTTAGGCTTGGATCTAAGAGGCTTTATAACCGTTACGAGCTCGGCTACACGATAGGTAAACTTCCTACTTCAATCCTGTTCCTTTCCTCTTGATTTTCTTCAATTTTTGTAAGAGGAAATTTTTGAAATTTGATTCAAAAGGCTTTATTCTTGTAAGCTTTAATTTCCTTGGGTCCTTGGGAGGTTGTTTTGAGTTTCTACATGATGCCGTAAGGTTTTGAGCAGGTAATTAGATGAAAAATGGAGTCATAGGGCAAAAGTCAAACCCCAAGAGGTTGGGTTTTGCTCCTCAATGATTTAAGTTTATTGATTTAGTTATAATTTTGCTATTTGAGCCCAATAAGATTTAAATTAAGGTCTAGTTTTCATTATAAGGGCTAATGGTGAAAGTTGGTGATACTAAGTGAAGTTTTTAATTGATTAAAAATCATATAAATTAGAAATTAGCCTAGTGAAGGCTAATAAATAGTTTTAGTGGTTAAGTGATACTATGTGAATGGTTGGTTTAATATAGGACCATTAGGATGGATTATGACTCATTGACCTAAGTTGTGTGGTATGAGTTATAGTCTTCATTAATGCTATTTGTCATGATAAGTGATATGGATTACTTATATATTGTAGGAATTGTTGGTAGAACTTATTGAGAAGTTAAGAAACAAGCCAATCCTATTTTGTACAAGAGGAACCCTTTTGGTACCAAAGGATTGAGGTAATAGGGAAATTTATATTTATTATTTTTTGTTTAGCTATTTTTGAGTAGATAATATTATCTAGCATGCATTACATGTTTTAAATAATTGAATGCAAATAAAATGTGTTTTAGAAGGGTTTATGGGGTATTGCTTTAATAATAATGCATCTATATTTACTATCTATTTAATGATGATGTTACTTTTGGAAATAAAATTATTAGCATGCACTGTGATCATAAAAAATGAGGAGTTGCACTTAGGAAAGTGCAATTAGGTTTGGTACCTTAGATAGGCTAAGGAACTACTTAAGGAATGAATTATGAGTGTTATACTACCTTGAGTGTTGAAGTGGTCAATACTTAGGAAAGGTAAAAAAAAAGGTAGGAGGCATGATCTTGGTGAGAGTTTACCAATAGGAAGATGTGGTCTTATGATATTATATGGCTCACTGTTAGTACTCAGTATTGCCTTTCGTATTGTGGGCTCAATACACTAAAGTGGTTAGTGGATTGATAATGGGAGAGGGAATCCGGCATATGAAGTGTGAAGTTGAGTGCCTAGGCCAAGGTAGCTCTCATATGGAGAGTAAGTTAGACTGGCTCTGGGAAGGAGTTAGCTTTAACTACTCAGGATTCATGTCGAAGGGGCACAGGTAGTTCGGTAGATCAAATCATGCCTTGGTTTATATGTTATGCCTGTAGAGGTACAGTGGGTGCAAAGTTTACCTATAAGCTAAAGAATGCTGGGGGCATTCTATTGGTCAGGAAAGGCTATATCGGCCTATCTCATACATTCAACCATTTTAATTGGTTAATTATATGTTATTTTGAATCTATTATTTATTTACTTGACCATGGCTTTCCTTGTAATAAGGAATATCGATTTCTCTGTTACTGAGATTGTGGTTGTCTCACCCCTTTCTTTACAATATTTACAGGTCCAGGTGAAGGAACCAGTAGAGGATGGGGAAAGGAGCAGAGTTAGGGGTTGTTTGTGAATTGTAAAGAACTGCAACCCTTTTCTTTTGAGCAAATCTATTGTAATGTATTTAGGATTAAGGTGCTAGTAGGATGTGATTATATATATATACGTGGGAATATATGTGGATTGTATGACTTATGAATGAATTTTTGTTTGCTTGTAGACTTGTGGCTAGGAAACTTGACTATGGTGTGTGGTTTTGATGGATTTATTTAGTAGACCAAGTTTTCACTATAAGCAAATATTTATTTTGGTATATATGTGATTTCACAAGCAAATGCAAAGTGGTTGCATTGCAAATGGTGTGCTATTGGCAAGCATACGCCTTGGATAGAGAGAGTGGATGTGTAGGCCCCACGGAGATCTCTGAGTCAAGTGAAAATATTTAGCGTGTGCATTCATATGTGTATATGATATTTAGAATGGTTTTTGGCTACTCTTGTTTGATTTGTAAATTTTGGGGACTTAAGGTCTACTTTGAGAAATGGCACCCAGGTAGTCAAATTTTAATATAAAGGGTTTTTTTATCATTTAAATGTTTTATCAAGTGTTTTTAGTCCTATTTGATGTGTCCAAAGTGTTCTCATAAGTTTGTGACTATTATAATGAGATTTGGACAATTTTGAAAATGGTTTTTACCAAAAAACTGCACTTTTATGTTCGGGTGTCCAAATCTTAATCCGATAGTTGGAATCACAAGTAAAACCTTTTATAAGCTTTGTGTGGGCTTTGAAATCACGTCGATCGGACACCGAATAGAGAAACGGCACACTCTGAAATTTGGTCCGGAGGTGCTGTCATGACAGCAACAGTATTGATGTTGCAACGTGCATGAAATTCAATCCATCCGTTGGATCTTTTCAAAATTTGCTATGCTAATAGTACTCTTTAAAATTGACATGTGGGCTTTAGAATTGCTCCGATCAGAGGTCGGATGATGAAATGGTGCACTCCGAAAGTTAGTCTAGAGGTGCTATTATCACAGCTAAAAAGCTGTCATGACAATAAAAATGACCAAATTTGTAACATATTTTGGCTGTCATGATAGCAAAAATGATCAAATTTATAACATATCTAATTTTTAATCTAACCGTTAGATTTTTTAAAATTTGGTGTACTACTAGTAATCATTAAAAATAACGTGTGAACTTTAAAATCACTTCGCTCAAAGGTCAAATGGTGGAACAGCTCCTCTCAGAAGTTGGCTCGGGAGGGCTGTCATGATAGCATCTTTTTATCCCACTTTTGTCTAGCTTGCTTCCGTGCGCTATATGTAGAACCTATAAATTTTACTAAATGTTTTAAATGTTTATTTTGCGATGGTGTATTTGTTTATTGATTTAAATGATTTGTTACCTAAATTGGTTTTAGGATCAACTCCTTAATCATACTTAGCTTGTTTGAATTGTGTGATTTTTTGGATAACACTCAAGGAAAGTGTAATAGGGTTGGCATAGCCATTTGGGCCTATTAGACCTCCTAGTAGGTTTAGAATGAGGCTTAAGGAGTTATTAGGCTGTCTTTAGACCAAAATTATGGGCTTAAGTAATGTTGCCTATTTTAGGCAATTTGCCACAGTGGATGGTGCTATGCGCTATGAAAAACACTGCATAATTTTAAATCTTGAGTTTGCATGATGAAAATGCAGACTAGAGAGAAATTTGAGAGAGAGGTTAAAAGAAGTGAGTAAAGCTCTACTAGGGTTTCATTAAGGAAGCCTTTGGAAGTTATTTGAAGCTTCTAAATCATTGGGTAAGTCTCTTCTCTTCTTCTTCTAACCCTTCTAGCTCTTTTTTTTGGTTTAATTATGGGAGGTAGAGGTTGTCAAAAATGGTAGCAAAGTTTGGCTAATCTTATGACTTTAATGAAGCCTATGGATGTTAAAAAAATTTCTTAACCTTGCATCTTAGTTGTTGGGAACAATAAATGCTATTAATGAGGGTTTTAGTTTTAACCCTAATGCTAAATAGTTAAGTCTAAGCTAATAAGAGTAAATAATAGTGATTATTATTCTTAATGGAAGTTGAATAAACTAATGG
This sequence comes from Prosopis cineraria, assembly GCF_029017545.1. Taxonomy (NCBI): domain Eukaryota; kingdom Viridiplantae; phylum Streptophyta; class Magnoliopsida; order Fabales; family Fabaceae; genus Prosopis; species Prosopis cineraria. The sequence continues at coordinate 19,601,153 of NW_026555336.1, read as the reverse complement.
GACTAGGTTTTGGGTCTAGTTATAGTTAATCATGCTTAATGAAGGTATTAGGCCTTAATCATGATTAAAGATTAACTAATGATGATTAGTCATTAATGCTATTTTTGGATTATTATTGCAAATTGATTGTGCTCAGGGATTATGTTTGAGAAGGATCCCTAATCTAAAGTTAACTTTTAGCTGGTATCCCAAGATTGGAGGTAATCGGGAATTTAATAGTAAAGTACCATTGTGTCTACAATTGTAAATTATGAAATACTATTGATAATTTGTAATGAACAATATGGGTTTGTGGTTGATTCTATTGGCTTTGGGTTAATGCATGGGTTAAGAAGCATGCCTTATTGTGATGGAATGCTTGGTGATTATTTTTATATAGATGATATGTGATATGAAAATATGAAATGTTAAGTTTGGATTGCCTTATTGTGATGGAATGCTTAGTGATTATATTTTTATAGATGATATGTGATATGAAAATATGAAATGTTAAGTTTGGATTGGCTATGAGATGATTATGTTAACATGATGAGTTGTTGTAAATTATGATGTTGTATGAGTTTTCATAAGCATGAAAGTTTTAGAAATTATGAATATGTTGAGTTATAATGATATGCATATGCATACAAATAGGAGAAATGCATACAAATTATTGGTTCAAATGTTACAAGTTAAGAAGGGTGTTCAAATGATCAAACTAAGTTTACAATACAACAATAAATGTTTATGAGTTTCAGTTTTAATTGGAATGAAATGAATGATGATAATGAATTGAATCCAGAATTGAATTAACATAAACAATCTCAATTAACCTGATGTAGAACACCTAAAGAACCTTCAAGTGTAGTAAATCATTGAATCCAATGTTCACTTAAGAATTTAGGTCAAGTATATTAAAATTAATAATGTGATTAGCCTTGTTCTTTACCACTTAATTTAAACCAAATCTAGTAGTGGAAAAACCACTTAAACTAAATTCACATAAACTCATATGGATCTAGCTCAAGCTCCAATAAAAATCTGAACAAGAAAAGAAAGAACACATGAACAAACTTAAGAATACTCAAATGAGTTTATGAATTCTAGCACTGAAACACATTATCAAACTTCAATTCAACATCCATAATCTCAACTAAACATGTAATTGGAATAAAAACCTAAAATCTAATCAGATCACAAATTTCAAAATCCACAAGAAATAAGAAGAAATCATGAAATTAAGAAAACAAATAAAGAATACAAATCTGGAAAAACTCAAAATGCTAAGTCATCTTTCTCGGAGCTCAATGTAATTCAGCCTTTCATGCTCCTCTCCATCACTTGGTTAAGTTCTTGAGCTTGAGATGCTTCTATGGATGAATGAAGATGAGGAATATCAATTTGGAATTGAGGCTATGCTAAATGAAATTATGGATCTGAATGAAGAAAGAAGATGAACAAAATCTGAAGGAAGGAAAGAATGGCTAGGTGTGATAATGAATAATGGAAGATAAGGGAATTAGATCTAGACTTATGAATTTCTTAGATGGATGAATTGATGAATGAAGCTAAATGAAGAAGGAATCATGGATGCAATTCTAGATTGGAGAAGAATGAATGAAGATGTGGCCTATGATGGAAGAGGAAGAGAAATGAAATTTGGACTTGTGAATTAAATGAAGATGGCATGAATGAGGGAGAAGAAGATGAGAGAATTGAGAGAATATGGCTAAAGAGAGAAAGAGAGAGAAGAATGTGAAGAGAGAGAGAGAAGAATATGGTGCCAATTGTTTTGTGAGCAATCTTGACTTTTGAAAATGATCTTAGTTTATGCATTTGAGTTTGAACTCTTGAGATGTTGCTTTCTTTAGTCCAAATCTGTTTTGAATCAAGAAACTATTTGGTTAAGTATAATTAATTAAGAGAGGCAAAGAAATAAACCAAATGGAAGGGGCCTTTAACCATTGAGAATTCTATGTTCCCTGGTTTTGTTAATCGTCTAGAACTTATTTTCTCTTACTTGAGGCTACACTTGTACATAGGTTGTAGGAAAAGTGATTATGGCCATCATTTAAGTGCCTAAGGCCTTTTAGCTAACCTTGATTACTTGACTATCCCTTGCTGAGTCAAAGAGAGCCTTTCTTTATTTTGTCATTTTCAAACACTTGATCCTAATTTAGATAGATTGCATGAATTTTCATTTAGTATGTTTCAATATGCATTAACTACTTTGAGTTAAACTTACTAGATAACATTTATTGGGATCCATTTCATTTATTAACATTGGCCATACCATTCCATTTTTATGATTAGGAACATCTTTTAAGTTATACCCAAGCATTGGAAGCTCTGCCTTGAGAAGTGAAACAAAGAGAAAGGGAAAAAAATGAGAAAGGGCAAGAGGAAAAGAAAGAAAAACATAGAAATAAAAAAAGAAGAAAAGGATTGTAAGAAAGAAAGAAGGAAAAAATATATTAGAGAAGAAAAGATCCAAAGTGGATCAAAGAAAAGAAAAGAAAGAGTTTGAATAAGCAAGCTTCAATGGGTTTGTCATTTGATTTACTTGTTCCTATTTATAGAATCTCACTTCGTTTCTACCTATTTCATTGTTGGCTATTTCATCACCCCATTCATGATCCCTATATGTTATTTACTTGGTTTAGTCTTTAGTAGTCTTGTATATTGTGCATACTTACATTATGGTCAAGACAAGTTTCTTGAGCCCAATCCTTACCCCTTCACATGCAAATCTAAATTTACCCTTTATTGAGCATATTAGATCCTTTTAAAGTCCATATGATTCTTGAGAACCTTTGCATCTTAATAGTGTAGAAATAAGGGGATTACAAGCTTATAGTAGGATGACTTGCCAAGGAACTTGACTAATATATATGTACCCATATACACCAAGTGATAGAGAGCCAAGTGATAGAGAGCAAACACTAGTTCGGTGAGTTTTCTCTTTGAAATTACATTCTTGCAAATGGTTTACTTGTGAAGTATTAAGGTTTTATCTAAAGATTGTAACATTGACTTAGTTCTTGTGAAAATGCATTTACTTTGAGAATTTGATTTACTCTTGATAGCTCACAAAACAATTTTTTTGTCAAAAACACAGTTTCTCACAAAATTTTTGTTTTCAAAAACACACTTTCCTCCACATTTAAACAATGCATTGTCTTTAATGTATGAAAACATATGATAGAAAGAATGAAATTAAATCTATAATTCATGTCAAAGTGTGTGAAAGAGTGATATTTTTTTTTTCAAAAAACAAAGTGGAAATAGCAAAGAAACAACAATTAAAACCAAAACAAAACCTAAAAGATAAGAAAATATTTTTATTTTTTTTCTTTTTGAATTTTTATACTAAATTAGGTCATATCTCCTCACTATACTTTAACTCAAAAAGATATTCAAAAACACAAACACAAGCAAAGTATGGTGTACCACATGTGTGCATAAGTGACAGCAAGCAAATCCAAAAAGTGCTCCACTTGTGTAATTTGTGAACAACCAAATCAATCAAAGGGAATACGAAGGAGAGATACAATCTTTATAATAGAAGGGCCTCAAGTTGGAACATCCTCTTGTGATCTCTTTGATGGGTGCCCTCATTCCTTAAAGAAGAAATCATAAGCAAAGTATAGAGATGTGATATAAAAGCATCCAAGTACATAACACACCTAATGAAATCTAACAAATTCAAGTCATCATATAATAAGCAATAAGTGATAGGCAAATCAAAAATCACACCCCTACACTTGAGGTTAAGCATGTGATTACTTCTTAGTAAATGTATGTGAAATGTAAATTTCCTAACTAAGAACTTAAAGATGGCATCATAAATATAATCATGTAAGCTCACAAAATAAAACTCAACTCTACCAAGATGGGGAGGAGTAAAATCATGCAAATAAATGCCTAAATCATTTTCAGCTCCCAAAATCATATCAATAAGTACATATAAATCAAAAGAGCTAGGAGCTAAAGGCAATATAGAATACATGATAACATCAATTGAATCTTTATAATTAAACAAAAAGGATTCATACTCAACATCATCCAAAGTGCAAATCATATCATGTGAGTTAGAAGAATGAAAAACATAAAAGTGCAAATCCTCTGTTAATCTCAGTTGCTTTTGTACTTTGATGGTCAATGTGAGTCATGACCTCCCTCTCCAGTGCTTTTGCTTCACCTAATGAACCAGGGCCATTAAAATGTTGTGCACTCTCAATGCCATAAGCAAGGGAAGAATCAAACTTTAAGAAAGACTTAGACTCATCATCCTCAAGTGTGATGCCTATTAGTGTATGATCTTTACCCAAAGGTGTTGCAAAACCCATAACACCATGTTCTTCTTCTTTCTTTGGCCATTTAACACCGGAAATAGCAAAAGAAGAACTCTCTTCTAAGGATGGAGAAGGATTAGGTGCAGTTGAACAAAATGCATCAACAATTCTAGAATTAATCAAATTATCACAAGTCAAGTAATGTGGAGGCATGTCATATGAAAGAGATAAACTAGAACCATTATAATATACCAATGCACTACTATTACTTGACTCAATCAATAGTGCACATGAAATTATAGAATTATCACTCAAATCATTAACTTCATCGAAGGCAATCTCATCATATAAAAAAGCAATAGTATGATCTTGAATAGAAGTAGAAGTGTCATGTGCTTCAGTGTGGTCAATAAAGGATAAATCATGCATATCAATTGAGTTTTCATGTTCATGTGAATGCAAACTATCATGCACTTTCAAATTAGATAGAATTGAACCCATATTATTGCAATTCACACAAGTAAAATCATGAGTGCATGAACAAGCAGAACTAGGCAAAGAATCATCATCATCTAAAAACACTTGGTTTTTAGATATAGCCCCAACATTAGCAATAGGAGGTGTGACAAGAGGAACATGAAGACTTGATTTTTCTTGAGGAGGTTGAATTACATCTTAGAGAACTCTCCCACTATTTTGAGCTTGAAAGATATTATTATTGTTCCCAAGTTGTTGAACAACCATCTCTATACTTTATTGCATTGATATGATATTCTCCATCCTCTTTAAGAATAATTTAAATTTAGAATTAGAATTAGAAACTTGAGGATCAATTTTTTGACTAAGATCTATCATAGCATTTCCTAACTTCTTAAGGCAAGAGTACAATTGCTTATTATCCCTACTATCTTGAATAGGGAAGGGTTGATTCTCTTCTTGATTGCCTCACAACTAAAAATAGGATGTTGTATCTAACTTGGATTGTAGTTACTCCCATAATTAGCCTTAAATAAATTTCTTCTCCCTTGATTGTTTTGAAAGTTGTAGAGCCTTTATTGTTGATAAAAAACTCGAACATCATGATTTTCATAGGCATACATGCAACTAGAGGTGGTATGTATGATAGAATTGCAAATCCCATAACTAGAAGTCTCAATAGCCTTATGTAACATCTTGAATTTTTAATCCTACATTAATGACTGATTTGTAGATGATAAGTGATTTAATGTGGGATTAGGATTTTTGATAGTGAAGTATTATTTTGAACCATTGGGATATTATATGAACAGATGCGAACTAGAGAGTAGAATCCCAAAGCAAAGTGTGTGAGCATAGTGAGGATTTTCCTCACTGTGTTATGCGCCGCGGCGGGGGATAAATATACCGCGGCACGTGGTGTAGAACTTTGTTTAATGGGATGTGTCCAACTCATGAAAGATAGTAGGGAGAACAAGGGAAAGTGGGTCTGGCATGGAGCAAAGTAGAGCATCGATTAGGGCAAGTATCATCAGGAGCAAGAACGGTGTTTCCAACTTGTTACTTATTGGGTAAGTCACATATTGCCTTAACCTCTAAATCTACCCTACTTTCTCTTAGTTTTAACTAGTGAGAAATTGAATTAAGAATTTTTAAGGAGTTGATTTCTTACCCTATAGTAATAGAAAGGTTCTTTAGAACTAAACTAGTACTTTGTGATTCGTTTAAGTCAAAATGATAAAGTTTTGAAGCTGTAAGAAAGATTTGCCCCAATTTAGAGAGAAAGTTGTAAGAGAAATTGGCCAGAAAATGTTAAAGTTTGAAATGAGGGGTGATTAGTGGTAATATATGTAATTAGGCGTGAAATGTAGATTTGATAGCAATTATGTGTATTATTACAATAATTGGCACTTTTTGTCAATAGAGAAATTGACTTTGAATGCCAATTTTTATGTAGATTCTAGTGTGTGATGAGTAGAGAAGTGGAGAGAGATTTGAGTAAGGAAGTTACACAGGTAAACCTTTCTATCAAGTAGAAGGGTTGAGATAATCATATAGTTTATTGTGTTTATTAACTATTATAACTATGTATAAGTGAATACATAAAGAGAAATAGTGGTTTATGAGTTCTTATATATGATTTGTATTGAAATGATTTTAGCATGAGCATTGGTTTATGAAATGGTATTTGAAAGGTTATCGATTTCAATTGAAATATATATTTATGATATGAAAGTATATGTTGTAAAAATATGGAAATGTGAATATGTCATGATTTTTGTGGTGATGGGCTCAAATACTAATACAAGTGCAAGGAATATTGAATACATGTGGTGATAATGTATATGTGGTATATTATATGGCAATAGAGGCCAAATGGTACATGTGGTATTGATTTTGTGTTTTGGCCATACTAGGTGAAATGGGCATTAAGTGGCTAAATTTTGTGTTTGGTTTTTTTTTTTTGTGTTTAAATGCTCAATCAAGTGTATTTTGGTCCATTGGACATGATTCAAGCCTCAAAATGGGTTAATGATATTAGTTTTGAGTTTCGATACTTGGATATTTAAAGATCACTTTAAAAACTGACTTTTACATTTGGGTGTCTAAAATTCTCATATGGTGTTGGATTTAATGTAACTTATACCATTAGTTAGCTTATTGAATAAGCTTTACGTGAGTACTTAAATTACTCCAATCGAACATCAGATATGAAAATGATGTGCATGCAAAATTCACCCCAAAAAGTTATCATGACAGCATTTTTGCTATCATGATAGGGACACGTGCACCATGATGCATTGTGCACAAGCCACGATGCATGGTACAATGGCAAGTTGGCCATTCTATGCCATATTCCATGGCACATGTACTAAAAAACTCAAAAAATGACATTTTTGGCCCTATTTTCAAGTATTTTGCTTCTAAAAACTTTTTCAAGCTTCCAATATCTTTATAAATCATTATGTTTGAGCTCAAACTACTAATTTCAAGGGTTTTATGGGATCCCAAATATTCTAAATTAATTATAAGGATTATTAGCTTTATCTCATTTGTATTTTACTGTGAACTTAGGAGTAATCTATAACTCCTAATTATGATTATTGTTTTGATTATGTGATAAATTTTTGTAATGTCAAGGAGGGCATTACAATCATCATGTTACCAAGGTGTAACCCTCCCCTATGTCCACTTAATATAAGAGAAGATTAACAGAATCACTACTTAAATACCCTAATCACAAATCAAAGAAATTATTTAAAAAGCTTTCACTAAAGATTTATTTTGCAAAATCATCAAAACCATAATATATTTGAGTAACACACAGTAGAAGAAAATCACGGATTTGTATAATGCACAGTAGACACAACATATAGGCATTTCTAACTCAATTGCATGCATTCAAATTCACAAAATTAGGTTGGATTATGGGCTGTGCACATGGCGTGCAATACATTAAATATACACAAGTGTTTAGTTCATTACATAAACTCAAAAAGGTCTCACAACTATGGCACCACTATACCGATCTATACTCTCTTCCCTTACTCTTATCACTACTTTGCCCTATAAAAATGTAACCATGAGGGTGAGATAAAAATCTCAATTATAGAATAACCCACTCTTATTGACTATCACATGCAACTATATAAAAGTAAAGCATAATATATCCTTAATAATAACATAATCATATATTCTATTTTAATACATAACCATAAGTGTCAATTCCTTTCTTTTACTACATTTATCACCTCTTTTCACCATACTTTCACATATGCAACATATTGCATCCTATAGCATGATCACTATTAACTGAACCTCCAAATCACCCTGATACAAAACTATAGGCTCACCTTAGACTAGTGTACACTCTCAATGGCCTTGAAACTCACCTTTAGTGATAGAATCTGTAACATTCTGAATTTTTAATCCTATATTAATGACTGATTAGGAATGAATTAGTGATTTAATGTGGGATTAGGGTTTTAAGTAGTGAAGTGTTATTTTGACCCATTGGGATGTTATATGAATAGATATGAGTGGAAGAGTGAAATTCTAAAGCAGATGTGTGAGAATAGTGAGGATTTTCCTCATTGTGCCACATGCCGTTATGGGGGATAGATGCCCCACGGCACATAGTACAGAAATCAGATTAATAAGGACATGTTAGCTTGTGAAAACAAAAAAGGAGAACATGAGAGAAGAGGTCAGACGTGGAAAAGAGTGGGAGATCTACTAGGGTAAGCATAAACAGGAGCAAAGATGGTGTTTCCAACCTATTACTTATCGGGTAAGTCACGTACTGCCTTAACCTTCGATTCTACCCTATTTTCTCTTAGTTTTAACTAGTGAGAAATTGAATTTGAGAGTTTTAAGGATTTGATTTCTTACCCTATAATAATAGAAAGGTTCTTTAGAACTAAGCTAGTGCTTTCTGACTGGTTAGAATCAAAATAATAAAGCTTTGAAGCTATAGGCAAGATTTGCCCCAATCTAGAGAGAGTAGTGAGAAAAAATTTTTAGAAAATGTTAAAGCTTTAAATGAGGGGTAAACTAGTGATAATATGAGTAATCGAGTGTGAAATGTAAATTTGATAGCGATTAAGTACTTAAATGTGATAATCAGCACTTTTGTCAATAGAGAAATTGACTCTTAATGCCAATTTTGTATATATTCTAATGTTTGTGTGATGCTCGAATTACGAGAAAGGAGCTTGAATAGGGTTGTTGGAACATGGGTAACCCTTTTCAGAAAACAAAAGGGTTCAAGTAACTATATAGTTTACTATATTTATTAACTATTATAACTATAGAGAAGTAAATACAAAATTATAAATTTGTTGTTTTACGAGTTTTGTGCATGATTTGTTATTGAAGTGGTTTTTTGCATGAACAATGCTTTAAAAAATGAGATTTGAAAGGTTATTTGAATTCAAATGATATGTATGTATGTATGTATGTATGACATTATATGTTGTAGAAATATGGATAAGTAGTGAAAATTGTGAAAGAGCATGATCATAAGGAGTGGAAGTTCACCCAAGATATGTAGGGATGTGTGTGTGTGGAGATATATGATTGAAAATCCATATAGTTGGGCTAGCACTATGGAACATCTGGTGCAGCATTATATGGGCTGTTGCCATAGGTAATCTGGTACAGCATATTATAAGACTGTTACCATGGGACATCAGGGCAGTTTGGCAACTCCCTAGTGCTTGATAGGGTGCGGTTAGGAGTCAATGATGCTTCTATCATAAGTTTGTGAAGAGGGAAACCATGGTTCGTATGTGGGTTATATTACCTCTGGTCAGATGTTTCTACCACTAAAAGTATGCTCGGCTCAACCAGTGGTTGATCAAGGAGAGCTTGAGGAGCTTTGGGGGATTGGTGGATAGATAATCATGTTGAGGTGTAAAAATCTTTGAAACATGATTTATATGTGAAAATAATGTTTGAGCCATCATATACTATATATAAATGCTACATTATGGTTTTCATTACTTTAACATGGTTATTTGTGGTAATGAGCATTTGACAAACTATATCGATTACTGAGATTTTATCTCACTTATAGTTATTTACATTTATTAGGCTCTAGTGCTAGTGGATTAAAAGGAAAGGATATAGGCTAAGTTGGCATCTCTCACCTAAGTCTTTGTAAGAATTGGTGTAATGAATTTGTTGTTAGTAGTTGTAAATATGTATAAGTTGCCTTAGGACTTAAGCATAAGCATATTATGGTATTTGATGATTTTGAGCTTTCTAGCCCTTGTATATATGTGAAAGAGGAAATAATTGGATGGGCTAGTGGAAGAATGTATATGTGTGTGAAATTGAGATGTTTGAAGAATGTTTGAGATGATTTGGCCATGTATGAGAATATAGAAGTGAAAATGTAATTTTGGCCTAAAGTGTAAAATGGGCGATTTACAGGCTAAATGTATGTATGAGTAATATATTGTGCATGTGTGTGGTCCATTAGGTGTGTATTGTCCATTTGGACTTGGTCAAGGCCCAAAAAGTGGCTAATGACAATTGGTTTTAAATTGAGACACTTAAATGGCAAAATTTTGACAGAAAATGATCAAAATGCACTCGAGTGTCTAATTTTTGATAGAAATATCGGATTGAGATGAAACTAGTATCATTAGTTAGATTTTAAAACAACCTTCGTGTGGGCGCTTGAACCATTCTAATCAAACATCATATGTGAAAATGACATGTATCTAAATTTTGTATCAGAAACTATCATTTGAAGCAAATTCAAGTGTGTATGCCATGGCGCATGTACTTGCATGCCACAACGCACGGCACAGAGCGTGCGATTGTGGTCTTTGTGCCACATGCCGCCGTAGTGCATGTGGCATGAACCATGGTGCACAGTACCAGATTTCACTTAATTTAGCTGAGATGCACATGTTTTCTTGGACTTGAATGTACCCTTAGAGATGGCTTCCACTATGTATAAAGTTTTATAATTGAGTAAGTTATAAAATGATTTTTAAAAATCTTTTCTTATGATCCCAAAGTTTTCAATGTTTTTTAAATTAGATGTTTTCAAAGTGATTAAGCATTTATTATAGTGGAGCATATGATAATATCAGTGAGGGCATTACAGAATCACCCTGCCAAAGGTGTTCTATTTCACTTTTGAACTATGGTTTCCCTAAATACACACAATGGGGTGTCATTGACTCTAACACCATATCACATAGACATCAAGGAGTCCGATATCTCTAACATTGCACCTTAAAAGGTACTAAGGATATCTTTTCCAACACCGCACCTTAAAAGGCACTAAGGAGGTATAATTCTCTAACACAGCACCCCGTCAGGTGCTAAGGAGAAAATGCCATATGGTCTTATCACCACCTCTCTACTCGGATAAACTCCCATCCCTATGATCATGCTTTTTGAACCATTCAAGGTTCCCAATGATCATTTTTCTCATATGTGTACATATAGACATTTTATAGCAAACTATCCAGATTTCATCATTCATTTAACTAAAAGTTCTTTTATGCAATAAAACATTCAATGCCATAAAAACACGCTCAGTTCAAAACAATTGCATGCATTACATAGCATGCTCACACACAGTTACAATAAACAGTCAAATAAAGGAAGTGATTCGATTACTTCAACCCTTTTGTTGTAATAAAGGTTACCCGTGGATCTCAACTACCACAATAGCTTATTACAAGCTTCCTTTCTTTACTCACATATTCAATAGGCCAATCTGAACACATTTTAGTCATTTATCCATTTTGACCAAAAACACATATTTGCTACTCAGGGCTTTATTGATCCATAAACTCTTTTCTATTTATCCATTATAAATCCATTACTACTCGATCACTACTTTACACCATGTCAATCGGTCTCATTTCACTCAAACCAGATTTCTACCTCTTTCTCTCTCTAACTTAGGGCCAAATTGAGCCTACAGGTTCAAACCTCTACCATTCAGCTCTAAATCAGTCACAAAGCTCTAATTTAACTTTTGAGAACCTTTTTATTACTATTAGGTAAGAATTAAATTCCACTGATTCAATTTTTCTATAACTCGTTTTTAGAGAAATTTGTGTAGAATGGAAGGTAAAGTTATACATACCTTACTTGATAAGTTATCAATCAAAACCACCTTCTAATGGCCAAAAATGGCTTGCCCTAGCTCTTCAACCCTTCTTCTCTTCTCCCTCTCGTGTGTTCTTAATTTCTGTACTCTAAAATTTCTAAAATTTCATGACTTAAGAAGTCATTTTCTACCCATACACTATGGCACATGCAGCACAAGCTGCGACAGATGGCACAGTGAGAACAATTCTCATCAGGCACACTTTCTTCGACTTAAAACACAATCCTATCACTTATATCTTTATATTCATATAACATCCCAACAAGTTAAGCTATTAAGTAATCATTTGAATCTCTAATCCTAGACTAATTAGCACTTTACCCTCAATTAACGGCTAATCACAGGATTAAAAAATTTAAGATGTTACAATTCTCCCCTCCTTTTAAGAATTTTGCCCCCAAAATTCATAAAACACTAAAATACATACATAAGGAAATAGGTAAGGATACTATTCCCTCATTTTATCCTCTGTCTCCTAGGTAGCATTACCTAGAGTCATGCCTTAAAAGAAAACCATAACCAATCATATAGTCTTATTTCTCAGTTTCTTCTCTTTCACATCTAGTATCTGCTCTGGCTTAGCCTTAAAGGTCAAATTCTCTTAAAGTTCAATCTCCTCCAGTTCTATCACATGTGAAGGATCAAGTTGATACTTCTTGAGCTACAATACGTGAAACACATCATGCACACTAAACAACTATGGTGGCAGAATAACTCTATAGCCAACTACTTTAATTTTTTCTAGAATCTCGAAAGGACCGATGAATCGAGGACTTAACTTCTTAGCTCTAATTGACCTCCTGATTCTCGTTACTAGTATCACCCTTAGAAACACATGGTCTTCCCACCAGGAACTCTAACAGTCTTCTACACCTATTCATGTAACTCTTCTGCCTACTTTGAGCTGTCAATAACTTTTGCCTTATAAGTTCAATCTTTTGAGTTGTCTGATTCACAATATCAAGTCCTAACATACTCCTCTCACTCAATTCTATTCAACAAAGAGGTGACCTACATTTTCTCCTGTACAATGCCTCATATGGTGCTATTTGTATATTAGAGTGGTAACTGTTATTATAAGCAAACTCAACTAAAAGGAGATGGCTATCCTAGCTACCTCTCAAATCCAATGCATAAGCTCTTAACATATCCTCTATTAGATAGGGAGACACAATGAAAGATTAAAATTTTTGAAGTCTCTATCCTGATATGGACTGAACGAACTCGTTTAAGTTAAGATAGATAAAAGAGTCACCTTTTAATTCTTCAAACTAGGTGCACATTCTCTTCAAGATTTTAGATCTTAGGAGTTGACAACATAGATTTGCTCCCTTTACCAGTATTCACATAAACAACTCTCTAACTTGAATAGCGTGCTAGGGCCCCTAGTGTCCGTTCTTCTTTGAACGTCAGTTTTCCTTTCTATAAGATGTTTCATGGGTCTCAAAGTGTTTTTGTTGTCAAAAATTTTCTAACTCTATCTTCCTTCATAAAAGACATCCTTATCTATATATAGTGTATGGATTAGGGTTTTCATCTTCCACTTAAAAGCCCATAAAAATTAAATTAAATTTATCTCATAAATTTAATCCATGATATTATATCTCATTCAAAATTATCTTATAAATTCAAATTATAAAACTAACATGATATTCTCTCATATCATGTTAGTTATTAAATTAATCTATCATATAAAATTAAATTTAAAACTAATATAATATAATATAATATAATATATATCACATATAGATATTATATTGTATGTATATATATATGAATATATATACATATATATTTTGAAAAAAATATATATATTATATTTATATATATTTAATTTTATATATCATATACATATACATATACATATATATATATATCAGATACACACACACATATATTTCAAAATATATATATATATATATAATTATATTTCAAATTTGTATTTCATATAAATATATATAGATATATTTATCAAATAAATATTCAAATATATATATATATATATATATTTCGTTCAACCTATATTATATTCATTGAATTTAGACATATTCTAGATTCAATGAACTTGGACATTATAGCTTGAGTTGGGTTGTTCTTGTGTGCGACCCTCTAGGCCCATATGAGTTGGCAGAAGGCTAATTACGCTATTCGCCTATAAGTCATAAGTGGCCTCTAGCAAGATATTGCAACTACCTAATTCACATGGGGATTAATGATCCAATGTAGCCTATCATGCAACCGTGTCATATTCCTTTTGTCACGTGATATTTCGATCAAGTGTAAGACATGAAATTATCATTCTCCTTTACCTGACCATTACTTTTTCAATTTATGAGGGACTGACTATAGTAGTGAAAAAACCCTTTCCATTATAGTATGGCCATACATTTCTCAGTCTTACTCATCGAGGGGCCTAGTAATATCTCCCACTTAATGTGAGGGATAAATTCCATCTTGACCACTCATATTCCTCTATATAAATATCACTGAACACAATCATAGCCTTTATGATCACTTAGTCAAAGGTGATTTTTAATTAGGTCAAACTTCAATGGTAATCATGTAGGAATCCATGATGATCTTAGGTCAAAAGGCTTAGTGATATAGTTACATATGAGATAAGCTTATGATTTGTACCATGCAACTTTTTTATAGCAGGTCGGTTTAGCACCTTGTACTCTTTCAAGCGCCTATGAGTTTAATTTGTATCTCTATAATTAATCAAAGTCATACTAGTCTTGTTTCATCTATTATCCCTCATAGATGACCCACCAAGGACATTTAGGACAATAACTATAGTTTGTTCAAGGATACAGTTATCATAGTGAACATGCAATTTATATGATAATAAAAGAGAAATTCATTAAATAACAATGTGCATAGTACAATGATTGGCCCTAAGGCACAATTTCCAACATCCTCTAGGGTTTATATGGTTCGTTCTATTTGCCCATCCATCTGTAGGTGATATGTTATATTGAATCTTAACTTAATATCTATAGCATGCTACAAAGCTCCCCAAAACTTGGAAGTAAATTTTAGATCTCTATCAGACACTATATTCTTCGGAACACCATGCAGCCTTACCACTTCTCAGATATAGATCTTTCCAACTTTTCTAGAGAATCACTAATCCGAATAGCTAGAAAATGAGTTGATTTAGTGAGTCTATCGACTATAACCTAAATGGCATCATGTCCTAACTCACTTCTTAGCAACCTAGTTATAAAATCCATAGACATGCTATCTCATTTTCACTTAGGAATATCTAATGGTGGCAACATTCCTGCTGGTCTTTGGTGCTCTATTTTAACCTTCTAACAAGTCAAACATCGAGTCACAAACTCCGTAACATCTTTCTTCATACCAAGCCACCACCAATACCACCTCATATCCTGGTATATCTATGTAGCTCCTGGATGGATCGTGTACTTACTATAATGAGCTTCATTTAAGATGACTTTCCTCAGATCTAGATTATCAGGCATACAAATCCTATCTCGGAAAACCACAAACCCATTATCATTGAAACTGAAATCAATGGCCTGATTTGCTTCAATTTCTTCTTTAATCTTCAAAAGACTCTCATCTTTTAATTAGGCCATTCTCAATTCTCTCTAGAAATTATTACTAACGTCTATAGAATAGGCACCAACTAATGCCTTTAGTAGCGCATCTTACTGTGACTCAACAAAAGATTCAGTCAATCTATACTCTTTAACTATAAGACTTGCCACATGAAAAGTCTTCCAGCTTAATGCATTAGCAACCATATTAACTTTATTCAGATGGTATTTCAATTTAAAGTTGTAATCCTTAAGAAGATTTATCCATCTCCTTTGTCTCATATTCAGCTCAAATTGATCCACTAGGTATTTTAGACTCTTATAGTCGTTAAACAATGTAAACATTGTACCATACAGGTAATGGTGCCAAACCTTTAGAGCAAACACTACTACTATGAGCTCTAAGTCATGTGTAGGATAGTTCTCATCATGCAGTCTTAATTGTCAAGAAGCATATGCTACAACCCGACCGTCTTGCATCAAGACACAACCAAGAGCTCTTGACGATGCATCTCTGTATACTTCATAAGGTAACCTTAGATTAGGGATAATTAATACTAGTGCTATATTTAACTTTTCTTTTAGTTTTTGAAATGCCACTTCACACTGGTCATCCCATATATAAGGTTAATCTTTTCGCGTTAGCTTAATCAAAGGAGAAGCTATCTGGGAAAATCTCTAGATAAATTGTCAATGATATCCAGCTAATCCTAGAAAACTACGTATCTCTGTGATTGAACTAGGACATTCTCACTTTAACAGCATTAACCTTATATGGATTCATAAAAATCTCATTCGCAAACACCACCTGTCCCAAAAATCAAACTTCTCTCAGCCAAAACTTACACTTACTGAGCCTGGCATATAATTTCTTATCTTTCAAAATCTGGAGCACTGTCCTCAAATGCTTCGCATGTTACTCCTCATCCTTAGAATAGATCAGAATATCATCTATAAAGACCACTATAAACTGATCCAAGTATGGCCTGAATATGTGGTTCATATAGTCCATGAACACTGCAGGCACATTGGTCAAACTAAATACATAACCAAAAACTCATAATGGCCATACCGAGTTCTAAACACTGTCTTGGGTATATCTACTACACTGACTCTCAACTGATAGTACCTTAGCCGTAAATCAATCTTGAAAAAGATTGAGTTACTAGCCAATTGATATAAAAGATCATTTATCCTTAGTAAAAGACACTTGTTCTTTACAATTACCTCATTCAACTATCGATAGTCTATACAAAGACATAGACTACCACCCTTCTTCCTTACAAACAATACTAGCAATGTCCAGGGTGATATGCTTGGTTTGATAAACCCTTTGTCTAGCAAGTCTTCAATTTTCTTCTTTAGCTTAGCCAATTTTGATGGTGACATTCTATATGGAGCTTTTGATATTAGTTTAATTTTAGGAACCAAATTAATCGGGAACTTAACTTCCCTTCAAGGAGGTAAGCCAGTCACTTCATCAAAAAATACCTTTGGAAACTTATTTACTACTCTATCTTGTCAATTCCACCATCATGTAGCGTACTGGAGGCAAAGAACACCATTTATGCCTCACAACCTGGCCGAATCAACTTCTTGGCATTAAACACTAACAAGAACTTAGGTTATTCAGAAGAATCCATTACCATGCATAACACTGGTAGTGAAACTACCTTTTTGGTATAATCAAGCATAACATTATTCACTGCTAGCTAATCCATGCCAATAATCACATCTATTCCCTTTATAGGAATAAAAATCAGATTGGTCTTGGAAACTCTATCCTCAAATCAAATTTCTATACTTTGACAAGCTCTACTTATAATATTAGACGATCTAGAAGGTATCGTCACTCTAATGGGCATAGGAAATTATTACAATTAGAGATTCAATCTATCCACACACTCTTCAGATACAAAGGAATAAGTGGCACTTGAATTAAATAATGCCTCTTCTTTGTGACCACTAATAGAAATCATACCTCTGATTGGGTTTGGAGATGCTCTAGCTTTTTCTTTTATAACCGTAAACACTCAGCCAAGAATAGTGGAACATTGCTCAGTCCCCTTAACTTTACCCTTCGGGTACTGTCTCACTATATACCACGACTTACCACACTTGAAGCAAGCCTAATATCTTACCAAATGAGATTTGCCATAAATGTTGCATTGAAGTGTCTTTCTACTACTCAAGGTTGGTGCTGGAACATTTACCGCTTGCCTTGAAGATTGTGGAGGTTCAATTCTTACACCCCTACCTCTTTACATTGACCCTCTCTGCATGGGTTGAGATTAAGATTCTCTAGCAAATCCTCTCTTTTAGAAGAACTAGACCTGCTCGCACTAAACCCGAGCCTCTTCAAAATTCTGCCTGTAAGACCTAAAGGAGATAAAACCCTCTCCATACTATTTCATCTCCTCTCGACATCTGCTTCTCCACCTTGCATAGCTGTTACCCTCAACTTGTGGTACATTTCCTCGTAAGTAATCACATCAATCAATACTGTCTACTGGCAATAATAGGGTTTCATATTTTCTAGTAACCTCTTAGCTTTCCACTTTGTATCACTATTGTGCTGGAGATATGTTGTAATGTCTATCTTGACATTACCAAAATTCACCACACAATCACAACAACCAATCATAATTAGGAGCAAGGATTTGCTCCTAATCTCACATTATATATAAAAGAGTTAAAACTAATAATCTTTTAAAATAATTTTGGAATAATTGGGATCCCATAAAAACCCTTTAAATTGATAGTTTGAGCTCAAACTTAATGATTTAAATAGGTATTGGAAGCATGGAAAGGTTTTAGGAATCAAATCACTTCAAACAGGGCCAAAAATGTCATTTTTGAGTGTTTTGGTCCATGCACCGCAACTTGTGGCATAGAATGCCAAGTTTCCTCGCTGTACCATGCACCGCGGCTTGTGCGAAATGCACCGCGGCGCGCGTGTCCATGACAACAATGCTGTCATAACAACTTTTCTAGACAAACTTTGAATGCGTGCTATTTTCACATACGATGTCTGATTGGAGTGATTCAAGCTCCCACGCGAAGCTTATTCAATAAGCTAACTAATGGTACAAGTTTCGTTACGATCCAACACCATATGACAATTTTAGACACTCGGATGTAAAAGTCAGTTTTTAAAGAAATTTTCAACCATCCAAGTACCCAAAACTCATAACTTATACCCTTAATCCATTGTGAGGCTTGAACCAAGTCCAATAGACCAAAATACACTTGAGTGACCAATCAAACACACAAAAACATACCAAACACAAAAGTTGGCCACTCAATGGCCATTTTGCCCAAAATGGCCAAAATACCAAATCAACATCATATATGCTATTTGGCCTCTATTGCCATGTAATACACTACAATTACATTGTCACTACATAGATAAAACATGCCTTGCACTTGCATTAGTATTTTAGCCCATCACCATAAAAATTACCACATATTCACCTTATATACAATATTGGGCTAAAATACACAACAACATAATATGAAACAAGTGCAACCAATCAAAATGATATGCATTCCTAGTTGGCAACATATAATATCATATAACAGGTTTATGTACACTACTCAAACCAAAATCGGGCTTTACAAAGAGTGTAGCAGATATGCTAGCCCCTGCTCGATTCTCTCCCTGGCTTAGTCTCACTGGTAGCACCTGTAAAATGATAATCCACGGGGTGAGATAAAAATCTCAGTAACTAAGATAGTCTACATTATTCATTAACAAGATAAGTTATAAACAAGTATTAAAATAAGTAACTTAATCACATCATATAATATCACCATAAATTTGCTTGCATAATCCCTAACCATCCAGTCCTTCAATACTCCCGACCGAACTAGCAGGCTATTTCACATAACCAAACCATATGTATGGTCCCCAAGCTCACCATCCATTGTAGGACTACCCGGCCAAGGTGTCCTAAACCACTTTCGGACTACTGTTTCCCCCTATTACAAGTAATTGGGGTGTTGTTACTCTAACACCGCATCCTAGGATGCTAAGGAGCATAGTCTCCAACTCCGCACCCTTTTGGGTACTAAGGAGAATAAGTCTCCAACACCGGACCCATTTTCGGGCACTAAGGAGAGTAAATGCTGCACCTAGCATCCCGAGGTGCTAGCAATGCCATATAGACTTAAATCTTCACTATCTCCACTAGGGTGACCTCCCACCCTCTAATATGCCACATTTCACTACATATCTCCACTTGACCATGAATAATCAACTTTCCAAGCAAGTATAACAAAATATTTCCATTAATTTCAAAAATATAGAATTTTACAAAACCAATAATCCACTTTTTCTAAAATAGATAACCTTTAAAGAATTTATGCATATATACTCAACATATCATAGAAAAGCACTTGAGAATAACTTATACAAGGTAATAAACAATGTAAATTATCTAGTTACCTCAACCTTTTTGTTACTAAAAGGGTTACCCTTGGTACTAATTCTCTTCTTGTGTCAATATAAGTCTTCTCACACCATAATCTACATCAACAAATACTATATGTTAATTTTCAATTAACACAAGCACCATTAGCTAATAATAACCACCCAATTCTCCCACTTCTCACTTAAATTCTCAACAAATAGAGTTGTCAAGATTAGAATTTATTTACTTCATCCCTTCAAGTCTCTTTCTAACTTTATCACAACATAACACTCAATACCTCAACTTATCACACTTCAACACCCCATGATTAAGATAAAGCTTGATCCAACTTCCACTAGACAACAAAGTAGCTTTATATTACCACATATGCAAGATAAATAAACCTAAATTAAACCTTTAGAGTCAATAAAAACCTTCAAAACATTGACCCATGGCTTAATCCCATCAGACTAAAATCTCACTCTTCTAAATCCCATGGAAAATGAGATGAAAAGGTAGAGGAGAAGGGTAGGAATCTTACCCAAGAGTTTGAAGGCTCAAATGGTCTTCAAAATCCTTCCAAATTGATGCCCTAACTATGCCCAAAGTTGCCTCCTTCGTGCTCTAGGTTTTACACCATAAAATCTGAGTTTTTCTGCTGATTCTCGAAAATATAAGTTGCCTGCTGTGCTTTGCACTACAACACACGCTACGCAAGCCACGGCTCACGGTACAATGAGTAACAACTTGATTTTGCTCCCCCCGATGCCTCTCGACTTAATCCTGCTTTCATCCTATCTCAATTTAGAGCCAAATATGACCCAAAAATCCAATTAGCCACCCAAAAACATAATTAAATAAATTAACCATATTTTTAACTAATTTATCCCTTAATTAATCCATTTTTTCTAGATTTGAAGTTTTAAGATGTTACATATGTGGAGTAGGCTGACAACTCATTGAACCTCCTTATGAACTCTTCTTCATCCAGGTCTCCCTGCCTGAAAGTAGAAAGTTCCTCTTCCTTTTTAATTCTGAATGAAATTAGGAAGTACTGATTAAAGAAGACCTTCTTGAATGCATCCTAACACAATTGAATACCATCATTTGGCCTCGCTAGCTCCTACCACCTCTTGGCAGCACTAACTAGCTGCACTATGGCTAGGATAACCTTCAACTTAGGGGTATAGATCACCACCTCAAAGATGGTTCCCAGTCACTCTATCTACAAATCTACTTCCCCCTCTCTCATACTTTCATTAAAAGCTGGCAGGTTGAACCGAACAAACATCTTCCAAGTATGATCGATAGATGGATCAGTGTCAAGAATCTCTTGTCTACTTCCCAAACCCTGAGATGGTCCAGGTCTACCATGTGCTTCCTTATGCACCAGAACATTTTAAGCCTTTACTCTTTCTTCTTGCTCTCTACCTCTTAGGATTATATTATGATCCCTAATAGTTTGCCTTATATCTACCACCATATGTCTAAACTCCTTAAGTAGCTCATTATGTCTACCTCTTCATGGCTAAACCAATTGAACTTTCAGCTTTTGTCCTCCTTTACAATTCATCTAGACACAATACTAGCAAAAGTGCCTCTCCTTATACTATGTTATTTTCTCCCCTTCTAAGGATGAAAATAAGAAACATAAAGGACATCATGGAAAAGAGTCATGTAATGAACAAGTATAAGTTGCCATATCACTAGATGAATGCATCAATTATAATTAGGTCTCAAAACTCTAGAAACTGATACCAAAATGTAACATTTCCTTATATCCACTCGATATAGGAGAAGATTAATAGAATCACCAGTTAAACACCCCAATCATAAATTAAAGAAATTATTTGAAAAGCTTTGGACAAAGACATAGTTTGCAAAATCATGAAAACCATAATATATTTAAGTAACACACAGTAGAAGAAAATCACACATTTGTATAATACGCAACAGACATAACCCATAAGCATTTGTAACTTAATTAAATGCATTTAAATTCATAAAATTAGGTTGGATTATGGGCTGTGCGCTATATCATGTAGTACGTATGTCGCAGTATGTGGCACAAAGCCACATGCCCAACCTTTTATGCCATGTGCCGTGGCAGGGGACACTATGAGCCGTGGCTCACCTACTGGAAATTTCTGTTATGATTTTGATAACAAAATGATAAACTTTCGACATGTGCCATTTTCACATATGACGTCTCATCAGAGTGATTCAAATGCCTATATAAAGCTTATCTCATAAGCTAGCCAATAAGATAGGTTTAGACATTATCTAACGGTCTGATCAAAATTTAGACACTCGAGTGTAAAAAAGTCACTTTTTTTGAAAAATTTTGCTCATCCAAGCACTCAAATCGATCCCTTTCTCTTACCAAACCACACAAGGTCTTTAATCAAGTCTAAAAGGACTTAATACACCAGATTAACTACAATATATAACCTACACACTTATATACCAAAATTTAACCCATAAACGGCCAATTTTTACTTTTCACAATCTAACACATTTTGACTCATCCTAGGCCTCTTGGCCATTTTCCTTAACACTTTCACATAGAATCACATCCATAACATACTCACAATATAATCTTAGCCCCTCATTTCATCATAATTTCTCACATGGGCTTAAGATTCACTAATATTAAGAACAATTTCAACACAAACATACCTAAATCATAGCCCCTAATTTATTTCATCATAAAAATACATAAATGGGCTAGGATTCCATAAAATCGCTATTCAAATCATGCATGCAACCTTATGGCAACTCATATTTTTAAATATACACAAGTGTTTAGTTCATTACACAAACTCAAAATGGTCTCACAACTACGGCACCACTATGCCAGTTTAGACTCTCTTTTCTTGCCCTAATCACTATTTACCTTGTAAAAATGTAGCCACAAGGGTAAGATAAAAATCTCAGTAATAGAATAACTCACTCTTATTGACCATCACATGCAATTATATGAAAATAAATCATAATATACCTTAATCATAACATAATCATATATTCCATTTCAATACACAATCATAAGTGTCAATTCCTTTCTTTTACCACTTTTATCACCTCTTTTCACTACTTTTTCACATATGCAACATATTACATCCTATAGCATGATCACTACTGACCAAACCTCTAAATCACCCTAACACGAAACCATAGGCCCACCTTAGACCATGTACACTCTCATTGGCCTCGAGCTCACCTTTAGTGATAGAATCACCAGCTAAAGGTGTTCTATTTCACTTTCTGATTATGGTTTGCCCTAATACACATAATGGGGTATCGTTGACACTAACACCGTATCACACAAATACTAAGGAGTTTAATATCTCTAACACCATACCTTAAAAGGCACTAACGAAGTATAATTCTCCAATACCATACCCCACTGGGCACTATGAGGAAAATGCCATATCATCTACTCATCACACCTCTTTACTCGGGTGAATTCTTGCCCCTATGATCATGCTTTCTGAACCATTGAAGGTTCCTAATCATTATTTTTCTCATATATGTACATATACACATTTTGTAGCAAACTATATAGATTTCATCATTCATTTTAACCGAAAGTTCTTTTTATGTAAACATTCAATGCCATAAAATACTCAGTTTAAAATAATTTCATGCACTATATAGCATACTCGCACACAGTTGCAATAGACAGTCAAACAAAAAAGTTTTGATTTACCTCAACCCTTTTGTCACTATAAATGTTACCCGTAGATTATCACACAGCTTATCACAAGCTTCCTTTCTTTACTCACATGTTCAATTTGCCAATCTGAACACATTTTAGTCATTTGATCCATTTTAACCAAAAACACATATTTGCTACTCAGGGCTATACTCATATGTAAACTCTTTTCCATTTAACCATTCTAAGTCAATTACTACTTGATTACTACTTTACACCACCTCAACGGTCTCATTTTATCAAACTAAATTTCCACCCCTTTCTCTCTCTAATTAGTGCCAAATTGAGCCTACGAGTTCAAAGCTTTGGCATTCAGCTCTAAGTTAGTCACAAAGCTCTAGTTTAACTTTTGAGAACCTTTTTATTACTTTTAGGCAAGAATCAAACCTCTCAAATTTCACCGATTCAATTTTCCTATAACTTATTTTTAGAAAAATTTATGTAGAATGGAAGGTAAGAATTATAAGTAGCTTAGTCGTTAAGTTATTGATCAGAAGCACCTTTCATTTCTTGAAATGGCTTTCCCTAGCTCTTTAGCCCTTTTTATCTTCTCCCTCTTATGTGTTCTCAATTTCTCTCTTATGAAATTTCTAAAATTTCATGACTTAAGAAGTAATTTTTTTAGTATATGCACTACAGCGCATATAGCACAAGCCACGGTGCATGGCATAATAAGAATAATTCTCTCTACGTGTACTTGCTTCAACTCAAAACACAATCCTCTTACCCGTATCTATTTATATGACATCACAACAAGTCAAGCTATCAAGTAATCATCTGAATCTCTAATCCCACACTAATTACTACTTTACCCTCAATTAATAGTTAATCATGGGATTAAGAAATTCAAGATGTTACACAAGGCCTTTTATGTCGTTCTTTAGATACACTATAGCATGATAAAGTTTGCCTTCAATTTCATTGAGAATTTTATGCAAGAAGGCATTTGACATGTCACTTAGTGTAGTAGGAATCTATGGAAATGGTTGAGAGATAGAGGCTCTAGCTACTTTAGAATACTAGTAGCACCTTTCTTCTACACTTTCCTTTTCTTTCTTACTGCACTAGGATTAACAACTTCATCTTCTTCTTGAGGAACAAAAATGTTCCCATCTAATTTGAATTTCATTTTTCAAAGAGCAGTGTCATTGAATTGTTTAGGCTCCAATACTACCCTTTCAATATAATTGACTCAAAATCTCCTTAGAATAGCAGATATTACATTTGGAAAATAGAGATTTTTGTCCTTATTTTGTTCCTTCTTCCTTTTTGTGTCTACTTTGAAGCATATAACATCTTAGTCAATATGTAGTGGCACATATTAATCTTTTGCTTCTTGATCAATCTAGTTAGCAACCTAGTCTCAAACTCTGTGCTAGTGTTGAAGGTAGTCCTCTTATTGACAAAGAATCCTACCATAACATATGCCAACATTATATGCTTAAAGGGGAAAGTTACGAGCCTGAAGATAAAATTAGGCTTACCTTTAGTACTTTTCTGTCATCATGATTGTTTTATATTTATCTTCATTGGAGTAGAATCTAAGAGCATTCCCCTGAGTTGCTCTATCATATTCTTGAAGCTCCAATCCTCTTGCCTTTGTCTCCAAGATATGCCCTAAAGTTTTAGCTATGAAGTACATAGGATAGCCTCTAACATTGACCTTTTATGTCTTCTTTTACTTGTTCCAGCTAAAGCTTCTATAGAAGGCCTTTATCACTTCTGTTAAATAGCTGATGTTGAACTCTAATAGTCCTTTGTAGTCATTTAAATATTTATCTATATCAAGGTTATAAGCTTTGATAAAAGAATCATATTTGGTGTAATGTCTGATTACTATCATTACTGAGGAGAATATGATTGATACTGATTAAAGTGACTTTAATGTTCAAAACTTAAAAGCTTTCTATCAGGTATAATTGCTTCAGAGAAATAGTGGGAGGCACATTACTGCCATCTAATGATATCTCTCGTCCCAGTCTAGTTAGAACTTCATCTTGCTAACTAATTGAAGTAGGCTCAAGAGTTGCAATACGTTCCCTTGTCTTTCTTGGTATTCTAATCCCCTTGGATATTGACTAGGCAATTTACTTTGCTCAACAATCAAGGCCTTAGAGAATTTTCTCTTCTTGGTCATTTTTGTACTTGCTCTCTTGCCATTGTCCTTTGTATGTGCAATCATAAAATTTCAGAGAGAAAAGATTTAGGTTGAAGATTAAGAAGAGATTGGATAATTTTAAGGAATGAAATAGTGTTTAGAACGAATGGGTAGATAATTTCAAACATTATAATGGTTAGAGGAAAATCAAGGAGGCAATTAAGAGAATTAGTGAGAGTAACAATTATATTTCTAAACATTGGATCATGTGTGAAGAAAAAGAATTAACTTGAGATATATATATATATATATAGGCACAACCAAATCACATGTGTAGAATGGTGTGTATCATGCATGATTTGTCAATTCTTCAGACTTAGTAAATATATCTCGCTTATAACATATAGTGTTTCATGTGTGAGTTGTTCACATATTGCAAGCTCAGATTTTGTAATTTTTGTACCAACAAAATCACATGTGGTCAAGAAGGGGTTTCACACATGATATGTCTAGGACAAGAATATAAGGCTCTCGAGAGAACATTTCACACAAGGAGAACCTTATCCTTCATGTGTGATTTGTCATGACTTAAAAAGGATTTCTCCTTGAGTGATATTTCACGCAAGCAACCAGTTAGGCCTCACGTGATTTTGCATGCCTCATAAAAGCCATAACAAAATAATGCTTTTTCATGCAAGATTTAGTATGCAATCACACCTAAAATGTCCTAGAACAAGAAAATCAACTCTCTTAAATAGATAATACCTAATCTTCTGACTTTTTCCTTTAAGAATCAATCCAATGTAATATAGAAAAGCCATGATTTATGAATTAAGCCCTATAAAAACAATTTAAACAACTCTAAAGATTAAGTTAGTAAAAGATTCAAGATAAAGATAATAGAGATTAAATTTAAATCCTCATAGCTCATTAGGATTTACCATTCCCAATTCCCTTCTTATAAAGGCGAACTATTCTTTAGCTAGAGGTCTAGTGAATATGTCAGCTAATTGCTTGGTAGTGGGAACAAACTCCAGCACAATATATTTCTTTTGCATATGATCTCTTAAAAAATGATGCCTTATGTCAATGTGCTTAGTTCTTAAGAGTTGGATAGGATTCTTAGCCAAGTTAATGGTATTGGTGTTATCACATCTAATTGAAATTTCTTTGAGATAAACTCCCAAGTCTTTCAATTATTGTTTTAGCTATAATACTTGTGCACATGATAACTTTTAGTAGCCAAATATTCTGCTTCACACAAGAATAGGGAAACACTATTTTGTTTCTTGCTGAACCATGAGATTAGTGAACTACTAAACAACTAACAAGTTCCACCTATACTCTTTCAATCTATCTTACATCCTTTATGGTCAGCATCAAAGTAAGTGATTAATTCAGTCTTTTCTCCTTTAGGAAACCAAAGTCCCAGCTAAGGTGTTCTATTTAAATACTTGAAGATCCTTTTCACAAACTTTAAGTGAGATTCTATTAGATCAGATTGAAATCTTACACACATATAGACACTGAACATTATATTAGGTTTGCTGGCAGTTAGGTATAATTGTGATCCAATCATTTGCCTAAATCTTGCTTGATCCTCCTTCTTTCCTTTTTCATCCTTAACCATCTTGATTGAAGCACTCATTGAAATGTTGCTTGGATTGGAATTCTCAAATCCAAACTTCTTTAATAGCTCATGATTTATTTAGTTTGGCATATGAAGATCTTATCTCTCATTTTCTTGATTTATAATCCAAGAAAGAAATTTAGCTCCCCCATCATAGACGTCTCAAATTCACCTTATGTAATCTTAGCAAATTTCTCATAAAGAATTTCATTAGTAGATGTAAAAATAATATCATCAACATATATTTGAACTACCAAGATATCACTACCTTTAGTTTGATGGAATAGAGTTTTATCCACCATTCCTCTTTTGAAGTTATTACTAAGTAAGAAGGTACTTAACCTATCATACCAAGCTCTTAGTGCTTGCTTCAGTGCATACAATGCCTTCTATAATTAGTAAGCATGATTTAGCATTGATGGATCCTCAAATCCTGGAGGTTGCTTTACATAAACTTCTTCATTGATTAGCCATTCAAGAAAGCATTTTTAATATCCATTTGATAAAGTTTAAAATCTTTAATGCATGCAAAAGAAAGTGAAAGTCTAATAGCCTCATGTCTAGCAATAGGAGAAAATGTTTCATTATAATCAATATGCTCTTTTTGATTATAACCTTTTGCTACTATTCTAGCTTTATTTCTTATCATAATACCAATTTCATCAAGCTTGTTTCTGAAGACCCATTTCATCCCTATTATAGGATTATCATTAGGTCTAGGTGCAAAGTCCTAAACTTGACTTCTCTTAAATTGGTTTAACTCTTCTTGCATTACTATAAGCCAATATTCATCAGATAAGGCTTCTTTAATGTCAAAAGGTTTAATGTTAGAAAGAAATGCACCGAAATGGCATACTTCTCTAAGTAAACCTCTTATTCTAACTTTATCACCAACTTCTCCAATAACTTGATCAATAGGATGTGACTTATTATATCTCTAACCTTTTGGAAGATCATTTATCTGTCCATTTTGATTATTAGTCATGGTATTATTGTTAGTTTGATTTCCCTCCTATCCATTCAGTGAGAGATGATCAAGTAGAAGATTTATGGTTTCTTCTTCCTTGTTCTCATCTAATAAAGATTTATCAAATCTAACATGAATTGACTCTTCAGCAGATAAGTTTCTTTTATTAAAGACTCTAAAAGCTTTATTTTTATTAAAATAACTAAGAAATACAACTTCATGACTTTTAAAATCAAACTTATCGAGATTATTCTTATCATTATTGAGTACAAAATACTTACATCCAAAAATGTGCAAATGTGATGTTAGGCTTCCTTCTTTTGTAGAACTCATAGCGTGTTTTGTTCAGAATAGGTCATATATGGGCTCTATTTGTTATGTAACAAGCAGTGCTTATGGCATTTGCCCAGAAATATTTTAGGAGTTTCTTCTCATTCAACATAGTCCTTGACATCTCTTCTAAGGTTCTGTTCCTTTTCTCTACTACTCTATTTTGTTTTGGAGTTCTAGGAGATGAGAATTCATCACTCATTCCTTGTTCTTCACAAAACTCGATGAAATTGAAAGTGTCAATTTCTCCACCATGGTCACTCCTTATCCTCACAATTTTCAAAATTTTTTCATTTTGTACTTTGGCTACAAATGCCATAAAATAATTAAAGGTTTAATCCTTGTGAGACAAGATAATCAATGTGAACCTAGAATAGTCATTAACAATAACAAAAGTATAGAGATTACCCCCTAGGATTTTTACCCTTGAAGGACTGATTAAATCCATATGAAGCAGCTCAAGAGGTCTTGATATAGAAATTACATTTTTTCTTTAAAATGTGGTTTTAACTTGTTTTCCCTCCATACAAGTTTCACATAGCTTGTCAGTTTTAAATTTGATCTTTGGCAACCCAATAACAAGATCCTTCTTTAAAGCTATTCCAATTGCTTCATATTAACATGAGATAAAATGTTGTGCCATAACCAGTTTTCATCATTTATAAAGATTAGACACTTTGTATTCAACGAGTCATCATCACACAAATTGAGTAAGAATACATTCTAAACTCTTTTTCCTTCTAAGATGGTTTTTTCTATTTGTTCATCTCTCACAATGCAATGCGCGGCATTAAATATAACCTCATAACCTTTTTCACATAATTAACTTATACTCAAGAGGTTATGTCCTAAACTATCAACTAAATAAACATTATTAATACATGGAGAGTTAGAAGAATTCTTACCAACCTTACTTATACTAAGAATTTTGCTTTTTCATTGTTTCTAAAGGTGATAGTTCTACTATCTTTAGATTCTATCATGTATAGGAGCACGAAGATATCACCAGTCTTATACTTAGAGCAGCCACTATCAAGATACCATTTTTCATTTGTGACTCCCCTTGTAACTTGCACAAATGTCAAGTTTCTTAGGTATCCAAATCTATTTGGGTCTTGATAGGTTAATAGACCCTTTGGAACCCACTTCATATTTTCACCCAACCCTTGCTTCCTATGGATACATGACTTAGTCATGCATCCTTTCTTGCACTACTACAAAATATGAAATATAAGGGGTATTTTCTACATCAGTTGGAAGGAAAACGGTGTAGAAAGTTAAGGCGGTGGCATTTTTGTAATAATGGCAACACGTATTATAGTTTTTACACCGAGTGAAAAGGGAACCGCTGTAAATCACCCACTATAGAAAAGCGCTTTCTACAGTAGGTATATAGACACTCGCTGTAGACAATCATTTAAATTTTTTTCCCCACTCCGCGCCACTTACTTCATTTTCTCTTCTTCTTCCTTAATCTCACTTGATGGGCGGCCCTCACTCCGTGCCTCCTCTATTTTCTCTTCCTGATCTCGCTACTTCCCCTATCTCCTCAGAAACCACCCACGCCCCTCACCCCCTGTCCCTCCTCTTCCCCAATGGATGTAAAATTGTGTGGCCCTATTTATTTACAAAGGATGTACCCAATTAAGAGATACATGAAAATACTAAAAAGGTATGTCAAGAATCTATATCAACCTGAAGCATCAATAGTTGAAAAATATGTTGCCGAAAAAGTCATAGAATTTTATTCTAATTACTTGTCAAGTATAAAATCAATTGGACTTCCTAAATCTCATCATGAGAAGAGGCAATTAGGTCAAGGCACACGTGGAGTATCAGTAAAGAGCATGAGTCATGATTAATTACGAGAAGTACATTTATATATTTTAAATAATATTGATGAAGTTAAAGATTACATTTCTTCTCATAAAGAACTTTTAAAGGTAGAAAATTATCGAATAAGAATGACTGAACAAGGCTCTTGAAAGAGCATAATAAGACGTTTGTAGATCGGTTCAAGCAGAAAGATTTGAATGAAAATAGCATTTCTGATACAGTTAAATGGTTGGCAGAAGGTCTTAACTTTGATGTTATATGTTGGAGTACGTATGATGTTAATAGGTATTCTTTCTACACAAAGTCCTTGGATTAAAAGAGTACAGTGCAAAATAGTGGGGTTATGATAGTGGCTGAAGCCGTTCACTTCTTTAGCTTAAAAGATAAGGAAACTAAACTAGTAGCAAGGACTTATTTTAGGGTTATTGAAGATATTTGGGGGGTTGATTATATAAAATTTAGAGTTCCTATTTTCAAATGCAAATAGGTTAACATCAACAGTGTTCATGATGATAAGTTAGGATTTACAATAGTAGATCTTAAAAAACTAACTTATAGGGATAAGCCATTTATCATGGCAGACTAAGCTAAACAAGTTTTCTAAGTGACAGATCCATAAAATAAAAATTGGTCAATAGCACTGAAAGGATAAATGGTGATTGATAGTGATAACAATCAAGAATCAAGCTTTGATATTTCTAAAACCCCTACTTTCTTATTGGGGCTACCAATTTTAAATGTAGTAGATGAAATAAATGACGAACATGCCACAAGAAGTGATCACCATGAAGGGATATGGGAGAATATCCCTATATGAACTTAGTTTTTAAATTAAAGTATGTTTTCTAAGTTCAATTAAATTTATATTATGTTTTCTAACTATCTTATATTTGTTTATTTTTCTCATTAATTTAATTTATATGAATTAATAGGAATATAGAGTATCAGAGTGAACATGGTGATAACACTCAGAGCCACCCCACTATTGGCCAGCCACTTGGTGATGACTAGAGTCAAGGCACCCCTAGTGAGAGCCAGTCTATGAGGAGAGGTAGACGTGGCATACTATTGAGAGATTTGACATTAAGTAGGAGTGCTAGGCACATGTTACTAATCTAATTTGATCAGAGATGGAATCCGATAGGGGAACACAAGGCCAAGTTTGTTAGTTTTCTTGGCCTCCTATCTCGTACCAAGCCCCCTATTATATTTGAGGACTGGTTTGATGTGCCAGAATGTGTGAAGGATCAGATATGGGAAAGTATTCAGGTACGTAATTAATTTATGCATGTAATTATATATTATTGTTAAATTATTGATTATCAACTTGTGTTTTAATTGCAGCTCACGTACAACATTCCTTCTAATCAAGATTGCCGATACAGGTTGATTTCCTACTGTGGAATGCGCTGGAGAAATTTTAAGACTAATCTTGCTAGGAGATATATCCATATTGAGGTGCCAGACAGTCAGGCTCATCCTAATCCTCTCGACATGTACCAGTTCCTTGATGAAGATACTTGGCAAGAATTTATCAAGATTCAAACTTCTGAAAAAGCTTTGGTCTGTTGATATCTAATTGATTTAAGTTTTTCTTAGTTTTACTTCAACTATAAAATTTAAAATTCATTTTTTAATAGGAAAAACAAGCTAAAGGGTAGGAAATTGCTCGACAGAATCAATGCCCCCACACGCTGTCTCGTGGGGGTTATGCTAGGGCTGATAATATATTGATGGTGGAGAAACAGAAGAAGAGAGAAGAAAAAGCTAAGTCTGATCCTTCCATACTCCTTTCTCTACCATCCCCAGCCTCTTGAGATGAGAAATGGAGATATGGACACTAATACAAAAAAGGAGGCAAAAAAGGGTATACAAGCGAGATGGCGTGCGATATTGCTGAGAGGATTATAAGTAATATTATTATTTCTTGTCTCTTTAAAATTTTATACAATTATATATAATATTAATTAAGATTGTTACTTTTATATTACAGGATGCTCTTAAGGAGCAACAAGCCCAAGAAAGTTTCATTCCAGAGGGCAGAAATGATATCTTGACGGTTGCAATAGGAAAACCAAAGCATCCGAGTAGTGTGAGGGGAGTTGGACATAGTGTGGGCATAAGAGACTACTTTCGAGCACCTTTATGCCCCAACTCAGGAGGCGTAGTGACTATAAAAGAACTTAAAATAGTGATATCCACTGTGAGACAGCAAACTAAAAAAGAGTTTAAAGCTTCATTTGAGGCCCAGCTTTTACAAATCAAGGAGAAAATGAAAAAAGAGATGATGAGCATGATGAGCTCAT
This sequence comes from Prosopis cineraria, assembly GCF_029017545.1. Classification (NCBI taxonomy): domain Eukaryota; kingdom Viridiplantae; phylum Streptophyta; class Magnoliopsida; order Fabales; family Fabaceae; genus Prosopis; species Prosopis cineraria. The sequence continues at coordinate 19,568,401 of NW_026555336.1, read as the reverse complement.
GACAGGAGACGCCTACTGAACTAGTTCATACGTCTCCTGGATTTCATAGCACAAAAGGGAGTAATGTTCTTGAGCGTGTGTCAGAGGGTCTTTCTGGTGACAATATTGGTGAACCATGCGAGATGCTTTTAGAAGATCCTGATAGATACTTGGTTGATCTTGGTAGCATTTACAACTTGGGGTCAACCATCCACCACAAGCAAATTCAAGATTATTAAGTAAGAGTGGTGGTTAAAGATCCAAAAGAGCCAAACGTGTTAGTTCCATTTCCTACTGATGAGGTGAAGATTGTAGCAGAAGCTGTTGGCAATTTTATCCTATGGCCCAAGAGACTTGTGAATATGGTTCAACCTGTGGTATGTAATTTTATTATGTTGCAGCTTTCTTGAAATGTTTTCTTACTAACTTTTTCTTTCTTTTTTATTATATGTAATAGCTTTTCCCGCCGAATCTCCTGAAACATCTAGAACCCTCATTAACTCTATACCAATAAATGATCTTAATGGCATATGATCCATTATTCAAATTCAAAGATTTAGAAATGGATTCGGAGGTTGTGGGTAAGAAAGACATGATAGTGACAATTGAACGAGAAGATTTGCTTGGACTTTTGTCAAATAGTCAGCTTACCATACCACACATTGAACTATTTATGATGTAAGTTTGTGTTTCTTTAATGAAATTAACTTAATTATCAAGTCTAGTGATCTAACACAATTGCATTGCTGTAGGTACCTTCATCATTTGTGCATCACATCGGGCAAAGGTGATAAGTTTGAATTCCTTTGCCCACATCACATGACAGAGAAAGGAAATACTCTAGAGTTAAGGGCCCAATATCTCCAACAAAGAATATGTGAAGTCAAGAAAGATGTTTTATGGCTCCATACGTGCATTCATAAAAATCAATTTGTAATGAATAGTTTTTTTGATGTAGATTTACTTTAACTCGTCATATTTTGCAAGGACCATTGGCAGTTGTTTGTTCTTTTAATGAAGAGCAACACTATTGTCTTCTTATGTTCCCTCCATTACAAACTTGGGAAGGAAATGAAGAAGATGATAGACTCGTACTTATATTTGTGCAAAAATATTTAATATAATTTACACTAAATATTTTAGTTACTAACTTGGTGATCTTAAACATAGAGCAATGAAAACATATCAAAATGTGGTCTTGCAAAAAGCATGGACATGAGCTTAAGGATCCTACATGGATCAAGCCAAAGGTAATGCTATACTTTATGAATATGTTCAATTACTAAGATTTTTTATTGATTTCTTATGATTTATTCTTATACAGAGCCGTAGACAACCAGTGAAGATGAATTTGTGAGGCCTATATGTGATGAGACATATGCTCAACATTATCACATTGGGCATGATTGAATTTACAAAAGAGGTATATATATATTTTTAATATTTTTATTTTATTATTTTATCTAAGAGTACATAATAAGTCTCTTTTGTAAATAATAAATTGTGCTGAAATTGAAGACATTCACATACGTTGGGCAACTTATTTTGGGGAGAATTTATGAGTTTTGTAGAAAATTTCATACAATTTAAGAAGTTTGTTAGTTGTAGATAACTTTTGAAAACATTTGTTGAAACAATGCTTTAGATAGCTCAATATATAGTTTTTAGATAGTTTATAGATAACTTTGAGTTTTGGATAGTTGTTAACTTAATTTTATATTAGAAATTGTAAATAAATTGTGCTGTCTGAATTGTCTGTGGTAATTTTTTTGTACAAAGTAGGGTAGATTTAAAAGTATGGATGTTTATTTTTAAAACAAAATGCACTTTTTACAGCGGTTATTACCATAATTGATGTAGAAATTACTATTCTACATCGTTTAATGTAAAAACTGGTGTAAAATAACTGGTGTAGAAAGTCTACTTTCTACACCGGGTGATAGTCTAACTAGTGTAGAAAGTACTCCAGTTTTTAATTTTTCAATCATTGATCCATTTTCTACATCGGTTATAGTTGGCTGATGTAGAATATGTAGTTTTTACAGTGATCCTATAACCAATGTAGAAAGTTAGACTTTTTACACTCTTTGGAACAATATCGCCTATTTAACTGCTGTAAAAAGTCATTTTTAACCACTGTAAAAAGTCATTTGTGTAGTAGTATTGTTGCAATAAGAACAAGTGGATATGGATGAGTTAGTCATAGTGGCAAGAACAGAGAAGTTGCTATACTACTTTTGTTTTTATTTAGGTTTGTATCCTATACCAGCTTTATTAAAGACACTTCTTTATTAGTTCAAGATCTTGTTCAGATTATCTCTTCCTTTAACAAACTTCACAAGAGAATTTTTTGAATCTTCTTTTTCAAAAATGTAAAGAGAATAATCTCCATACTGAGTTTCTTTTTCCAAAATAGAAACATTCTTTTTCAAAATTTCATTTTTAGCTTTAAGAGTCATGTTTTCTTTTCGAAAAATAGCAAGCTTCTTTTTAATTTGATAATATTTTTCATGAGCAGAAAATATTCATTGTGTAAATTTTCAAAAGCAATTTTTAATTCCTCAAAAGTAAAGTCAAATTCAGAATCAGAATTAGAGTTATTTACCTAATCAAAGTTGCTTATAGCCATAAAGCAGAGATTTGCCTCTTCTTCTACAGATTCCTCATTGCTATCACCTTAAATTGAAGAGAGATGTGCCATGAACTTCTTCTTCTTCTTATCATACTTGTAGCTTTTGCTCTCTTGTTTTAGAAGATAGTCTACCTTAATGTGTCCTAACTTGTTACACTTGTAGTAGATTATTTTCTTTTCTTTCTTCTTTGAGAATTTCTTGCTAAATTTCTTCTTTCCAAAGAATTTGCCTAATGTTTTGACAAACATGGCCATTTCTTTGTCAAAATCTTCACTATTACTGGTCTTAGAATCAAACTTTATTACTTTTAGTACTAATGATTTCTTTTTCTTTTCAGTATCCTCTTTTAGCATTGATAGTCTTCCTTCATGCTCAGCAAGACTTCTAAATAATACTGCAATAGATCTTATGGAATCACATTTTACTTCTTTAATGGAAGTGATTTTAGGTTTCCATTCAATAGGAAGTCTTATAATGATTTTCCTGACTTTCTCCTTTTGTGTGTAAGTCTTTCTAAGCATAGCAAGCTCATGCATCATATTCATGTATCTTACTTGCATTTCCTTAATGCTTTCTCTAGGCTTCATTTTGAAGTGCTCATACTCCTAAGTCAATATACTCATTTTGTTTTTTTTTTTTTTGACTCCTTCTATGCCTTCATGTGCAATCTCTAGAGCATCCCACATCTCTTTTGCTATCTCTAGATTGCTAACACAAAAGTACTCTTATTTACTTAAGGCACTTACAATAATTAATTTTTCCTTAGAGTTAAGCAGCACAACCTTCTCTTCCTTTTCTGTAAACTCACTCCTTACTTTTTCTTACTTGTCCTTCCGCAGTTTTCATTGGAATATAAGGACCATTTTTGACAATCTCCCACAAATCAAGGTTTGATGCCTTAAAGAAAAATCTCATCTTGCTTTTCTAAAAAGTGTAGTTTTCACTATTGAATCCAAGGGGCCTATTGATCTCAGTACCTTTTGGGAGAACATTGTCACCAAAACTAGCTATAGAATCTTCTTAGATTATTATGTCCTTGATCAAGAGTTCAAGCTTTGATACTAATGTTAGATAGGCTGGTACCCAAGAGGGGGGTGAATTAGGTGACACTTAAAGATTTTGAAAAATCAAGGAGTAAATAACTTAAATGTGAAGGAAAGAGAGATGAAGCACACAAAATTTATCCAAATTTAGCCCAAACTTGGCCTACGTCCAGTTCTCAAGATCACACTTGCGATTTCCAACTAAAATCACAAGCTTTGATAGGTGCTTGCCACCATAATACAACTCATAATAGTTAACTAGTCTTGAATCAACTAACAAACCTTGCTATAATTTACTAAGTTGTTACAAATACTTGAAAAACACTTGTTCAAGATTTTAAAAGAATAAATAAACTTTTACAAAGAAACTCTCATAAAGAATGGATAAATTATGGCTGGAAGCTTATAAACTTGTGAGAGCTTTTTCATAATTGTTTTTAATAATGATGAATGAATGTTGAATATCTAAGCACAATTGAAAGCTTTTTGAATGCTCAGATAAAGAAAAGTTATACAAGGATGAAAAGTTCTTGTTCAGACTTGAATTGTATCACATATATAGTTTATGGCAGTTGACAAACCATTAGAACAGTGTTACTAGCCATTAGTGCAATTTCTTACATGCATCCTGTTATTATCACATGTGAAATAGCTTGTGTCAAGTTCTAGATATGCATATGTGAAAAATGTGGTTTAGAGTATATGAACATTAATCTATTTTGTGTAAAAAAACTCACGTGCGACCCTCTTGCTCTCATGCATGGTTTGGTTAACAAAAAGCCAAAACCAATTATGTATGACAAATCTTACATGTGACTACTATAACATCCTAAATTTCAATCCCAGGAACTAGTTGATAATCAAGGGTAGATTAGTAATTAGTAGATTGGTTATGGTTAGGATGTTGACTTGATGTTTTATGTTGTTTAGATATTGTATTGATAGGATTGAAGGGTAGAACAGTAAGTTGATGCTTGACATGTGAGCACAAGTGAGATTGACCTTACTGTGCCACACGTCGCGATAGAAGCTTCATGTGCCACAGCGCATTTTATAGGGATCACTTGAAGTTGACATGAACAACTTGTGAAATCAAAAGGGGAAGTGCTGGAAAATGTAGCTAGAGAGGAGAAGAGGTTCTCATCTACTAAGGCATGCAATATTTAGAAGTTTGGAGTTTGATTTGATAAGTGACTTGCTAGGTAAGTAACGTACAATCTTACACTTCATTTTTACCCATTTTCATTGAATTTATTAGTTGAGAAATCAAATCATGAAGGTTTAAGGTATTGTAATCTAAAAGAAAGATTTAAAATGGGCTATCGAATACAAAACTAAAGTTTTGTGACTAGTATGAAGTTAAATGGTTAAGCTTTAAGGATTTAAGCTCATTTGCTTAAGAAAGTTAGGTTAAATGGTGAAATAGGGTGGATGAATGTGTTAGGAGGTTGTTATGGTCATTTGAATTGCCTGTAGGGCCAATAACTATAGATAGTGGATTAATTAATTTAAAAGGCATTAATTGGACTGTTGTGTGTGTTATGGATCAATTTAGTTGAATTAATGCTTATGTGAAACGTTGAGAATTGACTGAGGGGCACTATGTTATATAGATTAAGCACCTACAGCATTGCTTATGAGTATCTACGCTCCTGGGAGCTTAGTATGATTGGTAACCCTTAGTAGTAAGGATTAAAGGTAACTAGAGTAACTTGTATAAAAAAAAAAGGTAACTGGAGTGACCCTTTTACTTGGTTGTTTGTAAAATTGTTTACAAGTATTTTTATATAACTATATACATTATGTTGTGAAATGAAAGAGTAGTAGCATTATGAAATAATATGCATGTAGGTGTATGAGTATTGATTGAAATGAATTTGAGGTAGCATGTACATTGACATGCATCACATCTGTAGAGTATACCCTAGATTATAGTAGAGGGATGTAGCCCTATCGTGAAGAGGTCCAAGAAGTCCTGATTATCAAAAGTGTAGAGCTTGACTCCACCAAGATGGACCTAGGAGAATCTTGATGATCCAGAGCATAGAGCTTGACTCTACCATAATAGATCTAAGATATGGAATGATCTATAAGGTTCCCTTAGACTAGAGTAGGGGATCATGGTCTTCCTTTATATAAGGCTAGGAAGTCCTAACGATCCAAAGTGTAGAGTTTAACTCTACCATGATGGACGTAAGAGATCACCCACACGTAAAGAGAATTATCTAGTCTAAGCAGTGGTATGGTGGGCCTCACTTCATGTGACTGGAAGTCCTGGTCCGAGCATAGAGATTACTCTATTAGGTGGAACTAGGAATGCATTAGAATGAGCATGATGAGATTGATGAAAATGAATTTTTATATATGCATAAGTTATTACTTTTACTAAAACTCGTGCTACTTTATTTATTGTTTATGATTTTGCTTACTAACCAGTAATTGGGGTTACCTTTAAGTTACTGAGATATATATCTCACTATATTACTATTGAACACAAATGAAGAGAGCACGAGAAGGTTGGGAAGGAAGCAAAGAAAGAGTAGCCTCATTTAGTAGTGATATGACTACCATTGAGTTAAATGAACGTATAATATGTTGTTAAAGTTTGAGTTGCCAACTAGAATGCATAAGTAAATGGGTATATGAATTGTGTAGTGAAACCTTACTTGTATATGTATATAATGTTGCATCTCATTGTGGGTGCCCCAGTGAGAGGGTATGTAGGTAGGCTTAGATGTTAATCAAGAAAGTATATAATATTGCATAACTTATTCCACTTATTTGTATGTGAATTGATGTGATGATTATGTGTTAAATGTAAAATTAATTGTGATTTGTGTATATATGTGAAAACTTGACACAAATGGTGAGTTAGAGCCCTATTTAGAAGAGTCGAGTATATTATGATTCCTGACCATATGGTGAGGTGAAGCCCTACATGTAAAAGTCAAAGGGTTGAAAATGAAATGAGTCTATTTGTATATATGTGTTGTATATGTATTCCTCATATAAGTTCACAATTGTGTAATGTGGCATTAAGAGGCTAAAATGGGTAATTGATATGGTATATGTGGTTAGTAGTGTCAATCAAGTGTGTGTAGTCCTTTTGGACTTGGTTTAAGGCCTAAAGTGGTCTAATGGGACAAAAAATGAGAATTGAGCACTTATGGTGCAAGTTTTTTTTAAAGAAAAGTGACTTTTTGCACCTAGGTGTTTAATTTTAGATCAGACCATCAAATTGAGTCCCAACTTATTCCATTAGCTGGTATATGTTGTAAGCTTTATATAGGCATTTGAATCACTCTAATTGAATGTCGAACGTGGAAATGGCATGTGGTGAAAGTTTATCGTCTGAGCTATTATATGATAGTAGAAACTGCTGTCATATGCATTGCAATGCATGACATAGATAAAAATAGAGCATGTTGCTCTGTACCACATGCCGTGGCACATATGGTACAAGTCACAGTGCATGGCCCTTTTTCAGGGTAGAGATATTGGGTTTTGTTGAATCATATGATTGTGCTGCACTTCCGCTAGTCTTTTATTGAATGTATGTTTTAAGAAGTCAGGATCCCATGATTTAAAAACAAATAAAGTGCTATTACTGTGATGTTATTGTTCTTATGTTTATTAATTGTGTGATTGGAGATGGTAAAGTCTGGATTGAGTTAGGACTTTACAATCAACTTGCCCTTATGAGTGATTTGGCTAGAAGAAAGTTAAGCCCAAATTTGTGTGACAAAACTTGTGTGGAACCAACATGCTCTCATATGTGATTTGGCTGGTATAATGTCAAAGCCAATGCTGAGAAAAAAATCTCATGTAGAAGCAATAGACCATTACTTGTGAAATAACTTATTCCATACCCAAACCATTCAGGAAGATAAATCACGCGTGAAATACAACAACACTTACATGTGAAATGGCGAGTTGCAAAACTTAAGCAATTCACCAATACATTTCACATGTGGAACTATTATGTACTCAAATAAGATGTTGTATCATCAAGAGATATGGAATTTAAGTCATAGATCACGCATGTATACATTTTGAACAAAGCTTGACAAGACTCAAGACTCAATTTTTGCAAAGTTTGTTCAAGAAAACTAATGTAAAATTACCTGTGGTTACTATCTTCTCTCACGTGTGAAATGGCACTTGCCAGAATCTAATAAAACATAACTTCACAAATCTTACATGTAGACTAAAGGCTTTCTTGCATGATTTGGAACACAGAAGCAATGTCAAATCAACATGTCAAGGTATAAATGACAAATCACGCATGGATCACTTCCTAATTCTTGCATGAAATGTCAATTGGTATGCCTAACTTACTAAATCACATGTGGGACCATATAGAATCTTATGTGATATTACAAATAGTGAAAAGCCAAACTTCAATAAACCACTACAAGTTAAATGACATAACTTGCACGCTTGAAAGTACTAAAGTAAGTCTTAATGTGCATAAATGAGACTTATGCATTCATTTTAATGATAATGAAATGTGATTAAGTTTTCAAAGTTTTCACATTGAATTTAAGAGAATTAAATGACTTATTATATAGTTCTTTATCTTCCCTTAATTCTTCATGCTTTTGAGGTTTTATCTTCATCCTTGCTTCTTTATACCTCCGCTCACATAACAAATACCTCTTATCTTAATTTTATAATCATCAAAGCACATAATCCAACAACTATGACATATCTCTGTGATAATGTCAAAGTTAAAGGACATCATTGAAAGGATTTCTCCTTTCTAAGACTCACACTGCAATAAAGTATGAATTTATTTACTTGCTTGCCATTATGATTCTTAAGCATATGTTGTATAAAGCACATGGTATGGTATTACTCTTGCTTGTAAGAGCATATGTTGTTTTCATTTCTTATTAACACCATAAAAACTTAAGTTTAGATACTCACTGTACCTAAACCTAAATTCTTCTATTATATTGATCTCACATGACATCAATTTAGAAGAATTTATTTTTTGGTTACAAGTATCATGGATATGGGGATCTACGACTTGATCCAAGTATACTTATGGATCTCATCTCGACTTTCTCTCTGATCGAGGTGACATATGATTTGTGTTTCTTCTCTATCATATCAACACTTCTATTGCCTTGCTAGTAAACATAAATGTCTCATCTTTGATTTGAATATCAAAGGCAGTAGCTCATGTGAGAAAGTCAACCCTATCAACCTGTACGACATACTCGACATTGTATATTCTCAAGCACATGTATACAGAAGTAATGAAAGATTTTCATTAATAAACTAAAATATTACGTCAATCTATCTTTTCACAATCTAGACATGCTGTAACATCCCAGTTTTAATCTCATGATTAATTAAACCTAATTTAGGTAATTAAGTATGTTGAGATAGAACACATTTGTTACCCAATTTTATTTGTCAATCAGGACCTTTTTATTGATGATTTATCACCTCAAAGTGCACACATTGCATTAGATTTGGAATTTTGTCTATGTTTTTAGGTTTAGTATACTGGGGGCATTTTGGTCCAAAAAATGATCTTTTAAGAAAATGTACAAGAAAAATTGACAAAGTTTATTTTATGTCCAATTGATGAGTGACAAAATTAGATTTTTAAAATTTATTTTAGTTTGGGAGTAACTAAATAACAAGTCAACACTTTCTTAAGTATCTTAGTTTGACCTAGTTTTTAGGCTGTCTTGTGTGAAAATTTTTATATAATTTTATGCAACCTAAAACTTGGTTAATTTAATAAATTATCCCTTCTAATTATGAATTTAATTTTAGACATTAATTATATTTTATTATATTACATGCTATTTAATTGAATTATGTGATTTATGTGACATAGGTGGCATGTGACTTGTGCATCAATGGGCAATTAAGGTCAACACTCCTTGAGGTCAAAGCTGATAGTTTGCACATGAATTAGGCTTTATTTAGGGATTGAATTAGCTTGAAAATTTGGATGACACATGAGAAATTATACACACATTCATCTACCAACTAATAAGAGGTTGTTACCTTGCAAGTGCGACAAAGCTCTAATTTCCATTTTAATTTCTTTTCCTTTTTTTAATTAATCTTTAGCTGATGGGAAACACCTTGAGTACACCATTCAGCTCTCTAATTTAGATCTAATACTTATCTTATTCATCTTTCACATTTTCTCTCTCTTGTTTATAGTGTTCATTTTCTCTCTTTTGTTCTTCATTTTTTAGCACCCTAACTTCCATTTTCAACCAGAAAACCTCTAAAAACTCACACCATTCTTTTCCTCTCCTCAATTTCATCCTAACCCTTCCATTTTCATAACGATTGAAGCTCATTTCTATCATTGAAGAGTTATGGAGTTTAGCCTTCACAAGCAATCACTAAGGTTCTTGAATATGATGAAGATTGGCTAATTTCTTTAGTGAAATCCTAGAGAGATGAAGATGGAGAATGAGTCTTGAGTTTCCAATTGGCTAAGTTCTTTTGTTTCCTATTCTCTTCTCTTTTTACTAGATGGTTAGATTCCTTAATATAGTGTTTAATCATCTTAGCTTGTAAATTCTAATTTGAATTTGATGTTGATGTAAAGAGAGAGGATAGTTTCATTTAATTTCTTCCTTGGACAACCATGATGAATTTTTCCACTCTTTGTTTGGCACATAATCTTGTGTTTTTCAATTAGTGAATTACTTGTGTTAATATTGTATAATCTTATGATATTAATGCTTGTGTTGTTAAGTTGCTTGACTTAATCTTATGGTTGCTCAATTTATGTGTTTGTCTATAGTTGTTGAGGGAGGATTTTGAGTAAATCACTTGGCTAATTTCTTCACCAATTGGTTAGTTGAACTAGGGACTTTAATCTATGACTTAAGGAGTTAGCTAATTAGGTTATTTAGCTTAGGATAATTTTCTTAAGTCATGACAAATTTAATCAAGAGAAAAGGGAAGCTAAACTTAGCCTAATCATGAGAAGATAGTGAGTCCAAAATCAACTAATCTCTAGAGTTCTACTCTTGTGAAAAGAAAAGTTCATTTCACTCACTTTCACTAGCATTTTAATTACTTGTACATTAGGTAATTAGTTTAGATAATTAGCTAGGTAACTAAATTCCTACAAACTTTGGTTGATTATTTCACTAAATAACTTTAAATTAGACTTAAAACCATTCCTTGGGAGATAACCTAGGGTTGGTCCTGTATTACATTAGGGTTATCTTTAGTTTAATTTTGAGGATATGCGACTAATTCCTATCAGTGGTGTGTGGCTACGGAAGTCTAATAATCATATTTGATTGCATTTTAGCCCAAATTATGGGTCTAGTATCAAGTCGGGCTACCCGAGAATTAAAAGGAGAAGAAAAATGAAGATTGATGTTGTTGTGCCATACGCCGCGATGTGGAGATCATCCATCACGGCACACAAACACTTCAGATGCGAAGGAGGACCTCTCTGTGCCATACAACATAGCACATTGTACGTTTGCTGCGGTGTATGGTCATTTTCTGTAGATATGAATTGTGAAAATAAGACAAAAAATAGAGATAAAGAAAAGAGAAATTGGAAAAGGCATGCTAAGCTCTGTTAGGGTTTGCTAGTAGATGACATTAAGAATATTTTAGAGGCTACAAATACTCAAGGTAAGTACCACACTCCTTAATCTCTCTACCTTTTTCACATTTATGAGTTTATGGTTAAGGTTTGATAGTGGAAGTAGATTTTCAATCCATATAGGTTATGGGTCCGAATTTATTGACTCAAATGGAGTTAATGGCAGTAGATTAGAGTATCTAAACCTAGGTATAATGAATTTTAGTGTCCTAGGTTATTGGGCACCATTAATATCCAAAATTTGTATTTAATATGGGTGGTTGGAAGAATGAGATACCATTAATGGAAGTTTAATGGCTCATGAATACTTTTTGGGACTAAAGATAGATAATAAATCTAATGGATAAGCTCAAACTCTTATATAGTAGACTTTGGACATTTTAGAAGTGGAGATTAAGGGTTTAATATTTGAGTTAATAATGTTGATGAAATTCAACTTGGTTGATTATAGTTTTTAGCTCTTGGACACCCATTTGGCTTGAAAATTCAAGCTTAAAAGCTCTTATATTGAGAAGAAAACCTTTTACCTCTCAAAGATTTGAGGTAACTAAGGGAACTCTACTTTGAGTAGTTATATGTTAATTGATTATTAAATGTAAATTGTGAATCTTACATGCATGGGTCGATTTTTAGTGTGAAACCATGTATTAGTTTCAATAAGTGCATGAAAATTTGAATGCATAATGCTATTTTTGGCTTGAAATGCGAAATGTGAAGTTAAGAGGGTTTTTGAACTATGAACATGCTTATGCTTTTGGAAAATGAGTGTGATGTTATGTAGAGGTAATTATGTGTTAATGAGAAGTGGATTTTAAAATAACGTGGGAATAATGTTGAGAAAATGATGAGAATACATACTTGGGTAGCACACAGTCGTGAGCCCAACACGATTGTTGTGATAATGAGTAAAAAGAAAATGAAAATGTAAAAAATGAGTGAGTATGATTATGGCATGATCAGTGGTGGGAGTTCGCCTAGGGATTAGAAGTAGAGAAAATCCATATGGTATTTTGGCTGCCCTCTGATGCTCGGGGGTATAGCCTTGTCATACAGTTGTCGAGAGACTATCCCATAGTTTATCGAGGGACTAGAACCTAGCTATCTCTACCAGTTCAATGAGGAGAATAGCCTAGGGTATGAGATACCCCAGAGATTTGAGAATGGAGGAAGCCGTGGTCCAAGAGTGAGTCCTATGATTTTTGGCTGAGCCACACCTCACGATTGGTGAGCTTGGGTAGTCCAGTCACATGGATGAAGCCCTATTCAATATTATAGCCCACGGTTTTAGTCTGAGGAAATAAGGAGGGTATAAGGTAGTTGATCATTGCCTATATAAATAAATGACATGTCATACATTTAAGTTGTGTGAATAAGGGGTCATGTTACATATATGAGAATATAATGACAATGCACCTAGTATATGTGAGATAAAGAAGTTATTAAAAGAGTTATGACATGTGTGAGTATGTTTTAAGTGCTTGGTTTTGTATGCATGTGCTTGGTGTATAATTGATATATAACTGCATATGGTAGATTTTACCTTGGTTATTGAGTAGCTAAACTCACCCCTTTCATTTAATACTTTTCAAGCTCTAACTCTAATGTTGAAAGAGAGAAGGCTTAAGAGGCTAGGTATTCCTACTATATGCCTCTGGTTTAGATTTATTTTGTGTAATAGTACATAAATGCCAATTCTAGATTACATACTGTAACCTTCCCATATCTACTCAATATAAAAGAAGATTATGGCGTTACCACTGTCTCACATCAATCATAGTAATCAAATTTCATTTCAAAAGCTTTGGTTAAAGACTTATTTTGCAAGATCATTCAATTGACAAAATAATCAGAGAAAAATACAGCAAAAGTAAATCATAAACTCCTTAAATATGTAGTGGACATAACCCGCCAACGTTCCTATCCCATGGCATGAATTTCATCATAAAATAAATTGAGAAATAGTCTGTGCGTCATGGCATGTGGCACAGAGCCACATGCTCACCCTTTTTGTGCCATGTGTCGTGGCATGCTTCACCATGTGCTGTAGTATGCCTGTTTGAATTTCTGCTATCATTTTGACAGCAAAAATGATGAACTTTCGGTTTGCACCATTTTCACATATGACATCCGATTGGAGTGATTCAACTGCCTACATAAAGCTTAGCTCATATACTAACTAATGAGATAGGTTTAGAAACGATCTAATGGTTCAATCAAAATTTAGACACTCGGGTGCAAAAAGTTACTTTTTTTGAAAAATTTGTGCACCCAAGTAATCAATCGAGCCCTTTTTCTTATTAGGCCACATTAGGTCTTGAACTAAGTCCAAAAGGATCTAATGCACTTGATTGACCATAATAAATCATGATCATACTCATATATCAAAATTTGACCTTTCTACAGCTCATTTCTACAATTCACTAACTTTACAGACTTTGCCATTTCTTAGCATAACTTAGCCCACTTGGCTATTTTTCAACACATTCAGAAATATTCACATTCACAATATATTCTTAGCCCTTAAATTACTCATTTCATCATAATTTTTCCTTTGGCTTAAGATTCACTAACACAAACAACCATTTCAACACAAACATACTCAATCATAGCCCCCTGATTCATTTCAACCTATAAACACACAAATTAGGCTAGATTTCACAAAACCTCCATTCAATTTATGCATGAAACCCTATGGCAACTCATTTATACACATACATATAGTCTCAATTTAGTTCATTACACAAACTCAGAGTGTATAGCTTCACAACTCAAGTTGGACCAAACTTTCTTCCCTTACCCTGATCACTTCCTGGTCCTGTGAACATGTAACCATGGGGGTGAGATAAAAATCTTAGTAACAGAATAACTCACTTCTATTGACTATCACATGCAACAATATAGAAGTATATAATATATCATTAAAACCTCATAAAATAGCATTTATATCATATATCTCATCTCATTTCTCAACTTTTCCTCAACCATATAGGATTGCATGTGATCTCAACATATTTCATAACACATAACATGCTAGCATGATCTCTACCAACTAAACCTTTAAATACCCCAACACGAAACCATAGGTTTACCTTAAACTAATGTACACTTTATTAGCCTTGAGCTCACTTGCAGTGGTAGAATCACCCAGTCAAAGATGTTCTAACGGACAATACAGATTATGGTTTCCCCTAATACACATAATAGGGCATTGTTGACTCCAACACCATATCACAAAGATACTAAAAAGTCTCTCATCTCCAACACCGCACCTCAATAGGCACTAAGGAGATCTTCTCAGACACCACACATTTCAAGGTACTAAGGAGAATTGTTTCCAACACTGTACCCTAATGAGTACTAAGGAAATCTTGCCATATGGTCTTTATCATCTCCTACACCTGGGTGAACTCCTACCCCCATAATCATGCTTTCTCGAACCGTTTAAGGTTTCCATTTACCATTTCACACTTTCTTACACATAATATATACAAATAATACTTTACATTATAAAACACATATTTCAATGCTTATTTCAACCAAAAGTCATTTCACACACAAAAATCACTCAATGCCATAAAACATGCTCAGTTTAAAACCATTTCATGCACTATATAGTGTACTAACATACAGTTACAATAAATAGTCAAACAAAGAAAGTTATTCAGTTATCTCAACCCTTATGTCACTTGAAAGGTTACCCGTGGATTTTAACTATCACACAAGCTTATCTTAAGCTTCCTTCCACTACTCACACATCCAATATGTCAATCTAAACACATTTGGCACATTTTAGTCATTTGGTCAATTTTAACAAAAAAAACTCATTTCACTACTTAGGGCTATTTTCATCCATAAACTCATTTCCATTTATCCATTCTAAATCCATGACTACCTAATTACTACTTTACATTACCTTAACCGGTCTTATTTTACTTAAATTACATTTTTACCCTAACTTTCTCTCTCTAGGGGCTAAAATTAAGCTTACGAGTTCAAAGCTCTATCGTTCAGCTTTAAACTTGTTGTAAAGCTCTAATTTAACTTCTAAGAGCCTTTTTATTACTATTAGGAAAGAATCAAGCCCCTCAAATTCCCTCAATTCAATTTCCTTCTAACTCATTTTCAAAGAAATTTGTGTAGAATGGAAGGTAAGAGTTATACATAGCTTACCTGACAAGTTATCAATCTGAATCACCTTCCACCACTCTAAAATGGCTTGACTTAGCTTTTCAACCCTTCTCCTCTCTCTATCTCTTGTGTTTCTTAATTTTACACCTCTGAAATTTTTAAAATTACATGACTTATGAAGGCAATTTCTAGTCTATGTGCCACGGCGCATGTAGCACAAGTCGCGGCACGTGGCACAATAAGATTTATTCTTACCATGCACACTTGCTTCAACCCAAAACATACTCCCACTAGTACAAAATATGAAATTCAAGGTGATGAAGCCGAGTTAGGGCACCCCTAGTTAGGAGCCGAGTCAGAGCCAGTCTGTGAGGAGGGGGAGACGTGGCATACGATTAAAAGATCTAACTTTAAGTAGGAGTGCTGGGTGTAGGTTACCAATTCAATTTGACTGGAGATAAAATCCGATAGGGCCATATAAAGCCAAGTTTGTTAGTTTCTTAGCCTCCTATCGCATACCAAGCCTTCTATTGTGTTTGAGGACTGGCCTAATGTGCCAGAACGTGTGAAGGAACAAATTTGGGAAACTATTTAGGTAAATAATTAAAAATTGAAATTTTTTATGGTTATATATTATTGGGCAATTACTGATTATTATCTTATGTCTTCGTTGTAGCTCACATACGATGTTCCATCTAATCAAGATTGTTGACACAAGTTGATTTCTTATTGTGGAACATGTTGGAGAAATTTTAAAACTGATCTTGCTAGAAGATATATCTTTGTCAACGTGCCAGAGGGTCAGGCTCGTCCCAATCCTCTTGATACATACTAGTTCCTTGATGAAGATACTTAGGAAGAATTTGTCAGGATTTAGACTTTTGAAAAGGCTTTAGTTTGTTGATTTTTAATTGATTTAAATTTTATTTATATTTGCTTCAATTATAAAATCTAAAATTCAATTTATTAATAGGAAAAATGAGCTAAAGGGTGAGAAATTGCTCGGCAGAATCAATGCCCTTATACCCTGTCTCGTAGAGTTTATGCTAGAGCTGGTGATATATTGATGGCAGAGAAACAGAAGAAGAGAGAAGAAGAAGCTAGGTCAGATCCTTCCATACTCCTTTCTCCACTATCACTTGTCTCTCGAGAGGAGAAATGGAGATATGGACATCAGTACAAGAAAGGGGGCTATACAAGTGAGAAAGCATGGGAGATTGCTGAAAGGATTGTAAGTAAAATTGTTATTCTTTGTCCCTTGAAATTTCTATACAATGTATATATTATTAATTAATATTGCTATTTTTATATTATAGGATGCTCTTAAGGAGCAACAAGCCCAAGGAAGCTTCATTCCAGAGGGCAAAAATGATATCTTAACAGTTGCTACAGGTAAGCTAGAGCATTCAGGTCATGTGAGGGGCGTTGGAGATGGTGTGGGCATTAAGGACTACTTTGGAGCACCTGCACGTCCTAATTCAGGAGGTGTAGTGACTAGAGAAGAGCTTGATACATTGATATCCACTATGAGGCAGCAGACTAAGGATGAGTTTGAAGTTTCATTTACAGCTCGGCTTTTACAAATGAAAGAGCAAATGAAGGAGGAGATGATAAGCATGATGAGCTCACGACAGGAGACAGCTGCTGAACTAGTTTATACGTCTCCTGCATTTTATAGTACAAAAGGGAGTAATGTTCTTAAGCATGTGTCAGAGGGTCCTTCTAGTGACAACATTGATAAACCATGTGAGATATTTCTAGAAGATCCTGATAAATGCTTGATTGCTCTTGGTAGCATCTATAGCTTGGGGTCAACCATCTACCACAAACAAATTCAAGATGGTCAAGTAAGAATGGTGGTTGTAGATCCAAAAGTGCCAGATGCTTTGGTTCCATTCCCTACTGATGAGGTGAAGACTATAGTTGAAGCTATTGGCAATGTTATCTTATGGCCCAAGAGACTTATGAATATGGTTCAAGCTGTAGTATGAAATTTCATGAATTTTTATTATGTAGCAACTTCCTAATATATATTTTTTATTAACTATTTCTTTCCTTTTTATTATGTAGAAGCTTTCCTTACCGAATCTCCCAAAACTTCCACAACCCTCGTTGACTCTGCATCAGTGAATGATCTTAATGGTGTATGATTTATCATTTGAATTCAAGAGTTTAGAAATGGATCTGGAGGTTGTGGGTAAGAAAGACATGATAGTGACAATTGAACAGGAAGATTTGGTTCGACTTCTATTGAATAATCAACTTACCACACAACACATTGAACTATTTATGATGTAAGTATGTTTTTCTTTAATATAATTGCATTGTTGTAAGTAAACTTAATCATCAAGTTTAGTAAATTAATATAATTATATTGTTGTAGGTACCTTTATTATTTGTGCATTATATCGGGCAAAGGTTTTTATGATTCCTTTGCCCTCATCACATGATAGAGAAAGGTAGCACTCCAGAGTTAAGGGTCGCGTACCTCCAATAGAGAATATGTGAAGTCAAAAGGGACGTTTTTATGGCTCTATATATGTACTCATAAGGATCAATTTATAATTAATAATTTTTTTAATATGATTTTACTTTAACTTGTATCATATTTAGCAGGGACCATTGACAGTTATTTGTTCTTTCAATGAAGAGCAACACTATCATCTTTTTATGCTCCCTCTATTACAAACTTAGGAAAGAAATGAAGAAGATGATAGACTTGTAAGAATACTTTTACTAAACTATTTAATTTTTTTTTGAATATTTTTACTAACTTGGTGATCTTGATCAAAGGGCAATGAGAACATATCAAAATTTAGTCTTACAAAAGCATGGACATAAGCTTAATGATCCCACAAGGATTAAGCTAAAAGTGATGCTATACTTTATTAATATGTTCAATTATTAAGATTTCTTGCTAATTTTTTATGATTTGTTCTTATACAGAGTCATAGACAACCGGTGAAGATGAACTTGTGAGGTCTATATATCATGAGACACATGCTCAATATTATCACATTAAGCATGACCGAATTTACAAAAGAGGTAAATATATTTTTAAAATTTTTATTTTATTATGTTATTTGAGATTGATTAATACGCCTATTTTATAAATCAAATTTTAGATGTTCGACAATTTGGATGCATCTCCTGAAGCTAAAATTGTAGACATCCGCATACATTGGGCAACTTATTTTGTGAAGAACTTGTGAGGTTTTTTGTTACTTTTAGACATCTTTAATTTTGATAGTTGACACAATTTAGACAATCATTAGTTTTTCTAATAGTTAAATAGTTTTGTATAGTTGATAAATACTTGATAAACAATTGTAAATGAAATGAGCTATCTGATTTGGCAATTTTTATGCACATGAATGGTAATTTTGACAATTTAGGTAATTGTTAGTTTTTTTAATAGTTAAATAGCTTTGTATAGTTGATAAATACTTGATAAACAATTGTAAATAAATTGAGCTATCTGATTTGGCAATTTTTATACACAGGAATGGGTAAAATCGATAAAATAAATATAGTATAAAAAAATTAAATACTTTTTACACCAGTTATTACCATAACCGCTGGAGAATATAATATTTTTTACATCGGTTATGGTAATAACTGATGTTAAAAATAGACTTTTAACACCGGTTAGAAGCCCAATCGATGTTAAAAGTTAAAGTAAATTTTTTTTATTTTCTTGTATATAATTTTTAACATCGGCTTTATAACTGATGTAAAAATATTAGTTTTTACATTGGGTTTATAGCCGATGTAAAAAGAGGGACTTTCTACACTCCTTGAAACAACATCGCCTGTTTAACCGCTTTAAAAAGTCATTTTTAACCGCTGTAAAAGTCATTTTTGTAATAGTATCCTATCACCCGTATCTGCTCACAGAACACACAAACAAGTCAAAATACCAATTTATCATCCAAATCTCTAATCCCACACTAACTTTCACTTCACCCTCGATTAACCTCTAACTCAGGATTAAAACTTTCAGGATGTTACAATTCTCCCCTCCTTTTAAGAATTTTTCGCTCAAAATTCATAAAAGACATAAATATATAACTAAGAAAATAGTTAAAGATACTGTTACCTCATTCTATCCTCTGTCTCCCAAGTAGTATCACCAGAAGTCATGTCTCACCAAAAAACTTTAACTAATCATATGGTCTTGTTCCTTAATTGCTTCTCTTTCACATCTATGATTGCTCTAGCTCAGCCTTATAAGTCAAATTCTCCTGTAGTTCAATCTCCTCTTATTCTATCACGTGTGAAGGATCAGCTGATATTCTTAAGTTGTGACATGTGAAACACCTCATGCACACCTCATAACTATGGTGGCAAAGTGATCTTATAGGCAACTAGCCCAATCCTTTCCAGAATTTTAAAAGGACCAATGAATCGATGAGTCAATTTCTTGGCTCTTATCGATCTCTCAATTCCTGTCACTAGTGTAACCCTCAAAAACATATAGTCTCCCACCAAGAACTCTAAGGCCTTCTATACCTATTCACATAACTCTTCTGCCTACTCTGAGCTGTCAACAACTTTTGCCTGACTAACTCAATCTTTTGAGTTGTCTGATCCACAATATCTGATCTTAACATACTTCTTTCAATCAACTCCATCTAGCAAAGAGTCAATCTGCATTTTCTCCCATACAATGCCTAATACGGTGCCATTTATATACTGGAGCGATAACTGTTATTGTAAGAAAACTTAGCCAAATGAAGATGGCTATTCGAGCTACCTTTTTATTGGATAGGGATGCGTAGTGGAAGATTAAAATTTTAAAGTCCCTATCCTGATATGGACCAAACGAACTTATTTAAGTTAAGGTGGCTAAAAGAGTTACCTTTTAATTCTTTAAACTTAGCACACATTCTCTTTAAGAGTTTGGATCTTAGGAGCTGACAACGTAGATCTGCTCCCTCTACTATTATCCACACGAATAGCTCTCTAACTCGAATAGTGTGCTAGTGCTCCCAGTGTATGTTCTTCTTTGAATATTATTTTTCCTTTCTATAGGGTTTTTTGTGGCTCTTAAAGTGTTTTTGCCATCAGAGCTTTTTTAACTCTCTCTTCCTTTATAAAGGACATTTCTACTATATATAATGTATATATATATATATGAGTTTTTGTCTTCCACTTAAAAAGCCCACAAAAATATAATTAAATTTATCTCATAAATTTAATTCATGATATCATATCTAATTGAAATTTGTCTTATAAATTCAAATTACAAAATTGACATGATATTCTCTCATATTATGTTAGTTATTAAATTTAATCTATTATATGAAATTAAATTTAAAACTAACATAATATAATATAATATATATCACATATACATATTATATTATATATATAAACAAATATAGATATACATATATATTTTGAAAATATATATATATATACATATTATATTATAGATATTTAATTTTATATATCATATACATATATCATATATATATATATGATATATATATATATATAGATACACATATAGATATATATATATATGTAAAATTATATTTTGAATTTTATATTTCATATAAATATATATAAATATTTATCAAATAAATATTTAAATATATAAATATAATTCATTCACCCTATATTACATTCATTGAATTTAGACATATTCTAGATTCAATGAATTTGGGCATTATAACTCGAGCTAGGCTGTTCTTGTGTATGACCCTATAGGCCCATCTAAAATTGGCAGTAGGCTAATTACGCTATTAGCCCACAAGTCATAAGTGGCCTCTAGCAAGAGATTGCAACTACCTAATTCATATAGGGATTGATGATCCGATGTAACCTATCATGTAACCGTATCACATCCTTTTTGTCGCGCGATATTTCAATCAACTATGAGACATAGAATTGCCATTCTCCTTTACCTGACCATTACTTTCTCAATCTCTGAGTAGACTGATAGTAGCAATGAAAAAACCCTTTTCATTGTAGTATGGCCATATATTTTCTCAGTCTTACTCATCGTGGGGCCCAGTAATATCTCTTACTTAATATGAGAGACAAATTTCATCTTGACCACTCATATTCCTTTGCATGAATATCACTAAACTCAATCATAGCCTTTATGATCACTTAGTCAAAGGTGACTTTTGACTAGGTTAAAGTTTAGTGGTCTTCGTATAGGAATCCATGATGATCTCAGGTCAAAGGACTTAGTGATATAGTTACATATGAGATAAGCTTATGACTTGTACCATACAGCTTTCTCATAGCAGGTTGATCCAGCATCTTGTACTCTTTCAAGTACCTATGACTTTGATTTGTATCTTTATAATTAATCAAAGTCATACTAGTCTTGTTTCATCTATGATCCTTTATAGATGACCAACTAGGGACATTTAGGACAATCACTATAGTTTGTCCAAGGATACAATTATCATATTGAACATGCAATTGTTATGAAAATAAAAGAGAAATTTATCAATTTGCATAGTATAATGATTGGTTCTAGGGTACAATTTCCAATATCTTCCCACTTGCACTAGGTACAATTATTAATTTGTCTAATTCCTATTGTCTTGACATGACACTCATGCTTCACCTGTGCAAGAGGTTTTGTAAGAGGATCAGTAACATTGTCTTCTCCTGCTACTTTGCATATTTTTATATCACCTCTATCATTGATCTCTCTAATAAGGTGGAAATGCCTGAGTATATGCTTGGTCTTTTGGTGTGACCTTAGCTCCTTGCTCCATGCAATTGCACTACTATTGTCACATAACAAGATTATTAGATCTGAGATGCTAGACACCACTCCTAGTTTAGCAATGAATTTCCCAATCCAAATGGCTTCCTAAGTTGTATTTGATGCTGATATATACTTAGCTTTTGTTGCAGAATTAGCTGTTGTGCTCTGCTTTGAGCTCTTCCAACTACCCCACCATTTAAGGTAAACACATATCCTGATTGCGATTTAAGGTCATCCTAGTCAGTTTGGAAGCTTGTATCTGTGTAACCTATTACAACTAGCTCGTCATCCAATCTGCATATACCAAGAATAAATCCTTAGTCCTTCTTAAGTACTTTAAGATATTCTTGACAGCAGTCCAATGATCCTTTCCTGGATCTGCTTGGTATCTGCTAGTCAAACTTAAGGCAAATGACGCATGTAACATCCTGAAATTTTAATCCTATGTTAATGACTAATTAGGGATAAATTAGTAATTTAATGTAGGGATTTGAGTTCTGAGCAGTGAAGTGATATATTGACTTGTTGGGATGTTATATGAACAAATATGAGTAGAAGAGTAGGGTCCCAAAGTAGAGCGTATGAGCATAGTGAGGATTTTCCTCATTGTGCCACGTGCCGCGGTGGGTGGCAGATGCGCCGCAGCGCATGGAGTAGAAATCAGATTAATAAGATGTGTCCAACTTATGAAAAAAAGAAGGGAGAGCATGAGAGAAGAGATCAGGCATGGAGAAGAGCCAAGGGTGTGTTAAGGCAACTAAAATCAGGAGCAAGGACAGTGTTTTTAACTTGTTACTTATCGGGTAAGTCACGTACTACCTTAACCTCCGAATCTACCCTATTTTGTCTTAGTTTTAACTAATAAGAAAGTGAATTTGGGAGTTTTAAGGAGTTGATTTCTTACCCAATAGTAATAAAAAGGTTCCTTGGAGCTAAACTAGTGATTTGTAATTGGTTTAAGTCAAAACAATAAAGTTTTAAAGCTTTAGGCAAGAATTGCTCTAATTTTAGGGAGAGAGTAGTGAGAGAAAAATTGCTATAAAATGTTAAAGCTTGAAATGAAGGGTGATCAGTGGTAATGTACATAATCGAGTGTGAAATGTAGTTTGATAGTGATTAAGTGCTTAAATGCAATAATTGGCACTTTTGGTCAATAGAGAAATTGACTCTAAATTCCAATTCTGTGTAAAATATAATGTGTGATACATGAGTTATGAGAAAGGAGCTTGAATAGGGTTGAAGTTACATGGGTAATCCTTTTTATCGAGCAGAAGAATTGAGTTAACCATATAGTTCATTATGTTTATTAACTATTATAACTGTATAGAAGTGAATGTCAAATGTTAAATTGTGAATTTATATGAACTCTGCATTATGAAATGAATTTAAAAATTTATTGATTTTAATAGATATATATATATATATATATAATGTGAAAGTATATATATATATATGTTGTGGAAAGGTGTATAAGTAGTGAAAGTTGCGAAAGAGCGTGATCATAAGAGGTGGGAGTTTACCTAAGATATGTGGGGTTATGTGTGTCTGGAGATATGTGAGTGAAAAATCCTTATTGTTGGGCTGGTAGCATGGGACATTTGATGTAACATTATATGGGCTGTTGCCATGGGTAATCTAGTACATCATATTATAGGTTGTTACCATGGGATATCCGGGCAGTTTGGCAACTCCCTAGTGCCCGTTAAGGTGCGGTTAGGAGTCAATGACACCTCTATGACAAGTGTGTGAAGAGGGAAACCATAGTCTGTAGGTAGGTTATATTACCTTTAATCAGATGTTTCTACCACTGAAAGTAAGCTTGGGTCAACAAGTGGTTGATCCAAAAGAGCCTATGGTTTCGTGTCGTTGAGCTTTAGAGGATTAGTGGATAGTTGATCATGCTATGGTGTAAAAGTGTTTGAAATGTGATTTATATGCAAAAATGATAATTTAGTATTGATATGTTATATATATGTGCTCTATAATTTTTTCAGTTACTTTGGCATGGTTATTTATGGTAATATACATTTAATTAGCTATATTTGGTTACTAAGATTTTTATCTCACCTGTGATTGTTTACATTCTTTAGGTTCTGGTACTAGTGGGTTAAAGGGAAAGGATATAGGCTGAGTTGACATCTCTTTCCTAAATCTTTATAAGATATGGTGTAATGAATTTAGTTAATATTAGTCATGTATATGTATAAGTTGCCATAGGATTTATACATGTGTATAAGATTTGATTGTGGTATGCTCTTTTGGGATTTTGAACTCCCTAGCCCTTATATATGTGTGAAAAGTGAAATGACTAAATAAGGCAGTGGATGGATGTAATTCTATATGAATAAGAGATGGGTAGAGATTGTTAGTAATGTTTTGGCCATATATGAGACTAAAGAAATGAAATGTGAAATTAGCCTAAAGGGAGAAATAGGCAATTTATAAGCCAAATTTATGTATGTGTGTTATATTATGCATGTGTATGGTCAATTAGGTGTGTTTTGTCTATTTGGACTTGGTTAAGGCTTAAAAAGTGGCTAGTGACAATCGGTTTTGAATTGAGACACTTAAGTAATAGAATTTTAACCGAAATTGGTCAAAGTATACTTAGTGTCCATTTTTGATTGAAATATTGGATTAGGATGAAACCAGTATCATTAGTTAGATTTCAAAACAAGCTTCATGTAGGCACTTAAACCATCTTAATCAGACTTCCTATATGGAAATGACGCACGTCTGAATTTTATATCAAAAACTGCCATTTGATAGCAAAATCAAGTGTGTGTGCCGTAGTGCATGTACTCACATGCCGTGGCGCACAACACAGAGCGAGCAACTGTAGCCTCTATGCCACATGCCACGACGCATGTGGCACGAGCTGCGGTGCATGGTGCAAATTTTCATTTTATTTTTAATTGATGCACATGTTTTCTTGACCTTCGATACACCAAGTCTAAATGCTTCCACTGTGTATGAAATTGTGTATTGGATTGAATAGCCCAAGTAATTATAAAAATGTTTGTTAGAAATCTTGTATTTGGATCCTAATGTTTTGAATAATTTCAACTCAAATATTCATAGTAATTAGTGAATTTGTAGTAAAGCATATGGTAATGTCAGTGAGGGCATTATAAAACATTCGGTCGAGTGTATAGCATGGCATACATGATAGATTCAATTGCCAAGGCATATGGAACCTTACTCATACGATCTCACTGATTTTGTATACTAGGACACTAGTCTTTATTGAGATGAATGCCATGAGACATGGGGATGAAACCCCTCTTTGAATCCTGCATACCAAACCTATGCAATATCTTGTCTCTGTATGTGCTCTGACTTAGACCTATCAGCTTTTTGGATCTATCTGTATAGATATCAATCCTAAGGATGTAAGTGGCTTCAGCTAAGTCTGTCATAGAAAAAGATTTTCCTAACCAAGACTTGACATTTGCAAGGTAGGAATGTCATTCCTAATGAGTAGGATATCATCTACATATAGTACTAGAAATATAACTGTGCTGCCATTAACCCTTTTATAAACACAAGGTTCATCATTATTTTAAATGAATCCAAACTCTTTGATTACTTCATCAAAACATTGATTCTAGCTCTGAGATGCTTGCTTTAATCCATAAATGGATCTTTGAAGCTTACACACCTTTTTAAAGTCCTCTAGATGCACAAAATCTTTAGGTTGTGTCATGTACACTTCTTCAAGTAGATGTCTATTAAAGAATGCTGTTTTAACATCCATCTTCCATATTTCATAGTCATAATATGCTGCCATGGTAAGGAGGATTCTGATTGATTTGGCCATTATGATTAATGAAAAGGTTTCATTATAGTCTACACCATAAGTTTAAGTGAATCCTTTTGCAACCAATGGTGCCTTGAAGACATTTAATTTACCATCCATGTCAATTTTCTCCTTAAAAGCCCACTTGCACCTAATGGTTTTATTCCTTTAGGTGGATCAATTAAGGTCCATACCTTATTATCATACAGGGATTTCATTTCATACTTCATGGCATTTAGCTATTTCTTAGAATTTGGTCCCACTATGGCGTCTTGGTAGGTGGTTAGTTCATTATGTTCAATGAGCAACATATCACAACATTCATTAATCAGAAATCCATATCTCTATGAATGATGTTATGTTCTATCAAACCTTCATGGGCCTTGTGTTATTTGAGCAGGCTCATTTACTTCTTGTGAATCTTCTTGATTTTCCATCTATGACTCTATGCTATTTTGTGATTTTCGAATTTTTTCAAGATATATCTTGCTCCCAATAGTTCTTTTAGAGATAAATTCTCTTTCTAGAAAGATACTATTTTAAATTACAAATACTTTATCAGTGGGATTATAGAAATAGTATCCCTTTGTTTCTTTAGGATACCCCACAAAAAGGCACTTTATAGATTTAGGTGCTAACTTGTCTGAGGCTTGCTTCTTAACATAAACCTCACTTCCCCAAATCTTGAGAAAAGACAAACGAAGTTTCTTCATAATCCATATCTCATATGGTGTTTTCTCAATTGCTTTAGATGGAACACGGTTTAGTGTGAATGTAGCTGTTTCTAGTGCACAACCCCAAAAGGATAGTAGAAGATCTACTTGACTCATCATGGATTGAACCATATCTAATAGTGTCCAATTTCTCTGGTTAGAAACACCATTCCATTATAGTGTTGCTGGAGGGGTTAATTGTGAGACTGACCTACAACTCTTGAAATGATCAATGAATATTCACCTCCTCGATCAAATCAAACAGTTTTAATAGTCTTACCAAGTTAGTTTTATACTTTATCTTGGAATATTTTAAACATTTCAAAAGATTTAGATTTGTGTTTCATTAGGTAGATGTATCCATATCTACTGTAGTCATTAATAAAGGTAATGAAGTATAGATAACCCCCTCTAGCAATTATACTCATTGGTCTTGATACATCTATATGTAGGAGTACTATAAGTCATTAGACCTCTCACTATGCCCAGTAAAAGGTGCTTTTATCATCTTTCCTAATAAACAAGATTCACAAGTGTCATAAGATTCAAAATCAAATGAGTTGAAAAGTCCATCTTGATGGAGCTTAGAAATGTGTTTCTTATTTATATAGCCAAGACGACAATGTCATAGGTAGGTTGGATTCAAATCGTTCGATTTGATCCTTTTAGTAGTTACGTTATAGATGTCTTCATTACTAGAATGTTCCAGATTTAAAAGATAATGACCAAAATGCAAATCACCATTAGCATAAAAAATGTTATTTGGATAAATAGAACATTTACCATTCCCATTAATGGAAGTAAAACCTTTCTTATCCAAATAAGAGAGAGAAACAATGTTGCTACTCAAAGCAAGAACATAATAGCAATTGTTCAAAACTAACAAAAGCCCACTGGGAAAAGGTAATTCATAAGTGCCTATAGCTAAAGCAGCAACTCTTGCACTGTTTTTAACTCGTAGGTCCACTTTGCCCTTTATCAACTTTCTACTATTTCTGAGACCCTACATATTTGTAAAAGTGTGAGAACCACATGCAATATCTAATATCCATACAAAAGAAGTAGAAAGGTGAATGTTTATAACATAAATACCTGAAGGAGTAGCCCTACTATCCTTCTTCTTTTTCAGATCTTCTAGGTAAAGCTTACAGTTCCTCTTATAATGACCCGGTTCATTGTAAAAGAATCAAACTCCTTCCTTTAAAGCCTTTGCCTTCTTGGCTGGAGGCTTAGTTTCGGGCTTGACTCTTTGGTCTTACCATCTAAGCCTTTACCCTATTCGTTGCTCTTGCCTTTGCCTTTCTTTTTCATATCCTTTCCTTTCTAAACCCTTAAAACAATGCTAGGCTTTTTCTTAATGTTTTGCTTAGCAGTTTTAAGAATCCCATGCAGTTCATGTAACATCTAAAAAATTTTAATCCTGAATTATTAACTTAATTAGAGTAGTTAGTGAGTTAATGAGGTGTATAGCTAGAGGGGCTTAACTTAGCATAATTGATGTGATTTCAGCCCTACAAGTAGGTCTGTATCGATGGTAGGCCACTCGAGAAAGGAAAGAGGATGAAAAGTGAAGAGTTATATTCTGTGCCACACGCCGCGGCATGTGGTTGGTCTGTTGTGACATACGGATATACTTTGAATGTAACGAAATCCTTTCTGCCATGCGCCGCGACGGAGGGCAGCGTGCGCCATAGTGCACAGCTAAAAATTTGATAAATTTGATCCATGAGCTACACGAAAATAGAAGAGGAAGAGAGGAGGAAAATGAAGAGCTTGGTTTTGGCTCTGCTAGGGCACGATATTCGGCCCCATTGAGGATGGATTGAAGCTCCCAAACACCCAAGGTAAGATTATGGTGTTTTCTTCTTCCCTTCCCTCTCTCATTTAAATTATTTATGGTAGGGTTTGAGTTGAGAGATGAATTTTTGGTCTATAAGAGTATAGGTCTGATTCCATTAGTTTAAATGAGAATAATGGGAGTGATTTAATGTATTGGAACACCACATTGATGATTTTAGAAGTGGTTGGTCCATAAGAGCATTTAATATCCGGAAATTGGTATTTATGAGGTAGTTAGGAGAGGTTAATGTGCGTTAATGATTGTTTGAGCTATTATTAATGTTAATGTGCATTAATGGAATCTAATGAGTCCATTGGGTATGAATGGGTAGTGGTTATGAGTTGGCAAAATATTGTATGAGGAGTTTTTATATTGATAGAGCTTGAAGAGCTAAATGATGATGTCCTTATGATTTAGAGAGGTTTGTCTTGGCACCTTTCGAGCTTATTAAAGCTTGGGGAAGTTGCTATAGTGAGGGGTAAACCTTTGACCTCTCAAAGGTTTGAGGTAACTAGGGGAAACTTAATTTTTATAGTTAAATGTGTATTGTGTTGTAAAATGTAATTTGTGAGTTAATTTGATGATGCATATTGGCAAATGCTTGAGTATGAAATGGTTTGAGAAAGAAAACATTGATTCTACCACCCTTGATGTTTTATGAAATTAATTGTAATTTATTACTATGGGTGGAGAATTTTGATGAATTATATGTTAAAATGTGGAGTATACGTGTTATGTAATTCATGTGTTGAGTAATGAATGTTGAAATGCATAAAATGTATGAAATGTGCATGGCATGGTCATTGGTGGGAGTTCACCTAGAGAGAGAAGTAGTTTGATTGGAAATCCATATGGTATTGGCTGTGACCGTTGGAATTGAGAACTACCCTTGGCACTGACCGTTAGAACCTAGAGTAGCCCTTATCCTATGGTTGATCCAGGACTGTCCCACTTATTCTACAAGGAACTCAAATCTAACTAGTCTTTATTGGTTCATGAGGAGGCTAGATTAGGGGTATGACACCCCATGGTTATTAGTATTAGGGAAAATCGGATTACATAAGTGAGTGAGTTAATCCTAGCCCTGTAGCTTCTAACAAGTGAAAGGCTAGGTTAGTCCATAAAGGACATAGCCACGTGAAAGCTACTAGTTTCGTGTCGGAGGTAAGAAGAGGATATAAGGTTGGCACATGATCATACATATAAGTCCGGCCACATGGTTGTTAGTTTTGTGGTCCATTACGTGTTAAGGGCGCATAGTTGTTATTTTTACGACCCTAAGTTATGTGTTTGAAAATAACATGATATAGTATTTTGTGGCAAGCCCGGTCACATAGTTGTTAGTTTTGTGAACCGTGGCCCAATACTATGTGATATATGTGTTATGTGCCTATTTGCATCTACTTACAATTAATATGTAACTATATGGGTTAAGTGAAACTTGGTTACTGAGTGGTTGTACGCACCCCTCAATTTCTCAATATTTTCATGGACTAGCTCATTAGATCCAAGTCGGGGAAAACACACAGAGACTTAGGATTTGTGGAGTAAATCCTCTTAGTGTCTCTCTTTAGTAGTTTACATGTGTCATTGTTAATGTATTTGCCAACTAAGAATTAATGGTCATGATGGGTGTACTACTTGCATGATTTTGTGTTTAACTAGTGTATTTTGTGCCTTGGGTTAGTGAGTTTTTATTGTGAACCTATGGATAGGGCTAAAATACTTGTACAAGTAGGAATATATGTATTTTTGAGAAATATAAATGAAATAGTTAATTTTGTGTAACTTTTCCTCCCCCTCTATGTTTTGTGAAAATTGGGGTTGAGTGGTGATTTTGTGAAACAAGTGTTTTTGGTTGTGTGTGGTGTGTTGCATGAGTCCATAAGAGTCTATTGAGTATAGTCAGAGGGTTGGTGTAGACTATTAGCACGTGTGGTTGAGTTAGGACACCCCATTTGGAAAATTTTATGAAAATGTGTCAAAATGGGTTTTAGTGTCTAACTTTTGATAAAAAAATGAATTTGAGTATGAAACCAATTCCATTAGCTAAAGCTAGGAGAAAGCTCCGTGTAGACACCGAAACCACCTCAATCGGATGTCGGACGAAGAGTTAGGGTGTATCGGACATTTACTCCCTGTGCTGTCAAATGATAGCACTGATCTGTCAAATTTTGTGCAATGTGCCGCGGCACATGGTATAAAGGAGACATGCCATGATGCACAAACTGTAAGCTATGGCGCACATGTCAAATTCTATGTAAAAATCTGTTTTGAGTTTTAAAACTCATTATTTTGGGTCCCAATTGATTTCCAAGCTTCTGCTTTATTTTCAAAACTCTGATTTTGAGTCCTTAAACTATATTTGACATTTGAAAGGTTGAAAATTGGGATTCCTTGAAATAGATTTTGAGAAATTCATTTAGAAACCTTATAGTTTGGTAATTCTTGTGAGTTAAGCCCTAGATTTCCATAATTTGGAGTTAAGTGTGCTTTAACCTCAAGGAGGTCACAGTTTGGTATTAGTTTCTTTGGTTTTGAGAACTAGACCATGGATTTGTGAACTATGTGAGAATTTGTTTTGTGAATGATGCATTTGCATATAGAAAGTTGGCAATTGACATTATACACATGTTTTCCCCTTTAAGCTAGTATTAACTATTTTCCTTTTGTGGGATAACTTCCATCTTTAGGATGGGAGAATGGTGCAAATAGGAAATACTACTGGCAACATTTTGGTGAATGTATCAAGACAAGTGCGGGAAGTCTTGGTACAAGAAGAGAATATTGTCCCTAGTGAGCATGTTGAGATAGGACAAGGCTCGAGTCAAGCTAAAGAGAAACCGAGGCCTACAATGGGCAATGAGAATATATTACTAGAGCTGAGAAGCATGATGAAAAGAATTAAACGAGAATAGATGAGCATGATGAGATTCTAAAGAAAAGACTAGAAGAGTCAAGCAAGACTGTAAAGAGAGTTAGCGGTCATGGTGAAGTGAGATTAGAGAGGGAAATGCTTGATCAACAAGAAAAAGATTATTATGAAGAGAGTGGATGGAGGAGGCCTGAACTAGTGAGGCCTAGAGAAAGAGAGCAAGAGAGCTCTATTGATTTAGCCTTGAAGAAGTTCATAAGGTTGAATCCTCCATCATTTGAGGGTTCCATGGAGAATAGAGTAGTTGAAAGGTAGATAGATTGGTTGGAGACGATATTTCCGTTATGACTTGCACTTCTGAGTAGCGAATACTACTTGCTAGATTCTTGCTTGAGGATGTTGCCAACTAATAGTGGGAGAGTATGAGACCAGCAGATGGGTCTCCATTGTCATGGAGTGAGTTTAAGAGGAGATTCTTCTCCTATTATTTTCCTGCCTTATTCAGAGTTGAGAAAGAGGCTGAGTTCCACCGAATACAACAAGGGAACATGAATAAAGAAGAGTTCATAGCTAAGTTCAACGAATTGTCCAAATGCTTAACCTACTTGAGGAATCATGATGATGAGTATTGGAAGGCTGAGCAATTACTTGAAGGCATATGCAGTAAGCTGAGGGCAGTGGCTAGACAAGGTCATGAGGATAAGGACAACTAGAGGAGAGATGGGAAGGGCCATTTCTCTACATATACGGGTCCTACTAGTGGTATTGGCAAGAGAGCTGGATATAGCTCTGGATTATCTGGACTGGGTAGCAATAGTAGTAAGAAGAGAAGTTTCTAAAGGAGTTCACATTCTAGAGGTTCCCAAATGAGGAGTAATGCCCCCAGGAGTATGGGTGGGCGAAGTCAAGCTTTGAGATAGGATTCTGCTCCTATGGTAACTAGACCGATTAGGGCCCCGTAGTGCAGCAAGTGTGGAAGACACCATATTAGAGAGTGTTGGACATGTTTCAAGTGCCACAAAGTTGGGCACATTGCTCGGTATTGCCTTGAGAATGTTCCTCACACTGATTAAAGGTTTACTATTCTTAGTCGTGTATTTGCTATGACAAGGGAAAAGGCTGAAGCTTCCCCGAAGCTTATTTGAGACTATAATAGAAAGACAGTTTCGTTACCAGTATACACGACGATTATGGTGAATGATGAGATTACATAGTCTGTACCTGTTACGACTCCAGAGACTCCCAAGTTCCTCTCAGCAGTACAAGTGGAGAAATCAGTGAAGGAAGGATGCCAAGCTTTCGTGGTGTTTTTGCTTAGTACTCGGAGTATACGATGGAGCAATAGACAAGATAGGAGTTGTCAATGAGTTTCTTGAAGTATTTACAGACGAAGTATCTAGATTGCCACTAGAGAGAGAGATTGAGTTCTTAATTGACTTGGTACCTAGTACCGAGCCAGTCTCTAAGGCTTCGTATCAGATGGCTCCAATAGAATTGAATGAGCTTAAGAAGCAGCTAGAGGAGTTATTGGAGAAGGGGTTGATTAGACCTAGTGTTTCACCTTAGGGTTCACCTGTTCTATTTGTCAGAAAGAAAGATAGTAGCTTGAGATTGTGCATAGACTACCTGTAATTGAACAAGGTGACTATTAAGAATAAGTACCCGTTACCCCAAATTGATGACTTGTTAGATCAGTTGGTTGGAGCAGTAGTATTTTTTAAGATTGATTTGAGATCTAGTTATCACTAGTTGAGAGTGAAAATGGATGATATGCCGAAGATTGCTTTCAAAAATGAGATACAAGCATTATGAGTCTTGTTATGCCCTTTGGGTTGACGAGTG
Source organism: Prosopis cineraria (assembly GCF_029017545.1). Classification (NCBI taxonomy): domain Eukaryota; kingdom Viridiplantae; phylum Streptophyta; class Magnoliopsida; order Fabales; family Fabaceae; genus Prosopis; species Prosopis cineraria. The sequence continues at coordinate 19,535,201 of NW_026555336.1, read as the reverse complement.
CACCTATAATCTTCATGGATTATATGAGTTAAATCTTTTGGCCCTACTTGGACAAGTTCATAGTGGTCTTCATTGATGATATTTTAATATACTCGGATGATGAGGAAGAACATGCCAAGCATTTACGGATTATGTTGTAAATTCTGAAGGAGAAGAAGCTTTATATAAAGTTGAACAAATGTGAGTTCTGGTTACGTGAAGTAAAGTTTTTAGGCCATATAGTATCGGCCAGTCATATTGCAGTTGATCCTCATAAGGTGGATGTAGTGCTATAATGGGAAAGACCGACTTCTATGATCAAGATCCAAAGTTTCTTGGGTCTAGCAGGATATTATAGGAGGTTTCAAGGATTCTCCCAGATTGCATCTGCTTTGACCAAATTGACTAAGAGAGATCATCCTTTCATATGGACTGAAAAGTGTGAACAGGCTTTCCGAGAGTTGAAGCAGAGATTGACTGCTGCAGCTACGTTGACCATTCTAGATCCAAAATTGCCATTCGTGGTTTATGTGGATGCTTCATTTAAGGGTCTTGGATGTGTTTCAATCAAGATGACAGAGTTATGGCATATGCTTTGAGGTAGTTAAGACTGCACGAGGAGAACTATTCTACCCATGACCTTGAGCTTGTGACACTGGTGTTTGCACTTAAAATATAGAGACATTACCTTTATGGTGTGTAGTTTGAGGTATACAGTGACCATAAAAAGCCTCAAATATCTAGTTGATCAAAAAGAGTTGAACATGCGGCAGCGGAGATGGATGGAGTTCTTGAAGGATTACAACTTTGAGTTAAAGTACCATCTTGGTAAGGCTAATGTAGTAGCTAATGCGTTGAGCCAGAAGACGCTACACATAGCATTCTTGATTATGCAAGAGCACAAGATGCTAGAGGATTTCTCTAATGAGCATAAGAATGTTCCCAATTTCGTATCATACAACTTGAATGTCACAGTGATTACAAGTGAATTTTGGAAAGAATTAAGAAAAGCACAATTAGAAGACGAGTATTTGTTAGAAATCCAGAAGGACATTGAGGAAAATTGAACGATGGCTTTTGGTTTCAGTGATGATGGCTTTGTGTTATATCACGATCGTATATGTATTCCTGATGATAAGGAGATTATAGAGACTATACTATTAGAAGCTCACAGGAGTAAGCTAACAATTGACCCTAGTGCCACTAAGATGTATTAAGATACGAAGAAGCGGTGGTGGTGGCATGGAATGAAGTGGGATGTGACTGAGTTCATTTCTAGGTGTTTGACATGTCAAAAAGTTAAGATAGAACACCAGAGGCCACCTGGGCTATTACAACCCTTGGAACCTAATATGGAAATGGGATAGTGTGTCTATGGATTTTATAACAGAATTGCCTCGTACTCAGGCGAGTCATGATGCTATATGGGTAATTATGGATAGACTGACTAAGTCGGCTCACTTCCTAGCCATTAGTGCAGATTATACCTTAGAGAGATTTGCTGAGGTTTATGTCCAAGAGATAGTGCAATTGCATGGGGTACCAAAAGAGATTATGTCAGATCGCGATCTGAGGTTCACATTGAACTTCTGGAGAGCTTTACACCAGGCTTTGGGTACTAAATTGAAGTTTAGTATGGCCTATCACCCATAGCCAATGGACAGATCGAGAGAACAATTAAACTCTTAAGGATATGTTGCGAGCGTGTGTTTATTGAGTTTAGTAGAAGTTGGGATAAAAACTTACCACTTGCGGAGTTTGGCTTATAATAACAACTTTCATACAAGTATTCAGATGGCTCTGTATGAAGCTTTGTATGGTCGAAAGTGTTGATCACCTCTTTGCTGGACTGAGTTAAGTGAGAGAAGTGTTTTGGGTCCGAATTTGGTGGATAAAACCATAAAAAAGATAGAGGTATTTAACAGAAGTTGTTGACTGCCCAGAGTCGATAGAAGAGTTATACAGATAAGAGAAGAAGACTGTTAGATTTTATGGTCGGAGACCACATATTCTTAAAGGTATTGCCTATGACTGGTATTGGGAGGTCTATTCGAGCCAAGAAGTTGACTCCCAGATACATTGGTCTATTTGAGATTCTAGAGATTGGGCCTTTGGCATATCAGATTGCATTACCCCACCCTTACCTGTGTCAGGTGTATGATGTGTTTCATGTCTCACAACTCAGAAGTACAACCAACCCGATCGGTCTCACATTATTGAACCAGAAGAGGTAGAGCTACGGGAGAATTTGACTTACCAGACTGAGCTGGAAAGGATAGCTGATGTGAAAGATAAGCAGCTAAAAAACAAGACTATCCATTTAGTAAACGTGATATAGAAGGGAATTACTCCCAATGATGCCACTTAGGAAACGAAGGAGAAAATGAGGCAACAATATCCCCATCTTTTTAGTTTAGTAAGATTTATATGATTCACTAAATGTTGGGACAAAATTCTTAAAAGGAGGTGAGAGTTTTAACATCCAAAAAATTTTAACCCTGAATTATTAACTTAATTAGAGTAGTTAGTGAGTTAATGAGGTGTGTGGTTAGAGGGGCTTAACTTATAATAATTGATGTGATTTTAGCCTTAGAAGTGGGTCCGGATCGATGGCAGGCCACGCAGGAAAGGAAAGAGAATGAAAAAGTGAAGAGTTGTGTTCTGTGCCACACGGCTCAGTGCGTGGTTGGTCCCACTGTGCACGGACATAATTTGAACATAAAAGGCTCCTCTATGCCATGCATTGTGATGGAAGGCAGCGTACGCTGCTGCGCACGACCAAAAATCTGATAAATCTTATTCGTGAGCTACACGAAAGTAAAAGAGGAAGAGAGAAGGAAAACGAAGAGCTTGATTTTGGCTCTACTAGGGCATAATATTTGGCCCTATTGAGGATAGATTGAAGCTCCCAAAACACCTAGGTAAGATTATGGTGTTTTCTTCTTCCTTTCCCTCTCTCATTTATGATTATTTATGGTAGGGTTTGAGTTGAGAGATGAATTTTTTGTCCATAAGAGTATGGGTCCGATTCCATTAGTTTAAATGAGAATAATGGGAGTGATTTAATGTATTGGAACATCACATTGATGATTTTGAAAGTGGTTGGTCCATAAGAGCATTTAATATCCAAAAATTGGTACTTATGAGGTAGTTCGGAGAGGTTAATGTGCATTAATGATTGTTTGAGCTATTATTAATGTTAATGTGCATTAATGGAATCTAATGAGCCCATTGGGTATGAATGGGTAGTGGTTATGAGTTGGCAAAATACTGTATGAGGAGTTTTTATATTGATAGAGCTTGAAGAGCTAGATGATGATGATGTCCTTATGATTTGGTTGTAGAGAGGTTCGACTTGGCACCTTTCGAGCTTATTGAAGCTTGGGGAAGTTGCTACAGTGAGGGGTAAACCTTTGACCTCTCAAAGGTTTGAGGTAACCAGGGGAAACTTAATTTTTATAGTTAAATTTGTATTGTAATGTAAAATGTGATTTGTTAGTTAATTTGATGATGCATATTGGAAAATTCTTGAATATGAAATAGTTTGAGAAAGAAAACGTTGATTTTACCACCTTTGATGTTTTATGAAATTAATTGAAATTTATTACTTGGGTAGAGAATTTTGATGAATTATATGTTAAAATGTGGAGTATATGTGTTATGTGAGTCATGTGTTGAGTAATGAATGTTGAAAAGCATAAAATATGTGAAACGTGCATGGCATGATCATTGGCGGGAGTTCGCCTAGGGAGAGGAGTAGTTTGATTGGAAATCCACGTGGTATTGGCTGTGACCGTTGGAATCGAAAACTAGCCTTGGCACCAACCGTTGGAATCGGGAGGTAGCCCTTGTCTCATGGTTGATCTGGTATTGCCCCACTTATTCTACGAGCAACTCGAACCTAACTAATCTCCATCAGTCATGAGGAGGCTAGATTAAGGGTATGACACCCATGGTTGTTAGTAGTGGGAAAATCGGATTACATAAGTGAGTGAGTTAACCCTAGCCCTGTAGCTTCTAACAAGTGAAAGGCTAGGTTAGTCCATAAAGGACATAGCCACGTGAAAGCTACTAGTTTTCGTGTCGGAGGTAAGAAGAGGATATAGGTTGGCACATGATCATACATATAAGTCCCGGCCACATGGTTGTTAGTTTTAATGGTCCGGCACATTTTAAAGGCATATGGTTATTATTTTTACGACCCTAATTTATGTTTTTTGAAAACAATATGATATAGTATTTTGTGGCAAGCCTGGTCACATGGTTGTTTAGTTTTGTAAACCTTGGCCCAATACTATGTGATATATGTTTTATGTGCCTATTTGCGTCTATTTACAATTAATATGTAATTGTAAGGGTTAAGTGAAACTTGGTTACTGAGTGGTTGTACACACCCCTTAATTTCTCAATTTTTCAGGGACTAGTTTCATTAGATTCAAGTCAGGGAAAACACACAGAGACTTAGGATTTGTGGAGTAAATCCTCTTAATGTCTCTCTTTAGTAGTTTACATGTGTAATTGTTAATCTATTTTCCAACTAGGAATTAATTGTCATGATAGGTGTACTGCTTGCTTAATTTTGTGTTTAACTAGTGTATTTTGTGCCTTGGGTTAGTGAGTTTTTTATTGTGAACCCGTGGATAGAGCCAAATACTTGTGCAAGTAGGAACACATGTATTTTTTGAGAAATAATGAATGAATGATTGATTTTGGGAACTTTTCCTCCCTCTCTATGTTTTGTGAAAATTAGGGTTGAGTGGTGATTTTGTGAAACAAGTGTTTCTCGTTGTGTGTGGTGTGTTGTACGAGTCTCCCAAGTCTATTGAGTGTGGTTGGTGGGTTGGTGTAGGCTATTGGCACGTGTGGTTGAGTTGGGACACCTCATTTGGAAATTTTTGTGAAAATGTGTCAAAATGGGTTTTTAGTGTCCAACTTTTGATAGAAAATGAATTTGAGTATGAAACTAGTACTATTAGCTAGAGCTAGGAGAAAGCTTCGTGTAGACACTAATACCACCTCAATCGGACATCGGACAAAGATTTAGGGCACATTGGAAGTTTGCTCCATATGTTGTCAATGATAGCACTGATTTATCAAATTTCATGCAATGTACCACGGTGCATGGCGCCTCTCGCTACGGCACATGCACAGAGGAGACACGTTCATGCGCTGCGGCACACATGTCAAATTCTGTGTAAAAATTTGTTGAGTTTTAAAACTCATTATTGGGTCCCAATTGATTTTCAAGCTTCCACTTTGTTTTCAAAACTCTAATTTGGAGTCCTTAAAATATATTTGAGATCTGAAAGGTTGAAAATTAGGATTCCTTGAAATAGATTTGAGAAATTTATTTAGAAACCCTACAGTTTGGTAATTCTTGTGAGTTAAGCCCTGGATTACTATAATTTAGAGTTAAGTATGATTTAACCTTAGGGAGGTTACAGCTTAGAAATTGATTTCTCCATATCATTCATGTTATAGTTCATAACAAATTAGTCATAACTTTTCGAGAGTGAGTTCAAGATCAAATCTATTGCTAACTTTTGGCTTAAGGAAAATCCAGGCCTCTCAAGGTGATCAATATAGCTCTTTATCTTTAAAACATGAGTGCTAACTAATGCACCCTCAACCATCTTGTAGGAATGTAAGGCCTTTGTGGTCTCATACCTCTCTTGACTGGCTGTTGCTTGCTGGAACATTTCCTTAAGATGTTCAATCATCTCATAAGCCTCCATGTGTTTAAAATCTCTTTGAAGTTCTGGAACTATGGTAGTTAGCATTAGGCATCCTACATCCATCGAGTCATTGGTATGCTTTGTGTAAGCATCCCTTTGAGCTCTTAGAGCGTTGGCTGCCTTAGGAATGGATTCATCCAGGACATAAGCCTTTCTTGCTTGCTTGAGAACAATTCTCAAGTTCCTAAACCAATCAAGAAAGTTCATCTCATTGAGTTTGTCCTTCTTAAGGACTATTTGTAATGTCCACCTTGACATTACCAAATTCACCACACAATCACAACAACTAATCATAATTAGGAGCAAGGATTTGCTCCTAATCTCACATTGTATAAAAAGGTTTAAAACTAATAATCTTTTAAAATAATAAGTATGGAATAATTGGGATCCTATAAAACCCTTTAAATTGATAGTTTGAGCTCAAACTTAATGATTTAAATAGGTATTGGAAGCATGGAAAGGTTTTGGGAATCAAACCACTTCAAAACAGGGCCAAAAATGTCATTTTTGAGTATTTTGGTCTGTGCGCCGCAGCTCGTAGTCCATGCACCACGGCTTGTGGCACAGAATGCCAAGTTTTCTCGCTGTACCGTGCATCGCGGCATGTGCGAAATGTGCCGCGGCGACCTGTTCATGACAGCAATGCTATCATGATAGCTTTTCTGGATGAACTTTGAACGTATGCCATTTTCACATACGATGTCCGATTGGAGTGATTCAAGAGCCCACACGAAGCTTATTCAATAAGCTAACTAATGGTATAAGTTTCATTATGATCTGACACCGTATAAGAATTTTAAACACTCAGATGCAAAGTCAATTTTTCAAAGAAATTTTCAAGTACCCAAAATTCATAACTTATACCATTAACCCATTATGAGGCTTGAACCAAGTTCAATAGACCAAATATACTTGAGTGACCAATCAAACACACAAAACATACCAAATACAAAATTTGGCCACTCAATGGCCATTTTGCCCAATATGGCCAAAATGCACAATTAGCATTACAAGCACTATTTAGCCTCTATTGCCATATAATAGACTACAATACATTATCACCACTTAGATAAAATATTCCTTGTACTTGTATTAGTATTTTAGCTCATCACCACAAAAAAATTACCACATATTCACCTTATATATAATATTAGGCTAAAATACACAATAACATAATATGAAACAAGTGCAACAACGATCAAAATGATATGCATTCCTAGTTGGCAACATATAATATCATATAACAAGTTTATGTACATTACTTAAACCAAAATCGAGCTTTAGAAAGAGTGTAGCAGATATGCTAGCCCCTGCCCAATTCTCTCCTTAGCTCAGTCTCACTGGTAGCACCTATAAAATGATAATCCATGAGGTGAGATAAAAATCTCAATAACTACAATAATCTACATTATTAATTAACAAGCCAAGTTATAAACAAGTATTAAAATGAGTAACTTAATCACATTATATAATATCATCACAAATTAACATGCATAATCCCTAACCATCCGGTCCTCCAATACTCCCGACTGAACCAGTAGGCTATTTACAAAACCAAACCACATGTATGGTCCCCAAACTCACCATCCATGGTAGGACTACCCGCCAAGGTGTCCTAAACCACTTTCGGACTACTGTTTCCCCCTATTACAAGTAATTAGGGTGTCGTTACTCCAACACCGCATCCTATGGATGCTAAGGAGCATAGTCTCCAACTCCGTACCCTTTTGGGTACTAAGGAGAATAAGTCTCCAACACCGCACCCATTTTCGGGCACTGAGGAGAATAAATGCTGTACCTGGCGTCCTGAGGTACTAGCAATGCCATATAGACTTAATCTTCACTATCTCTATTAGGGTGACCTCCTACCCTCTAATATGCCACATTTCACTACATATCTCTACTTGACCATGCATAAACAACTTTTCAAGCAAGTATAACAAAATATTTCCATTAAGTTCAAAATATAGAATTTTACAAAACCAATACTCCACTTTTTCTAAAATAGTTAACCTTTAAAGAATTTATACATATATACTCAACAAATCATAGAAAAGCACTTGAGAATAACTTATACAAGGTAATAAATAATGCAAATTATCTAGTTACCTCAACCCTTTTGTTACTAAAAGGGTTACCTATGGTACTAATTCTCTTCTTGTGTCAATATAAGTCTTCCCACACCACAATCTACATCAACAAATACTATATGTTAATTTTCCATTAACACAAGCACCATTAGCTAATAATAACCTCCCAATTCTCCCACTTCTCACTTAAATTCTCAACAAATAGACTTGTTTAAGATTAAAATTTATTTACTTCATCCCTTCAAGTCTCTTTCTAACTTTATCACAACATAAAACTCAATACCTTAACTTATCACACTTCAACACCCCATGATCAAGATAAAGCTTGATCCAACTTCCACTAAACAACAAAGTAGCTTCATATTACTACATGTTCCAGATAAAAAAAAACCAAAATTAAACCTTTAGAGTCAATAGAAACCTTTAAAACATTGACCAAATTCTCACTCTTCCAAATCCAATGGAAAATGAGATGAAAAGGTAGAGGAGAAGAGTAGGAATCTTACCCAAGAGTTTAAAGGCTCAAATGATCTTCAAAATCCTTTCAAATTGATGCCCTAGCAGTGCCTAAAGTTACCTCCTTCGTGCTCTAGGTTTTCCACTACAAAATCTGAGTTTTTTCTGTTCGATTCCTGAAAATATAAGTTGCCTGCTGTGCCGTGCGCCACAACGCATGCCGTGCAAGCTGCGGCTCACGGTACAGCAAGCAACAACTTGATTTGCTCCCCCCTGATGCCTCCTAACTTGATCCGACTTTCATCCTATCTCAATTTAGAGCCAAATATGACCTAAAAATTCAATTAGCCACCAAAAACATACTTAAATAAATTAATCATATTTTTTAACTAATTTATCTCTTAATTAATCCATTTTTTCCAGATTTGATGTTTTAGGATGTTACACTATTCGCAATGATAGTGTAATAGTGTTACTAGTTGACATGATTCTACAATAAAATACATAAAGTTAATTTTATATCTCCCACTAAAACCAACAACCCTTAACTTTGATTAGCGGGCTAAGACCCATATTTCACTTAAGTTTAAGTCTTCTTTCGTCTTCTTTCGCAATACACTTAAAATTAAGTTATTTAGGTAGGTAACTCATTTACCAATTACATCATATATAACTTTTAGATCTTTATGGGATTCAATCATCATATGATCCGGCATGTTCAATCCCATCTAATGCCTTAAGATCCAAAACCATTTTGATAATCTCAATTAAGTTAGACAATAAGGAATCTTTTTGAGTAGCATATATTATTCACGCATGTCTCACCAATATAACCCAAATATATCCACTTTGGTGGATCCTACATTTAAGTGATCTAAGTTTTGACAAGTTTTCATTAATTGACAGCATTATGACTTAAAATTTTGATTAGAGGGTTTGATTTATTAATTTAATAATCATGTAAAGTGAAAGCAATTGTATCTCATTACAAAATCATGCATATTATGATCTAATCAAAAGAATAATCAAACATGACATAATATGGCTCTCACCTAACCTATGTCCTTCCCAAGCCAATGAGAGGATCTCTCTAAAAAATGAATTACATCAAAGAAACCTCGTCTATACATATGAGGGGTTGAGATAAGAAGAGAATGTATATTCAGAGTTTATAGAGAGAGGCACGAACACAGGCCATATTTAAAATTTACAACCCTTGTAAAACTAGAGCCATATGTGTCACTATACCCAAACAACTTCAAGGAAAAGAAAAACACAACAAATAAACAATTTATATATAATGAAAGGCTATAAATTATGAATTAGGTTGTGCTATGCAGAGTTAACCACAGTGGTCCTACTATGAGAACGGACCAAAGCTTTCAAAAAAGACTTATTCTCTTTGAATGAATTACTGCCTTAGATCCTTTGGATTCATCAATCATATTGACAATTCAACCTAAACCATATGAAGACGTAAAGGAACAATAATGATATTGAAAACATACATCATATGGACGAACATTAGACATATTGAGAATACACATCATATAACTAAATATTAATCATATTAATTAATTTAAATTCATATAAATTCAAATACATATAAAATAAGTTTATATATATGTTTCGAAAACATCACATGAAAAACATATATAGATTTTAAAAATATCACATATAAATTTTGAAAATCTTAAAGCAACACTCATCTAAAGAAGTTCATCGCATGAAGATTTAAGAACATAATCGAGCAAAACTTAATTTAAATAAAAATTTAACCTAGCTCTGGTACAACTGTTAAGTAGGGAGGCACAGTGAAAGATTAAAATTTTAAAGTCTTTATCTTGATATGGACTGAACGAGCTCATTTAAGTCAAAGAAGAGTTACCTTTTAATTCTTTAAACTTAGTGCATGTTCTCTTCAAGAGTTTGGATCTCAAAAGCTAACAACATAGATCTGCTCCCTCTATTGGTATCCACACGAATATCTCTCTAACTCGAATAGCATGCTAGCGCTCCTAGTGTCCATTCTTCTTTGAATGTTATTTTTCTTTTCTATAGGGCGTTTCGTGGCTCTCAAAGTGTTTTATCAAAACTTTTCTAACTCTCTCTTCCTTCATAAAGGACGTCCCTATCTATATATAATATATAGATAAGGGTTTTTGTCTTCCACTTAAAAAGCCTACAAAAATATAATTAAATTTATCTCATAAATTTAATCTATGATATCATATCTAATTCAAATTTATCCTATAAATTCAAATTATAAAGCTGAAATGATATTTTCTCATATCATGTTAGTTATTAAATTAATCTATCATATAAAATTAAATTTAAAACTAACATAACATAACATAATATAATATAATATATTATATATAACATATATCATATATACATATTATATTATATATATATACAAATATATATATATGCATATATATTTCAAATATATTATATATATATATTTTTAATTTTATATATCATATATATAATATATTGTAAATTTTAGTTTTTGATATATTAAGTTTCCAATTAATATTCCTAAAATACTATCTTCAACACTACTTATTATTCTTCCATCAATTATTAATAATTCTATTGGTGAGTTTTCTTCCTTCTTGAAAATAAGCTTTTACTAATAATTGTACTCTAGCAATATATATTTCAGTTACTTCATCTTTAAATGGTAATTTATTAATTTCAGCATCTATTAAGGCTTTACTTATTAATGATATTCTTAATACTCTTTCTGTTAGTGTTGATTTTATAGGGTGTTTTCTTTTCTAAAACTACACATGCATATTTTTCTTACTTTTTAGATTTTACAAATTTTCCTACTTCATTTATAAAACTTTCATTTTTAATTCTATATATTTATATGAAATATAAAATTCAAATATAATTATATATATATAATTCATTCACCCTATATTACATTCATTGAATCTAGACATATTTTAAATTCAATGAATTTGGACATTATAGCTCGAGTTAGGCTATTCTTGTGTATAACCTTGTAGGCCTATATGAAATTGACAGTAGGCTAATTACGCTATTAGCCCACAAGTCACAAGTGGCCTCTAGCAAGACATTGCAACTACCCAATTCATATGGGGATCGATGATCTGATGTAACCTATATGCAATCATATCACATCCCTTTTGTCACACGATATTTCAGTCAAGTATGAGACATGGAATTGTCATTCTCTTTACCTGACAATTACTTTCTCAATCTCTAAGTAAACTAACAGTAGAAATGGAAAAAAAAACCCTTTTCTATTATAGTATAGCCATACATTTTCTCAGTCTTATTCATTAAGGGGCCCATTAATATCTCTTACTTAATGTGAGGGACAAATTCCATCTTGACTACTCATATTCCTCTGCATAAATATTACTAAACTCAATCATAGCCTTTATGATCACCTGATCAAATGTAACTTTTGATTATGTCAAAGTTCAATGGTCATCATGTAGGAATCCATGATGATCTTAGGTCAAAGGGCTTAGTGATATAGTTACATATGAGATAAGCTTATAACTTGTACCATGCAGCTTTCTCATAATGGGTTGGTGCAACACCTTATGCTCTTTCAAGTTCCTATGACTTTAATTTGTATCTTTATCAATTAATCAAAGTCATACTAGTCTTGTTTTATCTATGATCCCTCATAGATGACTGACCAAGGATATTTAGGATAATCACTATAGTTTGTCCAAGGATACAGTTATCATATTGAACTTAAAATTGTTATGATAACAAAAGAGAAATTCATTAAATAACAATGTGCATAGTATAATGATTGGCCCTATGGCACAATTTCTAACACTTTTAACTCTAATACACAAGCTCTCAACATATCCTCTAAGGCCAATATGGTCCGTTTTATTTGCATATCTGCTTATGGATGATAGACCATATTGAATCTCAACTTAGTACTCATGGCATACTGTAAAGCTTCTCAAAACTTAGAAGTAAATCTTAGATCTCTATCAAAAATTATATTCTTCAGCACACCATGTAACTTGACCACTTCTCAGATATTAATCTCTGCCAACTTTTTTAGAGAATCACTTATTCGAATCACTAAGAAATGAGTCGATTTAATAAGTCTATGAATTATGACCCAAATGGCATTATGTCTAGATTAAGTTCTTGGCAACCCAGTTATAAAATCCATAGAAATGCTCTCCCATTTTCACTTAGGAATATCCATAGTTGCAACATTCCTACTGGACTTTGGTTCTCTATCTTAACCTTTTGATTAGTCAAACATCGAGTCATAAACTCTGTTACATCTTTCTTCATACCAAGCCACCACTAATACCACTTCATATCCTAGTACCTATGTAGCTCCCGGATGGATCGTGTACTTACTGTAGTGAGCCTCATTCAAGATAACTCTTCTCAGATCTACATCGTTACGCACGTACATCCTATCTTGATAAACCACAAAACCATCATCACTAAATCCAAAATTAATAACTTGATCTGCTTCAATCTCTTCTCTAATCCTTAAGAGACTCTCATCTTTTAGTTGTTCCATTCTCAATTCCTTCTAGAAATCATTGGTAATCTCAGTGGAACAGGCACCAACTAATGCCTTCAGTGGCACATCCAATTGCAACTCAATAAAAGACTCTATCAATCTGTATTCCTTAACCATAAGACTTGCCACATGCAAAGTCTTCCAGCTCAACGCATCAACAACCACGTTAGCTTTACCCAAATGGTATTTCAATTCAAAGTTATAATCCTTAAGAAGCTCCATCTACCTCTTCTGCCTCATATTTAGCTCCTTTTGATCTATCAGGTATTTCAAACTCTTATAGTTGTTAAACACAGTGAATACTGTACCATATAGGTAACGGTGCCAAATCTTTAGAATAAACACCACTGTTGCAAGCTCTAAATCATGCACAGGATAGTTCTCTTCGTGTAGTCTCAATTGTCATGAAGCATAGGTTACAACTCGACTATCTTGCATCAAGACACAACTAAGACCTTTCAAAGACGCATTTGTGTATACCTCGTAAGGTAACCTTAGATTAAGGATAATCAATACTAGTTCTATGTTTAATTTCTCATTTAGCTTCTAAAATGCTACTTCATACCAGTCATCCCATGCATAAGGTTGATCTTTTCAAGTTAGTTTAATTAAAGAAGAAGTTATCTAGGAAAATCCCTAAATAAATCATCGATAATACCTCGCTAATCCCAAAAAACTACGTATCTCTATGATTGAACTAGGATGTTCCCATTTCAACACTACATCAACCTTATACAGATCTACTAAAATTCCATCTGTAGACACTACGTGTTCTAAAAATCTCACTTCTCTTAACCAAAACTCGCACTTACTAAGCTTGGCATATAACTCTCTATTTTTCAGAATTTGTAGTATCGTTCTCAAATGCATCGCATGTTTTTCCTCATTCTTAGAATAGATCAAGATGTCATCTATAAAGACCACTACAAACTGATCTAAGAATGGCTTAAAGATTCAGTTTATATAGTTTATAAACATTGCTAGCATATTGGTCAAAAAAATGGCATAACCAAGAATTCATAATGGTCATACCTGTTCTGAATGCTATCTTGTGTACATTTACTGCACTAACCCTCAATTAATGATACCTTGACCTCAAGTCAATCTTAGAAAAGATTGAGGCACCAGCCAATTAATCTAAAAGATCTTCTATCCTTGGTAAGGGATACTTGTTCTTCATAATTGCCTTATTCAATTGCCGGTAATTGATGTATAGTCACAAACTGCCATCCTTCTTTCTTACCAATAATATTGGTGATCCCTAAAGTGATATACTTGATCTGATGAATCCCATCTTTAGTAAATCTTTAATCTGCTTATTTAATTTAGCCAATTCCGATGGCCATATTCTATAAAGGGCCTTTAATATTGGTTTAGTTCTAAAAAACCAAATTAACTGAGAACTCAACTTCCCTTTCAAGAGGTAATCTAGTCATCTCTTCTAGAAATACCTCTAGGAACTCACTTACTACTCTAATCTTCTTGATCCCACCATTATACACCGTGCTAGTTACAAAGAATATCATATAGGCATCACAACCTTGCCAGATCAACTTCTCAGCACTTATTATTGATAGAAACTTAGGTTGCTTTAAGGAGTCCATAGTTGCACACAATACTGGTAGTGAAACTACCTTTTTGTCATAATCAATCATAGCATTATTCACTACTAGCCAATCCATGCCAATTATCACATCTATTCCTCTCATAGGAATACAAATCAGATCAATCTTAAAAACTCCATCCTCAAATTGAATCTCCACATTCTAACAAGCTTGACTTGTAATACTAGATGATCTAGAAGGTTTTGTCACTTTAATGAGCATAAGAAATTCTTGTAAAGACATTTTCAATCTATCCATACATTCCTTAGACACAAAAGAATAGGTGGCACCCGAATCAAACAATGCCTCTACTTTGTGACCATTAACAAAAATCATACCTCTAATCAGGTTCGAAGATGCTCTAGCCTCTTCCTGTGTAACTACAAATACTCAACTAGGAACCATTAATCTCTACTCAGTCTCCTCAACTCTGCCTCTTGGGCATTACCTCACTACATGACCTGACTTACCAACTTGTAGCAAGCCCAACATATTCTCGGATGAGATCTACCGTATATGTGCACTAGGGCATCCTTCTAGTAGTCAAAGTCAGAGCTGGAAAATTCAACGCTTGCCTCAAGACTGTAGAGGCCCAATTCTCACACCTCTACCCCTCTGCATAACCTTTCCTTCTAGAAGAATTAGAACTTCCTATTACTAAACCCAGGCTTCTTTGAGATTCCACCTGTCAGACCAAATAAGATGAAAACCTCCCCATACTATCTTACCTCCTCACAGCATCTGTCTCTCTACCACACCTAGTTGCTACCCTCAGCTTAGCACATCTCCTTATATGTCAGCATATCAAGCAGTGTTATTTATTATTGGTACTCGGGTCTCATCTTTTCAAGCAATCTTTTCAACCTTTCACTTTAAGTCATTACTGTGATGGAGATATATGGAGTAAGCTAATAAGTCATTAAATCTTCTTATGAATTCTTCCTCATCTAGGTCTCCCTACCTTAAAGCGTGAAATTCCTCTTCCTTCTCGGTTCTAAATGAGACTAGGAGATGTGATCAAAGAAAAACCTCTTGAACTCATCCGAGCTAAATCGAAAACCACTAGTTGGTCTCACAGATTCCCTCCACCTCTTAGTAGTACCAACTAGCTACACTAAGGTCAAGATAACTTTTTGCTCTGAAGTACAGTTGGCCACCTCAAAGATGGTTTCCATTCGCTCTATCCACAATTTTGCTTCACCTTCCCTCATACTTCCATCAATGCGGCGGGTTGAATCAAACACAACATCTTCCAAGCACGATCAATAGATAGATTAGTGTTAGGAATCTCTGGTCTGCTATGTAACATTTTAAAATCTTCAAATCTGGAAAAATTAACTAATTAAGGAATAATTAGTTAAAAATTATAATTAATTTATTTAATTATATTTTTTGGATTGTTAATTTGCTTTTTAGGTCATATTTGGCTCTAACTAAAAATTTTGAAAATAATTAGAAAATGATAGTTTTTATGATAGAAAACCTAGAAACATGAAGGAACAAGGCTTAAGGCACTGCTAGGGCATCATTTTGGAAGGATTTTGAAGATAAATTGGG
>NW_026555336.1:19446423-19519125 GCF_029017545.1 Prosopis cineraria | reverse complement strand
TTTTCTTAATGTTTTGCTTAGCAGTTTTAAGAATCCCATGCAATTCATGTAACATCCAAAAAATTTTAATCCTGAATTATTAACTTAATTAGAGTAGTTAGTGAGTTAATGAGGTATGTAGCTAGAGCGGCTTAACTTAGCATAATTGATGTGATTTCAGCCCTACAAGTAGGTCTGGATCGATGGTAGGCCACTCGAGAAAGGAAAGAGGATGAAAAGTGAAGAGTTGTATTCTGTACCACACGCCGCGGCGTGTGGTTGGTCTGTTGTGACACACGGATATACTTTGAATGTAATGAAATCCTTTATGCCATGCGCCGCGACGGAGGGCAACGTGTGCCATAGTGCACAGCCAAAATTTGATAAATTTGATCCATGAGCTACACAAAAACAGAAGAGGAAGAGAGGAGGAAAATGAAGAGCTTGGTTTTGGCTCTGCTAGGGCACGATATTAGCCCTATTGAGGATGGATTGAGCTCCCAAACACCTAAGGTAAGATTATGGTGTTTTCTTCTTCCCTCCCTCTCTCATTTATGATTATTTATGGTAGGGTTTGAGTTGAGAGATGAATTTTTGGTCCATAAGAGTATGGGTCTGATTCCATTACTTTAAATGAGAATAATGGGAGTGATTTAATGTATTGGAACACCACATTGATGATTTTGGAAGTGGTTGGTCTATAAGAGTATTTAATATCTGGAAATTGGTATTTATGAGGTAGTTAGGAGAAGTTAATGTGCATTAATGATTGTTTGAGCTATTATTAATGTTAATGTGCATTAATGGAATCTAATGAGCCCATTGGGTATGAATGGGTAGTGGTTATGAGTTGGCAAAATATTATATGAGGAGTTTTTATATTGATAGAGCTTAAAGAGCTAAATGATGATGTGCTTATGATTTGGTTGTAGAGAGGTTTGTCTTGGCACCTTTCGAGCTTATTAAAGCTTGGGGAAGTTGCTATAGTGAGGGGTAAACCTTTGACCTCTCAAAGGTTTGAGGTAACCAGGGGAAACTTAATTTTTATAGTTAAATGTGTATTGTGTTGTAAAATGTGATTTGTGAGTTAATTTGATGATGCATATTGGCAAATGCTTGAGTATGAAATGTTTGAGAAAGAAAACATTGATTCTACCACCCTTGATGTTTTATGAAATTAATTGTAATTTATTACTATGGGTGAAGAATTTTGATGAATTATATGTTAAAATGTGGAGTATACGTGTTATGTAATTCATGTGTTGAGTAATGAATGTTGAAATGCATAAAATGTATGAAATGTGCATGGCATGGTCATTGGCGGGAGTTTTCCCAGGGAGAGAAGTAGTTTGATTGGAAATCCATGTGGTATCATCTATGACCGTTAGAATTGAGAACTAACCTTGGCACTGGCCATTGGAATCTGGAGTAGCCCTTGTCCTATGGTTGATCCAGGACTGTCCCACTCATTCTACAAGAAAGTCAAATATAACTAGTCTTTATCAGTTCATGAGGAGCCTAGATTAGGGGTATGACACCCCATGGTTGTTAGTATTGGGGAAAATCAGATTACATAAGTGAGTGAGTTAACCCTAGCCCTGTAGCTTCTAACAAGTAAAAGGCTGGGTTAGTCCATAAAGGACATAGCCACGTGAAAGCTACTAGTTTTGTGTCGGAGGTAAGAAGAGGATATAAGGTTGGCACATGATCATACATATAAGTCCGGCCACATGGTTATTAGTTTTGTGGTCCAGTACGTGTTAAGGGTGCATAGTTATTATTTTTACGACCTTAAGTTATGTGTTTGAAATAACATGATATAGTATTTTGTGGCAAGCCTGGTCACATAGTTGTTAGTTTTGTGAACCGTGGCCTAATACTATGTGATATATGTGTTATGTGCCTATTTGCATCTACTTACAATTAATATGTAACTATATGGGTTAAGTGAAACTTGGTTACTAAGTGGTTGTACGCACTCCTCAATTTCTCAATATTTTCATGGACTAGCTCATTAAATCCGAGTTGGGGAAAACACACAGAGACTTAAGATTTGTGGAGTAAATCCTCTTAATGTCTCTCTTTAGTAGTTTACATGTGTCATTGTTAATATATTTGCCAACTAAGAATTAATTGTCATGATGGGTGTACTACTTGTATGATTTTGTGTTTAACTAGTGTATTTTGTGCCTTGGGTTAGTGAGTTTTTATTGTGAACCTATGGATAGGGCTAAAATACTTGTACAAGTAGGAACATATGTATTTTTGAGAAATATAAATGAAATAGTTAATTTTGTGTAACTTTTCCTCCCCCTCTATGTTTTGTGAAAATTGGGGTTGAGTGGTAATTTTGTGAAACAAGTGTTTTTGGTTGTGTATGGTGTGTTGCATGAGTCCATAAGAGTCTATTGAGTGTAGTCGGAGGGTTGGTGTAGACTATTGGCACGTGTGGTTGAGTTGGGACACCCCATTTGGAAAATTTTATGGAAATGTGTCAAAATGGGTTTTAGTGTCTAACTTTTGATAAAAAATGAATTTGAGTATGAAACCAATTCCATTAGCTAAAGCTAGGAGAAAGCTCCGTGTAGACACCGAAACCACCTCAATTGGATGTCGGACGGAGAGTTAGGGTATATCGGACATTTACTCCCTGTGCTGTCAAATGATAGTACTGATCTGTCAAATTTTATGCAATGTGCCGCGGCACATGGCATAAAGGAGACATGCCATGACGCACAAACTGTAAGCTATGGCACACATGTCAAATTCTATGTAAAAATCTGTTTTGAGTTTTAAAACTCATTATTTTGGGTCCCAATTGATTTCCAAGCTTCCGCTTTGTTTTTAAAACTCTGATTTTGAGTCCTTAAACTATATTTAAGATTTGAAAGGTTGAAAATTGGGATTCCTTGAAATAGATTTTGAGAAATTCATTTAGAAACCCTACAGTTTAGTAATTCTTGTGAGTTAAGCCCTAGATTTCCATAATTTGGAGTTAAGTGTGCTTTAACCTCAAGGAGGTCACAGTTTGGTATTAGTTTCTTTGGTTTTTGAGAACTAGACCATAGATTTGTGAACTATGTGAGAATTTATTTTGTGAATGGTGCATTTGCATATAGAAAGTTGGCAATTGACATTATACACATGTTTTCCCCTTTAAGCTAGTGTTAACTATTTTCCTTTTGTAGGATAACTTCCATCTTTGGGATGGGAGAATGGTGCAAATAGGAAATACTACTGGTAACATTCTGGTGAATGTATCAAGACAAGTGCAGGAAGTCTTGGTACAAGAAGAGAATATTGTCCCTAGTGAGCATGTTGAGATAGGACAAGACTCGAGTCAAGCTAGAGAGAAACCGAGGCCTACAATGGGCAATGAGAATATATTACTAGAGCTGAGAAGCATGATGAAAAGAATTGAACAGAGAATAGATGAGCATGATGAGATTCTAAAGAAAAGACTAGAAGAGTCAAGCAAGACTGTAGAGAGAGTTGGTGGTCATGGTGGAGTGAGATTAGAGAGGGAAATGCTTGATCAACAAGAAGAAGATTATTATAAAGAGAGTGGATGGAGGAGGCCTAAACTAGTAAGGCCTAGAGAAAGAGAGCAAGAGAGCTCTATCGATTTAGCCTTGAAGAAGTTCATAAGGTTGAATCCTCCATCATTTGAGGGTTCCATGGAGAATAGAGCAGTTGAAAGGTAGATAGATTGGTTGGAGACGATCTTTTCCGTTATAACTTGTACTTCTGAGTAGTGAATAGTACTTGCTAGATTCTTGCTTGAAGATGTTGCCAACTAATAGTGGGAGAGTATGAGACCAGCGGATGGGTCTCCATTGTCATGGAGTGAGTTTAAGAGGAGATTCTTCTCCTATTATTTTCCTGCCTTATTCAGAGTTGAGAAAGAGGCTGAGTTCCACCGAATGCAGCAAGGGAACATGAATAAAGAAGAGTTCATAGCTAAGTTTAACGAATAGTCCAAATACTTAACCTACTTGAGGAATCATGATGATGAGTATTGGAAGGCTGAGCAATTACTTGAAGGCATGTGCAGTAAGCTGAGGGTAGTGGCCAGACAAGGTTGTGAGGCTAAGGACAACTAGAGGAGAGATGGTAAGGGCCATTTCTCTACATATACGGGTCCTACTGGTGGTATTGGCAAGAGAGCTGGATATAGCTCTAGACTATCTGGACTGGGTAGCAATAGTAGTAAGAAGAGAAGTTTCTAAAGGAGTTCACATTCTAGAGGTTCCCAGATAAGGAGTAATGCCCCCAGGAGTATGGATGGGCGAAGTCAAGCTTTGAGACAGGATTCTGCTCCTATGGTAGCTAGACCGATTAGGGCCCCGTAGTGCAGTAGGTGTGGAAGACACCATATTAGAGAGTGTTAGACATGTTTCAAGTGCCACAAAGTTGGGCACATTGCTCGGTATTGCCTGAGAATATTCCTCACACTGATTAAAGGTTTACTATTCTTAGTCGTGTATTTGCTATGACAAGGGAAGAGGCTGAAGCTTCCCCGAAGCTTATTTGAGACTATAATAGAAAGACAGTTTCATTACCAGTATACACGATGATTATGGTGAATGATGAGATTACACAGTCTGTACCTGTTATGACTCTAGAGACTCCCAAGTTCCTATCAGCAGTACAAGTGGAGAAATCAGTGAAGGAAGGATGCCAAGCTTTCGTAGTATTTTGCTTAGTACTCGGAGTATACGATGGAGCAATAGACAAGATAGGAGTTGTCAATGAGTTTCTTAAAGTATTTACAGACGAAGTATCTGGATTGCCACTAGAGAGAGAGATTGAGTTCTCAATCGACTTGGTACCTAGTACTGAGCCAGTCTCTAAGGCTTCGTATCAGATGGCTCCAATAGAATTGAATGAGCTTAAGAAGCAGCTAGAGGAGTTATTGGAGAAGGGGTTGATTAGACCTAGTGTTTCACCTTAGGGTTCACCTGTTCTATTTGTCAGAAAGAAAGATAATAGCTTGAGATTGTGCATAGACTACCTGTAATTGAACAAGGTGACCATTAAGAATAAGTACCCGTTACCCTAAATTGATGACTTGTTAGATCAGTTGGTTGGAGCAGTAGTATTTTTTAAGATTGATTTGAGATCTAGCTATCACTAGTTGAGAGTGAAAATGGATGATATGCCAAAGATTGCTTTCAAAAATGAGATACAAGCATTATGAGTCTTGTTATGCCCTTTGGGTTGACGAGTGCACCTGTAATCTTCATGGATTATATGAGTCAAATCTTTTAGCCCTACTTGGACAAGTTCATATTGGTCTTCATTGATGATATTTTAATATACTCGGATGATGAGGAAGAACATGCCAAGCATTTATGGATTATGTTGCAAATTTTGAAGGAGAAGAAGCTTTATATAAAGTTAAACAAATGTGAGTTCTGGTTACGTGAAGTAAAGTTTTTAGGCCATATAGTATCGGCCAGTCGTATTGCAGTTGATCCTCATAAGGTGGATGCAATGCTATAATGGGAAAGACCGATTTCTATAATCAAGATTCGAAGTTTCTTGGGTCTAGCAGGATATTATAGGAGGTTTATTCAGGGATTCTCCCAGATTGCATCTGCTTTGACCAAATTGACTAAGAGAGATCATCCTTTCATATGGATTGAAAAGTATGAATAGGCTTTTCGAGAGTTGAAGCAGAGATTGACTGCTGCACCTACGTTGACCATTCTAGATCCAAAATTGCCATTCGTAGTTTATGTGGATGCTTCACTTAAGGGTCTTGGATGTGTTTCAATCAAGATGATAGAGTTATGGCATATGCTTTGAGCTAGTTAAGACTGCACGAGGAGAACTGTTCTACCCATGACCTTAAGCTTGTGACACTAGTGTTTGCACTTAAAATATGGAGACATTACCTTTATGGTGTGTAGTTTGAGGTATACAGTGACCATAAAAAGCCTCAAATATCTAGTTGATCAAAAAGAGTTGAACATGTGGCAGCGGAGATGAATGGAGTTCTTGAAGGATTACAACTTTGAGTTAAAGTACCATCTTGGTAAGGCTAATGTAGTAGCTAATACGTTGAGCTAGAAGACGCTACACATAGCATTCTTGATGATGCAAGACCACAAGATACTAGAGGATTTCTCTAATAAGCATAAGAATGTTCCCAATTTCGTATCATACAACTTGAATGTCATAGCGATTACAAGTGAATTTTGGAAAGAATTAAGAAAAGCACAATTAGAAGACGAGTATTTGTTAGAAATCCAGAAGGACATTGAGGAAAATTGAACGATGGCTTTTGGTTTCAGTGATGATGGCTTCGTGTTATATCACGATCGTATATGTATTCCTGATGATAAGGAGATTAGAGAGACTATACTATCAGAAGCTCACAGGAGTAAGATGTACTAAGATATGAAGAAGCAGTGGTGGTGGCATGGAATGAAGTGGGATGTGACTGAGTTCATTTCTAGGTGTTTGACATGTTAGAAAGTTAAGATAGAACACCAGAGGCCACCTGGGCTATTACAACCCTTAGAAATCCCAATATGGAAATGGGATAGTGTGTCTATGGATTTTATAACAGAATTGCCTCATACTCAGGCGAGTCATGATGCTATATGGGTAATTATGGATAGACTGACTAAGTCAGCTCACTTCCTAGCCATTAGAGCATATTATACCTTAAAGAGATTTGCTGAGGTTTATGTCCAAGAGATAGTACAGTTGCATGGGGTACCAAAAGAGATTGTGTCAGATCGCGATCTGAGGTTCACATTGAACTTCTAGAGAGCTTTACACCAGGCTTTGGGTACTAAATTGAAGTTTAGTATGGCCTATCACCCATAGCCAATGGACATACTGAGAGAACAATTTAAACTCTTAGTAGAAGTTAGGATAAAAACTTACCACTTGCGGAGTTTGCTTATAATAACAACTTTCATACAAGTATTCAGATGGCTCTGTATGAAGCTTTGTATGGTCGAAAGTATTGATCACCTCTTTGCTGGACTGAGTTAAGTAAGAGAAGTGTTTTGGGTCTGAATTTGGTAGATAAAACCATAAAAAAGATAGAGGTAATTCGACAGAAGTTGTTGACTGCCCAGAGTCGGTAGAAGAGTTATGCAGATAAGAGAAGAAGACTGTTAGATTTTATGGTCGGATACCATATATTCTTGAAGGTATCGCCTATGACTGGTATTGGGAGGTCTATTCGAGCCAAGAAGTTGACTCCTAGATACATTGGTCTATTTGAGATTCTAGAGATTGGGCCTTTGGCATATCAGATTGCATTACCCCCATATTTGTCAAGTGTATATGATGTGTTTCATGTCTCACAATTCAAGAAGTACCAACCCGATCGGTCTCACATTATTGAACCAGAAGAGGTAGAGCTACGGGAGAATTTAACTTACCAAACTGAGCTAGAAAGGATAGCTGATGTGAAAGATAAGCAGCTAAAAAACAAGACTATCCATTTAGTAAAAGTGATATGGAAAGGAAATCACTCCCAATGATGCCACTTAAAAAACGAAGGAGAAAATGAGGCAACAATATCCCCATCTTTTTAGTTTAGTAAGATTTATATGATTCACCAAATGTTGGGGACAAAATTGTTAAAAGGAGGGGAGAGTTTTAACATCTAAAAAATTTTATCCTTGAATTATTAACTTAATTAGAGTAGTTAGTGAGTTAATGAGGTGTGTGGTTAGAGGGGCTTAACTTATAATAATTGATGTGATTTTAGCCTTAGAAGTGGGTCTGGATCGATGGCAGGCCACGCAGGAAAGGAAAGAGAATGAAAAAGTGAAGAGTTGTGTTCTGTGCCACACGACTCAGTGCGTGGTTGGTCCCATGGTGCACGGACATAATATAAACACAAAAGGCTCCTCTATGCCATGCATTGTGATGGAGGGCAGCGTACGCCGCTGCGCACGACCAAAAATCTGATAAATCTTATTCGTGAGCTGCGCGAAAGTAGAAGAGGAAGAGAGAAGGAAAATGAAGAGCTTGGTTTTGGCTCTACTAGGGCACAATATTTGGCCCTATTGAGGATAGATTGAAGCTCCCAAACACCCAAGGTAAGATTATGGTGTTTTCTTCTTCCTTTCCCTCTCTCATTTATGATTATTTATGGTAGGGTTTGAGTTGAGAGATGAATTTTTTGTCCATAAGAGTATGGGTCCGATTCCATTAGTTTTAAATGAGAATAATGGGAGTGATTTAATGTATTGGAACATCACATTGATGATTTTGAAAGTGGTTGGTCCATAAGAGCATTTAATATCCAAAAATTGGTATTTATGAGGTAGTTAGGAGAGGTTAATGTGCATTAATGATTGTTTGAGCTATTATTAATGTTAATGTGCATTAATGGAATCTAATGAGCCCATTGGGTATGAATGGGTAGTGGTTATGAGTTGGCAAAATACTGTATGAGGATTTTTTATATTGATAAAGCTTGAAGAGCTAGATGATGATGATATCCTTATGATTTGGTTGTAGAGAGGTTCGTCTTGGCACCTTTCGAGCTTATTAAAGTTTGGGGAAGTTGCTACAGTGAGGGGTAAACCTTTGACCTCTCAAAGGGTTGAGGTAACCAAGGAAAACTTAATTTTTATAGTTAAATTTGTATTGTATTGTAAAATGTGATTTGTCAGTTAATTTGATGATGCATATTGGAAAATTCTTGAATATGAAATAGTTTGAGAAAGAAAACGTTGATTCTACCACCCTTGATGTTTTATGAAATTAATTGTAATTTATTACTATGGGTGGAGAATTTTGATGAATTATATGTTAAAATGTGGAGTATACGTGTTATGTAAGTCATGTGTTGAGTAATGAATGTTGAAAAGTATAAAATATGTGAAACGTGCATGGCATGATCATTGGCGGGAGTTCGCCGAAGGAGAGGAGTAGTTTGATTGGAAATCCACATGGTATTGGCTGTGACCGTTGGAATCGAAAACTAGCCTTGGCACCAACTATTGGAATCGGGAGGTAGCCCTTATCTCATGATTGGTCTAGTATTGTTCCACTTATTCTACGAGCGACTCGAACCTAACTAGTCTCCATCGGTTCATAACAAGGCTAGATTAGGGGTATGATACCCCATAGTTCTTAGTATTGGGGGAAACTGGATTACATAAATGAGTGAGTTAAGCCTAGCCTAGTAGCTTCTCACAAGTGGAAGCCTGGGTTAGTTCGTGAAGGATGTAGCCATGTGAAAGCCATCAGTTTCATGTCAGAGGTAATAGGAGGATATAAGGTTGGCATATGATCATGCATATAAGTCCGGCCACATCGTTGTTAGTTTTATGGTCCGGCACATTTTAAAGGCATATGGTTATTATTTTTGCAACCCTAAGTTATGTTTTTGAAAACAATATGATATAGTATTTTGTGGCAAGCCTGGTCACATGGTTGTTAGTTTTGTAAACCTTGGCCTAATACTATGTGATATATGTTTTATGTGCCTATTTCATCTATTTACAATTAATATGTAATTGTAAGGGTTAAGTGAAACTTGGTTACTGAGTGGTTGTACACACCCCTCAATTTCTCAATATTTTCAGGGACTAGTTCATTAGATTCGAGTCGGGGAAAACACACAGAGACTTAGGATTTGTGGAGTAAATCCTCTTAATGTCTCTCTTTAGTAGTTTACATGTGTAATTGTTAATCTATTTGCCAACTAGGAATTAATTGTCATGATAGGTGTACTGCTTGCTTAATTTTGTGTTTAACTAGTGTATTTTGTGCCTTGGGTTAGTGAGTTTTTATTGTGAACCCGTGGATAGAGCCAAAATACTTGTGCAAGTAGGAACACTTGTATTTTTCGAGAAATATGAATGAAATGGTTGATTTTGGGAAACTTTTCCTCCCTCTCTATGTTTTGTGAAAATTAGGGTTGAGTGGTGATTTTGTGAAACAAGTGTTTCTCATTGTGTGTGGTGTGTTGCACGAGTCCACAAAAGTCTATTGAGTGTGGTTGGTGGGTTGGTGTAGGCTATTAGCACGTGTGGTTGAGTTGGGACACCTCATTTGGAAAATTTTGTGAAAATGTGTCAAAATGGGTTTTAGTGTCCAACTTTTGATAGAAAATGAATTTGAGGGTGAAACCAGTACCATTAGCTAGAGCTAGGAGAAAGCTTCGTGTAGACACTAATACCACCTCAATCGGACATCAGACAAAGATTTAGGGCACATTGGAAGTTTGCTCCCTATGTTGTCAAATGATAGCACTGATTTATCAAATTTCATGCAATGTACCACGGTGCATGGCACCTCTCGCTATGGCACATGGCACAGAGGAGACACGTTCATGCGCTGCGGTACACATGTCAAATTCTATGTAAAAATTTGTTGAGTTTTAAAACTCATTATTTGGGTCCCAATTGATTTTCAAGCTTCTACTTTGTTTTCTAAACTCTAATTTGGAGTCCTTAAAATATATTTGAGATCTGAAAGGTTGAAAATTGGGATTCCTTGAAATAGATTTTGAGAAATTCATTTAGAAACCCTATAGTTTGGTAATTCTTGTGAGTTAAGCCCTGGATTACTATAATTTGGAGTTAAGTATGATTTAACCTTAGGGAGGTTATAGCTTAGAAATTGATTTCTCCATATCATTCATGTTATAGTTCATAAAAATTAGTCATAACTTTTCGAGAGTGAGTTCAAGATCAAATCTATTGCTAACTTTTGGCTTAAGGAAAATCCAGGCCTCTCAAGGTGATCAATATAGCTCTTTATCTTTAAAACATGAGTGCTAACTAATGCACCCTCAGCCATCTTGTAGGAATGCAAGGCCTTTGTGGTCTCATACCTCTCTTGACTGGCCTGTTGCTGGAACATTTCCTTAAGATGTTCAATCATCTCATAAGCCTTCATGTGTTTAAAATCTCTTTGAAGTTCTGGAACTATGGTAGCTAACATTAGGCATCCTACATCCACCGAGTCATTGGTATGCTTTGTGTAAGCATCCCTTTGAGCTCTTAGAGCGTTGGCCGCCTTAGGATTGGATTCATCCAGGACATATGCCTTTCTTGCTTGCTTGAGAACAATTCTCAAGTTTCCTAAACCAACCAAGAAAGTTCATCTCATTGAGTTTGTCCTTCTTAAGGACTATTTGTAATGTCCACCTTGATATTACCAAAATTCACCACACAATCACAACAACTAATCATAATTAGGAGCAAGGATTTGCTCCTAATCTCACATTGTATAAAAAGGTTTAAAACTAATAATCTTTTAAAATAATCGTGGAATAATTGGGATCCCATAAAAACTCTTTAAATTGATAGTTTGAGCTCAAACTTAATGATTTAAATAGGTATTAGCAGCATGGAAAGGTTTTGGGAATCAAACCACTTCAAAATAGGGCCAAAAATGTCATTTTTGAGTATTTTGGTCTGTTCGCCGTAGCTCGTGGTCCATGCACCACGGCTTGTTGCACAGAATGCCAAGTTTTCTTGCTGTACCGTGCATCGCGGCTTGTGCGAAATGTGTTGCGGCACACCTGTCCATGACAGCAATGCTGTCATGATAGCTTTTCTGGATGAACTTCGAACGCACGCCATTTTCACATACGATGTCCGATTAGAGTGATTCAAGCTCCCACACGAAGCTTATTCAATAAGCTAACTAATGGTATAATTTCATTATGATCCAACACCGTATAAAAATTTTAAACACTCAGATGCAAAAGTCAGTTTTTCAAAAAAAATTTCAAGTACCCAAAATTTATAACTTATACCATTAACCCATTGTGAGGCTTGAACCAAGTCCAATAGACCAAAATACACTTGAGTGACCAATCAAACACACAAAAACATACCAAATACAAAATTTGGCCACTCAATGGCCATTTTGCCCAATATGGCCAAAATGCACAATTAGCACTACAAGCACTATTTGGCCTCTATTGCCATATAATACACTACAATACATTATCACCACTTAGATAAAATATTCCTTATACTTGTATTAGTATTTTAGCCCATCACTACAAAAATTACCACATATTCACCTCATATATAATATTGGGCTAAAATACACAATAACATAATATGAAACAAGTGCAACCAATCAAAATGATATGCATTCCTAGTTGGCAACATATAATATCATATAACAAGTTTATGTACACTACTCAAACCAAAATCGAGCTTTAGAAAGAGTATAGCAGATATGCTAGCCCTTGCCCGATTCTCTCCTTGGCCCAGTCTCACTGGTAGCACCTATAAAATGATAATCCATGGGGTGAGATAAAAATCTCAGTAACTACGATAATCTACATTATTGATTAACAAGCCAAGTTATAAACAAGTATTAAAATGAGTAACTTAATCACATTATATAGTATCATCACAAATTTACATGCATAATCCCTAACCATCCAGTCCTCCAATACTCCCGACTGAACCAGTAGGCTATTTCACAAAACCAAACCACATGTATGGTCCCCAAACTCACCATCTATGGTAGGACTACCCGGCCAAGGTGTCCTAAACCACTTCCGGACTACTGTTTCCCCCTATTACAAGTAATTGGGGTGTTGTTACTCCAACACCGCATCCTATGGATGCTAAGGAGCATAGTCTCCAACTCCGCACCCTTTTGGGTACTAAGGAGAATAAGTCTCCAACATCGCACCCATTTTCGGGCACTAAGGAGGATAAATGATGTACCTGGCGTCCTGAGGTACTAGCAATGCCATATAGACTTAATCTTCACTATCTCCATTAGGGTGACCTCCCACCTCTAATATGCCACATTTCATTACATATCTCTACTTGACCATGCATAAACAACTTTTCAAGCAAGTATAACAAAATCTTTCCATTAACTTCAAAAATATAGAATTTTACAAAACCAATACTCCACTTTTTCTAAAATAGTTAACCTTTAAAGAATTTATACATATATACTCAACAAATCATAGAAAAGTACTTGAGAATAACTTATACAAGGTAATAAACAATGTAAATTATCTAGTTATCTCAACCCTTTTGTTACTAAAAGGGTTACCCGTGGTACTAATTCTCTTCTTGTGTCAATATAAGTCTTCCCATACCACAATCTACATCAACAAATACTATATGTTAATTTTCTATTAACACAAGCACCATTAGCTAATAATAACCTCTTAATTCTCCCACTTCTCACTTAAATTCTCAACAAATAGACTTGTCAAGATTAAAATTTATTTACTTCATCCCTTCAAGTCTCTTTCTAACTTTATCACAACATAAAACTCAATACCTTAACTTATCACACTTCAACACCCCATGATCAAGATAAAGCTTAATCCAACTTCCACTAAACAACAAAGTAGCTTCATATTACCACATGTCCAAGATAAATAAACCAAAATTAAACCTTTAGAGTCAATAGAAACCTTTAAAACATTGACCCATGGCTTAATGCCATTAGACCAAATTCTCACTCTTCCAAATCCAATGGAAAATGAGATGAAAAGGTAGAGGAGAAGAGTAGGAATCTTACCCAAGAGTTTAAAGGCTTAAATGATCTTTAAAATCCTTTCAAATTGATGCCCTAGTAGTGCTTAAAGTTGCCTCCTTCGTGCTCTAGGTTTTCCACTACAAAATCTGAGTTTTTTTGCTGATTCCTGAAAATATAAGTTGCCTGCTGTGCCGTGCGCCACAACGCATGCTGTGCAAGCTGCGGCTCACGGTACAGCAAGCAACAACTTGATTTTGCTCCCCCCTGATGCCTCTTAACTTGATCCGACTTTCATCTTATCTCAATTTAGAGCCAAATATGACCTAAAAATTCAATTAGCTACCCAAAAACATACTTAAATAAATTAATCATATTTTTAACTAATTTATCCCTTAATTAATCCATTTTTTCCAGATTTGAAGTTTTAGGATGTTACACTATTCGCAATGATAGTGTAGTAGTGTTACTAGTTGACATGATTCTATAATGAAATACATAAAGTTAATTTTATATCTCCCACTAAAACTAACAACCCTCAACTTTGATTAGCGGGCTAAGACCCATATTTCACTTAAGTTTAATTCTTCTTTCGCAATACACTTAAAATTAAGTTATTTAGGTAGGTAACTCATTTACTAATTACATCACATATAACTCTTAGATCTTTATGGGATTCAATCATCATATGATCCGGCATGTTCAATCCCATCTAATGCCTTAAGATCCAAAACATTTTGATAATCTCAATTAAGTTAGACAATAAGGAATCTTTTTGAGTAGTATCATTATTCACGCGTGTCTCACCAATATAACCCAAATATATCCACTTTAGTGGATCCTACATTTAAGTGATCTAAGTTTTGACAAGTTTTCATTAATTGACAACATTATGACTTAAAATTTTGATTAGAGGGTTTGATTTATTAATTTAATAATCGTGTAAAGTGAAAGCAATTGTATCTCATTACAAAATCATGCATATTATGATATAATCAAAAGAATAATCAAACATGACATAATATGGCTCACCTAACCTATGTCCTTCCCAAGCCAATGAGAGGATCTCTCTAAAAAATGAATTACATCAAGAAACCTTGTCTATACATATGAGGGGTTGAGATAAGAAGAGAATGTACATTCAGAGTTTATAGAGAGAGGCACGACACACAGGCCGTATTTAAAATTTACAACCCTTGTAAAACTAGAGCCATATGTGTCACTATACCCAAACAACTTCAAGGAAAAGAAAAACACAACAAATAAATAATTTATATATAATGAAAGGCTATAAATTATGAATTAGGTTGTGCTATGCAGAGTTAACCACAGTGGTCCTACTATGAGAATGGACCAAAGCTTTCAAAAAAGACTTATTCTCTTTGAATGAATTGCTGCCTTAGATCCTTTGGATTCATCAATCATATTGACAATTCAACCTAAACCATATGAAGACGTAAAGGAACAATAATGATATTGAAAACGTACATCATATGGACGAACATTAGACATATTGAGAATGCACATCATATAACTAAATATTAATCATATTAATTAATTTAAATTCATATAAATTCAAATACATATAAAATAAGTTTATGTATATATATGTTTCGAAAACATCATATGAAAAACATATATAGATTTCAAAAATATCACATATAAATTTCAAAAATCTTAAAGCAACACTCATCTAAAGAAGTTCATCGCATGAAGATTTAAGAACATAATCGAGCAAAACTTAATTTAAATAAAAATGTAACCTAGCTCTGGTACAACTGTTAGGTAGGGAGGCACAGTGAAAGATTAAAATTTTAAAGTCTTTATCTTGATATGGACTGAACGAGCTCGTTTAAGTCAAGGTGGATATAAGAGTTACCTTTTAATTCTTTAAACTTGGTGCATGTTCTCTTCAAGAGTTTGGATCTCAAAAGCTAACAACATAGATCTGCTCCCTCTATTGGTATCCACACGAATATCTCTCTAACTCGAATAACATGCTAGCGCTCCTAGTGTCCATTCTTTTTTGAATGTTATTTTTCCTTTCTATAGGGCGTTTCATGGCTCTCAAAGTGTTTTTGTTATCAAAACTTTTCTAACTCTCTCTTCCTTCATAAAGGACGTCCCTATCTATATATAATATATAGATAAGGGTTTTTGTCTTCCACTTAAAAAGCCTACAAAATATAATTAAATTTATCTCATAAATTTAATCCACAATATCATATCTAATTCAAATTTATCCTATAAATTCAAATTATAAAGCTGAAATGATATTTTCTTATATCATGTTAGTTATTAAATTTAATCTATCATATAAAATTAAATTTAAAACTAACATAACATAACATAATATAATATAATATAATATATTATAACATATATCACATATACATATTATATTATATATATATACAAATATATATATGCATATATATTTCAAATATATTATATATATATATTTTTAAATTTATATATCACATATATATATATATATATATTGTAAATTTTAGTTTTTGATATATTAAGTTTCCAATTAATATTCCTAAAATACTATCTTCAACACTACTTATTATTCTTCCATCAGTTATTAATAATTCTATTGGTGAGTTTCTTCCTCCTTGAAAATAAGCTTTTACTAATAATTGTACTCAAGCAATATATATTTCAGTTACTTCATCTTTAAATGATAATTTATTAATTTCAGCATCTATGAAGGCTTTACTTATTAATGATATTCTTAATACTCTTTCTGTTAGTGTTGATTTTATAGGGTGTTTCTTTTCTAAAACTACACATGCATATTTTTTTACTTTTTAGATTTTACAAATTTTCCTACTTTATTTATAAAACTTTCATTTTTTAATTCTATATATTTATATGAAATATAAAATTCAAAACATAATTATATATATATATAATTCATTCACCCTATATTACATTCATTGAATCTAAACATATTTTAAATTCAATGAATTTGGACATTATAGCTCGAGTTAGGCTATTCTTGTGTGTAACCTTGTAGGCCTATATGAAATTGACAGTAGGCTAATTACGCTATTAGCCCACAAGTCACAAGTGGCCTCTAGCAAGATATTGCAACTACCCAATTCATATGGGGATCGATGATTTGATGTAACCTATATGCAATCATATCACATCCCTTTTGTCACACGATATTTCAATCAAGTATGAGACATGGAATTGTCATTCTCCTTTACCTGACAATTACTTTCTCAATCTCTAAGTAAACTAATAATAGAAATGGAAAAAAAAACCCTTTTCTATTATAGTATAGCCATACATTTTCTCAGTCTTATTCATTAAGGGGCCCATTAATATCTCTTACTTAATGTGAGGGATAAATTCCATCTTGACTACTCATATTCCTCTGCATAAATATTACTAAACTCAATTATAGCCTTTATGATCACCCGGTCAAATGTAACTTTTGATTATGTCAAAGTTCAATGGTCATCATGTAGGAATCCATGATGATCTTAGGTCAAAAGGCTTAGTGATATAGTTACATATGAGATAAGCTTATAACTTGTACCATGCAACTTTCTCATAGTGGGTTGGTGCAACACCTTATGCTCTTTCAAGTTCCTATGACTTTGATTTGTATCTTTATCAATTAATCAAAGTCATGCTAGTCTTGTTTCATCTATGATCCCTCATAGATGACTGACTAAGGACATTTAGGATAATCACTATAGTTTGTCCAAGGATATAGTTATCATATTGAACATGAAATTGTTATGATAACAAAAGAGAAATTCATTAAATAACAATGTGCATAGTACAATAGTTGGCCCTATGGCACAATTTCTAACACTTTTAACTCTAATACACAAGCTCTCAACATATCCTCTAAGGCCAGTATGGTCCGTTCTGTTTGCATATCTGTTTATGGATGATAGACCATATTGAATCTCAACTTATTACCCATGACATACTGTAAAGCTTCTCAAAACTTATAAGTAAATCTTAGATCTCTATCAAAAATTATATTCTTCGGCACACCATGTAACTTGACCACTTCTCAGATATTAATCTCCGCCAACTTTTTCAAAGAATCACTTATTCGAATCACTAAGAAATGAGTCGATTTAATAAGTCTATGAATTATGACCCAAATGGCATTATGTCTAGATTGACTTCTTGGCAACCCAGTTATAAAATCCATAGAAATGCTCTCCCATTTCCACTTAGGAATATCTAACAGTTGCAACATTCCTACTGGACTTTGGTTCTCTATCTTAACCTTTTGATTAGTCAAACATCGAGTCATAAACTGCGTTACATCTTTCTTCATACCAAGCCACCACTAATACCACTTCATATCCTGGTACCTATGTAGCTCCCGAATGGATCGTGTACTTACTATAGTGAGCCTCATTCAAGATAACTCTTCTCAGATCTACATCGTTAGGCACGTAAATCCTATCTTGCTAAACCACAAAACCATCATCACTAAATCCAAAATTAATAACTTGATCTGCTTCAATCTCTTCTCTAATCCTTAAGAGACTCTCATCTTTTAGTTGTTCCATTCTCAA
This sequence comes from Prosopis cineraria, assembly GCF_029017545.1. NCBI lineage: Eukaryota > Viridiplantae > Streptophyta > Magnoliopsida > Fabales > Fabaceae > Prosopis > Prosopis cineraria. The sequence goes on along the minus strand of NW_026555336.1, from coordinate 19,501,126 downwards.
TTCCTTCTAGAAATCATTGGTAATCTCAATGGAATAGGCACCAACTAATGCCTTCAGTGGCACATCCAATTGCAACTCAATAAAAGACTCTTTCAATCTGTATTCCTTAACCATAAGACTTGCCACATGCAAAGTCTTCCAGCTCAACGCATCAACAACCAGTTAGTTTTATCCAGATGGTATTTCAATTCAAAGTTATAATCCTTAAGAAGCTCCATCTACCTCCTCTGCCTCATATTTAGCTCCTTTTAATCTATCAGGTATTTCAAACTCTTATAGTTGTTAAACACAATGAATACTGCACCATACAGGTAACGGTGCCAAATCTTTAGAATAAACACCACTGTTGCAAGCTCTAAATCATGCATAGGATAGATCTCTTTGTGTAGTCTCAATTGTCGTGAAGCATAGGTTACAACTCGACTATCTTGCATCAAGACACAACTAAGACTTTCAAAGACGCATTTATGTATACCTCGTAAGGTAACCTTAGATTAAGGATAATCAACACTAGTTCTATGTTTAATTTCTTATTTAGCTTCTAAAATGCTACTTCATACCAGTCGTCCCATATATAAGGTTGATCTTTTCAAGTTAGTTTAATCAAAGAAGAAGTTATCTAGGAAAATCCCTAGATAAATCGTCGATAATACCTCGCTAATCCTAGAAAACTACGTATCACTATGATTGAACTAGGATGTTCCCATTTCAACACTACATCAACCTTATGCAGATCTACTAAAATTCCATCTATAGACACTACGTGTTCTAAAAATCTCACTTCTCTTAACCAAAACTCGCACTTACTAAGCTTGGCATACAACTCTCTGTTTTTCAAAATTTGTAGTATCGTTCTCAAATGCATCGCATGTTTTTCCTCATTCTTAGAATAGATCAAGATGTCATCTATAAAGACCACTACAAACTGATCTAAGAATGGCCTAAAGATTCAGTTTATATAGTCTATAAACATTGCTAGCATATTGGTCAAACCAAATGGCATAACCAAGAATTCATAATGGTCATACCTAGTTCTGAATGCTATCTTGTGTACATTTACTGCACTAACCCTTAATTAATGATACCCTGAACTCAAGTCAATCTTAGAAAAGATTGAGGCACCAGCCAATTAATCTAAAAGATCTTCTATCCTTGGTAAGGGATACTTGTTCTTTATAGTTACCTTATTCAATTGCCGGTAATTGATGTATAGTCACAAACTGCCATCCTTCTTTCTTATAAATAATATTGGTGATCCCTAAGGTGATATACTTGATCTGATGAATCCTATCTTTAGTAAATCTTTAATCTGCTTATTTAATTTAGCCAATTTCGATGGCCATATTCTATAAAGGGCCTTTAATATTGGTTTAGTTCTAAAAACCAAATTAACTGAGAACTCAACTTCCCTTTCAAGAGGTAATCTAGTCATCTCTTTTAGAAATACCTCTAGGAACTCACTTACTACTTTAATCTTCTTGATCCCACCGTTATAGACCATGCTGGTTACAAAGAATATCATATAGGCATCACAACCTTGCCAGATCAACTTCTCAGCACTTATTATTGATAGAAACTTAGGTTGCTTCAAGGAGTCCATAGTTGCACACAACGCTGGTAGTGAAACTACCCTTTTGTCATAATCAATCATAGCATTATTATTCACTACTAGCCAATCCATGCCAATTATCACATCTATTCCTCTCATAGGAATACAAATCAGATCAATCTTAGAAACTCCATCCTTAAATTGAATCTCCACATTCTAACAAGCTTGACTTGTAATACTAGATGATCTAGAAGGTTTTGTCACTTTAATGAGCATAAGAAATTCTTGTAAAGACATTTTCAATCTATCCACACATTCCTTAGACACAAAAGAATAGGTAGCACCCGAATCAAACAATGCCTCTACTTTGTGACCATTAACAAAAATCATACCTCTAATCAGGTTCGAAGATGCTCTAGCCTCTTCCTGTGTAACTATAAATACTCAACTAGGAACCATTGATCTCTACTCAGTCCCCTCAACTCTGCCTTTTGGGCATTACCTCACTACATGACCTGACTTACCATACTTGTAGCAAGCCCAACATATTCTCGGATGAGATCTGCCGTATATGTTACACTAGGGCATCCTTCTAGTAGTCAAAGTCAGAGCTGGAAAATTCAACGCTTACCTCGAAGACTGTGTAGGCCCAATTCTCACACCTCTACCCCTCTGCATAACCTTTCCTTCTAGAAGAATTAGAACTTCCCGTACTAAACCCAAGCTTCTTTGAGATTCCACCTGTCAGACCAAATAAGATGAAAACCTCCCCATACTATCTTACCTCCTCACAGCATCTGCCTCTCTACCACACCTAGTTGCTACCCTCAGCTTATGGCACATCTCCTTATATGTCAGCATAACAAGCAGTGTTATTTATTATTGGTACTCGGGTCTCATCTTTTCAAGCAATCTTTCAACCTTTCACTTTAAGTCATTACTGTGATGGAGATATATAGAGTAAGCTAATAAGTCATTAAATCTTCTTATGAATTCTTCCTCATCTAGGTCTCCCTACCTGAAAGCGTGAAATTCCTCTTCCTTCTCGGTTTTAAATGAGACTAGGAGATGTTGATCGAAGAAAAACCTCTTGAACTCATCCGAGCTAAATCAAAAACTACTAGTTGGTCTCACAGATTCCCTCCACCTCTTAGTAGTACTAACTACCTACACTAAGGCCAAGATAACTTTTTGCTTTGAAGTATAGATTGCCACCTCAAAGATGGTTTCCATTCGATCTATCCACAATTTTGCTTCACCTTCCCTCATACTTCCATCAAATGCTAGCGGGTTGAATCAAACAAACATCTTCCAAGCATGATCAATAGATGGATTAGTGTTAGGAATCTCTGGTCTACTATGTAACATTTAAAAACTTCAAATCTGGAAAAATTAACTAATTAAGGGATAAATTAATTAAAAATATAATTAATTTATTTAATTATATTTTTGGGTTGTTAATTTGCTTTTTAGGTCATATTTGGCTCTAACTAAAAATTTTGAAAATCATTAGAAAATGATAGTTTTTATGATAGAAAACCTAGAACATGAAGGAACAAGCTTAAGGCACTGCTAGGGCATCATTTTGGAAGGATTTTGAAGATAAATTGGGCCTTCAAACTCTTGAATAAGTTTCCTATCCTTCTCTTCTACCTTTTCATCTCATTTTCCATAGGATTTGAAAGTGGGAAAATTTTCTCTAAATGGATTAAGCCATGAGTCTATGTTTCAAAGGTTTCTATTGACTCTAAAGGTTTGATTTAGATTTATTAATCTTAGATATGTGGTAATATGAAGCTACTTTGTTGTTTGGTGAAAGTTGGATCAAGCCCTAACTTAATCATGGGATTTTAAAGTATGATAAGTTGACATATTAAGTGTTATGTTATGAGAGAGTTAGAGGAAGGCTTGAAGGGATTGTGTGAACAAATTCTAATCTTAACAAGCCTCTTTGTTAAAAATATGAGTAAGAAGTAGGAGAATTGGGAGGTTATTGGTAGCTAATTGTGCTTGTATTAATTGAAAATTAACATATAGTACTTATTAATGTAGATTATAGTGTGGGAAGATTTGCCTTTACGCAAGAGATTTAGTACTATGGATAACCCTTTTAGTAATAAAAGGGTTGAGGTAACTAGATAATTTGCATTATTTATTACCTTGTATAAGTTATTCTCAAGTTGCTTTTCTATGATTTGTTGTGTATATATGTATAAATTTTGTAAAGGTTAACTATTTTAGAAAATGAGTGGAGTATTGATTTGTAAAATGTTAAGTTTGTGAAGTAAGCAGTAATATTCATTATATTGGTATAGAAAATAGTTTATGCATGGTTAAGTAGAGATATATAGTGAAATGTGGCATATTAGAGGGTGAGAGGTCACCCTAATGGAGTTAGTAAAAATTAAGTCCATATAATAATGCTAACACCTCGGAATGCCAGGTGTTGCACTTACTCTCCTTAATGCATGAAAATGGGTGCAGTGTTAGAGACTTGCTCTCCTTAGTATCCCAAAGGGTGTGGAGTTAGAGAATATGCTCTTTAACATCCATAGGATGTGGTGTTGCAGTAATGATGCCCCAATTACTTGTAATAGGGGGAACCAATAGTCTAGAAGTGGTTTAGGACACCTTAGCCGGGTAGTCCTACCATAGATGGTGAGCTTGGGAACCATACATGTGGTTTGGTTCTATGAAATAGCCTACCCGTTTGGTCAGGAGTATTGGAGGATCAGATAGTTAGGGATCATGCATGTAACTTATAGTGATTTTATATGGTGTGTTTATTTTACTTGGTTTAAGGCTTATTTATAACTTGGCATATTAATCAATAATGTAGATTATCTTACTTATTGAGATTTTTATCTCACCCCGTGGTTCTCATTTTACAGGTTTTACCACTGAGACTAAGTAAGGGAAGGAATCGGGCAAGGACTAGCATACTTGCTACATTCTCATTGTAAAAGCTTGATTTTATCTTGAGTCATGTACATAAACTTATATGGACGATATTATATGTTGCTAACTAGGAATGCATATCATTTTAATTGGTTGCACTTGTTTCATACTATGTTATTTTGTATTTTAGCCTAATATTATACATGATGTGAATATGTGGAAAATTTTATGATGATGGGCTAAAATACTAATACAAGTAAAAGGAATGTTTAATCTATATGATGACAATGTATATGTAGTGTATTATGTGGCAATAGAGGTCAAAGAGTATATGTGGTGTTGATTTAGTATTTTGGCCATATTAGGTAAAATGGCCATTGAGTGGCCAAATTTTGTGTTTGTTATGTTTTTTTTTAGAATGCTTAATCAAGTGTATTTTAGTCCATTGGACTTGGTTTAAGCCTCACAATGGGTTAATGGTATAAGTTATGAGTTTTGGGTACTTGGATGGTTGAAAATCATTTTAAAAAAATTAAGTTTTGCATTTGAGTGTCTAAAATTCTCATATAATGTTAGATCATAATGAAACTTGTATTATTAGTTAGCTTATTGAATAAGCTTCATGTGGGTGCTTGAATCACTCCAATCGGACATTGGATACAAAAATGGCACACGTTCGAAGTTCATCCATAAAAGCTATCATGACAGCATTGCTATCATGGACACGTGCACTGCAACGCATTTCATGCAAGCCACAGCACACGGTATAGTGAGGAAACTTGCCTTTCTATGCCACATGTTGTAACACATAGACCACAAGCCATGGCGCATGGACTAAAACACTAAAAAATGACATTTGTAGCCCTGTTTTGAAGTGTTTTGCTTCCCAAAACTTTTTCATGCTTCTAATACCTTTATAAATCATTAAGTTTGAGCTCAAACTATAAATTTGAAGGGTTTTTATAGGATCCCAAATATTCCATAATTATTTTCAAAAGATTATTAGTTTTAACTCTTATATATATAATGTGAACTTAGGAGCAATCCTTGCTCCTAATTATGATTGTTCGTTGCGATTGTGTGGTGAATTTTGGCAATGTCAAGGTGGACGTTACATATTACTTGAATTCTAAGATAGTCTAGGTCTACTATGTGCTTCCTACACTGGGATATTTTGAGCTTCAACACTGTCTTCTTGCTCTCTACCCCTTAGGATTGTGTCATGATCCCTAACAGTTTGTTTTATGTCAACCACCATATCCTTGAGCTCTTCTAGTAGCTCATCATGTCTGTCCCTGTGGCTAAACTGGTTGAACTTCCCACTTCCACTCCTCCTCTACAACCCATCTAGACACTGCTGTTCTCAAACAAGTGCCTCTCATACTATATTATTTTCTTCCTTCCTAAGGACGAAAATATGAAACACAAAGGGTATCAAGGAAAGAGTCATGTAATGAACAAAATAAGTCGCCATATTTCTAAATGAATACATTAATAACAATCAGGTCTCAAAACTTGAGAAACTAATACCAAAATGTAACCTTCCTATATCTACTCAATATGTAAGAAGATTACGGTGCTACCACTACCTCGTATCAATCATAATAATCAAATTTCATTTTAAAAGCTTTAGTCGAAGACTTGCTTTGCAAAATCATTCAATTTACAATACAATCAGAGAAAAATATAGTGAGAGTAAATCATACACTCCTTAAATACGTAATGGACATAACCCACCAGCATTCTTATTCCCATGGCATGCATTTCATCACAAAATAAAATTAATAAATAGTCTGTGCGCCACGGCATGAAGTCCATGCACCGTGGCATATGGCATAGAGCCACATGATTATCCTTTCTGTGCCGTGTGCTGTGGCATACATCACTATGTACTGCAGTGCACCTATCTAAATTTCTGCTATCATTTTGGTAGCAAAAATGATGAACTTTCGGCATACGCCATTTTCATATATGACATCCGATTGGAGTGATTCAAGCGCCCACACAAAGCTTAGCTCGTATACTAACTAATGAGATAGGTTTAGACACTATTTAATAGTCCGATCAAAATTTAGACATCCTTTTCTAAAAAAATTTACACACATAACCGCTCAAATCAATTCCTTTCTCTCATTAGGCCACACTAGGCCTTAAACTAAGTCCAAAAGGATCTAATACACTTGATTGATCACAATTAGTCACAACCATACTCATATATTAAAATTTAACCCTTCTGTGGCCAATTTCCACAATTCACTAACTTTACACACTTTGCCATTTCTTGGAATAACTTCGCCTACTTAGCTATTTTTCAACACATTCACAATATATTCTTAGCCCCCAAATTACTCATTTCATCATAATTTATACTTTGGCTTGAGATTCACTAACACAAATAATCATTTCAACACAAACATACTCTATCATAACCCCCTGATTCATTTTAACCTATATACACACAAATCAAGCTAGATTTCACAAATTCTCCATTTAATTCATGCATGCAACCCTATGACAACTCATTTATACACATATGTATAGTCTCAGTTTAGTATTGTAAAACTCAGAGTAAACGGCTTCACAACTCAAGCCAAACTAGACTATCTTCCATTGCCTTGATCACTTCCCAGTCTTGTAAACATGTAACTATGGGAGTGAGATAAAAATCTCAGTAACAAATAACTCACTCATCTTGACTATCACATGCAACAATATAGAAGTAAACATAATATATCATTAAAACCTTATAAAATAGCATTTATGTCACATATCTCATCTTATTTCTCAACTTTTCCTCAATTGCATAAGATTCCATTTTATCTCAATATAGTTCATATCATATAACATGCTAGCATGATCTCTACCAACTGAACCTCTAAATCACCCCAACACAAACCATAGGCTCACCTTAGACTAATATATACTCTCATTAGCCTTGAGCTCACCTACAGTCATAGAATTACCTGGCCAAAGATGTTCTAACCCACAATACGGATTATGGTTTCCCCTAATACACATAATGGGATATCGTTGACTCCAACACCGTATCAGAAAGATACTAAGGAGTCTCTCATCTCCAACACCGCACCTTAATAGGCACTAAGGAGAATTGTTTCCAACATCTTACCCTAACGAGTACTAAGGAAACCTTGCCATATGGTCTTTATCATCTCCTACACTCAAGTGAACTCCCACCCCTATGATCATGCTTTGCCAAACCATTTAAGTTCCTATTTATCATTTCACACTTTCTTACACATAATATATACAAATAATACTTTACATTACAAAACACATATTTCAATGCTTATTTCAACCAAAAGTCATTTCACACACAACAATCACTCAATGTTGTAAAACATGCTCAATTTAAAACCATTTCATACACTACAAAGCATACTAACATACAGTTACAATAAACAGTCAAATAAAGAAAGTTATTTAGTTACCTCAACCCTTCTATCACTAGAAAGGTTACCTATGAATTTCAACTATCACACAAGCTTATCTCAAGCTTCCTTCCACTACTCATGTGTCCAATATGCCAATCTAAATACATTTGCCACATTTTAGTCATTTGGTCCATTTTAACCAAAAATACATTTTACTGCTTAGGGCTGTTTTTCATCTATAAACTCTTTCATTTATCCATTCTAAGTCTATAACTACCTAATTAGTACTTTACATAACCTCAATCGATCTTATTTCACTCAAATTAAATTTTTGTCCTAACTTTCTCTCTTTAAGGGTTAAAATTGAGCCTACGTGTTTAAAGCTCTACCATTCAGCTTACTAGTCGCAAAGCTCTAATTTAACTTCCAAGAACCTTTTTATTACTATTAGCCAAGAATCAAACTCCTTAAATTCCCTTGATTCAATTTCCTTATAACTCATTTTTAGAGAAATTTGTATAGAATGGAAGGTAAGAGTTATACGTAACTTACCTGACAAGTTATCAATCCGAATCACCTTCCACGCTCCAAAATGGCTTGACTTATCTTCTCAACCCTTCTCCTCACTCTATCTCATGTGTTTCTCATTTTTACTCCTTTAAAATTTCTAAAATTTCATGACTTATGAAGGCAATTTCTGGTCCATGTGCCACAATATATGTAGCACAAGCTACGACATGTGGCACAATGAGATTTATTCTCACCATGCGTGCTTGCTTCGATCTGAAATGCACTCCCGTCACCAATATCTACTCATACAATACATAAACAAGTTAAAATACCAATTTATCATCCAAATCTCTAATCATACACTAACTTCCACTTCACCTCGATTAACCTCTAACTCAAGATTAAGAAATTCAGGATGTTATAATTATTCCCTCCTTTAAGAAGTTTGCCCTCAAATTCATAAAAGACATAAATATATAATTAAGGAAATAAGTAAGGATACTGTTGCCTCATTCTATCCTTTGTCTCTTAAGTAACATCACCAAGAGTCATGCCTTGCTAGAAAACTTTAACTAATCATATGGTCTTGTTCCGTAATTTCTTCTCTTTCACATCTATGATTCTCTCTGGCTCAGCCTTATAGGTTAAATTCTCTTAGAGTTTAATCTCTTTCATTCTATTATGTGTGAAGGATCATGTTGATATTTCTTAAGCTACAACATGTGAAACACTTCATGCACACCTGATAACTGTGGTGGCAAAGTGATCCTAAAGGTAACTGGCCTAATCCTTTCTAGAATTTTGAAAGGACCAATGAATTGAGGAGTCAATTTCTTAGCTTTTATCGATCTCCTAATTCCTATCACTGGTGTAACCCTCATAAACACAGTCTCCCACCAAGACTCTAACAGCCTTCTACGCCTATTCGTGTAACTCTTTTGTCTGCTCCAAGTTGTTAATAAATTTACCTAATCAACTCAATATTGAGTTTTTTGATCCACAATATCTAGTCCTAACACACTTCTTTCACTCAACTTTATCTAGCAAAGAGATGATCTATATTTTCTCCTATACAATGCCTTATATAGTGCCATTTGTATACTGGAGTAGTAATTGTTATTGTAAGCAAACTTAGCCAAAGGAAGATGGCTATCCTAGCTACTTTTAACTCTAATACATAAGCTCTCAACATATCCTCTAAGGTCTGTATGGTCTATTCTGTTTGCCATCTATTTATAGATGATACGCCATACTGAATCTCAACTTAGTACCTATTTGCCTCCCCCTTTATTTTGGCAAAAGGAGCTAAAAAGTGATTTCCATTATCCATTATATTGTGGTTTCATTATGTGTGACATGTTGTGTTGGTAGTCCTGAGTTCAATGGACATAATCCAGGTGTTAGGAAAGACTTGTGACACTTGTTGAGGATTTTGGATATCCTTTTATATGAAAGTTGTGAAAAGTGGTTAAAATGTGTTTAGGTGTCCAACTTCCTAGTGTGACTTATTTTAAAAGTGAAACTTATGCCATTATCTAGTTAATGTAAAGAGCTTTTTATAGACACCTATGTCATGTCATTCAGACATCGGATGGAGAATCAGGGCTCGTCGAAAATTCCCTAATTTTGCTGTCAAATGACAGCAAAATCTATTGAATTTTTATGCAACATGCTGTGGTGTATGGTGCCTGAGCCACAACATGTGGCACAGAGAGCAACACACCATGGCGCACTATTATGTCATATATTAAAAGAGTTGTTTTTCACTTTATTTCTATTTCTTTCACTCCTCTGAGGTATCCCATACTTCTGTAACTTATTTTTACTCTGACACAAGAGATCTTGATTGTTTTAAACTCTTTATGATTATGAAAAACTTGGAATCCCTTGCTTTCGAATTAAACCTTAGTAATCACTTTTTAAGTTAATCTTTTAATTATCATGGGTTATATTACTTAATTGTGTTTAGTATAGTGAGAATATTACACATCCCAAGAGCCCTTATGTGTTTCTTAAATATATCCTTAGCTATGTGTTTTGTTAGAGGATCTTCTATCATACATTTCATGAAAATGTATTGAATAGTGATAACCTTTTATGCTAAATAATTCCTTATAAAATTGTACTTGATGTCTATATGTTTAGTTTTGCCATAGTACTTAAGATCTTGGGTGTAGGCTATGGCTGTAGTGTTGTCACAATGAATTAATATTAGATTTGTACTTTCATTTTCAAACCCAAAATGCTATAAAAATCTCTTCAACCATATAGCCCTCTTACACTGCTTGCAAATTCAGGTTCTATAAAGTGTAGGGCAAAGCATGTCTGCTTCTTACTGCTCCAACAATGGCCCCATTGTTTAACAAGAAGGTGTAGCTTAAAGTCAATCTTCATTCATTTTCATCTCTACCCAAATTCATGTTAAAGTATCTTGTCAAGCATAGATCACTCCCTTAGTAACATAGTGCATGGTCAATAGTATCCTTTAATAATCATAAGATCCTCTTCACAGTCTTCTAATGTTCTTTACTGGGGTTAGATTGGTAGTGACTCACAAGTCTTATCGCATAGTAGATGTTTAGTCTTGTACATGTCATTGTGTACATTAGACTTTCGACTGCACTGGCATGTGGAATTCCTTCCATCTTCATTTTGGCTATCTCAGTTTTAGGACCCATATCAGGACTAAGCATTGCACTTAAAGCTACTAGGGTATTTATGGGTTTACAGCCTTTCATATTAAAATGCCTAAGAATTTTCCTTATATAATTCTTGTGAAAAAGAAAGGAGCTTCTTAGAGCAATTTCTTTAGATTTCAACTCTAAGAATGTATTTTGCTTCACCTATATCTTTCATTTTAAAATTTGATGAAAGCCATTCTTTAATAGTGATTATTGAATTCAAACTATTTCTAACTAATAGAATATCATCCATATAAAGAGATAATACTATAAAGTTCTGGTTGAACCTCTTGATGTAAACATAGTGGTCTTCCTTAATCATTTGGAAGTCATATAAGGTTATTGCTCAATGAAACCTCAAATAACACTGTCCGGATGATTGTTTTGGTCCATAAATTGATCTATTTAATTTACATACTTTATCTTCTTTCATTTTTCAATGAAACCTAATAGCTGTTGTATATACATTTCTTCATCTAGATCACTATTTAGAAAAACAGTTTTTACATCCATCTATTTAATCTTGTGGCTTTACTAGCTAGACAATTTTCACATAAGGATATTTTCATGTTTGTAATTGGACCTAGCGTTCCTTCTTTAGCTAGCTTAATCATTCTATTTTAATTAACATGCCCTAGTCTAGCATGCCGGATATTCATATCAAATTATTGGAAGAGGTGGTAATGCAATCATGAAAATAAACTTTGTCAAAAGTTCTATGATATAGAACCTTTTAGAAAGAAATGCATAACCATAAAAGGTTGAATTTTATGTATTGTTAGCAACCTTGTCATAAAAATTAACAATAAATCTAAATTCTAAAAGGCAAGCAATAGAAATTAAATTCTGTCAGATGTTTGGTGCATGTAAAACATCATGGAGAATTAAGGTTTTGCCAACTCACAAGATCAACTTGTAGGTCCTAATGCCTTTCACCTTAATCCTTATATTGTTGCTAACGTAAAGCCATTTGCTTTTGTTTGGCAATCGCTAGTACTCTACGAAGGATCTAAGATCCTTGCTTATGTGGTCTGTGGAGCTTAAGTCTACAATTTAAGAAGAAAAAATAGTTTTTGTTAGAAAAAAATTACTGGAAACATAAGAAAAATGTGAATTCACATAATACACAAGTACTTGATCATGTCGACTTTGCTCAAGACAATCCTTTGCAAAATGGCCATCTTTTGACAAGCAAAACATTTGACCTTTTTAAGGTCAATCCTCTTTTGTTGCCTTTCTTTCCCTTCTTCTTGAAAGGTTATTTGTCTTTCTTTACATTAGGGCCACTATTGTTACCATTCTTTTGTTGCTTCTTACCCTTTTTGGGCTTAGCATTTGAAGGACCACCTTCCTTGACAAGGTAAGCCTATCCAGATGACTTGTAAGCCTCTAGACATTCAGCCTCTAGCTCTAGGTGCTTAGCCACATCACTAAAGTTAACAATATTTTCATTATGGGTTGGGTTAACCTTTATTGCTCTTAGTTGGTTGGGAGTGATCTAATTATAGCCTATACTTGCTGTTTATCAAATAACTCGTGCCCGGCTTCCTTAAGTTCATAGATCATGTTAGCCATCTCCCTAAGGTGCTACCATATAGAAGTATTTGTCTTTAGCTTATAAGTGTCAAACTTAATTGTTAGCTTTCTTAATTTATGGTAAAGGCATTACCAGACTTTTCTATTAAGGCAGCCCATAGGCCTGGGCAGTGGAGTGCTTTTCAAATTTGCATATCAAATCGTTCACCATAGCACATAGAAGTATTATTCGTGTAATACTATTTTGTCATTTCTATGCTGCAAATGCCTCTTAGTCTCTTCTATGTTGAGATCAGTTTCCTACATCTGGCTTAACCATGATTACAATCAGTGGCTCAATAGCATCTTGCTCTTCCAAAATTTATGACACCTTATGGTGCTATATATCCCAATTATCCTTGTTTAACTTGTCGCCCTTATTCATTTTAGCAATAATGCTTTTTATTATCATTCTTAGTTCTAAGATGAAACTACCCCATATTAATAGTTTTCTATATTAAACCAAGAATGAAATACATATGGGAAACATACAATGTAACACTTTCCTTAAGTGTTAATAAAAACATATTGCAACCAAATAATCTAAGTGTGTTAAGGGGTTGACTTTAAAACCAACTTAGAAAATAAACCATTTAAATTGCCAAACAATCTATACAATAGAAAAAATATTTTAAAACCTCTTTGAAAAGTATAAATGATTAACTATATATCGCACAGAAGTAAATTGGGCAAACATGGGTAATTACTTGCTATGATGACAACATTAATTTTTCTATCATGACAACCCTCCTAGGTCAAACTTTCAGGAGACACTATTTCACCATCTAGCCTCTGATTGAAGTGATTTCAAATCTCACATGTCATTTTTAATGAGTATTAGTAATTTTTTAAATTTCAAAAAGATCCGATGGTCACATTAAAATTTAGACACATTACAAATTTGGCATTTTTGCTATCATGATAGCACCTTTGGACCAACTTCTGAAGTACACCATTTCATCATTTGACCTATGATCGGAGCAATTCTAAAGCCCACATGTTACATTCAAGTACACTACTAGTATACCAAATTTTGAAAAGAACCAATTAATATATTGAAATTTGTGTGTATCTCAACCTCAGCAATTGTTGTTGTCATAATAGCACCTCTAGAGCAAATTATAGAGTTTTTCATTTCTCTAGTTGACATCTGATCGAGGTGATTCTAAAGCCCACATAAAGATTATAAATTTTTTTACTTGTAACCAAAATTTTAGAAAAATCCAACGGTCAGATTGAGATATGAACACCTGAATGCAAAAGTACATTTTTTTGGTAAGAAACCATTTTTAAAATTGTCCAAATATCATCCTAATAGTCACAGACTTATGGGAACACTTTGAACACGTCAAATAGCATTAGGAGTACCTAATAGAACATTTAAATAATGTAAAAATATCTTATATTAAAATTTAATCACCTGGGTGCTATTTTCCAAAATAGACCCTAAGCCCTTGAAAATTCATAAATCACACAAGAGTGGTCACATACCATTTCAAACACCATATACTCAAATAACTACACATGCTAAACTTTTTCACTTGGCTTAGAGATCCTCGTAGGGCCCACGCACCTACTCTCTCTATCTAAGGTGTATATTTGCCTATAGCACACCATTCACAATGCAACCACTTTGCATTTTCTTGTAGGATCACATATATTCACATATATATCAAAGTACATTTTTGTAGTAAAAACTTGGTCTACCAAATGAATTCATAAAAACCACATACCATAACCAAGTTTCTTAGCCACAAGTCTATAAGCAGACAAAAAACATACCAAACATAAAATTTGGCCACTTAATGCCAATTTCACTCAATATAGCCAAAATACCAAATCAATACCACATACACTATTTGACCTCTTTTGCCATATAATACACTACATATACATTGTCACCATATAGATATAACAATCATTGCACTTGTATTAGTGTTTTAGCCCATCACCATAAAAAATACTACATATTCACATCATATACAATATTAAGCTAAAATACAAAATAACATAGTGTGAAACAAGCGCAACCAATCAAAATGATATGCATTCCTAGTTAGCAACATATAATATCATCTATATAAGTTTATGTACACAAATCAAAATAAAGTTGGGCTTTACAATGAGAATGTAGCAAATATGCTAGCCCTTGCCCGATTCCTTCCCTTGCTCAGCCTTAATGGTAGCACCTGTAAAATGATAACCAAGGGGTGAGATAAAAATCTCAGTAACTAAGATAATCTACATTATTGATTAACATGCCAAGTTATAAGCAAGCCTTAAATCAAGTAAAATAAACACACCATATAAAATAACCACAAGTTACATGCATGATCCCTAACGATCCGGTCTTCTAATACTCCCGACCAAATTAGTAGGCTATTTCATAGAACCAAACCACAAGTATGGTCCCCAAGCTCACCATCCATGGTAGGAATACCCAGCCAAGGTTTCCTAAACCACTTTTAGACTACTGGTTCCCCCTATTACAAGTAATTTTTGGTGTCGTTACTTAAACTAACACTGCATCCTATGGATGCTAAAGAGTATATTCTCCAACTCCACACCCTTTTAGGTACTAAGAAGAGTAAATCTCCAATATTGCACCCATTTTCGGGCACTAAGGAGAGTGAGTGCTGCACCTAGTGTCCTGAGGTGCCAGCATACTATATGGACTTAATCTTCACTAACTCCACTAGGGTGACATTCCACCTTCTAATATGCCGCATTTCATTACATATCTCCACTTGACCATGCATAAATCACTTTCTAAACCAATATAATGAATATTACTAGTTACTTCAAAAACTTGACATTTTACAAATCAATACTCCACACTTTTTCTAAAATAGTTAACTTTTATAAAATTCATACCTATGTACATAACCAATTATGCAAGAACAACTTGAGAATAACTTATACAAGGTAATAAATAATGCAAATTATCTAGTTACCTAAACCTTTTGTTACTAAAAGGGTTACCCATGGACTAAATCTCTTCTTATGTTAAGGAAAATCTTCTTACACCACAGTCTACATAAGCAAGTACTATATGTTAATTTTCAATTAACACAAGCACTATTAACTACTAATAACATTCCAATTCTCCCACTTCTCATCCATATTCTTAACAAAGAGGCTTGTTAAGATTACAATATATTCACACAATCCTTTCAAGCCTCCCTCTAACTCTATCACAACATAATACTTAATATGTCAACTTATCACAATTCAAAACCCTATGATCAAGTTAAGGCTTGATCCAACTTTCACCAAACAATAAAGTAGCTTCATATTACCACACAACCTACGACTCATGATGTAGTGAGCAAAAGGTCAATTTTGCTCCCCCTGATGCCAACTGACTTGATCCGACCTCCATCCTAACTCAATTTAGAGCCAAATATGACCCAAAAAGCTAATTAGCAACCCAAAAACATATTTAAATGAATTAATCATATTTTTAACTAATTTATCCCTTAATTAGTTAATTTTTCCAGATTTGTAGTCTTCGGATGTTATAGTTCTCCCCTCCTTTAATGGAATTTTGCCCTCAAAATTCAACAACAACCACAACATATACCTAGGGAAATAGATAGGGATACTACTTCTTCATTGTGTCCTCTATCTCCCAAGTAGTGCCACCAGGAGCCATTCCTTTCCAAACTACCTTAACCAATTGAATAGTCATGTTCCGCAATTGCTTTTCTTTAACATCCACTATTCGTTCTAGCTCTGCTCGATAAGTCATATTCTCTTGCAGCTCTACCTCATTGGGTTTAATCACATGAGATGGATCAGGTTGATATTTCTTCAGTTGAGAAACATGAAAAACATCATGAATCCTAGATAATTGTGGTGGCAAGGCTATTTGGTAGGCAACTAGCCTAACTTTCTTAGGGATCTCAAATGGACCCATGAATTAAGGAGATAATTTCTTTACTCGAATTGACCTCTCGATTCCCGTCACAAGCAAAACTCTTAGAAAAACTTGGTCACCAACCATAAACTCGAACAGCCTTTACCATTTATCCGCATAACTCTTTTACTTACTCTAAGTAGTTAGAAGTTTCTGCCTTATCATTTGAATCTTTTATGTCATTTGATCCACAATATCTGGACCCATAATGCTTCTCTCACTCAGTTCGACCCAACAAAGAGGAGATCGACATTTCCTTCCATATAGTGCCTCACAGGGAGCCATCCCTATAATAGAGGGGAAACTATTATTGTAGGCAAACTCAGCCAAAGGAAGATGGCTATTCTAGTTACCTCTCAGTTCCAAGGCACAAGCTCTCAAAATCAAACCTTTAGAGTTAATAGAAACCTTCAAAACATAGACTCATAGCTTAATCCATTCAGAGGAAATTCTCTTACTTTCAAATCTCATGGAAAATGAGATGAAAAGGTAGAGGAGAAGAGGTAGGAAACTTACTCAAGAGTTTGAAGGCTCAATTTATCTTCAAAATCATCCCAAAATGATGTGCCCAAAGCTTGCCCCTTCGTGTTCTAGGTTTCCCACCACAAAAAATGTCATTTTTTGATGATTTTTAAAAATTTAATTGCCTGTTGTGCCGTGCATGGTAATGCACACCATACAAGCCGCGACTCATGATGTAATGAACAAAATGTCAATTTTGCTTCCCTATGCCACCCGACCTGATCCAACTTTCATCCTAACTCAATTTAGAGCCAAATATAGTCCAAAAAGCCAATTAGCAACACAAAAACATATTTAAATTAATTAATCATATTTTTAACTAATTTATCCCTTAATTAGTCAATTTTTCCAGATTTGAAGTTTTCGGATGTTATAATTTTCATAAGTGAAACATTGAGAAACACATGAGAGAAGAGAGGAGGATAGATAAGAAGCTAGAGCAAGATATTTCAAGTTATTGGAAGGTGATTCAGGTTGATTACTTGTTAGGTAAGTTATATATAACTCTTACCTTCCATTCTACACAAATTTTCTAAAAATGAGTTATAGAAAAATTGAATCGGAGAAATTAGAGGGGTTTAATTCTTGCCCAATAGTAATAAAAAGGTTCTCGAAAGTTAAATTAAAACTTTGTGACTGGTTTAAAATTGAATGGTAGAGCTTTAAACCCATAGGCTCAATTTGACCTTAGAGAGAGAGAGTTTTTTGGCAAAAATATAAATTTAGTAAAATAAGACTGGTTTAGGTAATGTAAATTAGTAATTAGATAGTAATAGACCTATAATGGAATAATGAAAAATAGTTTATGGATGAATATAGCCCTAAGTAGTAGAAATGATTTTTTTGTCAAAATGGACCAAATGACTAAAATGTGCGAAATGTGTTCAAATTGGATATTGGACATGTGAGTAGAGGAAGGAAGCTTTAGATAGGCTATAGAGGTTATTAAAATCCATAAGTACCACCTTTCTATTGATAGAAGGGTTGACATAATCGATTAACTTTCTTTGTTTGACTGTTTATTGTAACTATATGTTAGCATGTTATGGAATGGATGAAATGGTTTTAAACTAAGCATGTTTTATAGCATTGTGTAATTTTGTGTGAAATTTCTTTTAATTGAAATAAAGCATTAAAATGTGTGATTTCAAATAGAATGAAAGATAGATATATATGTATTATGTTTGAGAAATGAGTAAAAAGTGAATGGGAACCTTAAATGGTTTAGGAAAGTATGATCATAGGGGTAGAAGTTCACCCAAGTTTCCTTTCGTACCCAATAGGGTGTAGTGTTAGAAATAATTCTCCTTAGTACCTATTGAAGTACGGTGTTGGAGAAGATCTCCTTAATGCCTATTAAGGTATGGTATTGAGATGAGAGACTCCTTAGTATCTTTATGATATGGAGTTGGAGTTAACGACGTCCCATTGTTTGTATTAAGAGAAACCATAGTCCGTATTGTGCATTAGAACACCTTTGGCTAAGTGATTCTACTACTGTAGGTAAGCTTAAGACTAGTGAGAGTGTACATTAGTCTAAAGAGAGCCTGTGGTTTTGTGTCCGGGTGATTTAGAGATTCGATCAGTAGTAGTCATGCTAGCATGCTATGTGATATGTTGAGATATGTTATGAGATGGCATGGAAATCCTATGTGATTGATGGAAAGTTGAGAATGAAATAGGATATGTGATAAATGCTACTTTGATGAGATTTTAATGATATACTATGTCTTACTTCCACATTGTTGCATGTGATAGTTAATAGGAGTGAGTTATTCTATTACTAAAATTTTTATCTCACCCTCATGGTTTTATGTTTACAGGATCAAGTAGTGATCAGGGCAAGGGAAGAGAGTGTAGACTAGCTTGAGTTGTGGAGCTATGTACTCTGAGTTTGTGTAATGAACTGAATTAAGATTTTATGTATATATGTGTAAATGAGTTGCCATAGGGTTTCATGCATGAATTCAATTGAGATTTTGTGAAATCTAGCTTGATTGTGTATGTATATCTGTTGAAATGAATCAAGGGGCTATGATTGTAACCTCTCTCATGTATCCACACAATATAAGAGAAGATTACGGTATTACAGCTACCTCTTATCATTCATCATAATCAATTTCATTTCAAAAGCTTTGGCCAAAGACTTACTTTATAAAATTAATTAAATCACAATACAATTAGAGAAAACACAATGCAAGTAAATCATACCCTCAAATACATAGTGGACATAACTTACCACTACTCCTATCTCAATTGCATGCATTTCAACACAAAATAAAAACTGAAACTTGGTACGTGCGCCATGGCGGGTGATCAGTATGTTGTGGCATGTGGCATAGAGCCACACGCTCACCTTTGTCTATATCATGCACTACCGCATGTGCCTCCATATGCCGCGGCACACTTGTTCAGATTTCTGTTGTTATTTTGACAACAAAAATGATGAACTTCCAACGTGCGCCATTTTCACATATGACATTTGATTAGAGTGATTCAAGCGCCCATATGAAGCTTAGCTCGTATACTAACTAATTAGATAGGTTTAGACATGATCTAACGGTTTGATCAAAATTTGGACACTTAGGTGCAAAAAGTCACTTTTTCTAAAAAAATTGCACACCCAAGTGCTCAATTCGATCCCTTGTTCTTATTAGACCATACTAGGCATTAAACTAAGTCCAAAAGGATCCAATACACCTGATTGACCACAGTTTATCACAATCATATTCATATATCAAAATTTGACCCCTCTATGGGAAATTTCCACAATTTACTAATTTTGTATACTATGCCATTTCTTGGCATAACATAGCCCGCTTGGCTATTTCTCAACTCATACATATGCAATCGTATTCACAACATAATCTTAGCCCTTAAATTACTCATTTCATCATAATTTTTCCATTGGCTTAAGATTTACCAACACAAACAACTATTTCAACACAAACATACTCAAATTAAAGCCCTTTGTCCCAAATAGCACATATACACATAATCGGGCTTGATTTCACTAAATCTCAGTTCAATACATGCATGCAACCCTATGGCAACTCATATACACTTATATATACAATCTTTCAATTTAGTTTATCACACAAACCCAGAGTACATGGTTTCACAACCAAGCCGGTCCAGACTCTCTTTCCTTAACTTAATCACTTTCCGGTCCTGTAAGCATGTAACCATGGGGGAGAGATAAAAATTTCAATAATAGAATAACTCACTCCTCTTGACTATCACATGCAACAATATGAAAGTAAACATAATATATCATTAAAATCTCATAAAATAGCATTTATATCATATCTCATTTCTATTCTCAACATTTCCTCATTCATAAAGGATTCTATATTACCTCAAGATATTTCATTATATCGCATATTATACTAGCATGATTTCTACCAACCAAACCTCTAAATCACCCCGACGTAAAACCATAGGCTCATTTCATACTAATGTACACTTTCATTAGTCTTCAGCTTACTTGCAGTAGTAGAATCACCCGACCAAAGATGTTCTAACGTACAATACGAACTATGGTTTCCCCCTAATACACACAATAGGGCATCGTTGACTCCAATACTATATCCCAAAGATACTAAGGAGTCTCTCATCTCCAACATCATACCTTAATAGGCACTAAGGAGATCTTCTTTGACACCGCACCTTTCAAGGCACTAAGGAGAATTGTTTCCAACACCGTACCCTAACAGGGTACTACGAAAACCTTGCCATATAGTCTTTATCATCTCCTACACTTGGGTGAACTCCCACCCCTATGATCATACTTTCTTGAACCATTTAAGATTCCCATTTACCATATCATATTTTCTTGCACATTATATACAAATAATACTTTTCATTTCAAAATACACATTTCAATGGTCATTTCAACTAAAAGTCTTTTCACACATGACAATCACTCAATGCTATCAAATATGCTTAGTTCAAAACCAATTCATGCACTACATAGCACACTAACATACAATTATAATGAACATTCAAACAAAGGAAGTTATTCAGTTATCTCAACCTTTTTGTCACTAGAAATGTTGCCCATGGATTTTAACTATCACTCAAGCTTTTATGAAGCTTTCTTTCTCTATTCACAAGTCCAATATGCCAATCTGAACACATTTGACACATTTTAGTCATTTGGTTCATTTTGACCAAAAATTCATTTTTACCAATTAGGGCTATATTCATCCGTAAACTCTTTTTCATTTATCCATTTTAAGTCCATGACTACCCAATTACTATTTTATATCATGTCAACCGATCTTATTTCATTCAGATTAAATTTTTACCCTAACTTTCTCTCTTTAAGGGCTAAAATTGAGCCTGCGGGTTCAAAGCTCTATTGTTCAGCTCTAAACCATTCACAAAGCTCTAATTTAACTTTTGAGAACCTTTTTATTACTATTGGATAAAAATTAAACCCCTTAAATTTCACCAATTCAATTTCCCTTTAACTCATTTTTAGAGAAATTTGTATAGAATGAAAGGTAAGAGTTGTACATAACTTACCTGGCAAGTTACTAATCTGAATTACCTTTTTTCGCTCTAAAATGGTTTAACCTAACTCCTCAGCCCTTCTTCTCTCTCTATCTCGTGTGTTTCACAATTTTTTCCTTCTAAAAACCTCATTTCATAACTTAAGAAGTGATTTTTTGGTCCATATACCGCAGTGCATGTAGCACAAGCCACAGCACATGGCATAATGAGATTTATTCTTACCATGTGCACTTACTTATACCCAAAACGCACTCCTATTACCCATATCTATTCATACAAACACACACAAGTTAAAGTACTAATTAATCATTTGAATCTCTAATCCCACTTTAATTTCCACTTTACCCTTGATTAACCTCTAAACTTAAGATTAAAAAATTTAGGATGTTACAATGATTGAGTATGTTTGTATTGAAATGGTTGTTTGTGTTGGTGAATCTTTAGTGCAAGAGACAAATTATGATGAAATGAGTAATTTGAGGCTAAGATTGTATTGTGAACATGAATGGATATGAATGTGATTAGAAAAGGCCAAGTGGGCCTAAGTTATGCCAAGAAATAGCAAAGTGTATAAAATTGCAAAATTGTGGAAATTGGCCGTAGAATGGTCAAATTTTGATATATGAGTATGACTATGCTAAATTATGGTCAATCAAGTCTATTAGGCCCTTTTAAACTTGATTTAAGGCCTTGTATGATCTAATGAGAGAAAGGGATAAATTTGAGCGCTTGGGTGCGTAAATTTTTCAAAAAAAGTGACTTTTTACACCTAGGTGTCTAAATTTTGATCGAACTGTTATATAATGTCCAAACCTATCTCATTAGTTAGCTTATAAGCTAAGTTTTGTGTGGGTGGTTGAATCACTATGATCGAATGTCACATGTAAAAATGGTGTATGCTAAAAGTTTATCATTTTTGCTATCAAAATGATAACAAAAAATCAGATAGGTGCACTGCGGTGCATGGTGACGCATGCCATGGCGCATGATGATACATGCCACAGCATATGACATAGAAATGTTGAGCGTGTCTCTCTATTCCACATGCTGTGGTGCACGTACTGCACATCACGGTGCATGGACTAAAACCCATGTTGATTTAGTGATAAAAATGCATGAAATTAAGATAGGAATGCTGGTAGATTATGTCTACTACATATTAGAGAAAGGTATGATTTGCTTCCATTGTGTTTTCCTCTGATTGTTTTGTGATTTTGAATAAATTGATGAAAGGAGTCTTGGGCTCAAGCTTTTCAAACAAAATAATTATTTACTAATTATTGTGAGTGATATGTAATAATATAATTTTCTCCTATAATGAGTGGATATAAGAGGAGGTTATATAAGGTAACCAAATAACTTTCTTTGTTTGACTATTTATTGCAACTGTGTATGAGTATGCTATATAATGCATGACATGGTTTTCAACTAGGCATGTTTTATGGCATTGTGTAAATATTACATAGAATAGCTTTTGATTGAATAAAGTATTGAAATGGCTAATTTCAAATGATATGTTAATATATATATATATATATATATATGTTATGTATAAGAAAGCATGTAAAGTGGTAATGAGGAAACATGAATAGTTCAGAAAGCATGATCATAGTGGTGAGATTTCACCTGAGTAGAGAGGTAGTGATAAGACCATATAGGATATTCTCCTTAGTGCTCGACAGGGTATGGTGTTATAGAATTATATCTTCTTAATGCCTTTTAAGGTATGGTGTTAGAGAAGATCTCCTTAATGCCTATTGAAATACAGTGTTAGAGATTTGGGACTCCTTAGTGCCTGTGTGATATGGTGTTAAAGTCAACACCCTATTGTGTGTATTGGGGGAAACCATAGTCCGGAAGTGATATAGAACACTTTTGACTAGGTAATTCTATCACTAAAGATAAGCTCAAGGCTAATGAGAGTGTACATTAGTCAAAGGCGAGCCTATGGTTTAGTGTCGAGGTGATTTGGAGGTTCCGTTGGTAGTGATCATGCTATGTGATGCAATATGTTGCTATATATGAGAAAGTAGTGAAAAGTGGTGAATGGATATATGTTGTTGTGAATTGAAAATAGAACATGTGATACATTATATTAAATAGTATAATATGCTTTACTTTCATATAGTTACATGTCATAGTCATTAGAAGTGAGTTATTCTGTTACTAAGATTTTTATCTCAACCCCATGGTTACATTTTTTATAAGATCGAGCAATGATTAGGGTAAGGGAAGAGAGTTTGGACTGACTTGAGTTGTTGAATCCATGAAAACTCAGTATTTGTGTAATGAACTGAGCTAGTGTATATATGTATACATGAGTTGCAATAAGATTGCATGCATGTTTAAAGTAGTGGTTTTGTGAAATCTTAGCCCAATTGTATGTATATATGGTGAAATGAATCAAGGGCTAAAGATTTAGGTGTATATTTGTTGAATTGTTGTGAATATTGGTGAATCTTAAGCCCATGTGAGAAATTATGATAAAATGAGTAATTTGGGGCTAACATTGAATTATGATTGTGATATGAATGTGAATGTATATGTTTACGTTGTGAAAAAGGCCAAGTGGACTAAGTTGTGCCAAGTGTTGGCAAATTGTGCAAATTTGTGAAATGTGAAAATTGACCATTGAGGGGTTAAATTTTGATATATGTGTATAATTGTGGTATAAAGTGGTTAATCAAGTGTATTAGGTCTTTTTGGACTTCATTTAAGGCCTTATGTGATCTAACGAGAGAAAGGGATTGATTTGAGCGCATCAATGCATGAATTTTTTAGAAAAAGTGACTTTTTGCACTTGAGTGTCTAAATTTTCATCGAACTATTAGATCATATCCAAACCTATCTCATTAGCTAGTTTATGGGATAAGATTTGTTTGGATGCTTGAATTACTCTAATCAGATGTCATATGTGAAAATGGCACATGCTAAAGGTTTATCATTTTTGCTGTCAAAATGACAAAAAAATTTTAGATAGACACATCACATGGGATCACATGCCATGGCACATGACATAGAATGTTAGGTGTGAGGTTTTATGCCACATGCCACGATGCACGTACTGTATGCTATGGCGCACGAACCAATTCCCAACCAAATTTTGAGATTTTAAGTGCATGAAATTAAAATAAGAATGCGTATGGCTTGTGTCTACTACGCATTATATAAATGTATAATTTGCTTCTGCTGTGTATTCTCTGATATGTTATGGGTTTTGATGATTTTGTGAAATAAGTCTTTAGCCAAAGCTTTTTAAATAATTTCTTTGATTTGTGGTTAGAGTGTTTGAGTGGTAATTCTATTAGTCTTCTCCTGTATTAAGTGGATATAAGGGAAAGTTACAAAATAACATATAATTTAGTCATTTAAAACACATGAATGCATGATATAGGTTGGTATGACCTTTCTTGACCGATAGAATGCTCCCTGCCACTTTTTAGCTCATAGGTAAACCTTATACCCACCTGTACCTCCGTAGGCACAAAACATAATTTAAGGCATAATCAAATTCACCTAATCACCTGTACTCCTTCGACGTGAATCCTTAGGAGTCGAAGCTAACTTCCTCCCAGAGTTAGCCTGACTTACTCTCCATGTGAGGGCTACCTTAGCCTAGGCACTCAGCCTCACACTATATATGTCAGATTCCCTCCTCCATTGAGAGGTGTTGAACACTCAATCCACTAATCACTTTAGTGTATTGAGCCCACAATATAAGAGGCAACACTGGGTGTTAGCAGTATGCCATAGAATATCACAAGTCTATACCTCCTTATCAATGAACTCCTACTGAGATCATGCCTTTCACTCTTGTCTAACTTTCTCGAGTATTGACCACTTCGACATCTAAGGTAGTATAACATATATCACTCCTCTCTTTAGCAGTTTCTTAGCCTATCTATGGTACCTAACCCATTTACACTTCCTTAAGTGCAACTTCCATTCTCTATAACTACAATGTATGCAAACAACCTCATTTTCATAAAAACATTATTGTTAAACAAATAGAAAACATATATGCACTATTATCTAAGTAATACCCCATAAGTCCTTATAAAATACAATTAATTGAATTTAATCCTTTAAAATATGTAATGCATGATAGCTAGTAATATTTATTCAAAAATAGCTAAATAAAATAATAAGAAATATAAATTTTCCTATTACCTCAACACTTTTGTACCTAAAGGGTTTTTCCTTATACAAAAATAAGACTTTGCTTGTTCGTTAACTTCTCAATGAGTTCCACCAATAATTCCTTATCACGTAACTAAACTTTCAGCCACCGTATAATCTCCTGAATTGGAGCTTTAGTTTTCCTCTCTTCCTCTCTCACTCTCTTGTCTATCCTCTCTCTCTCTCTCTCTCTCTCTCGTGCTCTTTGTTTTTTTCCCTTGTTTCAATTATGTGTTTCTGCATGCATCTCTTTTTTTTAAAAAAAAAAACTAAACTAAATAGTTTGGAGCAAATTACAAGGAAAGGCCTAACATCTTTTATTATAGCACAAAAGCCCGAGTCAATTTTGGTAATTTTTTCCATAGTTAAAAATAAAATAAAACTAAGCTTTTGCTTAGTAAAATTTAAACTCTGAACCTCTATCAAATTATTCTTAATTTTAATTTAATTATAGATATTTTATTTTAAAATAAATTTGAGTCTTAAAAATTTTGAGATGTTATATACAGTGTCTTATATTTGCATTATACTTTATTAGAGTGATAACAATATTATTAGGTCCACGATTAAGAGCCTACGTTTGTATCTCCTATCACGTTGATTCTAACAAAATCACTATCATCTATATTTTACAAATATTTTTATAATCATTATATTGCTCTTAAATGACTTATCACTTTAGAGCTCCCACCCAAACAAAGTATATAAAAGGAGATAAAAAATGTCATAAAAAAATGACATGCTTCATATATATCATAAATCATCAAAGTCTTAAAAAACAACATAACATAACTCGACTAACACAAATTCTAGAAAAACAGAAAGACACTTTTCATTATTTTAAGGTACAGCCTTAAAAGGGCAACTCTTAATTATGTATTTATATTTTTCTTGCACTGTCATCCCTTTGATGGCTCTATTCCATAGAGGATTTCTTGAGTACGACTTGTTTTGCTTATTATGTTGTACAAGTTTTTTCCTAACTTGTTTGAAAACTTTTCTTACAACTACAGCTTGTTCTTCTTTTGTTATGAAGTTTAAATATGCTCTTACTATTGAAGAAATGTGATCTGGCTTTTTATTTCTTTAGCTTTTCTTTTTACTATATTTTGATCACTGAGAGTGTAAAAGGTTGTTTCACATCTTCATCTTTATCTTGAAGAATCTCATTACCATCTGATTCATATTTTAGTCTTCCTCCCCCTCTCTGAAGGGTTCCAAGTTAGAATCCTTACTAAGAGGCTTATAATATGGCTCATCTAGACACTCAATGCTAACAAAATAATTTTATGAGTTCTCAGTGCTGTTAGAAGCCTCTTGCTTCATATTTTCCTGAAAAAAAAAATTAGGAATTTTTTTTAATTGATAAAACTTACGAAATGCATTGAATAACTCAAAAAATTCTTATTTTGTCTCAAATATAGATAAGTAGCATATCAAAATGAAGATCTCAAATATAGAAATTTTTTAAGACAAACCGTGTCTCAATCTAATACTACACGTGCCCCAAGAAGCTCTCTAGATTAAAAACTTTTGAAATTTAAAGAAACAAAAAATTTCACTCTGAGAGAAGGCACATACACATCATGCGCCACCTTTCCATGCTCCGGTGATAACACAAGCCAGTCCATTATGCACAGCATGTCGACAGCTTCAAGGTGTAGTTCATCATGCTCTTGTAGGGCCCTGTTATGGGTCCCGTGCATTACTTGTCTATAAAAAGTTTTTTTAATTTAAATTATTATTTTTTAAATTTGAATTGGGTCGAGTTTTTCACATGCTACTCATAGACCCAAATTTTTTTTTAAGATTTGGGCTAATAGTCCAATTCAAATTTTTTTAATGGGTTTGGGCTTGCGGTCTAGAACCAAACCCTTTTAATTTTTTTTAAATGGAACGATACGTTGTTTTGAAGAGGACAGACATAATATGTCATTTTTGTTGTTGTCAACCTCCTATCGGGTCAGCTTGACCTGTTTCCTTTGGTAGGTCAGGTGTGTCATACTCGAAACTTCTGGAGGTCATATCTCCTTTGTCCAATCTCTATTTCACAAGTTCTTAGTTTCATTTTATTCCTTTTTTTGAGATCTACATATTTATGTAATCCACTTGTCCAAAAACCCATTTTTCAAATACCCATTATTTTGGTTTGTTTACAGTTGTAACTTTTGGAACTTTAGATCGCATCACATGTAGAATGCATAAGTAATATGTATAGCCTTTTATAAAACATTTGTATCAACCAAGAAGCATATAAACATGTTCATTTAGCTAGATAAAAACAAATAAAGGTAGATGATGCAAAGAAAAAAAAATTGAGCAGGTAGATTTGCATGTATATGGAGTAAGCAAATCAAAGTCTCATTATCATACAGAAGAAATACAGCCTTAAAAATGCTTCACTCTAATACCAATATAAGTTCTGGAGAAGGAATGCATACCCATAATGTAGTGCCAAAGGGTATTCCAAATGTAGGAACTTAATCATAGAGTCGCACTTAGTTCTTTGACTTATAGCAAATACACAAACAAAAGCGAGGTTTAGTAGAAAAGAATATGAGAGATAGTCTCTAGAAAAGATTCACACCAAAAGACTCAATTATCTTTAACCCTAAACTAACCCTTATATATGTGTTGGTTTCGAATATAGGAGGTTACTCAAAAAAAACCAATCCCTACAATCCAAAAATAAAACAATGGGAATATTTGCATACAAAGGCCAAGGGAATATTATGCTTAAGAACCCAGACTCTTTCATATTCATGGTAAAGCCCCATAGGCTTACATATTGGGCCAATCCACTAAGGGTGGATTACCTAACATAAGTATTATTAGAGAGCATTATAAACTTATGTGGCTCAATCAAAGCATCATTTTTCAATTCAATAGCATTCAAATCATCATTAGGCTATGCAAGCACATTACTTTGAAAATTAGCCTCTTTTACTTCATGAATGACCTTAAATTTCTCGTGCTTTTCTTCCACAATTGCCACGATTTCTGCCTCTTGAACAAGTACTGAATTTTTATCTTCTAGCTTAGGAACCTCATAGATATCAAGCTTTAAAGAAGAGAGAGTAGGTGCCTCAGCCAACTTGCCTTGTTCATCTATAAAATAAAGCAAACGACCCTTCTCAAACACATCTTTGTTGGAAGAGACAACTATATGTGTACTATCAACAATATCACAAGAAAGAATTAGAATTTCATGCACACAAGATATATCATTCTCAACCTTAACATTAACCTTATTTCTTACACCCAAATGAAGTGAAGAGTCAATACTTTCAATGATATTTGAATTTAAATCAAGAGAATTATCATATGAACTTGAAGTGTTTTTCTCCTAAAGATGTATTTTTTCACAATATAGTTCATTCTCAAATATCCAAGGTGATTCAACTATGATCTCTTCACCTATATCATTATCATGTAAGTCATTAGACAAAGTAAAATTTGAAGAAGAATCAACCTCAATAGAAGTAGGATAATTGTTACCTAAGGTAGAAAGGCCTTTTGAAAAAATGGCTGAACTTGCTCTTCTTTTTGGACTTGGGAAGCTTGAAGTGAATTGATAAGTTGAAAAACTCATTTTCTAGCTTATTTAGATTGTTCATTAAGGATTGCATCATGGATTTCTCATCCTCTTGAAATATTTTTATCATTTCTTGGAGAATTTGAATATCCTCTTGGTAGGATGAAGTTTCTTGTGGTTCTTGCATAGGACACATATAGTTGTTTTGATATGGTGGTGAATCCTACAAAGGACACTTAAAATATAAATTGTAAGGAAACTCACAATGCACATATTATTTATTTCTTTGTTTATAAAGTGGGTTGAAATTGCATTGTGCTTGAAATTGGTTAGGATAAGAAGGTGTACAATAATAGTTATGAGGAAACATGATTAATCAAGTTAGACAAGAAAGCCTTAGAATGCAAACACAAGTTACACTAGAAAAAAAATACAAGCAAATAAATAACACAAAACACACAAATAAAGGAAGGTTTTGAATTAAGATGTGATATTCTTTCACTACTCTTGTTCGCCTCTCCTCTCCCCTATCTCCTAAGTAGTCATTCCCTACTTCTTAACAAGGCATATCTAAGCCTAGTTCTCAATTAAAAAATTTTCATGATGTCTACTGTTACGAAGTTTGAATTGAGAAGTTTGATGGCAAAGTTAGTTTTACTATTTGGCGAGTTCAGATGAAAGCTATTCTTACTTAAAATGGGTTTAAGAAAGCTTTACTTGGAAAGAATAAAAAGCTAAAGACTATGTTTGATGAGTAATTTGAAGAGTTAGAAGAAAAAGCTCTTTCGACTATTTAGCTATGCCTATCTAAGGAAATTTTATGAAAAGTAGTTAATAAGACTAGTGTGGGTTCATTGTGGTTGAAGCTAGAATCTCTCTATATGACAAAAATTTTAGCAAATAAGCTTTGTCTCAAAGAATAGCTATATACCATTCGTATGGTTGAAGGTACTCCTATTCAATCTCATCTTGATGAATTTAATTCCATTATTATGGATTTAGAAAATATAGATGTCAAAATTGAAGATGAGGATAAAACTATTTTGTTGATTGTCTCATTGCCTCCCCCTTATAAACATTTCAAAGAAATTATGCTCTATGAAAATTCAGACACCTTTGCCTTTGAAGATGTAAAATCTAATTTATTTTCAAAGAAAATTTTGATCTTGAAGTTCGTTCTAAGGATAAAGGTGAAGGTTTAAATGTGAGGGGGAGAAGTGATGAAATGGGAAGTACTAGAAAACCTAGACCTAAGTCTAGGGAGACAAAAATCAAATAATAAAGATAAAACCTATAATTATTGCAAGAAGTCAGGTCATGAGATATCTTAGTGTTATAGGCTTAAAAAGAAGCGTGAAAGAGAAGAACAAAATAAGAAACCTTAAAAATCATTTACTGAAGCTTTTATTACTAGGATGGAGTCAGATGGTGATGTTTTATTATCTATTTCCTCTATTTATAAGAGGAATAGAACTGATTGGATTCTTGATTATGCTAGCACTTTTCATATATGTTATCATAAAGACTAGTTTACTACTCTTGAATCTATTGACTGTGATATTGTTTTGATGGGTGATGATAATGAATGTGAGATTCTATGAATTGGTATAGTATAGATCAGGACTCATGATGGTATTGTTAAAACTCTTTCTGATGTTTGTTATGTTCTTAAGCTAAAAAGGAATTTGATCTCTTTGGGTACTCTTGAATTTCATGGGTATAAGTATTTAGCTGAATGTTGAGTTCTTAAAGTTTCTAAAGGTTCTCTCCTTTTTATGAAAGGCAATCATCATAGTACTCTTTGTGTTTTGCAAGGTTCTATTGTTGCAAGTTTAGTGGCTATTTCAACATTTGTGCTTAATGATTCTCACACTATCCAATTATGACATATGCGATTGGGCCATATAAATGAGAAAGGTATGAATATTTTATGTAAGAAAAGTCTTTTGTGCGGTCAAAGTATTAGTAAATTGGAGTTTTTAGGAAATAGAAAAGAGTTGGTTTCTCTATTGCAACTCATAACACTAAAGGTGTTCTTGATTTTGGACATTTGATCTATAGGGACCTTTAAAATATCCTTCTATTAGAGCATGTCATTATATGATGACCATTATTGATGACTATTCTTATAGAGTTTGGGTTTATTTTCTCAGGCATAAAAACAAAGCTTTCTCTTATTTCCAAAAGTAGGAAATTTTAGTTGATAATCAAATAGTAAGAAAGGTTAAAAAGTTGAGAATAGACAATTGGTTAGAGTTTTGTGAAAATAATGTTGATGAATTTTGTGCTAATAATAGCATTACTAGACATAAGACACTTGCAAAAAAGCCCCAGCAAAATAGTGCTGCAAAATGTATTAACAGGAATGTACTTGAGATAGCACGTTATGTGGTCTCTAATGCTCGGTTATGGTATTGGTGTCATTTATGGGCTAAAGTTACCTCCACTTCATGTTATTTGGTCAATCATTTACCTCACACATCACTTAGTTTCCAAGTTATAGAAGAAATTTGGTCAGGTAACCCGATTAATTTTTCTAATTTAAGAATTTTTAGGTGTCCTGCATATGTACATGTTAAAGATAGTAAATTAGCTCCAAAAGCTAGAAAATGTATATTTCTTGGATATGCATCTGAATATACAGGATATTGGTTATGGTGTTCTAAGTCTAATGGAAAGAAAATTATTCTTAGTAGAGATGTTACATTTAATGAAGATGTATTATTTTATTTTGGAAAAAATTCTTGTGTTTCTACTTTTACTAGTTCTCGTAATGAGCAAAGTACTAATAAAAAGGTGAAGTTAGAGGTGAAAGCCATTACTTCTTCCTCTATTATAGAATCTTCCTCTGATGGAGGATGTAAGATGATCAAATATATGATAATGTTACAAGTACTACTCCTACTATCTATTAAGAGCAGGAATATTTTGTTGCTCAAGATCATCTAAGGAGGGATATTAAAGGGCCTGCTCAATGCACTAATAATGAATTAGTTTCTTATGCATTTTCTATTACATAAAAGATCCCTGAAGGTGTTGAGCCCTCTAGTTATTTTGAAGCTATTTCTTGTGTTAATCCATTTAATTAGTTATTAGACAAACATGAAGAAATTGAAAGTCTCCACAAGAATGATACTTGGGACTTATGTGAACTTCCTAATGGCAAGCGAGCTTTAAGTTGTAAGTAGGTATATAAAAAGAAAGATGGTATCCTTGGGGCTGAGGATGCAAGGTGGAAGGCACGAGTAATTGTTTGAGGATGTTTTCGAAAAGGTATTGATTTTAATGAGATTTTCTCTCCAGTTGTTTATCACACATCCATTTGTGTGCTACTTGCATTTATTACTTTATTTGATTTAGAGCTAGAGCAACTTAATGTTAAAAACAACATTTTCACATGGAGAGCTCCATGAAGAGATCTATATGAAGCAGCCTGAGGGATTTGTGGTTCCTAAAAAGGAACATTTCATTTATTGCTTGAATAAATCTTTATATGGCCTAAAATAAGTTCTTAGGCAGTAGTATACAAGGTTTGATGCTTTTATGATTGTATAAGGCTTTAATAGAAGCAAATATGATAATTGTGTTTATATCAAACAATTTTCCCGTGGGTCCTTTCTATATTTGTTGCTCTATATTGATGATATGCTTATTGCTTCCAAAGAGAAATCTTTGATTAACAAATTAAAACAACAACCTAATAAGGTTTTTGAAGGTACTTGACTGATTTAATATAAGTGAGTGTGAACCTATGTGTACTCCTCTTTTTGGTCATTTTTAATTATCTAATAATCTTTACTTAGAATCTAAAAAGGATATTAAGAAAATGTCAAGAGTTCCTTATTCAAGTGTTGTTGGTAGTCATATGTCTACTATGGTATATACTAGACCTGATCTTGCATATGCAGTAATTGTGGTAAGTAGATACATGCACAATCCTAGAGAGGGTAATTGAGATGTTGTTAAATGGATCCTCCATTATTTGAAAGGTACTTATGATGTTAGTTTGGTATTTGATATGAATAAGGCTGTATTTAACATTGTTGGTTTTACTGACTCTAATCATGGTCATGATTTTGATGGACAAAAGTCTTTTTTGCCAATGTTTTCACCTTTTGTGGCTTTTCTATTAGCTGTAGGGCATCTCTCTAATTTATTTATGCATTATCCTCAACTGAAGCAAAGTATATAGTAGCAATTGAGGATGTAAAGGAAGCTATTTGGTTGTGAGGTCTTGTTATTGAATTTGGGGTTACCCAAGGAGTTACTAATGTTTTCTGTGATAATCAGATTGCTATTTATTTGACTAAGAATGACAGGTATCACTCGAAGACTAAGCACATAGACATCGTACATCACTTTATTAGAGATATTGTTGCAATTGGTGAAATTGTTATAAAGAAAATTCATACATCTCAAAATCTAATAGACATACTTATAAAGCCTCTCCCTAATATTAAGTTTGAGCATTGCATGGGCTTAGTCGATATTCATAGCACTTGATTGCCCTTGAAGGTTACTTGGCAATTATGAGCATTATTGAATTTGAGTCAAGGGGAAGTATGTTGAGATTATAACTCAAATTTTTATAATCGTTTGTGATTATTTTTATATATTATTTTGGTGTAAATCTATCATATCTCTATTTGATATTTCAGGAAATATTTATCATCCAAGATAATATTTTTTTTATTGATGAGAAGCTTTATAAATATATATCTTGTTTCTCCATCTCTCATAGAAGAGACAATTATTGTAATTCCTATTTTCTATAGTAAAATTACTCGCTCATTGCTTGTGAATTTTTTGTCTCTCAAATTGAGGGTTTTTCCCATCTTAAATTTCATGTGTAATCTTTTATCACTTTCTCTAACTTCTCTATAATTACCAATGATTTTATCCTGTTTATTTCCACTGATTATTTGTGCGCTTCCTAACAAGTAGTATCAAAAAAAAAATTAATGGAAATGTCAAACACAAAAGATAGAGCTAAGACAATGATGAAAAATAGGAGTAAAACATCAAGTTATTTGGACACATAGGGTGAAAAATATGCTTATAGAAAGTTATCATAAGGTTTTGGAATCCTTTGTAAAGGTTTACTAGACCTTGTTGGCTTCTAAAAATAATGTAAAACTCAGCAAGTCAAAAATTAACCAAATTAGTTTTGAATTGAAGCTAAAATATGTAGATTTTAAATTAATCAAGTCCCAGGAAAGCATTTCTCTAGACTCATTCCGAGTGAATTTTTGAATTCTGGGAAGAAATGCTAGAAACAAAGTGAAATCTAGCTCTTCTATTGACAAACTAAAATGCAAGATCTCTCTCTCTCTTTCTCTCTCTCTATTTTCTTTTCAAAAAATTTTAACATAAACACAAAAATCATAGAACCTAAACAAGACAAGAATGCAAAGAAACAATTTAAATACCAAGAATTCAAATCTAGAACTAAAACAAACACACAAAATGCACTAGAAATGAAAAAGGAAAAAATTACAACAAGAAATTTCAAAATTTCAATAAAAATTCTAGTAAGTAAAAATTTTTTAAAAATACAACTTAAATAGTAAAATAACCTAGAAATTAAATCTAGCACACTACCAAGCAACAATGATGAAGTGTAGTCGCTTAACCCTTAAAATTAACTAGAACTAAACCTAATGTGGTATAGGGTCAACCCTAGGTCTTCTTACAAGGAGGAGATTCATAATATCTAGGCAAATTAACTTGGTGAATAGATTAACCAAAAGAGTAAAATTGTTGCCTAATTAACTAGTGAATTTAATGCGAACTAAACCTAAATGAGATTAGTAGACTTCCCTATTAAAGTAGGAACTTATTGATGGAGGAATCCTAGCTTCTAAATGATAATGTAAGATCACTCAACTTCTCCCCCTTAGCTGAAAAAGTGATCTCTCAAGATAGCTATTGTAACATCCTGACCTCCTAATTCTAAAACTAATTTCTAATTAGTGAGTGATTTGGATTTTGGATGACAATTTGGTATTTTGACTCTGAAATGTTGGATAAATAGATAGGAGTGTGAGGATTTCATTTCAAAGAAAAGGGGGTGTGCGCGATATAGAGTTTCTTCATTGTGCCATAGGCTACAGTACAAGCTGTGTGCACTACAGTGTACAGCACATAAAGTAGGATAATATGACATGGTCAGCTCGTGATTTCAAAAAGGAAGGGGATAAAGAAAATGAAAGTAGAGGAAGAAGCCAATCCTATGCTAAGGCAATAAGAATAGAGATCTTAGTAGATATTTTCAGCTAATAGCTTATCAGGTAAGTTTCGTATCGCCCTTAGCTTCAATTCTACCTTAATTTCTCTTAGGTAAGTTATAGAAAAATTGAATCAGGAAGTTTTAAGGGGTTTGTTTCTTACCCATTAGTAATGAAAATGTTCTCAGGAATCACATTGAGGTTTTGTAACTAGTTTAGAGTTAAACACTAAAGCTTTAAAGCTATAAGCTTAAATTAGCTCTAAACTAAAAGGGAAATAGGAATGAAGTTATGAAAAAGGTGTACTAGGATTGATAGTAGTGGTAGAAAGAGGTGATTGGATTGTACTGGGTCTAACTTGACCAAGTAAAAGGAAAGGAATAGCTAAATATGGTTGTAAATGATAATTATTACTTGTAGTTAATTTGATTAATAGACTAATAGTGCTAAATTGTTATGTGTTGCATGTATCATAAGGAGGAGAAAAAGTGTGGCGACCTTAAGTATATAAGAAATCCATGGGTAACCTTTTCTTGTGACAGAAGGGTTGAGGTAACTGAATAACTTTCTTTATTTGATTATCTATTGTAACTATTTATGAGTATTATAGCTATTATATGAAATTGATTATGTAATGTGCATGTTTTTTAGAAACAAAAGTTTGTGCATGAAAAAGGATTTTAAAGAAATGGATTTCAAAGGAGTAGAATTCTAGGAAGATGCAACCGTATGGCTATTTATATGCATATATGGATTTGAACACAAGCTACTTGTTCCTAAGTGAGCATGATTATAAGGAGTGAGAGTTCACCTATAGGGAGAAGTAGTAAGAAGTCCACATGGCATCATTCTTCTCAGTGCTCGACAAGGTATGGTGTTAGAGAATTTCATCTCCTTAGTACCTATTAAGATGCAGTGTTGGAGATTATCTCCTAGTACCCATGTGGGGTATGGTATTGGAGATCAAAGCTCCTTAGCATCTATTAGATATGATGTTGGAGTAGCGACACCCTAATCATTGTGTGATAAGGGAAACCATAGTCTAAAAGTGGGACAAAACACCTTTGGCTAAGTGATTTTATCACCGAAAGTGCACTCAAGTTAATGAGTATGTATTGGCCTAATAAGAGCCTATGTTTTTGGTTAGGGTGATATGGAGGATCAAATGGTAGTTGATCATACTAATGGTGATGATTTGTTGTGGAATTGATTTATGAAGTAAAATTATATTATATGCTTTATTTGATCACATATATGCAATACTTATTTACAGTTACTTGTGATAGTTAGTAGTAGTGAGTTATTCTATTATGAGATTATTATCTTACCCTATGGTTACATTTTTATAGGTTAAAGTAGTAAGTCGGGCAAAGGAAATGACATTAGACTAGTATAGTGGTGCTACAATTGTGTGGTTAAGAGCTTGTGCAATGAATTTGATTTTGTTGTATGTTTATAAATGAATAAGTTGTCATAGGATGCATATACATTTTAGGATTGTGACAAGTGGTGATTTTGTGAATCTTAGCCCTGTATATGTGAATGTGTATTACATGTGGTGAAATATGTAAGAATGGGCTAAGATTTGATTATGAATGCATAAGTAGTAATTATGTGGTAGACTTGTGAATTCTATCCAAATCATAGTGAAAAGTGATTTGGGAGTTGGGATTGTAATGTATAAGGATGTGTTGTATGAATGTGTTTATAGTCATAATGCTATGGTGAATGTTTAAAGAATTGGCTAAGAAAATGTTTTATGTTATATTAGTGGAAAATGGGCCATATCCTGTGTAAATGGGTGATTTAAAAATCAAATCTTGTTATATGTGCTTATATGTTGATATTATTGTTCAATCAAGCATGAATGATCCTTTGGACTTGGTTAGAGGCCCAAAACGGCCTAATGAGGCAAAGTGTATGATTTAAACACTTTGGTGCTTAAAATTTTTAAGAAAAGTAACTTTTTATACCTGAGTGTCTAAATTCATATTGGGTTGTTAGGTTGTGTCCAAACTTATCTCATTAGTTAGCTTATGAAATAAGCTTCATATGGGCACTTGAATCACTCTAAGTACATGTGGGTTCTTGGCCATAGCATCTTTTGCACCTACAAAATCAACAAAAAAAAAACCCTTTCTCAAGCATATTTAGATCTAAAGAAGTGCACTCATGATTCACACAAATTTGCATCATCAATTATTTTATCAAATAAATGAGTGCTACTCTTCAAACACAAATGAATCAATTTCTAAACAGATAGGGCATGGAGAGTCATGTGAACAACTATAAGTGAATAGAGAATTAGAATAAGTATTATAAAACAAAGCTAACTCATCTTTAAAATCATCAAGTATAAAATCATTACCATTATTAGTACAAAAAGCATTTTTCACCACAATTAAAACACATTTTTCATGACAAAAGAAGCTTTGTAGTAGAAAATTATGTATTAGTAAATAGACATTTTTGGCCACAGGTCAAGCAGAACTGTGGCAAAAGATATCATTTTTCGCCACAGATCTAAGCTCACCTGTGGTGAAAAATATAATTTTTCATTATAGTTCCCAACTCACCTGTGGTGAAAAATATAATAGTAAAACATATTATTTTTCGCCACAGGTCCTAGCTCACCTGTGGCAAAAAATAGTATCTTTCACCACAGGTCCAAGCTCACCTGTGGCGAAAGATGCATTTAGAGATTCATATATAACGACAGTTGTTTCTATAACTGTCGCCATATATCATCTTTTACCACAGTTATAGCGATAACTATGGCCATAAATACTATATTTTTTTAATAGATTTACAAATAAATGTATACATCTTTTGATTACAAAACCTGCATTAATACATAAATAGTAACTCCAAACACAAATACAAATATATCTGGTACAAATATATGAACTAAAAATCTACATTTTTAATACAAATATCTAAAAAGTTTCTACTCTAATCCTATCAATTCGAAGAAAAACCTAGACTACATATTGCGAATATGTCTTAACTCTTGCTTAGAATATGGCTCTAAACTTTGAAATTACTGCAAATTAAATAGCAATATATGTATATATGTATGAATAATAACTTAAGTATACAACAAACATCATAATTATAAATTATTATTAACAAATTATTACCTAATCAAATGAGTGAGTGATACCTTGAGTGATGATTTCATACATGAAAATCATCACATAATAACCGCATTCTGCACTTCCTGGTTATTGAGGACAATATGAAGCAAATAAAAATAATTAAATTTATTATATCAATACTATAATCTTTATTCTAATTAGGGAATAAATTTGAAATATTTACTTGCATTAGCACCCACTTGATTTCATTTTTTTTCTTGTCAACCATTCCTGATAATTTCTAATATGTCACTAAAGATCTATTTACCAAATATACACACTTAAAAAAATTTAAAAATATTAATATATGTTATTAATAATATAAAATCAAATTATTCAAAAACTTTCAATTCAATCAAAGTCTTCATATCGTCGCTTATTTTCCTTTATAGTGAACAAAACCAGTATGTGGTATTTTCATCTGGGCAAATGATAGGAAGCATCCAATGATGACTACAATATATTAATATATTAATATCACATCATTAAGGAAATTTCTTTATAAACTAAGGGATGAATTTAAAATTTAATACCTCTCAATAATTGATAAAATCCAGCACATCTTCTTTTGCTTACACATCGTCTTTCCAATATAAGAAGCTCTTTGGTTCACTTTGCCACATGTAGTTAAAAGTAGAGACAAGAACCCATAATTATTATCAACACCAAGTTCATTGCATATCTTGTAGAGGTACCTTTGATAATAAGAAATACGTTAGCAATAAAAAATATTAAATATTAATTTAGAAATAAAAATAAATACTTACATGATAAAAATTTGAATTATTCCCAAATCTAACCACTCAAAAATAATGAGATCATTAATGTCTTTTCTGGTGACTCTAAATATAATATGCTTCCCAATAATATTTTCAATTACGTTTATTTCATTAGAAAATTCATCCATGTCAACCACCACCGAAGCCAACCATTTCAAATCATCTTGCGCCAGTTGAGGATTGGAGCCCAGAGATTCTTTTGATTGTAGAAGTTCCTATGATTAATATATAATGAAAATTAGAAATAATTATGATATTAATTAAATATAAAAAATTGTAATATTTTTATACCTCTTCAGTAACCTGTCGGACTAGCTTTTCCAACCAAATAATGAAATTATACTAAGCTTGTCCTATTGTTTGCACCTCCTCAGTAGGGAATAGAACAAGAGCATTAGCATCCACAACCTCTTCAACCATCACCTTTACTTGGTTATGTTGTATCTGCTGGTGGTGGATTATAGTTGCATCATTATATACTTTTTCATATGCAACTACTTGTTTGCCATGATCCTTCACATAAAGTATGCATGGCATTTCTTGATCTGATAAGCTAGGATCACATACTAGCTCTGTAACACCATCATATTTTGGTGCTTGTTGTGGTTGCATCTATAGACTGCTAATCATTGATTGCATTTCCATCATCATGCTTGACTTGCATTCTGTTATCATCATTTGCACTTGTTGTATCGGCACAAGATTATATGGTAGAGGTTCAAAATATTGTCTTAAACCCATACCTTTTGGAACCCCCCTAACACGGTCGGGGTGCTCTTCACTCCCTAAGACCGTGGTTAATATATCCTTCCTATCAGTAGACACAAAGGTCCCCTCAGAAGATGCTTCTGTAAGAGCATCTTAGAATATGCAAGCAAATAGAAATCAATATAGTTAAAAAATTTAATCATATGATTAAGATATTGACTGTAAAGATACGTACAATTTTTTCAGCCACTTCTCTAGCCTCTGGGGAAATAAACTTTCCTTTTTTATTCATCCGTCCTCTCTTCCATGCTTAAGCACGATTAACAGGAGATGGAGGAGAAACATCTTCAATATTATCAACCCCCACTGCTTGTCTTTTATCTTCCCACTTCTCTTGAGTCATTATATCATAAATATATGCATACCCTCCCCAAGACATTGTATGGTTGTATAGATTTTTCTTTTGACGCTCTTGCCCTTTTTGACTTTTTTTCTATTAACAAATAATGAAAAGAATTTGTTAGAAATGAATTTTTACTAATACTAAACAAATTATCATATTCTTGTTTCACTTACCAAAAATTTGGGATCGTGTCTACTATGAACAAATTTCATCCATGTGTCATAATCAATGAATGTATATTTCTCCTAAGGTTTTTCCATGTTGACATCATTATCACTATCATCATTTTCATTGCAACTCTTAGGAAACACATATTTTCTAGTAAGTTTGGACTTAAAGTCCCTCCATCGGTCCCCAGCATACTTTAGCCACTTGTCCTTTAAAAATGGAGTTTCCTTATAATCTGCAAAATAACACATATCAATAAAGAATTTAGTAACAACATAAATGTCAAAATAAAAAGTAGATATGACATATAACAATTAGAAATACCAGTATAGATTTCCAAACATCATTTCTGTCACTTTCATTTACATCATCCCACTCTTCCTCCAAGATGCTGATTTTTTGACGTGCCACTAAACTCATAAAACTCTTAAAAATGTTTCCTTTCTTCTTATCAATTAGTTGGCCTTTGTCATCAAAATCAAGTTGAATTTTTCTATGTATTTAGGCCAACTTAGTAAGTCGTGTGGCCCCTCTTTTACCTCTTTTAGAACTTGATTTGTCGGTGACAAGATTCTCCATATTTTTTGTAAAACAAATAAGATAAATAAAGTTAGTAGAAAAAAAATATAATAACATATCACATAACATATCCTCTATTTGATCACCAAAATCCATATCATCATTCTTAACTTGTGGCATACCACGTTTTCTAAATTCACCATGCAATACCCACTGTCTATATGCTTTGTAGAACCCAAAACAAATTAGGTGATCCTTAATCTCTATAGGACTTCATCACAACCCATTCAAGAACTTAACATAAGAATAATAAAACAATCCTTTATTATTAGGAATATTATTCTTTGCAAATTCCAAAAAATGATCTACTCCCCTCTCATATTCATCACTTGTTCGCAAAGCATCTATCCAACTACGGTTCATCATTACCTATTTCAAATTTCAACAAATAATTTATAATTTAAAATTTTAAAAAATTTCAACAGCATAACAATTCACAAAGCAAGATTTCTCGAGCACTAGACCCCTCAATTTCTTTAATTTAACCTCTCAATTGAATTTTGAAAATTATCAACTCTAATCAACAACCAATTCAGCTATCACATACAACTGTCAAATAATAATCTAATTTACTTTTATAAAGCTAAAAGGATAATTGACATACATTGTTCTATTTAACCTTTCCAAAACACCAATTTGAACAAAATTAAACAATTTTTAATGATTAAATTCAACTGAATTGTCAATAATTATTAACTCTAATAAACAACCAATTCAAACTATCATATACAGCTATCAAACAACATTTTAATTAATTTATGATAGTAGGTGTTTAAAAATTATCAAGAAACAAACAAAAAATAGTAAAAAGAACAAAAAAAATTAAAATCAGCAAAAAAAATTAATTTTGTGAAGCATAAAAAGCTAATTAAAAAATTTACAAAAACCTAAAAATTGAGATGTGCAAGTGCAAGGGAAGGAAACACGATGAAAGCGATGCTTAAAAATAGGTGTTTAAAAATTATCAAGAAACAAACTTAGAAAAATAGTAAAAAAGAACAAGAAAAAAAATCAGCAAACAAAAAATAATTTTGTGAAGCATAAAAAGCTAATTAAAAAAGTAAAAAAAACTGAAAGTTGAGATGTGCTAGGGGCAAGAGAAGCTAAACCGAAGGCGGCGGCG
Source organism: Prosopis cineraria (assembly GCF_029017545.1). Classification (NCBI taxonomy): domain Eukaryota; kingdom Viridiplantae; phylum Streptophyta; class Magnoliopsida; order Fabales; family Fabaceae; genus Prosopis; species Prosopis cineraria. The sequence goes on along the minus strand of NW_026555336.1, from coordinate 19,458,724 downwards.
ACGGTGAGCTGGAGGTGTAAAAGCTGAAGGTGGTGGTGAGCTGGGGGAACATAAGCTAAAGACGGCAGCGAGCTGTGGGATAAGGCAAGCTGGAGCTGTGGGCACTCTTCAAGCTGCGAGAGCTACAAGCTAAAGGGGAATGAGGAAGCGACCTGCAAGCTAAGGGGGAATGAGTGAGCTTGAGGATAAGTTATGGGGAAGACGAGCTATGGGCGACTGTGATTGCTAGAGCTATGGGGGAGAGTGACGGCACAAGCTGAGGGATTAAGTCTTTTAACAGCATTAACGGTGACAGTTAACCCATCGCCTGTCGCCATAAATGTGTCTCATTTTCAGACACATTTATGGCGACAGTTCATAGGGCAACTATTACCGTAAACCATGTTTTTTTTAAAAAAAATTATTCCAAGACACTTTTAATGTGTCTTAAAATAAAATATTATTTTAAAAATAATATTCTATTTAACTTAATTAAGACACATTTAATGTGTCTTAATTTAAACACATTAAATCTGTCTTAAAAAAATATAATTTTAAAAAATAAGATTTTATTTAAAAAGTCTTATTTAATGTGTTAATTCAGACACATTAAATGTGTCCTAAAATAAAATATTATATAAAAAATATTATTTTATTTTAAAAATAAAATTTTATTTTAATTAATTAATAACAACGACAGATGCCTCGAGGTCTGTTGCTATAAATATGTCTTTAACAAGACATATTTATGTCTTTAAAAAGACATATTTACGGCGATAAATCACTAATGGACTATCACCGTAATTTTTTTTAAAAAAAGTCTTTGGCGACAGGCGCCCGCGGGACTATCGCCAAAGATGTATCTTTGGTGATAGTCCCGCGGGCGACAGGCGCCAAAGATATTGTTTGAATTCCAGACAATTTTAACTTGTCTAGAATTCAGACAAGCTTTGGCGATAGGCACCCTCGAGCCTATCGCCAAATGTTGTCTAAATTCAGACATAAATAAATAAATAAATAAAATATATAAAATAAATTTAATTTAATTTAATTATTTAAGATTTATTTTATTTTGTCTTCTATTTTTAATATGCCTGATTTTTGGCAAATGTTAATTTTAATTTTAAAAAATATATTCATTATTCAATGTTTTTAAATAAAATTTGTTAATATTTTTTTATCTAGACACAATTAATTTAACTTAGATATTACATTATTTATTACAAATATAATAAATAATTTTTATTTATTATAATAGCTCTAAATAAAATTCATTTAATATTTTTTATTTTAGATACAATTAATTTATCTTTGATATTACATAATTAATTACGAATATAATAAATAATTTTGATGAAGTATAATTATCTTCTAAATAAAGTTATTTTAATATTTTTTAATTTATAAAAAATTAATTTTCCTTAAATATTAATTTATTATTAATAAATAATAAATAATATAATTAATAATTGATTTCAATTATAATTATTTTGTAAATGAATTACATTTATGTAATAAAAATTTAAGTAATAATTTATTTTAATTATTTAATTAAATTATTTAATTTAAATATTTCTCATAAGCATTTATGGTGACAGTTTATTATCGAACTGTCGCCGTAAATGATCTACTTTTTAAGTTAATTACCAATAAGCCATTATCTTATGTATTACCATAGTTTTTTTATGAACTGTGGTAAAAAAATATGTCGTTAAATTGCTATTTTGCACTAGTAAATCTATATTACCATTGGGCTTTGCAAAATCATTTCCTTTAATTCCAACCTAATTGTCATCTTAAGTTATCTTCAATTCCTTGTTCCAATCCTTACTAAGAGCCACAACCTCTTCAAGTATTTCAATTGGGTGCTCAACCAAAGGTATCACAAGTGTAGAATTTTTCTCTAATAGCTTAGGAACCTCTTAGACATGAAGCTCGAATGGAGCAAATTCTTTAAAATTGGCCCCTTCTATGTGTTCACAGTTAGGCTCTTTAATAGCATTTTCTTTGAATTCAATTTCCTTATGCTTTAAATCCTCCAAATTCTCCCCTTCTTGTTAGTTGTCCTCAATTTCTTAGAAGTCTTGTACATTAATCTCTTCAAGTTGAGCAAGTTCTTCCTTGAAATCAAGAAATAATTTGGCCACATTGCCTTATCCACCTACAAAAGAAGGTGAACAACCTTTTTCAAGCACATCACAGTTAAAAGAAATAAGTGCATCTACAATATCAACAACATCACAAAAAGGAATTGGAGTTTCAAGCACATAAGATATATCATCCTTACCATCAACGTTCATCTCATTTTCTTTATTCAAGCTAAGTAAAGAGTCAACAATTTTAATGATATTTGAATTTAAATTAAGAGAGTTATCATGTGAACTCCCAGTGTTTTTCTCCCAAGGATATATTATTTTTCACAATATGGTTTATTCTCAAACATCCAAGGTGATTCAACTATAATTTCTTCATCTATGCCATCATCATTCAAATCATTGTGCTCATCATTAGACAAAGTTAAATATGGAGAAGATTTAACCTCAATAGAAGTAAAAGAATTTTCACCTAAACAAGATGGCTCTTGAATTTGTGAAGCTTGAAATGAATTGTTGATTTGAGTAAGTCTCTCTATCATATCATCCAAGGTTTTCAAAGGGTCTTGAGATTTTACCATTTGTTGAAACATTTGATCTTTTTCTTTAGCGATAATCCATTGATTGCTTCATGGATTCAAGATCATCTTGAAGTTTTTTCATCATTTCTTAGGTCATTGGAACTTTATCTGGAATTGAATCCTTTTGATAGAATAAAGTTCCTTGTGGTTCTTGCATAGGACACATGTAATTGTCTTGAAAATCACATAGACTTCTTTCACTATGGTCTTGAAAAAATGTAAGTTCTTCGATTGTTTAGTAGCAATTTTGCACTTGGTATTCATGATGTGGTGATAAATATCCTACAATAAAAGGACACTCAAAATAAAAATAGTAAGGAGACTTATAATTCACACAATATTTATTTCTTTATTGGTGCGGTGGGTTAAAATTGTATTGTGCTTGAAATCAGTTATGAAAAGGAGGTGTAGCTATGAGATAACTTGATTAATGAAGGTACACAAGAAAGCTTAAGAATGTAAAAACAAATAATTTTTTTAATTAAAACACAAAAGCAAAGGAAAAAAAATTTCTTCCTTTTTCTTAACTCAACATACAATCAAATTATCCTACACAAACAAAAACCACTAAAAGGAAAAGACAAAAGCATTAGAAATGCTCATTTGAAGAAACTTTGTTTGTTCTGGAAATTTAGCAATTTGCTCTTTAGAGACAATGAACTTGTGGATTTTGTAGCAGCAAATTTACATGAACAATTTTCCTAAAATTTAATGAGAGACGAAAGTGATGTACAGGACAATAATATAAAAATTTCAACTCAAATCCTAGTTATCACAATGATGTGTGAGTGTTGTCTTGGTAATATCAAGGCGGACATTACAACTTGGTATCAGTTTCAAGCATTTCGAGACTGGTATGTGTGATTACTATGTTAGTTAGTTTTGCTCGTTACATTCATGTCTAGAAGTTGGCATATATATTCATTACACTTACCTTCCCTTTACATAGTTATTTCATTTAATGCTTACTCTGTGTGGTTACTTCCATCCTTAGGAAGGGAGAGAGGATGCGAGATCTAATACAGATGTGGTACAAGAGACTAATGAGCTACCGCCAGAGAATCACATTTCGGTTGATCAAAACTTGGAACAACCAGAGAATGAGCTGCAGGGTAATGAGGCCTTGCTATTGGAGATGAGGAATTTAATGCAAAAATATGTAATTTGGTGTGGGGACAAGGTGCACCGAGGAATGATAGGGCAAGAGGAGACAGTAGAATAATTAAAAATGAAGAAGAGATATATGTGCAAGAAGATAAAGTTTATGAAGAGAGTACACCCAAGCAATCTGGAGCTATGGGTGGTAGTGGTTCACATAATTTCATGGATCGAGCATGGAAGAGTTTATCACAGCTTTATCCGCTTACCTTTAATGGAACAATAAAGGAGGGCGAAGCCAAAGAGTGGATTGAGAGAATTGAGACAATATTTAAAGTGGTGCCATGCTTAGAAGAGCAAAAGATGACTTTGGCCTCAGTATTGCTTGTAAAAGAGGCTAAATATTAGTGGAAGACAGTAAGACCGATAGGTAAAGTCAAGTAGACATGGGATGAGTTCAAAGTGAGGTTTTTCAACTTTTACTTCCTAATGGCCTTTAGAGCAAAGAAAGAGGTTGAATTCCATGAATTTAAGCAAGGAAATCTTGATGAAGAAGCTTTTATTGCCAAGTTCAATAAATTGTTGAAGTACTCTACTTATCTCATAAGGAATGATGACTCAAAATGAAAGGCTGAGAGGCTACTTGAGAAGATGAGGCCTGAGTACTGATAACAGTTGGCCTTGTAGGAGATCACATCTTATGATGAGATGTGCAATAAGCTAAGAATAGCTATGAGAAAGGGTAAAGAGGTAGAGAATGAGAAGGGAAGGGATAGTTAGGGTAGATTCTCATAGTTACTTGGCCTTACTGAAGGAGTTAACAAGAGATTCAATTTTAGATCCAGTAGTTCTGGGAGCTTTGGGAAGAGAAAGACTTTTCAAAAGGGATCACAGTCCCGAGGTTCCTTCCAGAGGAGCAGTGGACTAAAGAACAGTGCCAATAGTGCACAGCCATCTTAGCAAGCTTCCACAATGCCTGTGCCTACTCTTAGTATAACTAAAACCCCTTAGTGTTCAAAGTGTAGGAGATATCATGTGGGAAAGTGTTAGGTTTGCTTCAAGTTTGGCAAGATGGGGCACATTTCCAAATATTGTGATGAGGGCAGAGTAGATACCATAGAGTAGAGATTGACTGTTCTTGGTAGAGTATTTGTGTTGTCCTAGAAGGAGGCAGGTGTGTCTCTAAATTTGATTAGAGGTAAAATCTCTCTACACAACTATGATATAGATGCTTTTTTATTTCGAATGCTACCCATTCTTGCATTTCTGATGATTGTGTTGATGTTGAAATTGTTTGTGCACACCTTGTCATATGTGATTAAATGTCTACATCAGCAGGAATTTTTGTAAGAACCAACTATGCTTGTCTAGGCATTGGTTTGAGATTTAAGAATAGATCAACCACTATTAATTTGATCTGTCTACCCATGATTGGGATTGATGCAGTAGTGGGTATAGATTAGTTGTCACCAAACAATGTGATACTAGATTGTGCAAGAAAGATAATATCCTTGCCAGTGTATACTGTATCTATAGTGAAACCTAGTCAATCAAGATTCTTGTTTGTAATGCTGGCAAAAAAGTACATTCAACAGGGCTATAAAGCATATATGGTGTTCTTTTCCATTCATGCTACTTATGATAGAGGAATTTAGAGAATTAGAGTAGTGAATGAATTTCTTGAAGTATTCTCAGAAGAAGTGTTTGGATTATCACCTGAGCGAGAGGTGGAATTTTTTATTGACCTTATACCTGGAACAGAACCCATATCGAAAGCTTCATATCAGATGTCTCCATCTGAGTTGGCAGAGCTAAAGAAACAACTGGAGGAATTACTAGAGAAATGATTTATAAGACTGAGTATGTTTCCATGAGGATTATTGGTATTACTTATGAAGAAAAAGGATGGTGGTATAAGACTTTGCATTGACTATAGATAGCTAAACAAAGTGACAGTCAAGAACAAGTATCCTTTGCCTAGGATCGATATTTTGCTAGATCAGTTGGTTGGAGCTATGGTGTTCTCAAAGATTGACTTGTAATTAGGCTACCATCATTATGAGTCAGGGTCGAGGATGTCCTAAAGACTACCTTTCGCACTAGATACGGGAGTTCCTAGTGATGCCATTTAGATTAACGAATGCTCCGATAGTGTTTATGGGCTACATGAATATAATCTTCCATCCCTATCTAGATAAGTTCATAGTAGTATTCATTAATGATATTCTAATTTACTCAAGAGATGAGGAAGAGCATAGGAAGCATCTTCGTACTGTCCTACAACTTTTAAAGGATAATAAGTTATCTGCCAAACTCAGTAAATGTGAGTTTTGGCTAAGGGAAGTAAGATTCCTTAGTCATGTGGTGTCAGTGAAAGGGATTGTTGTGGATCCACACAAGGTGGATATTGTGTTGAAACAGGAACCGCTTACCTTAGTAATAGAGAATCAAAAGCTTTTTAGGATTAGTAGGCTACTATCGGCGATTCATTTAGGGATTTTCATAGATCGTGTCTCCTTTAACTAAGTTGACCCAATAGGATTAGTCATACGTGTGGATTGACATATGTGAATCAGCATTTCAAGAGTTGAAGCAGAAAACTGACAATTGCTCTAGTACTCATTATTTTTAAACCTCGATTGCCATATATAGTTTACACGAATGCATCATTGGAAGGTTTAGGGTGTGTTTTAATGCAAGATGATTGAGTTATTGCATATGCCTCAAGACAATTGCGACCGCATAAGGAGAATTACCCGACCCATGATCTGGAGTTAGCAGCAGTAGTTTTTGCCTTGAAAATTTGGTGACACTATCTTTATGGGTCTATATTTGAAGTATTCAGTGATCACAAAAGTTAAAAGTACTTAGTGGATCAGAAGGAATTAAACATGAGGCAACACAGATGGATTGAATTCCTCAAGGACTATGACTTTGGGATCAAGTATCATCCGGGTAAAGCCAATGTAGTGGTAGACACGCTAAGTAGGAAAACAATACATGTTGCTCATATGATGGTTCAAGAACATCGATTACTTGAGACTTTCTTAGATACTTAAAGGATAGCACCTCAGATGACATTATACAACATACATTCTACGGTCATAACTAATGAATTCTGGAAAGAGTTGCGAACTACTCAGTTTGAGGACAAGTATCTACTCAGGATTCGTGAGGATATTAAAGAGGGGAGACCTATAGAATTTGGATTTAATGATAATGGATATATGACTTATTGAGACCAAATTTGCATACCGAGTGATAAAGAGATAAGGAAGATGATCCTAAAGGAAGCACACCATAGTGAGTATACTATTCACCCTGGTGTCACCAAGATATATCAAGATATGAAGTAAATGTAGTGGTGGCCAGGAATGAAGAAAGACGTAATAGAGTTTGTGGCTCGGTGTCTAACATGTCAAAAGGTTAAAATTGAGCACCAAAGGCCTGGTGATGTATTGCAACCACTAGAGATCCGGAGTAGAAGTGGGATAGCATATCAATAGATTTCATCACTAGATTGCCTAAAACTCAAGCAGGCTATGACACAACATGGGTGATTGTGGATTGGTTGACGAAGTTAGTGCATTTCTTGGTAGTGAAGACTACCTATTCACTTGAGAAGTACACTGAGGTCTATGTTAATGAGATAGTGAGACTTCATAAGGTGCCGAAAGACATTGTTTATGACCGTGATATAAGGTTTACATTGAATTTTTGGAGAGCATTACAGAGAGTAATGGGCACTAAGTTGAGATTTAATATGGCCAATCATCCACAGATGGACGGCTAGACTGAGAGGACTATCTAAATGCTCGAGGATATGTTGCGAGCTTGTGCCTTAGAGTTGAAAGTTAGTTAGGATAAACATCTATTATTAGCAAAATTTGCTTACAATAACAGTTTTCATTCTAGTATTGGAATGGCACCGTATGAGGCATTATATGGAAGAAGATGCCAATCACCTCTGTGTTGGATAGAATTAACCAAGAGAAGTTTATTGGGTCTAAATTTGGTAGACCAAACCACCTAGAAGATCCAATTGGTTAAGCAAGAGTTATTAACAGCCTAGAGTCAACAAAAGAGCTACGCAGATTGGCGTAGAAAATTGTTGGAATTTTTAGTTGGTGATCATGTATTTTTTAGGGTCATGCCAATGGCTGGGATTGGGAGATCGACAAAGGCTAAGAAATTGACTCCTAGGTTTATTGGTCCCTTTGAGATTTTAGAGAAGTTGGGACCTGCTGCTTATCAGATTGCCTTACCGTTAACTTTATTAGGTGTTCATGATCTGTTCCATATGAATCAGCTTAAGAAATATTAACTCGACCCTTTTCATGTTATTGAGTTGGAAGAGGTGGAACTCTAAGAAAACTTGACCTATGGAGCTGAACCAGAGTGGATTGTAGATGTAAAGACCGACAATTGAGGAATAAGACTATTCAATTGGTTAAGGTCTTTTAGAATGGTATGACTCCCGGTGATGTGACTTGGGATACCAAGGATAAAATGAGGCAATTATATCCCTAATTATTTACACAAGTATGTGCTTGAGCAAGATTCTAAATTTTGAGGGTAAAATTCCTAAAAGAGGGGTAGAATTGTAACATCCTAAGTTTCCTATTAGTAATTATCATTGTTTTCAAGGGTAATTTGGTCAATCTAGATAAATTGTTAATTTAGCGAGGTTTATAGGAGACTAATATGGTTTTTGAATCCTTAGACAGCCTTAGAAGAGGGCTAAGTCAATGTTTAAACAGGCCATGGCATGGAAGGGAGTTTAAAATTTTATGGGATTTTTTGAGCCATGCTCTACGACGGGCATCCCAACGTGCCACGGTGCATATACAAAATCTGCACTTATCAGATCACGAATCAAACTCGAAAAATAGAAGAGAGAAAGAAAGAACTCGAGAGCAACGATGAAGAGAGACTTGTGGTTGCTAGGGCTTGCTTCCTATGTGATTTTTTAGGCCTTTTAAGCTTCATAGACATTGGGTAAGCCTTCCTTTCTTCTCCTTCTCCCTCTTTTATGTGAAAATCTAGATTGGTGGGGTAATGGGTGCTTTGATTTCAGTTTCCTTGGGTTTAGACCGAACCCATTAATTTATTTAAGGTCTTGGGGAGTTAAATCAAGCCTTTAGCCTTAAGTTTATGAGTTTTATAGTAATTGGAAATTTTCGGTAAGGGTTTAGACGAATCCTAAGTATAATTTGAGGATTTTGAGATAATGTGGGATATTGGTTAGTGAATTTGGTGTGTTAGGATGTTTAATAGGATGGTTAGAGTATTTGGCAATAGTTGATGTTGTTAGAAAGGTATTTTAGACACTTTGAACCTAGAGAATTTAGAGTTATCCAGAGTGATAATTGATGATTGTCACTTGACTATGTAGATTGAGCATTACTCAAGCTATATTATGTGTATAGAATGTGTAGGGCTAACATTAAACCATGGTAATCTTTTTGTGTGTAACAAAGGGTTGGGGTAATGGAATAATTTATACTAATAGATCATATTGCTTAACTGTTTGTGAGTAGATATGTGGATTTAAACTTGAGATTTAATAACCTTGCATATTATGAAATGTGGTTTTGTGCATGAAAATCTATTTTTGCAAATGATGAGTATGATGAAAGTTATATATAAATGAGTTGAGAAATTTGAATTGTTTATGTGATATATATGTTGGGTGTCGGCATGATTATGCTAAGGGTGGGAGTTCACCCATAGGACAGAGTAGTGGAAGTCCATATGGCATGTATCTCCTTAATGTCTAGTAAGGCATGGTATTGGAGATTTTCTTCTTAGTATCCATAGAAGATACGGCATTGGAGAGTAATACTCCTTAGTATTAATGATGTAGTTTTTGAGTAATGACACCCTGATTCGTGTGCGTATAGGCAAACCATAGTTCGAAAGTAGGATAAGACACCTTTGGCCTGGTGATCCTACCACTGAAGGTGAGCTCGAATCATTGTGAATGTGCACTTGGTCTAAGAGCCTATGGTTTTATTCGGGGTGATATAGAGGCTTGGATGGTAGAATGATCATACTTGTCATAAATGATTTGTATTGATGAATAGAATATGTGGTGATATGCTAAATGTATATTTTAAAGTTCCGTAGTTTTACTCTCTTATGGTTGTGTATGTTAATTAATAGAAGTGAATTATTTACCAAGATATTTATCTCACCCCGTGGTTATATTTTATAGGTGAAGGCTCTGATAGGGCCAAGGGGAAGGAAGGGGCAATTGAAGAGTGAAGAGTGTTGTAGTATAGCACTTCCCTTTCTCTTTTGGATTTGTAATGGATATTGTCATTATATATTGCCAACTTAGGAATATGACATTATTTTGGATCTTACTTGTATGAATTTATGATAAGTGTGCGTGTCTTGGTCCAAGATTGATGTTGTGGATTAAGTGTGTGTGTGATTGGCCAAGTTACACTTATATGTGATATATATTTCAAGTGTTTTCTGTGCCAAAATGACCAATTGATTTATGCATTGAATTTTATCCGCCCCGTTGTGCTATTGTCAAATAGGGCTTTGGTGGTCATTTTGAACGTGATTATTTAATTGTGTGATATGAACGAATTGTCTTGTTGTGTGTGGTCCATTTGAGGTGGTCAAAGTGTTTTTGGGGGGTTAATGGCATTTGGTATTGTGAGTTGGACACCCTTCATGTGTCTTTTGAAGTGAAAACAAACCATTTTGGGTTCGGGTGTCCATCTTTTAAACGGATCATTATTTGAGTGTAAAACTAGTTTTGTTAGTTAGACGGCTTAGAGAGCTTTGTGTAGACACTTGAATCGCCTAAATCGGATGTCAAATGGTAAAACGACACACTCTAAAAGTTTAGAGGGATGTCATGACAGCAATCTGCTATCATGACAGTAGGTGTATGGCATAACACAAAAGGCCTACAAGGGACTTGTCCCTCTGTGCCATCCACTACGGCAGGCGCTGTAACATCCAGAAAATTTTAACCTTAAATTATTAACTTAATTAAAGTAGTTAGTGAGTTAATGAGGTGTATGGCTAGAGGGGCTTAACTTGGTATAATCAATGTGATTCCAGCCTTAGAAGGGGTCTGGATCGAAGGCAAGCCACTCGGGTAAGGAAAGAGGATGAAGAAGTGAAGAGTTGTGTTCTATGACACACACCGCGGCACGTGGTTGGTTCGCTACGGCACACGGACATAATTTTAATGTAACGAGCTCCTCTGTGCCATATGCCATGGTGGAGGGCAGCATGTGCTGTGGTGCACGGCTAAAAATTTGATAAATCTAATTCGTGAGTTGCGTGAAAATAAAAGAGAGAAAGAGGAGGAAAATGAAGAGCTTGGTTTTGGCTCTGCTAGGGTATGATATTTGGCACCATTAAGGATAGATTGAAGCTCCTAAACACCTAAGATAAGATTATGGTGCTTTCTTCTTCTCTTCACTCTCTCATTTATGATTAATTATGGTAGGGTTTGAGTTAGGAGATGGATTTTCGGTTCATAGGAGTATGGGTCCAATTTCATTGGTTAAAATGAGATTAATGGGAGTGATTTAACATATTGGAACACCACATTGATGATTTTGAAAGTGGTTGGTCCATAGAGCATTTAATATTCAAAAATTGGTATTTATGAGGTAGTTAGGAGAGGTTAATGTGCATTAATGATGGTTTGAATTGTTATTAATGATAATGTGCATTATTAGAATCTAGTGAGCCCATTGGGTATGAATGGGTAGTGGTTATGAGTTGGTAAAATAGTGTATGAGGAGTTTTTATATTGATAAATGAAGAGCTAGATGATGATGATATCCTTATGATTTGGTTGTAGAGAGGTTCGTTTTGGCACTTTCGAGCTTGTTGAAGCTTGGGAAAGTTACTATAGTAAGAGGTAAACCTTTAACCTCTCAAAGGTTTGAGGTAACTAAGGAAAACTTAATTTTTACAGTGAAATGTTAATTATGTTTTTAAAATTATTTGTGAGTTAATTTGATGATGCACATTGGCAAATGCTTGAGTATGAAATGGTTTTGAGAAAGAAAACCTTGATTTACCACCCTTGATGTTTTGTGAAATTATTGTGATTTATTACTATAGGTAGAGATTTGATGAATTATGTGTTAAAATGTGGAGTATACATGTTATGTGAGTTCATGTGTTGAGTAATGAATGTGGAAATGCAAAAAAAATGTGTGAAATGTGCATGGTAGGGAGGCAGTAGTTTGATTGGAATCCACGTGGTATTGGTAGTGACCATTGAAATCAGGAACTAGCCTTGATACCGACTGTTAGAATCAGGAGGTAGCCCTTGTCCCATGGTTGATTCGGGACTGTCCCACTTGTTCTACGAGGGACTCGAACCTAACTAGTCTCCACCGGTTCATGAGGAGGCTAGATTAGGGGTATAACACCCCATAGTTGTTAGTATTGGGGGAAATCGGATTACATAAGTGAGTGAGTTAACCCTGGCCCGATAGCTCCTCACAAGTGAAAGGCTGGGTTAGTTCTTGAAGGACGTAGCCTCGTGATAGCCACCAGTTT